>NC_047587.1:46289937-46912405 GCF_011004845.1 Esox lucius
TCAACTGTTACACATGTTACAAGGCACAAAACAATTTACCATAGCTTTTTCCTGATGTCCTTGTTGTATAGGTTGCTAGCTCAGCCAGCCAGTGCCATTGGGCGTGTTGGCTAGCCACTAACTATTGAATCTTTTCTTATCCAAAATGGTAATAATAGAATGCTCACATATAAACAATGAATAGGCAAATAAATCTGTGCTAGGCTGTTTAGTCAAACTGTTGTGCTTATTTTATGTGCGTTCACTCAAACATAGTTCCATGCAAGATACCCTGTCTACCTATTAATGTAACAAGCCTACAATGTGAACAGAGTGGTACTGTTGATGTTGCTCAGTCTGGTTGACCAATGGAGATGCATTTCCTCTCTAATACCCGCCCACCGCCCAAAGATTTTATTTATGACCTCAATACTTTTTAGTTGATGTTTTTCTTTCAATACTAATAGTTTTGTTTCTTATTGAAACAAAAGTAACTCCATATAAAACGACATGGCGTATGGGCGGAATATGATGAATTTAGAAATAGAATGTTTCTAAAAGGGGAGCCCCATTTTAGTTTGAAATTTGGTGCAAAGTTGGAACAGATATTAGGCTTCAAACCAGGCAAACGGTGGTACGTCCCATGGTATGGCCCATTCCCATCAGATATTCTGGCAGGGTTTAACACCCTATACATCTACACAGTTGATTATCAAAGAGTTGGGGACTGCCATGTCCCGCTGTTGAGAACTATATATATGGCAGTGAAACAGAACGAAGTGGTCACAGTGACATACAACAAGCCACACTACGTACCTCTTAGTAAGAGTCAGTTTTTATGAGATCTGTTTTGAAGTAAAATCTTATCAGACTTAATTGGTTTCATTCATAGTGGCAAAGGTGATTGCAAAATTACCCTTCAAACAATCTTTTAGACTATAAGATGCAGCCACAGAACTCCATGATGATCCTCAAAGTTTACCGGGTTATCATGGTAGCGCTGCAGTGTATGAGGCTGGTCTAGGGTGCCTTTTCCGATGGCTTTTCCAGATGGCAATACTTTTGTTGAAGCGTGGGTTCTCAATAGCAAAACCACATTTGAAAAATGCAGCGAGGAATATAGTTGGCAAGGTTGTCTACAGTGTTATGGCACACCAAACAAAACAGCAGGATGTATCTGGATTGATGGTTATGACTCGAGGTGTTAGAAAGAGACCTCCTGGTAGTACCAAAGAGTAAAAAACGCAAGAATGAGACAAAAACAAGAGCCAAGGTTAAAAGAAAACATACGGTGGATTAAGAACTTATTTTAGGAAGATGGCATTCCTACACCGTATGTCTGGTGAATGTATGAAAACAGAGTCTGATTTATTCACAGTTCCTTTCTATCAGTAATAATAGACGCAGCCTCTCGAGTTCTTTATTGCAGGAAGTGGCGAAGACTACGTTGACCTGAACAATACTTTGTTGTACCTACGTGTGAAATTCACTAAACCTGACGGAACTAATATTGATGCCGGAGCACGTGTTGGGGTTATCAATTACCTGATAGCCACCATATTTTCAAAAGTGGATGTTTCCTTGGTTGATCGTTTTATTAGCCAGAGTAGCAACACATACCCCTACAGAGCTGTTATAGAGAGCAGTCTGAATTATGGATGTGAATTATTAAAGACAATTTACAGCTGTTTTGTTTTTCAAGGATGCTGAAGGTCACATGGATGTTACAGATCCTGCAGGCGAGAATAATGGACTCACAAAAAGGGCTGCTTATTCAGCGGATAGTAGTAGTAACAGTTGAAATGATCAGCCCTGTTCATAGTGATATCTTCTTTCAAGAGAAAGTCATGTTAAACGGTGTCAACATAAAGGATGGTATGTTGTAAAGACGCGTTCTGCCTTATGGGGGTGTGTATGAAGACATTTAGTTAACGGCGGGGGGTCGCGTTTGCAACAAGGAAAACCTATTTTTAGGATCCCTGCCAAAATGTATTGTTGTTGGATTGGTGGACAATGACAGTTTTACAGGATGTTACTCAAAAAAATCTATTTAATTTCAACCATTATGATTTTAAGTGTATAGCTATGAGTATAGGCGGTCAGCAACTTCCTAGCAAACCATTCCCACCAAATTACACAACAGGGTGAACAGTGCGTGAAACTGAATACCGCAGAGTTGGCCGGTGAGGTGAACCAATTTTCATCTAGGACTCATTTCTATGGTGTGCTGGCATGCAACCAACTACCTTGGGGGCCAGTCTGAGATGTTGCATCAATGACGATTGTTAATACACACCCGAGCAATCACCCCGGGAGCGCTGGCTATTTACATAACGGACGACAGCGTTTGAAGGTTTTATGACAGTTTTGGAAACCCCCAGATTAAACGTATTTTAACAAGTCAATCAGTACATTTCTGCACACATGTGAAAATGTGGAATACAGTTCAAGTCCAGGACATGATTTCAACCACACGTGGACACCATTGTGTGTTCTTTATCAACAGACAAGAGGTTTGAGTAATAAAGATACTATGTCTTTTTATATTGATGATTTCAGAAAAAAATGATGTGCTAGTCTCCAATTTGTGTCTAAGATGTACCAGAGTAAGCGTGATAAGCAAATGTATAATTGCATTCAACATGCTCAATCTTGTGAATTGTTGAATTTGTCTTGGTTGTTGAAGAAATAGACGTCAAGTAAATCATGTGTTTGTCTGCTTTGGTTTTATATTTGAATTATAATCGTAAAACCACAACAATGTTTACATAGTATTTCTCATACAACATTTATTCAAGGCAATGCATACACTTTGAGAATGAATAGCAAATGATTAAAAAAAGCTGAAAATAAAAACACATTGAAATGGAAGCCATATTGTGGGGTCTGTGGTAGGGGACAGAAAGAAAGCTTTGGTTGGTTGATAACCAGTTGCGGGGGGAGTGGTACTAGAAGTAGGTGCCGGGGTGTGGCTAAATGATCCATTGTGTCGCCAGACGTTTGTTTATACAAATAGATTTTACACCTTACAAGCTCATTTGCAATAGTTGTAAAAGGCGTGTTGAGACATGCCGTGGCCTCTAAATACTCCCCCCACCTCAACAGCCTTTTAGCATCAGCAATTTTAGTGGTTGCTTTCACACTTTTAACCAAATCCAACCCTTGATTATCTCTCCTTTGACAATGAATACACCATTTGAAGTCCATGAAGTCAAATCTCTAGACTTGTGCATTCTATTAAGAATATATTCAACAGTCTTCCTACCCCTCGCAGGCACATTGTCCAAAATTTCATCAACAACGTTAACATTTCGTTCTGCAGTTTAATTAGTCTCAGTCATGTTCACTACATCAACCCCAGTCTCAGACCCGGGTAGACTTAAAGTCAGTGTATTTGTGTCAAGCTCCCCCTGTCTAACAACAGTCAAATCTTTATATATTGGTATTGTGTGAAATGGTATTGTGAAATGGTCATTAATATGTTTTAGCTTTCTCATGTAAATCCATGTCAGGCTTCAACAGTATATTGCAATTCGATGAGTCCAAATCATTTTCAACAAGTTGTTTTACATCAGTGCTAGTCATTTGGATTCTCGCAGTTTTTCTAACTGATGTTGTGGCACCAGAAATATTTTGTGAGCATGATCCATGTTGTTTAACTTTGTTTCGATGCAAGTAGACCGTCTAGGAACAGAACTGCAGTAACAATAGTAGAAAACCTCCAGATTTGGTTGATGATTTTTATTTTCTTTGCGACTGAACTGTTCTTACTAGACATGTTTGCTTTTTGTCTCTTTACTTTTCGGAGCCTTAGATTAAGAGCTATATCACAAAGTGATAGAATGAGGTCGGTGGAAGCTGATTCTAAAATAACTTTTTGTTGACTCGCCGGTGCCTTAAATAGCATCTTTAAAAGTGGTACATTTCTACTAATGCATTTAGACATGATCGAACTTTCTTAGGAACGTACACGACAGGCCAATCCCTGGAAAACAAACCAGTTCTCAGACGGTAGTCTTCTGGTTTTGTAACTTTACAGTCAATATGTAAATAACCAAAAGGTGGATGTGATGCATCTTTAAAACTCCATGAAGAACCGAGAAAGACCGGGGTATATCTGTCTGCCTAAAATACTTATCTGCTGATTGTCACTGGGGTTTTTAAACAAGATGAGGTCATTTGTGTTCAAGTTAATAGTTCTACTACATTTGCCTTTAACAAACATGTTTTGGACAAGGTAAATTGCACTCAGGTTACGGTGGTGTGAATATTGTGTGAAATCTTCATCTCCAAACTCTCTGATGCACTTTCATTAAATCGTCAATTATTAAAACAGAGGTCACACAGCAGTTGTCAACATGAATAAACCCAAATGATATTCTGAATTTCTCTGGAGAAAACAACATCAGCATCAAATCTTCACAAAATACATTTTACCCGAGTTACTGACGCAGCTGTATGGGTGTTCTAGTCGTGGGTCAAACCTGCTATCCACCATAGAATGGGATTTAGTACCCATAAGGCTTTGTTCTGTAATCAGGGTACACGCTTGTTGTATACAACTCTGAAGCTCTTGGACAAACTCTGTTTTTCAATGTGAACGCTCTTATCACTAGCAAACGTGTCTGCATTAGCAAGGAGATGACCACCTTTGATTCATTCATAGTTATGAACCAGTCTTGTTGGCGTCTCCTAATTTAGAATACCTGAGTTGTAGTTGTTGAGTGTAATGCCTTTTGCTTTGAAACAGGTCAGACCTTTTATGGCTTTGTAACCGTATGTCTTTGGCCCACCACTAACAAAATGAGCGATGCTGTCACCATGTGGTAATTCATCGGTCAATACACCCAGGAATTGGCCTAGAGGGGGCACCCAATCCCTGTGGCATGTGAAAAAGACCACTGAATCAGTGTCTGTGTAGGGCACACTTCTATCCAACTTCTCCAAGAGTGAATACAACTCGAGTCTAGCATAACCTGTTGTGAAAGCAGCAATACAAATATTGCCGTTATGTGGTTTGATTGGTGTCTGTTTTGTGTAACGCCACTTTACCATCGCAACTGTGTCTGAGATGAAAGAGAAATTACTAACTTCTATTTCACTGGAAAAAAGGTAGTGGCTAAATACCTTATGTGTTCATATGGTTAGTCCGCCCACTATCCATTATTCATTGCCAATTGAGCCAACGATTGCCTAGCACTGTTTACCACAATATTTTCCATGTCAATCTGCACACCCTCCTTTTCATGATATTCACGAATATACTGTTCTTTAGCATCCTAGTCAACCACTGATGGATGGTGGGAACACGCTAGCTTCCTGCTTGTGCTTCAGGAATGTTCTCATGTAATCTGCCAAAAGATTATCTGATGTCCTGATGAAATTCCAGACTCCAAATATTTTCACAATGCGTTAACATTTCTCAACTGCCTTAACCAGCTCAAGAGAAACCCAGGTAACTGTTAAAGCTCTTTATGAATCAATATGTAAACAATCAGTTACCTGGTTTTTAGACTCTGCAAATAATCTACAACAAGGGAAAGAACAGCTTACCACAGACCCTGTGCATTAAAACCGGGTGGTAAAAACACAAGGTAGCCCTAACAATACCAAAGTATGTGTCTAGTGGTTTGACATTTCAAAAGATTGCAGGTGGTGAGACGTGGGGCCGCCTTCCCGTGGGCTCACCACCTGCAGGAGGGACCATAAGAGGTTGGTGCGTAGAGGATCAGGCGGCACTCGAAGGCGGGGGCCTCGACAACCCGATCCCTCGACAAGGAAACTAGTTCTAGGGAAATGGAACGTCATCTTGCTGGCGGGGAAGGAGCCTGAGATTGTGCGTGAGGTTCAGAGGTTCCGACTAGAGATTCGGGATAGAGTTGGGATCACCTCTACGCACGTCTTGTAGTTTACCCCGGTGAACGAGAGGGTCGTCTTCCTGTGCCTACGGGTTGGGGATAGGTCTCTCACTGTTGTTTGTGCCTACGGGCCGAACGACAGTGCAGAGTACCCAACCTTCTTGGAGTCTCTGGGAGGGGTGCTGGAAAGTGCTCCGACTGGGGACTCCATCGTTCTTCAACGCCCACGTGGGCAACGACAGTGACACCTGGAGGGCCATGATTGGGAGGAACGCCCCCCCTGATCTGAACCCGAGCGGTGTTCAGTTATTGGACTTCTGTGCTAGTCACAGTTTGTCCATAACGAACACCATGTTCAAGCATAAGGGTGTCCATCAGTGCACGTGGCACCAGGACACCCTAGGCCGTAGGTCGATGATCGACTTTGTTATCGTTTCATCTGACCTGCGGCCGTATGTCTTAGACACTCGGGTGAAGAGAGGGGCGGAGCTGTCAACTGATCACCACATGGTGGTGAGTTGGATCCGATAGCGGGGGAGGAAGCTGGACAGACTAGGCAGACCCAAGCGTACTGTAAGGGTCTGCTGGGAACGTCTGGCTGAGTCTCCTGTCAGAGAGATCTTTAACTCCCACCTCCGGTAGAGCTTCAACTGGATCCCGAGGGAGGCTGGAGATATTGAGTCCGAGTGGACCATGTTCTCCACCTCCATTGTCGAAGCAGCCACTCAGAGCTGAAGAAGGAGTCCTATCAGGCCTGGTTGGCTTGTGGGACTCCTGAGGCAGCTGACGGGTACCGGCAGGCCAAGCGGACTGCAGCCCGGGTGGTTGTGGAGGCAAAATCTTGGGCCTGGGAGGAGTTCGGTGAGGGCATGGATAAGGACTATCGGCTGGCCTCGAAGAGATTCTGGCAAACCGTCCGGTGCCTCAGGAGAGGCGCTGTTTATAGTGGAGGTGGGCAGCTGTTGACCTCAACTGGGGATGTCGTCGGGCGGTGGAAGGAGTACTTCAAGGATCTCCTCAATCCCGCCGTCACGTCTTCCATTGATGAAGCAGAGGCTGAGGGCTCAGAGGTGGACTTGTCCATCACCCGGTCTGAAGTCACTGAGGTAGTCAAACTCCTCGTTGGCGGTTGGGGACATTGCCTCTGGGATGGCAGACCGGGGTGGTGGTCCCTCTTTATAAGAAGGGGGACCGGAGGGTGTGTTCCAACTTCAGGGGGATCACACTTCTCAGCCTCCCCGGGAATGTCTATGCCAGGGTTCTGGAGAGGAGAATACGGCCGATAGTAGAACCTCGGATTCAGGAGGAACAGTGTGGTTTTCGTCCGGGCCGTGGAACAGTGGACCAGCTCTATACCCTCTACGGGGTGCTGGAGGGTTCATGGGAGTTTCCCCAACCAATCCACATGTTTTGTGGATTTGGAGAAGGCATTCGACTGTGTCCCTCGCAGCATCCTGTGGAGGGTGCTTCGGGAGTATGGGGTCCTGGGTCCTTTGCTAAGGGCTGTCAGGTCCATGTACGACCGAAGCAGGAGCTTGGTTGGCATTGCCGGCAGTAAGTCAGACTTGTTCCCAGTGCGTGTTGGACTCCGGCAGGGCTGTCCTTTGTTGCCGGTTCTGTACGTAATTTTTATGGACAGAATTTCTAGGCGCAGCCAGGGGCCGGAGGGTGTCAGGTTTGGGGACCACACGATTTTGTCTCTGCTCTTTGCGGATGATGTTGTCGTGTTGGCCCCTTCAAACCAGGACCTTCAGCATGCACTGGGACAGTTTGCAGGCAAGTGTAAAGCGGTTGGGATGAGAATCAGTACCTCCAAATCCGAGGCCATGGTCCTCAGTCGGAAAAGGGTGGCTTGCCCACTTCAGGTTGGTGAAGAGTTCTTGCCTCAAGTGGAGGAGTTTAAGTATCTAGGGGTCTTGTTCACGAGTGAGGGAAGGATGGAACTGACAGACGGATCGGTGCAGATCCTGCAGTAATGCGGTCGATGTATCGGTCTGTCGTGGTGAATAAAGAGCTGAGCCGTAAGGCGAAGCTCTCGATTTACTGTTGAATCTACGTCCCTACTCTCACCTATGGTTATGAGGTTTGGGTCATGACCGAAAGGACAAGATCCCGGATACAGGCGGCCGAAATGAGCTTTCACCGCAGGGTGGCTGGGAGATCCCTTAGAGATAGGGTGAGAAGCTCGGTCACCCGGGAGGAGCTCAGAGTAGAGACGCTGCTCCTCCACATCGAGAGGGGTCAGCTGAGGTGGCTTGGGCATCTGTTCCGGATGCCTCCTGGACGCCTTCCCGGGAAGGTGTTCTGGGCCCGTGCCACTGGGAGGAGACCCCGGGGAAGACCCCGGAAACGCTGGAGGGACTATGTCTCCCGGCTGGCCTGGGAACGCCTCAGTGTCCCCCCGGAAGAGCTAGAGGAACTGTCTAGGGAGAGGGAAGTCTGGGCATCTCTGCTTAGACTGCTGCCCCCGCGACCCGGCCCCGGATAAGCAGAAGAAGATGGAATTAAAAAAAATATATACATATATTTATTATGTTCAGATGCCCAATCGGATTTGTCTTTTTCTTGTTGCAGAATGGGTAAAGACTACAAACGTTGTTATACTGAGTAGTCTCTACTTCTTGAGCCGTAAATTTCAAATGAATTGCGTTGGTCTGACCACCGAAAAGAGCATCCTGAGGGTTAAGGCACTCTAGAGCATCAAAGGTCTTCAAGAAAGCTTTGACATTTGCGGATGTGTTTTTAAGCTGATTCCGCTCACAGTCCTATATGTATTGAACATATACGTTGTGTTGCCTCAAGCTTTGTCAACCATTGGTGGTGCATCAACCCTTACTGAATCTTTGTCACCGGGTTGGTGCTTGTTGAACAATGACACTTTGGGTGACCGTGCCAGAAACAGCCTAGAAATTCAAAGGCTGTTCACACACCATCGCGTTCAGCGTATCCATCAATATAGTAGGCACGATTTTCATTTCACTGCGGTTCAGAGTGTGCTGTATTAATATTTTCTCATCAGAGGTCACATATTCAAGCCATTGGATTGAGCTGTTTTTGAATGTCTTCTGACAACGATTGTAGTTGTCTGAGGGGACCAATGCAATTGTGTCCTTGGTGAGGAAACAGGCTAAAGCAATCATAATTGACTGGAATGGGTCAACACCACCACATTCCAGGAACTCTATTATGTAGCGCATACAACCTTCTCTCAAGATGACCACATCATATACGCAGTAAGCCTTTATCTTTAATGACAAAGGTGTCTGTGGAAACCAGAGGTGGGGGACTCGAGTCACATGACTTGACTCGACTCGAGTCACAATTTTCAGGACTTGTGACTTGCTTGATTAAAGTATGAAAATGGCTTGACTTGACTTTGACTTGAGAACAAGTTACTTGAGACTTGACTTGACTTGAAGTGGAAGACTCGACAATGACTTGAACTTATAATAAACAAACAGCAATACAATTACTTTATATGTTGTGACATCAACACCACTAATCAGCGTATGTGTCTTTAACGCTGCACAATTCAAACCGCACCAAACACGTCAGACAGTAACGTTAGTCGAGCTCCACAAATAGTATCGTTTGGATAAAAGGACTTTGAACTGGACCGAGTGAATAAAAAAAGATTTGTCAGTTGCAAGAACCACAAGGAAAGGTAAGAAAGTAATCTCTTTATATTCAGTTTCACTAAGATCTATAATTAATCTTTTGTTTGTCATAATTTGGCCTTGGTTGCATATTATATATATATATATATATAATTATTATTTTTTCTTGTTAGAAATGTGACCATTATCATTACTGAATACGTCTGGTAAATAGATGTAAGGGAATTTGACTATAAACGTGGCATAGCCTGAATTTTATTGTTGATGGGCATCTTAAAATGAGCGGGCATGTATATTATTACACGTAGGCTATAATGTCTGTATTAAATGTGGGCATTTTCAAGTGTTTGTGGACTGTGTGGGGAAACCAAGCGTGCCGCACAAGCCCTGAAAAGTGAAGCCAAAACGTCTCGATCGCCCCCTGGTGAGTGGTCCCAGTATAGGTCATAAACCCCGCCCTCCCCATGTTATTCAATGGGACGCGAGACCAACTAAACAATTAATTTACCCTTCAAATATCTTTTTTCCGAAGCTGGTTTCTGTCATTTACTGTAGTTTGTATCACGCTAATGTAAATTCAAGAGTTTGTTTTTAAAATAAGTTGGTTTTTAGTTAGTTATTTAATGCTCTAAAAACGGTGGTGTGACGTCGTGATTCACAGCTGTGATTGACAGCTATCTGAGCCGAGGAGCCACTGAATCTTCGGAGGACTGAGGAGATTGGAACTTTACATTTAATCTCTAAATTTCTATAATTGATATAATTTCACACGGACATCATGGGTTGTTCTGCAGTACATTGTGCTAACCGATCTGGCATTTCCAATCGATCTTTGAATTATTTTCGGTAAGTTAAATTTATAAGCTATTTAATTAGTAAATAAATGTAATGGGCTAGCTAACGTTAGCTAAAAGACAACAAGCCTCGTTAATAGCCATGTTAATAGCTAGCAGGTGATTGTTAGCTAGAAGTTACCAATTATTTTTGTATTAGGCCTATTCTAAATTAAGGTTAAACATGATGTAAGTTAGGCTATAACATATCGTCTAGGTTTAACAAGCAAAGGTTGTACTGTACTTGGACTTGCGATTGATTACGGTATGCGCATTCTGCGAGGGAGAGTGAGGGCGGAGCACAGGGGTGGGGCCGTTGATTTCGCGGCTTTACGGCTTTACTTCCTTCTCGCTACTGCGCATAACTACTGCGCAGAACTGGTCCCAAGATCGCTATCTGCGCAGACGAAAGTCCAAGATGTCAGCGCCGTATCAGGACACTGGTGGCTTCATTTTTCACCAATGGAAAAGAGCGAAAGGGCGTCGTCCATTATTTATACAGTCTATGGTGGAAACTAAAAAGCATTGTGCTTACTCCATAACAGTTAACTTTACTGCATGAAAGGCTAACATGGAGGCGCCGATGTGATTACTAGCACTAAACATTTCGAAGAGTTTTTTTTTAAAAGAATAATTACAGCGTAATTACATATTAGGCAGTTTTTCAGTCACAATAATTAGTTTATAAGGTTGTTATTATTAGCCCTTATTACATGGATTGGCTGAATTCCAGTGCAGAATGCGTGTTATTTCTTGATAACAGACCGTTGCCATGAAAAACAGCGCGTTGCTATGGACGCAGCAGGATTCTAACCAGAGACGGAACGGACTATTTTCTTTAGAGGAAGCAATACAATCGTTTTTAAATCAATAAATTCCTTTTGAAATCAATATTTTGTGTCAAATTATAGATTTATTTGGTAGGTAGACATGTAATAAGCGGGATAAGGTATAGCGAGGCGGTTGTTATAGCGAATACAACCCCTTTAGGCTGATTCAAGATCCCTCCGCTTCGTCCCCCCAAAAAATTGTACCGCGGAGGAGAAAAATATTTGATTTTGAAATCGAGCTTTGCACCGAGCGCATGTCAGAAACAGAGGACAGTGTGTGTGTGTGTTCATCTCTTTAGTACTGTGACTTGACTTGAAACTTATAAGGACTCGACTTGACTTGCTTAGGGTGAACCCTTGACTTGACTTGACTTGCTTGATTTATCTGAACTGTGACTTGAGACTTGACTCGAGACTTGATGGTTAAGACTTGAGACTTGCTTGGACTTGACCATGTGTGACTTGTCCCCATCTCTGGTGGAAACTGTTTCGTACCATTGCAAAAACTCATCTTTTTCTTCTGTTCACACCTGCTAACCCAACGACTCACACCTTGTGGAGCTTCAAGCATTTATGCTGGCACAATTCAGAATAACATCCGCTTACAGTCAGGGAACTGCCTTGTATTACGGGGTTGGGTATGACAATTGTCATTAAGACAGACACTACAGCTATATTTACAGCCATGATCACTGCGGGTGTTAAAATCTGTATAACATCACTCACAAATATATGACACACCCAGAAAACCCTTCAGATTCATGATGCCATAGAAATTATTATTGTGTAAGTACATAAAGACAGTTCTAGGGTGAGTGTCTTCGCTGTTTTGAAACTTGGTAAAGTGACCATTCTGTGTTCGATGAAAGACAACAATTTTACAGCCTGTCATTTCTTCAAACCAATGAATGTCAGACAATCAACAGGTAAACCAACCCCCATATGTAGCTCGCGACCACTAACCAGGGCCTCAGCATATGTGTATGTGTTCAACAATCAACACAATCTGCAGGCGATCACTAGGCCCTTGTACAAAGTCTGAAGTTCTAACAATCAATGTATTCAGGCCTTCCATGATGTGTGCATAAAATGTGTTAAAATCACCAACTTCCATAGTATTTTGGAAATGTATCTGTCGTAATTCAACATTGTCAAACTCATTATGTTGTATAACTGTAAAATCATCACCATTAATATCGGTATCGCTGTGTATTTTGGGATGTGGTCTGTTGATTGTGTAGATGTTGATGATTGTTCCGTGTCTGGTCTGTAGTTAGTTTTATCTCTTGCCATTTTTCCAGATTCACATGTAAATAACAATCCACTTAAAAGTTAAAATAATATTCTATCTCAAACATACATTCATATACATCACAGTTATGATGAGTTAACGGTAAAATATGTATTACCTCCAGCTTTCAAGCATTGTGTAATGGGTAGAAATAAATAAATCCCCTGACGCTGTACAGGCATAACTGAAGCCATTATGGTGATGTACTCTGCATCATCACCAGGTCCTCACTCGGTTGATGTACAGATTACAAAGATTCAGCTGTATGCGTGTTGTCTTAATGTTAATACCATTTTAGCACAACGTTGAAAATGTCTGTTAATAATTAGACTTACACAAAAAGTATCTGTTCGGGATTGTTGAGATCGCAACCGCACAGTCCAAAAAGTCCATTGTGGGATTGTTGACGTGCTGTACGGTGCCTGCTGTTACCTACCTGGCTACCTGCCAAGCTTTTTCGAATTTACTCTATATAAACTAATTGGTAAAAATTCTACCTTAAGAGTTTTACCAACGCAATATTTTTTATCCGTTGACCTCTTACCCAACTTTACTACACCGGGACTCTTTTTGGACATAATTAACGGAACTGCTCACCCCTGAACACCCGACGCTAAGTATCATTAAAATGCCTTATCACTGTAATTGTTGTAGCTACAACACGAAGGAGAACTATCATCTTCAGTTACAGATAGTGGAGTTAGAGGCTCGGCTTCTGACGCAAATGTCAGGCAAGGATTATGCTCCTGTAGAAATAGAAAAAACTGCATCAGAGCCACCAGGAAGAAACAAGTCTTGTTAGCCCCCCGGCACAGCTCCTCCAGCCGGGCAAGAACTTTCTCTTGGTCACTGGGAAGAAATGCCGTCGACCAGTTAAACCTGAATCGTTGCTAAATCCAACTGAGACTTTCAACAGGTTTTCCCCACTGGAGTCAGAGTCAAGGCCCGAGCCATCTTCAGAGGGGAATGATCAGCAGGCATGTTCTACCGGTGGCCTTGAAAAACTAAAAACTTTAGTCATCGGTGATTCCATTGCCCGCAGTATTAGACTAAAGAATCTGCCGGCGATTGTATGCTGTTTAAAGGGGGCAGAGCCACCGACATAGCCGCAAATCTGGGGCTGGTGCTAGCGAAGTCTCAAACTGGCAAGTATAGAGAGTACAGAGATATTGTTATTCACGTTGGCACCAATGACAGTAGGATGAAACAGTCAGTGGTCACGAAGCAGAACATAGCATCAGCCTGTAAACTAGCTAGAAAGCTGTCAGCATCGAGTAATAGCTGGAGTGGTGCTCTTCTTTTATCTAGGGACATTGACAGGAGTCTCACTCCTATATCCTCAACTTGAGAGAGGGTGCAGGTCAGGCCACAGGCTGTTAGCCAGCCTGCTAGCATAGTGGAGTCTGTTGATAGCATAGCCAGAGTACAGCTTTACCTATTGCTGTTGATAGCAAAGCCAGAGTACAGCTTTACCTATTGCCACTGTGACTCGTTCCAGGCTGAGAAAAGTTAAACAAGGTAGTGCTAACAAAAACAACCTTATTAAGATAAAGCCTTCCTCCACCTCGGTCACACAATTTAAAAAAAGACTATCACCTCGCATCTCAAAATGGGACTCCTAAATGTTAGATCCCTTGCTCCAAAGGCAGTTGCAGTAAATTCATTAATCACTGATAATAAACTAGATGTTATTGGTTTATGTGAAACGTGGCTAAAGCCTGATGAATTCATTGTCTTAAATGAGGCCTCTCCTCCTGGCTATACTAGTAATCATATCCCTCTTGCATCCCGAAAAGAAGGGGGTATTGCTAATATTTATGACCGTAAATATAAATTTACTCTCAAACATATCACTGATATTCATTCTTTTGAAGTTTTATTCATGAAAGTTAACCAGGCCGATAAATCGTTTTACATAGCTACTATTTTTAGGCTCCCCGGGCCCTACACAATGTTCCTCAATGAGTTTCCAGAATTCTTGTCTAACTTTTTAGTCATGGCAGATAGTATTCTAATTTTTGGCGATTTCAATATTCATATGGAAAACTCCAATGATCCTCTTAGGAGCCATTATTGACTCAGTAGGTTTTGTCCAACATGTCTCAGGTCCTACACATTGCCACAATCACACCTTAGATTTAGTCCTGTCACAAGAAATAGATATTGTAGATCTAATAATTTCCCCCCAAAATCCTGGATTATCGGATCACTGTCTTATTACATTTACTGTTAAAACAAGAAATCCACTTGCTCCGCAAACAATGAGTTTCAAAAGCCATACTATAAATTCTCGGGACTACAAATAAATTCCTTGATATTCTTACAGGTTCGCTCATTAACGACAGAGAAATAAATCTGTAAACGATCAAATAGAGGATCTAAACTCAATACTGATAAATACATTAGACACAGTTGCCCCACTAAAAACAAAAATACGCAACAAGAAACTTGCTCCCTGGAACACAGACCATACTAGAGCACTTAAGCAAGCCTCCAGAAAACTGGAGCGAAAGTGGCGCTCCACCAAGTTGGAAGTATTCAGACTAGCCTGGATAGACAGTACACTACAATACCGAAAATCACTCATCTGCTCGATCAGCTTATTTCTTTGACACCGTTGCAAAGTTAACAAAAAAGCCAAGCTCAACAAGTGAAGTGGGTCTTCACTTTAGTTGTAATGAATACATGAACTACTTTGATGAAAAGTACATCACCATTAGAAAACAAATAATTGACTCCTCCTTATAAAGTTATGGTCCTCAAAATCTTAGTTGTCTTCAAAATGTCCTGAACCTCCCTGACCAGGTGTCCTATGTGGACACTTGAATTTTTTGATACCGTATTGCTCGACACATTCACAAAATTTGTAATGAGTTCTAAACCCACAAACTGTCAGCTAGACCCGATTCCAACAAAATTACTTAAGGAGCTATTTCCTGTGCTAGGTCAGCCAATGCTGAACATAATAAATTGCTCCCTTTCCTCCAGATGTGTACCAAACTTACAAAATATTGCACTCATCATCATTTTCTTCCGCTTATCCGGGACCGGGTCGCGGGGGCAGCAGTCTAAGCAGAGATGCCCAGACTTCCCTCTCCCTAGACACTTCCTGCAGCTCTTCCGGAGACATAGTCCCTCCAGCGTGTCCTAGGTCTTCCCCGGGGTCTCCTCCTGGTAGGACGGGCCCGGAACACCTTCCCAGGAAGGCGTTCCGGAGGCATCTGAAACCGATGCCCAAGCCACCTCAGCTTACCCCTCTCGATGTGGAGGAGCAGCGGCTCTACTCTGAGCTCCTCCCGGGTGACTGAGCTTCTCACCCTATCTCTAAGGGATCGCCCAGCCACCCTGTGGAGAAGGGTTTCGGCCGCCTGTATCCGGGATCTTGTCCTTCCGGTCATGGCCCAAAGCTCATGACCATTGGTGAGAGTAGGGACGTAGATTCGCCTTGCGGCTCAGCTCTTTATTCACCACGACAGGCCGATACATCGACTGCATTACTGCAGAAGCTGCACCGATCCGTCTGTCAATCTCCCGTTCCATCCTTCCCTCACTCGTGAACAAGACCCCTAGATACTTAAACTCCTCCACTTGAGGCAAGAACTCTCCACCAACCTGAAGTGGGCAAGCCACCCTTTTCCGACTGAGGACCATGGCCTCGGATTTGGAGGTACTGATTCTCATCCCAACCGCTTCACACTCGGCTGCAAACTGTCCCAGTGCATGCTGAAGGTCCTGGTTTGAAGGGGCCAACACGACAACATCATCCGCAAAGAGCAGAAACAAAATCGTGTGGTCCCTAAACCTGACACCCTCCGGCCCCTGGCTGCGCCTAGAAATTCTGTCCATAAAAAGATGAGACGATAACAAAGTCGATCATCGACCTACGGCCTAGGGTGTCCTGGTGCCACGTGCACTGATGGACACCCTTATGCATGAACATGGTGTTCGTTATGGACAAACTGTGACTAGCACAGAAGTCCAATAACTGAAAACCGCTCGGGTTCAGATCAGGGGGGCCGTTCCTCCGAATCACGGCCCTTCAGGTGTCACTGTCGTTGCCCACGTGGGCGTTGAAGTCCCCCAGTAGAACGATAGAGTCCCCAGTCAGAGCACTTTCCAGCATCCATCCCAGAGACTCCAAGAAAGTCGAGTACTCTGCACTGCCGTTCGGCCCATAGGCACAAACAACAGTGAGAGACCTATCCCCGACCCGTAGGCGCAGGGAAACGACCCTCTCGTTCACCGGGGTAAACTCCAACACATGGTGGCAGAGCTGGGGAGCTATAAGCAAACCCACACCAGCCCGCCGCCTCTCACCATGGGCAACTCTAGATTGGTGAAGAGTCCATCCTCTCTCAAGGAGTGTGGTTCCAGAGCCCAAGCCGTGTGTAGAGGTGATCGCGTTTACCTCCTAGTCGGAACCTCTCAACCTCACGCACGATCTCAGGCTCCTTCCCCGCCAGCGAGGTGACGTTCCACGTCCCTAGAGCTACTTTCCATGTCCAGGGATCAGGTTTTCTAGGCCCCCGCTTACGACTGCCACCTGAACCTCTCTGCTCCGGCCCCTTATGGTCCCTCCCGCAGGTGGTGAGCCCACGGGAAGGCGGCCCCACGTCGCTCCTTCGGGCTGAGCCCGGCCGGGCCCCATGGGGAAAGTCCCGGCCACCAGGCACTCGCGTACGAGCCCCAACCCCGGGCCTGGCTCCAGGGTGGGGCCCCGGCTGCGCTATACCGGGCGACGTCACGGACCTCGAGATTTTTCTCATCATTAAAGGGTTTTGAACCGCTCTTAGTCTGACCCGTCGCCTAGGACCTGTTTGCCTTGGGAGACCCTACCAGGGGCAAATTGCACTCGTGAAGGTAACAAATGACCCTGACCTATCCTTTGAAGAACATTTAAAATATGTCTCGAGTATTTTCATCTTTGAAACATTGCAAAAATCAGAAACTTTCTGTCAAAACTGATGCAGAAAAATATATCCATGCTTTCGTTTCTTCTAGACTAGATTACTGCAATGCTCTTCTATCTGGCTATTAGTGCTGCACACGGCTGCTAGAATCCTAACTAGAACAAAAAACTTTGAACACATTACTCCTGTCCTAGCGTCCTTACACTGGCTGCCTGTTAGTGTTAGGGCTGATTTTAAGGTTTTACTGTTAACCTATAAATCAATACATGGACTTGCTCCTGATCCAGCCATACATACCTACACGTAACCTACGATCGCAAGATGCAGGCCTTTTAGTTGTACCTAGAATTTCTAAACAAACAGCCGGAGGCAGGGCCTTTTCTCATAGAGCTCCACTACTGTGGAATGATCTGCCAATTAAGATTAGAAATGCAAACTCAGTGCAAACTTTCAAGTGTCTACTAAAAACTAATCTCTACAGCACGGTTTATAATTAGGTGTAGCCTGGTCCGGGGGCGTGAAGGTGACCAGTAGACTTGATACTGTCCACCCTTGCTGTCTTGCCAGGTGGGCTCTCGTCGCCACTGGGATGCCCTCCCTCCAATGCCTTTTGAGGCAAGAGTCACTGGCTTGTTGTTGTCTCTCTGTTACGCACTTCTGCAATTGGGCTGTACTCCGCTGGCAATACTCTGCCCTTATTTGGGTGGTTGCGATTGGTGGGTGTCCCTTTGGTTGATGCCTGGCAATATGGGTGGATTGATTTCCTGCCTGTTGGGCCCTGTCCGGGGGCCTCCCCCGGGTAGGGCCACAATGTCGCCAGACCAACCCCCGTCTCAGTTCCTAGGTCTTACGCTGCTATACTATTGTGCTGGGGGATTGGGTCAGTTCTCCTTCCCCACAAAGTTCTCCTTCTCCACTATAAATCGTTGTTGATATGATATGATCATTTTTTGAATTTTCCCAGAATCTTCCCCCGTTTTTAAATTTAGGAGGACATGAGGTCCTGGTCCACACATGCGGAGTACCTGGTTTGGGGGGCCGTTGCTGTCCTTGTCTTTGTCCATCTGGTCATACTTCTGACCTAGTCTAATTTTAAACAGAATCTAGATTTAGCCCAGATAAATGTATTAATTATTCCAATATCTCACCCGGAACAGCCAGAAGAGGACTGGTCACCCCTCTGAGCCTGGGTCCTCTCTAGGTTTCTTCCTAAAATTCAGCCTTCTTATGGAGTTTTTCCTAGCCACTGAAATTCAACACTACTGTTGTTTGCTCCTTGGGGTTTAAGGCCGGGTGTGTCTGTAAATGTACTAAGTGACAACTGCTGTTTTAAAAAGGGCTTTATAAATACATTTGATTGATTGATTGATTGATTGATTGATTGAATGAATAACTCCGCTGATGGTTACTTGGTCTGAAATGAAAACAAAGAGGGTTAACAGAAAACCAAGCGTTTACAGGTATTAAAGGTGATGATAAATAATGATAAAAGTCTATTTACCAAGGTTAGAAGGTCCACAAATTTGTTTTCCAAACAAGCCTGGGTTTTATTCCATTTAACCCTAAACCAGAGATATAAAACAGACAATATGAAAGAGAAATTAAAGCACTTGGATTGCACCATCTTGTAATTGTTTTATACATTCTTAAAAAGTTCAAATGTTTCGTTTGTTAGCGTTTATAATTGCAACAAAATTCAAATCAACTCTTTCAAATGAAATTACTTGTACTTACTATGTAAACGGCCTACTCCGCGTTGGAACATCAGCTGTCTTCTGTGGCAGCCGCGTATTTAATAATGACACAACCGGACACCTCCAAAAGGTTATGCCTTTTAACTTTGTCATTGGTTATACGTCATAGTTCTTCATGTTAGAACTATATTGGTAACATTGCTTTAAATTCCGATACGGATACATTTGAACTATTTGTATACATGTGACAAGCACATTGATACTCTTGATCCGGTAAAAACACCATTCTCGTTAGTTATCGGTCAGCCCTGACATCACGTCATTTAATTGTATCTATTAACGACAAACTCATCTGCTTACATACAAACGCTGACTATTGTCACCATATCGCCATTAATCGCTTCAAACAACATTTAACAAACATGTCCATAATACAGCAATCAAAAAACATATTTCACAAGTTGCTTCAAGTCATTACAAGAACGCAACACATCTTACCCGGACGTCCCAGCATCTGAACACACACACACAAACAAGTATTCACAAACTCACAAATACTACAGTTTGTAAACGTCATTACCTGTTAAAAAGTCTACCAACGTGTAGAAAACAATCTTGCGTTAACGCTGTCACCTTTTAAGAAGACGCGCTTAGAAAAGTTTTGTTTACCTGAAATAACATATCTTAACCTGTCAACGAATCACCATTGTTCATATAAATTTAAAATCGACCTTCCAGGTTACTTTGTAACATTTTGCCATATAATCCAACTCAAAAGTGAATGCTGACTTAAAATTCCCATTTTGCTTTCACAAATCATCATTTTATATTTTTAACTATTTTAAACCCAACCACGATACAATCAACCTAGTGTCTGGTCAACCCTAGGCGTTGTTTGTTTCTTCAGAATAACCGCAGTGCTCATGCGATGGTGGATTACAAACCCTGTGTGAAACACTGGATGTTTATCAACCAGCATATACTACTATTTGTACTAGTGGTTATTTAGGGACCATTACAATGGGCAGGTCTGATCTTAAAGCCCATCTCATGTTAAAATAAAAAATTGGCTGAAACTCTCTAAAATCGTAAGTTCCGGCCACTTCTATCTTAAACAAAAAACCAAGATTTCACACATGAATTTCGGTGCTTGTGGAAAATTCCATGCTACAGACACATTGTAAAAAATGAAAGGTTAACACCCACTGTTTGTAGGATATCGGTTTAGCATTGCTGAATGCTGGTGCCCTTTTTGTTAAACATCAAACATCTTGCTGCTGACATAAGGCCTATTACTTGCCTGGGAATTTTACATTCTGGAACCCTAAGATCCATTTGTTAAACATCAAACATCTTGCATCTGTTATAGCACTTGTCTGGGTTTTTTTTTCAATTGTTGTAAATCCTCAAACACACACACACAATGATGCAACCACAAATTGCAAAGTCACCGGACATGCATACGTCACCCCCGAAGTCATGCCATAACACATGTCATACAGGAAGTCCATACATCACACCGGAAGTCCCGTCCACCTGTCAAATCAAACCAGAAGCCCCACCCACCAGGGTTATAAATCACCAAAGTGACAGAATATACCCTACATTAACTACTGGTGTTCTCTGGCGAAAGCCAATCAAGCTGCACGGTGCTGGGCTGTGATTACAGGTCTCACTACAGGACATTGGGTCCTCATGGCACCCTGATGGTGTCTGTTTCTTATAGTGTTGTCAGAAACATGCACACCAATAGCTCACTGGCAGTGCCCTTCCTGTTCCTCCTCGCACAATGGAGCAGATACCGGTCCTACTGCTGGGTTGATGCCCTTCTACGGCCCAGTCCAGCTCTCCTTGTGTAGTGGCCTGTCTCCTGGTATATCCTCTATGCTCTTGATACTGTATTGGGTGACGCCGCAAACCTTCTTGCAACGGCACGTATGGATGTGCCCTCCTGGAGGACTACCTGTGGAACCTGAATGGGATGCAGTTTCCCGCTTCATGCTTCCAGTAATGACAAAGACATTTGCAAAATGCAAAACCAGAGAATAATCAGTCAGGAAGGTTTAATATATTGTCTACAGCCACCACCTGTTGTCACTTTTATTTGCACCAAAACAGGTGACACTTATTCACAATCATCCATTTCCTAACTGGACAGATTGATATCCCTGTAGTTTAATTGACTTGGTGTTAAGGTGTGATGAATACGTGTTCCCTTTCATTTTTTTGAGCAGTATGTATACGTACGCTCACAAACAAGCAACTGTTGGTGATGCTAGTGTTGCTGGAATAGCCTATCAGCGGCTATAGAACACCCACCTGCATTGATGGACATATACTTTTTGATCATGAAATACGCATTGATATATGGCATTAAATGTTGAAATATGTCCATTATGAAATACACCATGAAATTCTAAAATGTGCCATGAAATTATGAAGTAGGCCACGATATTTTGAAAAAGGACCTGATTTTATGAAATAGATCTTTTAATGAAAAAGAAATTGGCAAATTATGAAATATAATACAATTATTTTAAAAAGGGGCATTATATAATGATTTCCTAGTAATGTTCCACTTAAAATAATACAATTAAAAAAATATATTTCAATATTTAATTTCCTTATTTAAACTCCTTTGGTCCTCCATACTCAACAGTTGTTTCAAGTTAACAATTGTTTGGTCTGATGGCAACTCTCTCATCTGCTTTACCTATTCCTCTTCACATTCCTCCATTTCAATTACATTTTTTTCCTCCCTCTCTCATTTCACAGGGAGCATTACCATTCGACGATGATAACTTGAGGAACCTGTTGGAAAAGGTGAAGTTGGGAGTGTTCCACATGCCCCACTTCATCCCTCCTGACTGTCAAAACCTGCTTCGGGGCATGATCGAGGTGGACGCAACAAAACGGCTAACGGTCAGTTGTATCCTTGTTTGTCCAGATTTTTGACTGAAATACATTTCTTTGTAGTCGCAGTTCAGTCTGCAACCTCGCGCAACTTCATGGCACCATCAGCTTTTGTAGGAATCAGAAATTGTAGGAATGGATTGAGACCATAATATGACCCACAATTTTTCAAGGTATCATTTATTCCTTTAAGGTCTTAACACACTCAAGGAAATTCACTGACCTGTACTCAAGCCACTTGAGCGTTTTCTTGGTTGTGTGCTTTGGGTTGTTGTGGTGGTGAAACATGAATCTTCGCCCCAGTCTGTGGGGTGTGTAATCGATGAGATTTCTGTCAAGGAACTTTCTGTATTGTACTCCGTTCACCCTTCCCTCAATCCTGTCCAGCCTCTCAGTCCCTGACACTGAGATGCATCCCCATAGCATGAGAAACACACCACTTTGCTTCACCGTAGGGATGGTATTAGCCAAGATATGAGCAGTACCTTGTTTTTGCCTGTCTTGCCACTCTACCATAAATGCATGATTGATAGAGTGCTGCAGAGATTGTTGTCCTTCTGGCAGGTTCTCACATCTCTGCAGAGAAGGTTTGAAGCATGATTAGAGTGGATGTTGGGTTCTTGGTCACCTCCCTGAACAAGGCCCTTCTTTCCTATTGTGTCTCAAAAGAGCACCTGACTAGATCAGTGTCTTACCAATGCCTGAAAGGGAGAAGCCGAGGAAGAAAAATAAGTGCCAAGCCAAGCTGCCCTTGATTCTACTCTGCCTCAACAATGCAAAAGCCGTGAAAGATGGAGAAAAACAGTGTCTTTCCACCTTTTATTACCTTTTATTAGTGTTATTAAAACACCCGCCCGGGCCCTGAACCCTTACAATGTGTCTGTTCCCTGTTTCACTACCTGTTACAACGGTTACTTACATCGTAAACCCCAATTTGCATCATTACTCAAAATGTTTGAAGAATTCAGTTACACTGAAAACCTTTAGTACAGGTAGTTACTTGAAAAAAGCTTTGAGTTAAACTTACTTTAATTATTCAAGTAAACATTGCCTTTAAGTTTTCAGCATAGTTTGGCCAGACAACCAGTTCTAGGAATTGTTTTTGTAGTTCCAAACCTCTTCCATTTCACAATGATAGAACCCACTGGGTTTCTGGAAACTTAATTTTTAGCAATTGTTTTATACCTAACCCAGACATATGTCTTGACACAATTGGCTTTGACATGCACCGTGAATTTTATAAAGAAAGTTGTGTGCCTTTCTAAGTGATGCCTAGTCAACTGAATTTACAACAGGTGGAATTAAACATAGTGCCTTGCTAAAGTATTGACACCATTGAATTTGACCACCACCAATTTGAAAGTACCAAATATACTTTCAAATATCCTCATGTTTGACATTTGATTTTAAACATTGACACAGACAATCTGGAAATATACATTCTCATTAAGTGAGTACACCCCTCAGATTCTTGCAAATATTTGATTATATCTTTTTATGTGACAACACTGAGGAAATGACACTTTGTTACAATGTAAAGTAGTGAGTGTACAACTTGTATAACAGTGTACATTTGCTGTCCCCTCAAAATAACTCAACACACAGCCATTATGTCTAAAGTGCTGGCAACAAAAGTGAGTACACCCCTAAGTGAAAATGTCCAAATTGGGCCCAATTAGCCATTTTCCCTCCCCAGTGTCATGTGACTCGTTAGTGTTACAAGGTCTCAGGTGTGAATGGGGAGCAGGTGTGTTAAATTTGGTGTTATCGCTCTCACACTTCCTCATACTGGTCACTGGAAGTTCATCATGGCAGCCAATGGCAAAGAACTCTCTGAGGATCTGAAAAAAGATTTGATGCTCAACAAAAAGATGGCATAGGCTATAAGAAGATTGCCAAGACCATGAAACTGAGCTTCAGCATGGTGGCCAAGACCATACAACGGTTTAACAGGACAGGTTCCACTCAGAATAAGTATTTGATACACTGCTGATTTTACAGGTTTTCCTACTTTTCCTACTTACGAAGCCTCAAGTTTTAATAGATATTGGGCCTGGCAAGGACTGTGGGGTCCCTTAGGTGTAACCCAGGGATAGGGTTTTTTGCTGATTTTGATACTAGCACATAATAGAAATCTATTTTATAAACAAATGCAGTGCACTTGTCTTTATACAATGGAATCAATACAATAGCATACATACACTCACCTAAAGGATTATTAGGAACACCATATTAATACTGTGTTTGACCCCCTTTCACATTCAGAACTGCCTTAATTCTACGTGGCATCGATTCAACAAGAAACAATGCTCAGGTAGGCCGTGGCATTTAAACGATGCCAAATTGGCACTAAGGGGCCCAAAGTGTGCCAAGAAAACATCCCCCACACCATTACACCACCACCACCAGCCTGCACAGTGGTAACAAGGCATGATGGATCCATGTTCTCATTCTGTTTACGCCAAATTCGGACTCTACCATCTGAATGTCTCAACAGAAATCGAGACTCATCAGACAAGGCAACATTCTTCCAGTCTTCAACTGTCCAGTTTTGGTGAGCTTGTGCAAATTGTAGCCTCTTTTTCTTATTTGTAGTGGAGATGAGTGGTCCCCGGTGGGGTCTTCTGCTGTTGTAGCCCATCCGCCTCAAGGTTGTGCGTGTTGTGGCTTCACAAATGCTTTGCTGCATACCTCGGTTGTAACGAGTGGTTATTTCGTTCAAAGTTGCTCGTCTATCAGCTTGAATCAGTCGGCCCATTCTCCTCTGACCTCTAGCATCAACAAGGCATTTTCGCCCACAGGACTGCCGCATACTGGATGTTTTTCCATTTTCACACCATTCTTTGTAAACCCTAGAAATGGTTGTGCATGAAAGTCCCAGCAACTGAGCAGATTGTGAAATACGCAGACCGGCCTGTCTGGCACCAACAAACATGCCACGCTCAAAATTGCTTAAATCACCTTTCTTTCCCATTCTGACATTCAGTTTGGAGTTCAGGAGATTGTCTTGACCAGGACCACACCCCTAAATGCATTGAAGCAACTGCCATGTGATTGGTTGATTAGATAATTGCATTAATGAGAAATTGAACAGGTTTTCGTAATAATCCTTTAGGTGAGTGTATATATCTCTCACAAATACAAGTAAAACCTCTCAAAATACAAGTTATGTACAATCAAAACATGCCTAATGTACCACTGTGGAGGATTACATACATCAGATAACCGTTTTTGAAATAGTTATACAAAATGTAGTCACAGAACAAATATATGACACACTGCCGATTTTGCAGGGTTTCCCACTTACAAAGCATGTAGAAGTCTGTAATTTCTATCATAGGTACACTTCAACTGTGAGAGACGGAATCTAAAACAAAAAATCTTTAAATCATTAATTTGTAATAATTACTAAGTATTTGATCAAGATACTACCAACCAGTAAGAATTCCGTCTCTCACAGACCTGTTAGTTTTTCTTTAAGAAGCTCTCCTGTTCTCCACTCATTACCTGTATTAACTGCACCTGTTTGAACTTGTTACCTGTATAATAGACACCTGTCCACACACTCAATCAAACAGACTCCAACCTCTCCACATTGGCCAAGACCAGAGAGCTGTGTAAGGACAACAGGGATAAAATTGTAGACCTGCCCAAGGCTGGGATGGGCTACAGGACAATAGGCAAGCAGTTTGGTGAGAAGGCAACCACTGTTTGAAAATGGAAGATGTTCAAGATGACAGTCAATCTCCCTCAGGCTGGGGCTCCATGCAAGATCTCACCTCGTGGGACATCAATGATCATGCGGAAGGTAAGGGATCAGCCCAGAACTACAGGGCAGGACCTGGTCAGTGACCTGAAGAGATCTTGGACCACAGTCTCAAAAAAACCATTAGTAACACACTACTCCGTCATGGATTAAAATCCTGCAGCACACGCAAGGTCCCCCTGCTCAAGCCAGTGCATGTCCAGGCCGTCTGAAGTTTGCCAATGACCATCTGGATGATCCAGAAGAGGAATGGGATAAGGTCATGTGGTCTAATGAGACAAAAATAGAGCTTTTTGGTCTGAACTCCACTCGCCATGTGTGGAGGAAGAATAAGGATGATTACAACCCCAAGAACACCATTCCAACCGTGAAGCACGGAGGTGGAAACATCATTCTTTGTGGAATCTTTTCTGCAAAGGGGACAGGACAACTGCACCATATTGAAGGGAGGATGGATGGGGCCATGTATCGCGAGATCTTGGCCAACAACCTCCTTCCTTCAGTAAGAGCATTGAAGATGGGTCATATCTGGGTCTTTTTTCATGCATGACAACGACCCGAAAAACACAGCCAGGGCAACTAAGGAGTAGCTCCTTAAAAAGCATCTCAACGTCCTGGAGTGGCCTAGCCAGTCTCCAGACCTGAACCCAATAGAAAATCTTTGGAGGGAGCTGAAAGTCCATATTGCCCAGTGACAGCCCCAAAACCTGAAGGATCTGGAGAAGGTCTGTATGGAGGAGTGGGCCTGCTGCAGTGTGTGCAAACCTGGTCAAGAACTACAGGAAACATATGATCTCTGTAATTGCAAACAAAGGTTTCTGTACCAAATATTAAGTTCTGCTTTTCTGATGTATCACATACCTATGTCATGCAATAAAATGCAAATTAATTACATAATCATACAATGTGATTTTCTGATTTGTTGTTTTAGATTCCGTCACTCACAGTTGAAAGAGTACCTCTGATAAAAATTACATTTTCTTCTACATGCTTTGTAAGTGGGAAAACCTGCGAAATCGGCAGTGTATCAAACACTAGTTCTACCCACTGTATGAGTGCTGCCAGCATTGCTGCAGTGGTTGAAGGGGTGGGTGGTCAGCCTATCAGTGCTCATACCATACACCGCACACTGCATCAAAATGGCTGTTGTCCCAGAAGGAAGTCTCATCTAAAGATGATGCACAACAAAGCCTGCAAACAGTTAGCTGAAGACAAGCAGACTAAGGACATGGATTACTGGAACCATGTCCTGTGGTCTGATGAGACCATGATAAATGTATTTGGTTCAGATGGTGTCAAGCGTGTGTGGTGGCAACCAGGTGAGGAGTTCAAAGACAAGTGTGTCTTGCCTACAGTCAAGCATGGTGATGGGAGTGTCATAGTCTGGGGCTGCATGAGTGCTGCTGGCACTGGGGAGCTACAGTTCATTGGGGGAACCATGACTGCCAACAGGTACTGTGACATACTTAAACAGAGCATGATCCCCTCCCTTCTGAGACTGGGCCGCAAGGGCAGTATTCCAACATGATAATGACTCCAAATACCCCTCCAAGACGACCACTGCCTTGCTAAAAAAGCTGAAGATAAAGGTGATGGACTGGCCAAGCATTTCTCCAGACCAAAACCCTATTGAGCATCTGTGGGGCATCATCAAACGGAAGGTGGAGGAGCGCAAGGTCTCTAACATCCACCAGCTCTGTGATGTCAACATAGAGGAGTGGAAGAAGACTCCAGTGGGATCCTGTGAAGCTCTGGTGGTGCAGTTTCTCAGAGAAAGATTGCAAAGAGTTTGAAGTTCATCATCTACAGTGCATAATATCATCCACAGATTCAGAGAATCTGGAACAATCTCTGTGGCGTAAGGGTCAAGGCCGG
The DNA here is from genome assembly GCF_011004845.1 of Esox lucius. Taxonomy (NCBI): domain Eukaryota; kingdom Metazoa; phylum Chordata; class Actinopteri; order Esociformes; family Esocidae; genus Esox; species Esox lucius. Next base: position 46,317,504 of record NC_047587.1, read on the forward strand.
AAAACCATACTGGATGCCCGTGATCTTCGGGCCCTCAGACGGCACTGCATCACATACAGGAATGCTACTGTAATGGAAATCACAACATGGGCTCAGGAATACTTCCAGAAAACATTGTCGGTGAACACAATCCACCGTGCCATTCGCCATTGCCGGCTAAAACTCTATAGGTCAAAATAGAAGCCGTATATAAACAGGATCCAGAAGCGCAGGCGTTTTCTCTGGGCCTAGGATCATTTAAAATGTACTGTGGCAAAGTGGAAAAGTGTTCTGTGGTCAGACTAATCAAAATTTGAAGTTAATTTTGGATAACTGGGACGCCATGTCATCCGGACTAAAGAGGACAAGGACAACCCATGTTGTTATCAGCGCTCCGTTCAGAAGCCTGCATCTCTGATGGTATGGGGTTGCATGAGTGCGTGTGGCATGGGCAGCCTACACATCTGGAAAGGCACCATCAATGCTGACAGTTATATCCACGTTCTAGAACAACATATGCTCCCATCCAGACGTCGTCTCTTTCAGGGAAGACCTTGCATTTTCCACCATGACAATGCCAGACCACATACTGCATCAATTACAATGTCATGGCTGCATAGAAGAAGGATCCGGGTACTGAAATGGCCTGCCTGCAGTCCAGATCTTTCACCCATAGAAAACATTTGGCGCATCATAAAGAGGAAGGTGCGACAAAGAAGACCTAAGACAGTTGAGCAACTAGAAGCCTGTATTAGACAAGAATGGGACAACATTTCTATTCATAAACTTGAGCAACTTGTCTCCTCAGTCCCCAGATTTTTGCAGTCTGTTATAAAAAGAAGAGGGAATGCCACACAGTGGTAAACATGGCCTTGTCCCAACTTTTTTGAGATGTATTGATGCCATGAAATTTGAAATCAACTTATTTTTCCTTTAAAGTGATACATTTTCTCAGTTAAAACATTTGAAATGTCATCTATGTTGTATTCTGAATAAAATATTGAAATTTGAAACTTCCACATCATTGAATTCTGTTTTTATTCACAATTGTACAGTGTCCCAACTTTTTGGAAATCAGGTTTTTATTTACAAAGATGTGAGGGTGTACTGAAGTCTGTGAAATACTGTATAACATGGAGTTGCCTTGATGTTGGGAAATATGGAAAGACAAAACAAAAACGGAAGAATCAGGTAAATCACATTTCACTCCTAAATGTTCAGATTAGATTTGTTGATCACATATGTTTTTTTCTATATATAAATACACTGCTCCAAAAAATATAGGGAACATTTAATCAGTAAAAATCATCCGTCAGTTAAACTTCAGGGATATCGATCTGTCCAGTTAGGAAGTATAAGCGATTGTGAATCAGTGTCACCGTTTTTGTTTCAAATGAAAGTGACAACAAGTGCACTGGAGAGGGAAGAGCAAGACAACCCCCTAAAAGGGAATGGCTTTGCAGGTGGTGGTCACAGACAATAGGTGTTTCTCAATGTCAAGGAAGGATCCTTCAAAGCCAGAATTTGAAGGATGCTACGTCATCGACGTCCGTCGAAGGACTGTTCCAATGTCGAGGATCCTCCGAATCCCACCAAGGACTGAGTCCTTCGTTCAGAGAATTTCCCATAGACGGCGAAGGATGCATAAGTGCATCCTTTGCGGCCCCAAATCACCCACATACCAATGCGCACAGCTTTTGCCAGCTTGTAAAAATAAATTAAATGGCGGAACTAAGCGGGGAGTTGGAGCGGCATCGCTGACGGCGAAATAATAATTTAAATGTAAGTATCTTTAGTGTTTGTCACCGTTAATGTGTTAAATCAATGTAAAGCTTAACGGTTTAATGCTGGTACAAATAGCTATCATAGTTAGGTAGATACACCCCAAAATAACGTTAGCTAACTGAACCTATCATTTAACATTAGGCTGTTAGCTAGCTTGCCGTCTTTTTTACCATTTGTGTTTGTAAAGTGTAAAATGTCCGGTGGCATTTTCATCTCTTTTTATAAGCCGTTAATGTCACGGCACGTCACGTTCGCAGAGATTTTGAAAATGATGTGTTTATCAGTTGTAGTTTCAGGATGGTAGGTAACGCTGCACCTTGTTAACTTCACTAGCAACGTTAAATGAAAGCTAAAATGTATGTGTAGTTTCCCATGTTACAAGTATAATGTTCTGTAACGTTTCGTTATAGCATTCATAAAGGTAAACATATTTTTCTTGTTTGATCTCTGTTAACAGGGACTAAGGAACAAATGTAGGCTGTCACTGGGGATGGGAAAGCCAAAGACAAGCAGGGAGACAGAAGCCAAGATGTTGAATAGATTATTTGCTATATTTGAGATTGACATTCTAAAAATAAATGCATTAAATTAACTGGTTTGTCTGTGTCTTTAATTTTTTGGTTGTGTATATTATATAAACTGTTGTTCAATGTGTATTGTGATCTGCACATAGGAAATCAAATTGTGATCTGCACATAGGAAACTTGTAGCTGAATAATTATTAAGATTGTACCTGTTTTAATAACTTGTTAGGTATACAAGCTCTAAAAAGACATTAATGAAACATATCTTTATTATAACATTTATTCAAACATGACTATAAGCTGTACACAAGTATATTTAACATGAAGCGGCGATCAGACTCAGCTGCCGATGATGGGGATGCTTCCAGACTGTAGACAAAAGGAGAAAGCTTTAGGTTAGTCTAATTATCCAACCTGTTCTGGTAAGATAACAATTGTATAAAGTATATTTACACATGCTGTAACATAATGGTAATTTCTTCATCATGGTCTTAACTGACAACTGCTGACCATTTGACACACTTACACCTACCTTTACTGTGTTAGTGGGTGTTTATCAATGGTGTTATTTTGACTTTTCCTATGTTGGTTGTAGCTTGTGCGTTTACAGTACTATTTAACCTTTCTCACTTGCAGTTTACTGCTTATCATACTGCCTGTGGCAACCTTTATTAGCAGGTAGCGTTTACCTTGTTGTTCATGTTTTGCACCTCATTTGTCTGAAAGCTAGAAGCTACTGGACAATGAGCTAATGTTACATATATGCAGTAAACTACAAGCTAATGTAAACGGTTAGCTACTGAAAGCTTAATTTAATTAATTAATGCAATTCTCCTTACCGGTAAGTGTTATGAAAACTACAAACATTAACTCCCACGAGGGTTTACTTTATTGACATGAAATTAATAACCCAAAACGACCATTGCTTATATTATAGCTTATTAGTGTCGATAACGTTACCTACCTTCGCACGTTGCGGGCAAAGTTGTCGACCGAGTATTCTCCTCCTGCAAGCAGACTGACGCTGATTCACCTCCTCCATTGCAACAAAAAATTGAACAGCACCGTTTACAGTTCCAACTCGATTTCGTCCAGTGTTTTGAAATGTAGCGCGGAAGAGAAGGCGAAACATTTTCAATGACGCAAGCACGCAATGACGTGCACCATTGTACGTGTTCTTCGAATGCTAAGGAGGAGCCTGGCCTAGCCTCTGAAGGATCCTTCCTTGGAAGGACTAGTCCTACCAAGGAAGGATCCTTGACATTGAGAAACATCTAATGACTCTTTCCTTATCCTTCCTGACTGATTCTTCTCTAGTTTTTGCATTTTGCTAGTGTCCTTCTTATTACTGGTATCATAAGGTGGTACCTGTAGCCCATTCAGGTTGCACAGGTAGTGCAGCTCCTCCAGGATGGCACATCCATGCGTGCAGTCGCAAGAAGGTTTGTTGTGTCTCCCAGTACAGTATCAAGAGCATGGAGGAGACCGGCTGTTACACGAGTAGAGCTGGACTGAGCCGTAGAAGGGCATCAATCCATCAGCAGGACCGGTATCTGCTCCGTTGTGCAAGGAGGAACAGGAGGAGCCCTGCCAGAGCCCTACAAAAAGACCAAAATGACCAAACCAACGGACTCCATCAGAGTGCCATGAGGGCCCAACGTCCTCTAGTGAGACATTTGCTCACAGATCAGCACCATGCAACTCGATTGGCATTTGCAAGAGAACACCAGAATTGGCAGGTTCGCCATTGGCGCCCTGTTCTCTTCACAGATGAGAGCACGTTCATACTGAGCACATGTGACCTGAAAGACGCTTGAGACGCCGTGTGGAACGTTATGCTGCCCGCAATGGTTTGGGGAGGCAAAGGGTCACACAGACCTCCACGTGCTAGGTAGTTCCTGGATGTTGAAGGCATGGATCCCATTGACTGGCCCTCATGTTCCCCAGACCTGAATCCAACTGAGAACCTCTGGGATGTTATGTATGCACTACGCTGCCAAGTAGTGCCACAGAGGGTCCACAGACTTTCCAGAGCTCACTGATGCCCTGATCCATGTCTTGGAGGAGATCCCATTTGGTTTCCAAATGGTTTCCATTTACTGTGGTTATCTATTTTTGTTCTCAACAAATTACACAATGTACAGTGAAGATTTTGATCTTTCATACATTTAATTCATTGATATTTAATTGTTCCCTTAATTTCTTTGCACAATCTAGGTGTGTGGTATTCCACCAAGTTTATTTTTTAGGCATTACACAACTTTTCTTTTTGTCTTTTGTTAGATTAGATTTGATTGGATTCAACTGTATTGTCATTGAACAGTACAAGTACAGTACAACGAAATGCAGTTAAGATCTAACCAGAAGTGCAAATAGAGGGCAGAAAATATACAAGTGTTTACAAGTATTAAGTATACGTATGTGTATATTGAATATGTATATTACCATTGGAATGTGTAGATGTGCATTGAACGCAAATTCAGTACAAATGGCAATACTTAATGTGAAATAAGGCAAATAGAGGAGGTCAGAACATTATTAGGTATAAGTGGGATAATAGTTGTTAGGGTACAAATGGTAATTTCAAAATGGCATTCAAAATGTGCAAACAAGGCAAATGAAGGAGTGATGTATAAAGGTAACATGTGCACCAAAGATGCAGAGATAGCAGCAATGAGGTCCCGAGGTGGATATGTGTGTAAAACTGTAAAAATGCAGGCACAATGTAAATTCTAAATGTGCAAAGAGGCAAATAACAACTAAAAACTTCCATTATCAGCATAGCAAGCCAGTGTCAGAGTAGTACAAGGCTGCAGTGCAACAAGGTCCCAGAGAGGCAGTGGGGGTATGGTAAGTGATGGGAGGAATAGTAGATGGGAAGAAACTGTTCATGAATCTGAAGAGACCTGTACCGCCTGCCTGATGGAAGGAGGGCAAACAGTTGGTGGCATGGGTGTGAAGGATCCCTGATGATCCTGCATGCCCTGCGCAGACATCGCTTCCGCTAGTGGTCTGTGATGGCAGGAAGCTGGGCACCAGTGATGTGCTGGGCGGTTTTCACTACCCTGTTGCAGGGCCTTCTGGTCGGGTATGGAGCAGCTGCTAAACCACACTGTGGTGCAGTTTATCCCAATGCTCTCAAATGTGCAGTGGTAGAAGTTCCCAAGGATCTTGAATGGCAGGCAGGCTTTCTTCAGCCTCCTCAAAAAGTACAGGCGATGCTGCACCTTTTTGACCAGGGCTGAGGTGTTGAGGGTCCACGAGATGTCCTCCATGTGGACACCCATTGTTGCTTCTGTCCTTTTTTTAAATGTGTTGCTGGCATAAAATTCAAAGTGGGCATGTATTTTTCAAGAAACAATAAAATGTCTCAGTTTCAACCTTGGATATGTAGTCTTTGTACTATGTTCCATTGTATATAGGGTTTGAATTATTTATCTTTGCATTCTGTTTTTATTTCCAATTCATGCTGTGTCCCAACCTTTTTGGAAACAGGGTTGTGTGTGTATATAGACAAATATATACAGTGTATACACTTTTTGTCTTTTTAGTTTGCTTTTTGGATACCAAAGTAGTGAAAGATAGAAGATATGTTTTGCTGAAAGACTAGGGGGTAGTATTTGAACATATGCTGCAGCTGAGAAAAGTTAAACAAGGTGGTGCTAACAATAGCAACCTTATTCTTGAGATAACGCCTTCGTCCACCTCGGTCACAAAAATGACTGTATCACCTTAGATTAGATCCCTTGCTCCAAAGACAGATGCAATGAAGGAATTAATCTCTGATCATAAACTAGATGTTATTGGCTTGTGTGAAACGTGGCTAAAGCCTAATGAATTCACTGCCCTAAATGAGGCGTCTCCTCCTGGCTATACAAGTGATCATATCCCTTGTGCATCCCGAAAAGGAGGGGGTGTTGCCAGTATTAATGACAGTAAATATATATTTACTCTCAAACACATCACTGATTTTCATTCATTTGAAGTTTTACACATGAAAGGTAACCAGGCTGATTAATCGTTTTACACAGCTACTATGTACAGGCCCCCCGTGCCATACACAATGTTCCTCAATGAGTTTCCAGAATTATTGTCTAACCTTGTAGTCATGGCAGGTAGTATTCAAATTTTTGGCGATTTCAATATTCATATGGAAAAGTCCAATGACCCTCTTCAAAAAGCCTTTGAAGCCATAATTGACGCAATGGGTTTTATCCAATATGTCTCAGGTCCAACACACTGCCACAATCACACCTTAGATTTAGTCCTGTCACAAGAAATAGATATTGTAAATCTCATAATTTCCCTAAAAATCCTGGATTATCGGATCACTGTCTAATTACATTTACTGTTAAAACAAGAAATCCACTTACTATAAATTATTGGACTACAAATAAATTCCTTGATATTCTTACACGAATACGATCAAATCGAGGGTCTAAACCCAACACTGCGAAATACATTAGATACGGTTGAACCACTAAAGACAAAAGAAATATGAAAAAAGAGACTTGCTCCCTGGAACACAAACAATACTACAGCACTTAAGCAAGCCTCCAGAAAACTGGAGCGAAAGTGGCGCTCCACCAAGTTGGAAGTATTCAGACTAGCCTGGATAGACAGTACACTACAATACCGAAAATCACTCAACTGCTCGATCAGCTTATTTCTTTGATACAGTTGCAAAGTTAACAAAAAAGCCAAGCTCAACAAGTGAAGTGGGTCTTCACTTTAGTTGTAATGAATACATGAACTACTTTGATGAAAAATCATCACCATTAGAAAACAAATAACGGACTCAATAAAAATATTAGAAAAATGTGAATGTCTTCCTGAAGACAAATATAATTTATGAAATGCTCCAGTCCTGTTTCAGACCCCACCATAGTACTGAGACTGCACTCGTGAAGACTGGAAACCCATATTGGGCTACGTGGACATAGACATCTAGCCTGGTTTAAAATCTTATTTATCTGAAAGATATCAGTTTGTTAGTGTGGATGGCTTATCTTCTATATAAGTGAAAGGTAGGTTTTGGTGTTCCTCAAGGCTTGGTTCTGGGCCCATTATTGTTCTCACTATATATGCTGCCTCTGGGTGATGTAATCCGGAATCACAATGTCAACTTTCACTGCCACAAAATTAGCTACTTTGGAAACATGCGTTTCAGATATTAGGATGTGGATGACAGAGAACTTCTTGCTTTTAAACTCAAGAAAATCAGAAATGCTTTTTTTAGGACCCAAGAAACAAAGAGATTTGTTAGCAGATCTCACTGTGAACCTCGACGGCTGAATGGTCATATCCCAAAAAACTGTAAGAAACCTCTGTTATCCTTGACACTGACCTCTCCTTTGATGAACATATCAAATATGTCTCAAGAGTTGCTTATTTTCATCTTCGAACATTGCAAAAATTTGAAACTTTCTATCAAACACTGATGCAGAAAAACAAATCCATTCTTTTGTTACTTCTAGACTAGATTACTGCAATGCTCTACTGTCCGGTTACCCTGACAAATCAATAAATAAACTTCAATTAGTGCTGCACACAGCTGCTAGAATTCTAACTAGAATGATTAATTTTTTACACATTACTCCTGTAATAGGCTCTTTACACTGGCTACCTGTTAGGGTTGAGGCTGATTTTAAGGTTTTATTTTTAACCTATAAATTGAAACATGGACTTGCTCCTACTTACCTTGCTGAAATGATCCAGCCATACATACCTAGACGTAACCTACGATCGCAAGATGCAGGCCTTTTAATTGTACCTAGAATTTCTAAACAAACAGCCGGAGGCAGGGCCTTTTCTCATAGAGCTCCACTACTGCAGAGTGATTTGCCAATTAAGGTTTGAAATGCAAACTCAGTGCAAACTTTCAAGTGTCTACTAAAGACTCATCTCTACAGCACGGTCTATGATTAGTTGTAGCCTGGCCCAGGGGCGTGAAGGTGACCAGAAAGGCTTGATTAAAGGTATTAATCCAGCCTGCCCCTTGGTTAAAGCCTCGGTATTGGTTGGACAAAGGTAATGTGTGTACAGCATCTCACCACACTCCTTTTTTCTTGTATAAGGTACTGATGATTGCCCCTGAATTTATTTAGAGATTATGCACTGTTACCTTGTGACTTGTGAACTCTCTCCTTGCAAGCAATAAACTATTTATTGTGCAATCCTGTCTTACCTACCATTTTCATGAACTGTTTGGACTTTTGAAACTGACATCACATCATGCAAGGCTTTGGTTGTCTTGCATGAACCACGCGCTTGAGATCTCCCCAGATTGGCTTAACGATATTAAGGTCTGGAGACTGTGATGGCAACAGCATTTTCTGATAACGTGCTGCATTCATCTTGCCATACATTTTCAGAAGATTCCCCATGCCTTTAGAGCTCACACCCCCCCCAAAACATCAGTGAGACACCAGCATGCTTCACAGTGGGGATGGTATTCTGTTCACTATAGGCCTTGTTGACCCATCTCCAAACAGTACTTATGGTTGTGACCATTAAGCTAGTCACTCCAAATTACAGTGTGCCAGAAGCTGTAAGGCATGTTAAGGTGTTGTCGGGCATATTGCAACCAAGCTTTTTTGTGGCATTGGCGCAGTAAAGGATTCTTTCTGGCAACTCGACCATGCAGCTAATTTTTATTCAAGTTTCGTCATTTTGTGCTCCTTGAAACAACCATCGTCTTTTTCCAGAGCAGCCTGTATTTCTCCTGAGGTTATCTGTGGGTCTTTCTTAGTATCCCGAACAGTTCTAGCAGTTGAAATCAATCAATCAAATCAATCAAAATTTATTTATAAAGCGCTTTTTACAACAGCAGTTGTCACAAAGTGCTTTACAGAGACACCCGGCCTTAAACCCCAAGGAGCAAACAACAGCAGTGAAATCTTTCTTGGTCTACCTGATCTTGGCTTGGTATCAAGAGATCCCTGAATTTTCCGCTTCTTAATAAGTGATTGAACAGTACTTAATTGGCATTTGCAAGGCTTTGGATATCTTTTTATATCCTTTTCCATTTTTATGAAGTTCCATTACCTTGTTAAGCAGGTCTTTTGATAGGTTATTTTCTGCTCCCAATGGCTCAGTATCTAGCCTGCTCAGTGCCTTCATGTGAGAGCTAACAAACAAATGTATTATTTATACACAGACACTGATTGCAATTTAAAAAGCAACAGGTGTGGGTAATTCACCTTTAATTTCCATTTTCACCTGTTTTCAACATGTTGTGTGTTTGTAAGGCCAAACATTCAAAGGGTATATAAGCTTTTGATCAGGGCCATTTGGGTGATTTCTGTCATTATTATAGTTGAAAAGGAGCCAAACATCTGTGATAATAAATGTCTTCATATGATCACTATACTTAAATAAAAGACTGATCATGCAAAAAAACTGTCATATTTTCAAATTCAATGGCAATATTTCACAATTTCTGCCAGGGTATGCAAACTTTTGAGCACAACTTTATTACAGATAATACAGATAAGACCAAAATTGTTTGAACTTTGGGGAATTAAAAACCGTCTTGAAAACCAGCTTCCCCACTTGGGTAACTAGGGGCTGGGTAATGAGGGGCTGAAGCAATAGACCAGTCAGGATTATTTTGGCCATTTTGTCTTTCAAAAACCAGCAGAAATAAAGTGTTTATAAAAGGCATCACACATTTTTGTTCGGTCACTGACGATCCCAGAATCCGATATAAGGATTGTCCACTTTTAAGTGAATTAAGTTTCCCAGAATTTAGAGGGATCATAGCTCTTAGAAAATATCTAGATTTTGCCTTTTTATTCGTCTGGTCCATTTATTTCTCAATTGCCTAAACAGCAGCCAATCAGCTGTTTAACCTATTTTCCTCACCAAGGCCCATCCTTGATTATTTGGTAGGAGGAGGTTTTTCAAATCAGAGAACTAAGGATTTGTTAGATAATTTTTTTTTTACCCTAAGTCACTTTAGCATTATGCAGTTTGTGGATAACCACTCTGAGTGACAAAGGTAATGGATAAAGTCTTGCTCTGAGCAGTGTTTAAAGTTTCTCTTTAAACTTATGTGGGGGTCAGTTTTTTTGCCTAGTGTCTCTGATATGTGTAGTAGTGCGGTGTTCACTGATGTCATTTACAAATTACCCAATAGCTATACATTTGTGAGGTGCATTTGTTAGGTCTATCAACTTATTAACGTACATTTTTCTATATCTTTTGGATTAATATGGGTAGGTGTAGTTATTAGTTGAGAAAGATTTGTTACAAATGCACTTTAGTTTAAGCGATGCTGGCATCGTAAGTACGTTATACCCGTTGCCTACCTACGTTTTGCTGCTTTAGTCAGTCCTTTTCTTTTGTTGTTTTGTTTGCTCTGTGTTTGTTTATCGATTTACCGGTCAATCTACGTTCCTACTGTCAGCTATGGTCATGAGCTTTGGGTCATGACCGAAAGGACAAGATCCCGTATACAGGCGGCCGAAATGAGCTTTCTCCGCAGGGTGGCTGGGCGATCCCTTAGAGAGAGGGTGAGACACTCGGTCACCCGGGAGGAGCTCAGAGTAGAGCCGCTGCTCCTCCACATCGAGAGGGGTCAGCTGAGGTGGCTTGGGCATCTGTTTCGGATGCCTCCGGAGCGCCTTCCTGGGAAGGTGTTCCAGTCCCGTCCCACCAGGAGGAGACCCCGGGGAAGACCTAGGACACGCTGGAGGGACTATGTCTCCCGGCTGGCCTGGGAACGCCTCTGTGTCCCCCCGGAAGAGCTGGAGGAAGTGTCTGGGGAGAGGGAAGTCTGGGCATCTCTGCTTAGACTGCTGCCCCCGCAACCCGGCCCCGGATGAAGCGGAAGAAGATGGTATGGTATGGTGTTTGTTCATTCAATTAAAATATCCACACCGACTACCTCTGCCTGCACCTGGTTCCTTGCTCCAACAACACTACACCCATTAATTACAGATAATCAATCATTCAGAGTTTGCATAATTATACATCAACTCAAACAATTTGCAATGATTAGACACCAGCACTGAGGGTTGGCAATAAACTCCTACTAGCATGCATAGTGCATTATGACCAAGGACCACATTCAGAACATACTGTTTCGGGATATAGGTTGAGATATAGTGTCATCTAGGTTGCATTCAACATATACAGTGGGTATAGAAAAGAATCACCCCCCTTTAAAATAATCACATATTGTTGCTTTGCAGCCTGAAATGAAAATGGACAAAAACTATTTTTGTTTTATTCGGCTGTATTTACAACTTATAACATCCAAGTGAAAGATATAATACCAACTTGTCATAAAAAAAATACAAATAAAAAAACAGTATCACCCCCCTCATAAAAATTACCTTTTCAATAGCACAAAAAGCCAATTGACTTTCAACTGTGATCATTTCGATTAGCTCAGCATGAAACAAGCTTTTCCTGAAGCATTTCAGTCCTTGGTAGTGCAACTGAAGAAAACAAACAACAATGGGTGGCAAGTGTGATGGTAATTTTATCGATCAGAACTCTTTAAGAAGGAAGTACAGAGACGAAATACTCTCGGCACAATTAACAGTTTTTTTATTATTTATTTGCAAATAAGAGACGCGTTAACTGCTTACAAACATAATCGTCCGAGAAATCACTAACTCAATACAGCTCATTCAACAGTATATATCACATACACGAAGAGGTGTGGTAAGTTTTTGCCCATCTGTCTTGTGTAACATTTACCCAAAGGGCGGGCTTTCCCCCCACCTTATCCTTCTCAACTCCTTTGGAGACACGATGTCTGGATAATCAACAGAGATACTAAAGTTATACAGATTTACTGATTTACGAGTAACCATCTAATCCACTGGTGCCGGTCAAGGTTGCTGGTCAAAGATGCCTTCCCAGGCAAATCCCAGACCCCTCTCGGCATCTTTAACTAGTGACTCATTCATACATGTATAGGACGACCAAGAATACATGAATTCAAGAATTTCCAGAACACAAGGCATTGTCAAAAGATCTCTGGGATAAAGTTGTGGACAGGCACAAGTCAGGAGGTGGATACAAAACAAATCAAAGGCTTTATCAGTGCCTAGAAGCACAGTGAAGTCTATTATTAAGAAGTGGAAGGTATTTGGTACAACACAGACCCTCCCTGGGTCAGGATGTAGCTCCAAACTGGATGAAAGAGCCAGGAGGAAACTGGTCAGAGAGGCTACCAAGAGGCCTACAGCAACTCTGAAGCAGTTGCAGGAATTCATGACAAAGAGTGGTCATTGTGTGCATGTGACGAATATCACAAATTCTCCCAAAATGTGGCTTGTATGGGAGGGTTGCAAGAAAAAAAGCCACTCAAGAAAGGCCACATGCAGTCATGACTGAGCTTTGCCAAAACGTACCTTGAAGATTCTAAGGCCACGTGGAAAAAGGTGTTATGGTCAGATGAGACTAAAATTGAATTATTTGGCCTCAACGCCAAACGATATGTCTGGGGAAAATCCAATATAGCTCACCATCCAAATAACACCATTCATACAGTAAAGCATGGAGGTGGTAATATCATGTTATGGGGTTGTTTCTCTGCAGCAGGGACTGGAGCACTTGTCAGGATAGAAGAAAAAATGCTTGGGGCAAAATACTGTCAAATTCTTGAGGAAAATCTGCTGTTCTCTGCCAGAAATTTGTCAATGGGAAGAAGATTTACCTTCCAACATGACATTGACCCAAAGCACACAGCAAAACTGACCAGGCTTTTGGACCAGGCTTTCAGCATTCAAATGAAAAATTCCAAGACCATTGTCTCGTGGACTCATTAAATGGAGCATTCAAGGTAGTATTAGATGAATTATGCTTCCTTGTGGAGCTACTGAGAAGACTGAGTTGGTGGGAAATGAGATTACGTCTAACAATAACCCTCTGTCTTTATTTCTCCTCGACTCCTTGAGATTAGGAATCTCTTTTACTAGAGTTTCCTGGCCAAGACAGGCAGCAGCACAATTAACACAATTGAAGACCTAAAACATATAACAATTTACAATGAAAATACATAATAAATTACAGTATCATAAAATATTTATCAATGTTCGTCGCAAATTTTAAACATCAGGGATCAAATAGATCCATCAGTCAAAACATCTACAGCCAGTTAAGTCTGCCTCCATGTCATCCGGTGAGACCAGGTCACAGAGACTTTTTTTTTTTTTGCAAATAATTCCAAGCAGCATATTTAAAAGCCAGTTTTTCCAATTCAGTACAAACTTTAGGGACAGATAGTAAGAATAACCCTGGGAATGAAGACAGTATCTTAAAAAATGAATATACACTCACCTAAAAGATTATTAGGAACACCATACTAATACTGTGTTTGACCCCCTTTCGCCTTCAGAACTGCCTTAATTCTACGAGGCATTGATTCAACAAGGTGCTGAAAGCATTCTTTAGAAATGTTGGCCCATATTGATAGGATAGCATCTTGCAGTTGATGGAGATTTGTGGGATGCACATCCAGGACACGAAGCTCCCGTTCCACCACATCCCAAAGATGCTCTTTTGGGTTGAGATCTGGAGAGTGTGGGGGCCATTTCAGTACAGTGAACTCATTGTCATGTTCAAGAAACCAATTTGAAATAATTCGAGCTTTATGACATGGTGCATTATCCTGCTGGAAGTAGCCATCAGAGGATGGGTACATGGTGGTCATAAAGGAATGGACATGGTCAGAAACAATGCTCAGGTAGGCTGTGACATTTAAACGATGCCCAATTGGCACTAAGGGGCCTAAAGTGTGCCAAGAAAACATCCCCCACACCATTACACCACCATCACCAGCCTGCACAGTGGTAACAAGGCATGATGATCCATGTTCTCATTCTGTTTACGCCAAATTCTGACTCTACCATCTGAATGTCTCAACAGAAATCGAGACTCATCAGACCAGGCAACATTCTTCCAGTCTTCAAATTGTAGCCTCTTTTTCCTGTTTGTAGTGGAGATGAGTGGTACCCGGTGGGGTCTTCTGCTGTTGTAGCCCATCCGCCTCAAGGTTGTTCGTGTTGTGGCTTCACAAATGCTTTGCTGCATACCTCGGTTGTAACGAATGGTTATTTCAGTCAAAGTTGCTCTTCTATCAGCTTGAATCAGTCGGCCCATTCTCCTCTGACCTCTAGCATCAACAAGGCATTTTCGCCCACAGGTCTGCCGCATACTGGATGTTTTTCCCTTTTCACACCATTCTTTGTAAACCCTAGAAATGGTTGTTCGTGAAAATCCCAGTAACTGAGCAGATTGTGAAATACTCAGACCGGCCCGCCTGGCACCAACAACCATGCCACGCTCAAAATTGCTTAAATCACCTTTCTTTCCCATTCTGACATTCAGTTTGGAGTTCAGGAGATTGTCTTGACCAGGACCACACCCCTAAATGCATTGAAGCAACTGCCATGTGATTGGTTGATTAGATAATTGCATTAATGAGAAATTGAACAGGTGTTCCTAATAATCCTTTAGGTGAGTGTATAGCTGTAGGTAAGATGGAACCAGATCAAAAATAGCTTTATAAATAAAAATATGCCAATGATTAAGTCTACGGGTGGACAATGCAGATCATCCAACCCGAGCATACAAGGAGCAATGGTGAGTAAGGGCTTTAGAATTTGTAACATACTTGAGGGCTCTATGGTACATAGCATCCAACATGTGTAGACTTTGTGTGGATGCGTGCATGTATATAAAATCGCCATAGTCCAGCACAGACATAAAGGTGGCAGAGGCAAGTCTCTTTTTGGCCTCGAAGGAAAAACACAACTTGTTTCTAAAGTAAAAGCCCAATTTCAGCTTACGTTTTTTCACCAATTGCTGAATGTCAAGTTTAAAATAGAGAGTCATAATTTATAATTCCTAGATATTTGTATTGAGAAACAGTCTCAATCTCAGAGCATTGAAAAGTGGTGATAGATGGAAAGTGGGTGGATTGATTTCCTGCCTGTGCTGTGGGAGTAGGGTCAGTTCTCCTTCTCAACTAAGTTCTCCTTCTCCACTATAAATCCTTGTTGATATTAGGAATACATTTTCAGAATTTTCTGAGTCTCCTCCCATTTTAAACTTAGGAGGGCATGAGGACCTGGCCCACATCTGCGGACTACCTGGCTTGGCGGACCCATTGCTGTCCCTGTCCAGAGTCCTCCTGGTTGTGTTGACAGATCGAAATGATGCCTGACGATTTCAGCTGCCACTGTGCTGACACCTCCCCCTCCCCCGTGTTGTCCCTTTCCTTGTCCATCTGGTCATGCTTCCGAACTGGACTAAGTTTAAATAGACTCTAGACTCAGCCCACATGCATTTATAAATTATTACAATTGTAATCTTAATTTGTTCACCTGACACAGCCAGAAGAGGACTGGTTACCTTTATCTTTAGGTTTCTTCCTACATTTTGGCATTCTTAGGGAGTTTTTCCTAGCCACTGAAATTCAACACTACTGTTGTTTGCTCCTTGGGGTTTAAGGCCAGGTGTTTTGTAAAAGCATTTTGTGACATCTGCTGATGTAAAAAGGGCTTTGTAAATACATTTGATTGATTGAGGGAAAGTGGCTTTAATTTAGCATGTGCAAACATCATGAGTTTTGTTTTGTTAGCATTAAAAAAAGGTACGTTGTATAGTATTAAAAGCAAGTTGTAACTGACAAAGAGCCTGGCTTGGTGTAGGCAAAGAACATTATATAACAGTGTCATCAGCATAAAAGTGGAATTTGGCATTGGAAACATTTTGATCGAGGCTTTTGATATATATAATAAAGAAGAGTGGTCCCAGGACCAAACCCTGGGGCACGCCCTTGGATACACTACGAGAGCTAGAAGAGATACCTTATACCTGCACGCACTGAGATCTGCCTGATAGATAATTTTCAAACCAGCAGACTGTTTGTTCTGACAGTCCCACATTGAAAAGTTTTCGTTTCAGTACTGTGTGATCCACGGTATCAAAAGCTTTAGATAAGTCAATGAAGAGGGCTGCATTATATTGCTTTTTGTCCAAGGTTTCAATAAAATCATTAAGAACTTTTAGGACCGCTGTAGTACTGTGTTAGTAAGTGACTAGCTGGGTTCATGAGATTGACATCACTCTGTTGAATATAGGAAATGTTTGTCTTTGTGTCATATGGCTCTTTGTCATACAAGTTACAGCCCTAAGGGTGCTAGGAATACTGAGGAATTTTGTGATATGACTGTTCTTTTTGGATAGGAATCGGTCTGGGTATCTGTATCCGATGGGTAGACTGGGTCTCTGCATTAACACTTTGTGATAAGTGATAATAATTAAGACCAAGATGGCGCGTGTGAGTTTTTGACTCTTCCTGTGCATTGTGAATAGCTTCTCGCAAGACACCCAGCGAGACGCTATTCACATTGCCGACTAGTGGTGCCCAGAGTCGGCGGTGGAATCGTAAACATAGGTGTGGGAAATGTGGAGGCACCCGGGCCAGGCTAATGCTAGCCCCCCATTGGCCTTCACAACCTAGCCTTTTCCTCTGTAACTTACGGTCCCTGGGGAACAAAATGGATGAAAATGAAATATACGACTGAGAATAATCCCCAAAAAAAGATTATGGATTGCAGCACCACGATTTTGACGGAAACATGGCTTAACAACAACATACCTAAAACTTAATTGAGCCGGGTGGCCGCAATATCTTCAGACCAGATATGATTGAGGTGGACTGCGGTAAGACATGAGGTGGTGGACTGTGCATTTATGTAGACAAATCGTGGTGTACAAACACTAGCTTAACACTAGCTCATTGCTCAAACCAATCTGGAATACCTGATGATTAGATGCAGGCCTTTTTACTTGCCTCGGGGGTTCCATAATAGAGTTAATCGATTGTTGTTATGGCAGTCTACATACCCCTAGATGCTAAGCTAGCAATGAAAGAACTGTGGGCTGCCATTAGCAAACAACATACAAAACACCCAGATGGTGATTGGTGGGGACTTCAATCATTCAAATCTGAAATCTGCTTTTCCCAAATTCCACCAAAATGTCTCCTGCCCCACCAAGGGAGGCAACACACTGGTCCATGTGTACACAAACATTCCCCACCCCCACCTGGGTCAATCTAACCATCTCTCACTATTTCTACTCCCAAAGTATTTCCCCCTCATTTAATGTGTGAAACCATCAGTGAGGACAGTCAGCGTGTGGCCAGAAGGGTCAGACTCACTTCTATAGCACAAGTGTTAACACACAGACTGGAGTTTGTCTGCCATTCAAGCCAACCTTGACTCCCATACGGACATTGAGACATATGCTTTCTCTGTTCTGGATTACATCAACATCTGCTCCAACAATGTCACCATCCATAAGCTAATAAAGACCTTCCCCAACCAGAAGCCGTGGATGAACAGAGGTCTGACAACTGTCACTCAATGTTGCTTTCAGATCCGGCGATGCAGAGGCCTACAGCTCATTCAGGGCCAACCTGAAAAAGGGCATCAAGATGGCATAAAATGACCACAAACTGCGGATTCAGGAGCATTTCTACACTCTGAACCCTGACGCATGTGGAAGGGCATTCCAGTCAGCACATACTACCTGCCAAAGAACCCCTACCCCCACAGCCAGCGACGTCTCCTTCACCAACAAGTTAAACAGGTTCTATGCATGCTTTGACAGAGACAACAAAGAGCCAGCTATTAAAGCTGAACTTTCACCAGACGTCCCCCCCTCAGACTATCTACCACAGAAGAGTTGTCTGCACTGAGCTGGGTAAATGCATCCAAGGCTGCTGGTCCTGATGGCAACCCCGGGTGTGTGCAATGACCATGTGCTGGGCAGCTGGCTGAGGTCTTTACCGCTATTTTCAACATGTCACTGGCCCAGGCGGTTGTCCTAACATGCTTGAAGTCCACAACTATTGTGCCAGTGCCAAAGCAGTCGACCGTGTCTAGCCTGAATAACTTCCGACCGGTTGCACTCACCCTCACAATCACGAAGTGCTTCGAAAGACAAGTTCTGGCCCACCTTAAGTCTTGCCTCCCCCCAACACTGGATCCCTACCAGTTTGCCTACCGATCGAACAGGTCTTCAGAAGACGCCATCTCCACGGCTCTACACTCTGCCCTGACCCACCTGGACGAAACCAACACCTATGGGAGAATGCTATTCCACACTGTCATCCCCTCTAGGCTGGTCAACAAACTCCATAAACTGGGGATCAGCCCCTCTCTCTGCAACTGGACTCTGTCAGGTTAGACAACTTCATCTTCTCCACCGTGATCCTGAACACTGGTGTACCACAAGGCTGTGTGCTGAGCCCTCTTCACCCATGACTGCGTTCCTGTACACAGTTCCAACACCATTGTCAAGTTTGTGGAGTACAGGAAGACTAAAAGCTGCAGCCACGACCCAGTCCTCCTTGATGGTACTGAGGTGGAGCGTGTCCAGCTTCAAATTCTTCGGTGTCCACCTTTCTGAGGATCTCTCCTGGACCCTCAACACCTCAGCTCTGGTCAAAAAGGCTGCCTGTCCTCCAGGATCCTTGTGAACTTCTACCACTGCACAAACATGAGCATTCTGACAAACTGCGCCAGTGTGGTTTAGCTGCTGCTCCATAGCCGACCCTGCATTGGGCGGTGAAAACCCAGCACATCAATGGTGCCAAGCTTCCTGCCATCACAGACCTCCAGCACAAGCCGTGTCTTCGCAGGGCACGTGGGATCATCAGGGACCCTTCACACTGATGCTACATTCTGTTTGCCCTCCTACCATTAGGCAGACGGTAAAGGTCTCCGGTCCAGCACCAGCAGGCTCAAGAACGGTTTCTTCCCATCCACTTTAACACTGCTGAACTCTGTGACCCAGAGAACTCAGGGAAATCTGTGACCAATCACTTAACATTCCCCCCTGCCTCTCAGGTCCTTGTTGAACTAATCCATGTATTTTTCAGACACTGCTTTGCAAAGCCTGATAATAGAAGTTTTTCGGTTTTTTTGTTGTTGCAGGTACGTGTTTACCTCAGGACCCCCACCCCACTGATATCCCTGCATTTCAGTGGCACATGCACCTTGTACATTCAATTTGCCTCTTTGCAAATTTACATTTTGCACACTTAGAATAGCCATTGTGCCTGCATTTGTATCATTGTTACACACACGTCTACCTCGAGGACCTTAGTGCTGCTATCTCTGCATCCCGGTTGCTCATGCTACCTTACTACATTACTCCTTCATTGCCTCGTTTGCACATCAAGAATGACATTTAGAAATTGCCATTTGTACCTGGAGAACAATTATCCCACTTGTAACATTCACAATACCTAAAACTTGTGAACTCTCTGCCCTCCTGTATTTGCCTTAATTTCACATTTAGTGTTTTCATTTGTACTGTATTTACTTTAATTGCAAATCTACACATTCTACTAAATATACGTAATGTACGTATATTTAATATTTGTAAATACTTGTAATTTTTCTACCCTTTATTTCCACTTCTGGACAGATGGCACAAAAGAGTTCCTTCTCTTTCTTTTTTTCTTTCTCGCTCTCGTGCAAACTAAATATCATTTAGTGTATGCTCAAATGACAAAGGCAATGACCACAGTAGATTTTACAGCCCTTTACTTCATTCAGTGGTAAACAATTCAAGTTAACTATTTTATTTATCCACTGTTTTACTGTTATTTCTACAACTCTGTTGATTTCCTATTACACTGTTTAAGCTTATTCTAATCTCATTCCCAAGAAGGTGTTACCAGCCATGATGAACTGCTTTTTAATATTATATTCTTATAGGTCTGGCAAGCCCGGCTACTACTTTATTGCTGGGGAATTATTAGGGGTAGAACTATAAGGAGGGCAAATCATGGGCGTCGTTAGGCCTGGGCATTCGGGCCTATAGCCCCAGATCTCAAATTGTGTGTGTGTGTGTGTGTGTTTGTGTGTATATATACATATATACAGTACAGGCCAATAGTTTGGACACACATCATTCAATGCATTTTCTTTATTTTAATGACTATTTACATTGTAGATTCTCACTGAAGGCATCAAAACTATGAATAAACACATGGAATTATGTACTTAACAAAAAAGTGTGAAATAACTGATGTTGTTCTTATATTTTAGATTCCTCAAAGTAGCCACCATTTGCTTTTTTGATAGCGCTGCAAAACCTTGGTGTTCTCTCAATGAGCTTCATGAGGTAGTCACCTGAAATGGTTTTCACTTCACAGGTGTGCCTTGTCAGGCTAAATTAGTGGAATTTTTTCCCTTGGGGTTGGGACCATCATTTGTGTTGTGCAGAAGTCAGGTTGATACACAGCCGACAGCCCTATTGGACAACTGTTAGAATTCATATTATGGCAAGAACCAATCAGCTAAGTAAAGAGAAACGAGTGGCCATCATTACATTAACAAATGAAGGTCAGTCAGTTCGGAAAATTGCGAGAACTTTGAATGTGTCCCCAAGTGCAGTCACAAAAACCATCAAGCACTACAACGAAACTGGCTCACATGACGACCGTCCCAGGAAAAGAAGACCAAGAGTCACCTCTGCTGCTGAGGATGAGTTCATCCGAGTCACCAGCCTCAGAAATCGCAGGTTAACAGCAGCTCAGATTAGAGACCAGCTGAATGCCACACAGAGTTCTAGCAGCAGACACATCTCTAAAACAACTGTTAAGAGGAGACTGCGCAAATCAGGACTTCATGGTCAAGTAGCTGCTAGGAAACCACTGCTAAGGAGTGCAAAAAGCAGAAGAGATTTGTTTGGGCCAAGAAACACAAGGAATGGACATTAGACCAGTGGAAATCTGTGCATTTGCTATGCTGATGACACTTGGGGATTTATTCAAAATCAAAGGCATACTGAACAAGCATGGCTACCACAGCATCCTGCAGCAACATGCCATCCCATCTGTTTTGCGTTTAGTTGGACCAACATTTATTTTTCAACAGGACAATGACCCCAAACACACCTCCAGGCTGTGTAAGGGCTATTTGACCAAGAAGAAGAGTGATGGAGTGCTGTGCCAGATGACCTGGCCTCCACAGTCACCGGACCTAAACCCAATCGAGATGGTTTGGGGTGAGCTGGACCGCAGAGTGAAGGCAAAAGCGCCAACAAGTGCTAAGCATCACTGGGAACTCCTTCAAGACTGTTGGAAAACCATTTCAGGTGACTACCTCTTGAAGCTCATCAAGAGAATGCCAAGAGTGTGCAAAGCAGTAATCAGAGCAAAGGGTGGCTACTTTGAAGAAACAAGAATATAAGACATGTTTTCAGTTATTTCACACTTTTTTGTTAAGTACATAATTCCACGTGTTCATTCATAGTTTTAATGCCTTCAGTGAGAATCTACAATGTAAATAGTCATGAAAATAAAGGAAATGCATTGAATGAGAAGGTGTCCAAACTTTTTGCATGTACTGTATATATACACACACATATATGCAGCCTTCAAGGTTCGCTGTGAGATCTGCCAACAAAGCTCTTTCTTTCTTGCCTTTATTTAATTTTTTTTTATAAAGAAGGCATATCTGATCTATCAATAGTGTTTGAGATTCACGGAGATGCACATTGAGATGCACTGTGTCGCCTGTCATAATTTCCCGACTAGAGTGGCCAAATGTGGGTCTTTTTACAAAAGCACTGACAACTTTCGCTAACAGTCCCTGACCAGCCATGCAATAGTAAACTGCACCTGGTCTGCATGACAGACAAGTGGGAGGCTGACAATCTGTCTTCAGGTTCCTTGGTCGTACTGATCAGGAATTTAAATGCAGATGCCCATTGGGTGATTGCACGACTTATAACAATTGCATAAATAGTAACTAAGACAGACCAGCCATTCGCTTTGTTCCCCGGGGATGAATAATTTAGTGTTTGGTTTAAAATCAAATGTTTTGTTGACTCTTATGTTTTTTTATAATTAGAAATTTTATTGTTTTATATATCCAGAATGCATTTCATAAAGGATTAAACATGTTAAGTTAGAAAAGTATTTGGTTCTATATTGTAACACTGATAAATTACTTGTTTATCAGTGTAAGGAGGGACAGCAAAATTGTTTATAATTGCAACACAACTCAAATCAATTATGTGTACCTACTATGTAAACGGCCTATAATAATATGTACCTACTATGTAAACGGCCTACCCCGCGCTGGAACAACAGCTGTCTTCCGTGATAGCCATGGATTTAATAAGACAACGCAACCCGGAAACCATCAAAAGGTTACGCCTCTTTACTTTGTAATTGGTTTATGTCATCTTTCTTCACGTTAGAACTATACCAGTTATATTGCTTAAAATTGCCGTATGGATACAGTTTAACTATTTGTATACGTCTGACAAGCACAGTGACGCTCTCGGTCCAATAAGGTATATCTGCAGACCGCAAGTCGGGGGCATTACTTAATATGGGGGTTCCTGAACATTAAGTTACGCCCTCTGATGTTCGCTATTGGTCAGTTTAAATGAGGGTTCCTGAATAGTATGGCCCTGACTTGCGGCCTGCAGATATACCCTCCTCTCTCGGTCCGGTAGAAACGCCTTTCTCGTTAGTTATGGCGGCTTAGCCGGGACATCACGTCATTTAATTTGATCTATTAACCACAAACTAATTCGCTTACATATAAACGCTGGCTATTGTCACCATATTGCCATTAAAACCTCTTCAAACAACATTTAACAAACATAATATAAGACCATATACAGCAATCAAAAATCAGATTTCACAAGTTGCTTCAAATTATTATGAGAACGCAGCACATCTTACCCGGAAGTGCCAGCATCCGCAAACACTAACACATACAGACACGCACAGACAGGTACTCTCAAACTCGCAAATACTACAGTTTGTAACCTGTAGCCTGTTAAACATTTCTACCAATGTGAACAAAATAATCTTACATTAACTCCCATTGTACAATTTCATAATACGCAATTACAAATGTTTTGTTTACCTGTAATAAGATATCTTGACCTATCAACGAATCAGCATTGTTCATGCAAATTCATACTCTACCTTCTGGGTATGGTTTGCCATATAATGCAGCTTCAAAGATAATTCTAACTTAAAACCCCCATTTTTATTTCACAAATCATCATTGCTCATCAGTACACCAAAATCATTGTTTTTATTTTTAACAACATTTTAACCCAACCATGATACAATCAACCTAGTCATAATGTGTGGTCGACCCAGAGGTTGTAGGTTCCATCAGAATAATAGCTTTGCTCATGTGATGCGTGTTTCCTGTAGTGCTTTGGCGGATTACAAACCTTGTGTTTTTTCAACCTGCATACACTATGGTTTGTACTAGTGGTTGTTTAGGATCTATTACTATGGGCAGATCTGCACTTAAGGCCCATGTCTTGTTATAATGGGCAGAACACTCCAAAATTGTAAGTCCTGATCCCTTCTTTAAACTTACACCAAAAAGCAAGATTTCAGGGTTGAAAATGTATCCACCGATCTGCCCATCGTCCAACTTCCACACCCATGCCAACATATCCTGGTGTAGTTGATGAATTCAGGTTAAACTCTGCATCAGTTTCTTCAGGGCTGGCATGTTGATCGCATCTCCACCGTTAATTTGTAATCTCTCTCCGACTTGCTGAGCAGCGGTTAGCTTTCAACGTTGTTTCACCCAAAACGTTGATCGCTGCACAATCCGCCATGGTTTGGTATGTGTATGCAGGTTTACTCAGGCAATACTGAATGACCGTGGTTTAAATACACAGACTACACCAACCACCTATCAACTCATAAAACATGAAAGGTTAACACCCACAGGTTGTAGGACATCTGTTGTAGCACTTATTGGGACATAAAATAATGGGGAATTTAACAATGCTGAACGCCTCCTCCCCTGGTGCCTCTCACTCCGGCACCCCGTCCTGCCTCGGGGGCGGAGACTCCCTCTGCTCTAGCACCCCTTCCTGCTTCGGGGGTGTAACCTCCGCCTGTACCGGTGTTACATCCCACTCCAGGGTGGAGCATCCACCTGTGTCGTTGCCATGTCCTGACATTATCCCCCCCTTCCCCCACGTTTCCTGGTCTTGCGGTCATGAGCCTATGTCTTGGTGGGGGCACTGTCAGGTCCTGGCTACGCCCCTAGGCTTCTCAACACCATTTTTTTTCTCCTCAGTTGGAGGCAGCTGTACATCGTTGTCGCCAATTGATGTTCCTGTTTATTTCAGCCTGTTGCCACACTCAGTGTGGATTTACAGTATGTTTGTGTCTATGCCATGTGCGTTCCGCCATTTTTGTCCGTTAATTTTTGTTTCTTTTGAGCTGTATTAAAAGTATGGATTTCAACCACCACTCTGTGCCTGTTACCTGCCTCCCGAACCGTGACAGGTTTCTTGGGCCTTAGGAGGAAAAACAATCCCACAACATCACAGAACCTCCACCATACTTCACAGTCCAATTCAGATTATTTTTGGTATAGCCGTGCTTCTGTTTACGCCAAACACACCTCCAAGTGTTTGTTCCCAAAAAGCTAAATTTTTGTTGACTGTAGCAGTCGGTACCACTCAGTTTCAGTAGCGTTTAGCATACTCCAGGTGTTTATGTTTGTGGCGTAATGACAGGAACAGGTTTTATCTGACGTGCCTTCCTAATAATTTGTTTGCATGGAGTGTGTGTCTAATGGTACTTTGGGAGACTTTGTAACCCCCAATATGCTACTCTCCTCTGTAAATATCCAACAGTGATCTTTGTGCAAAATCAACTTGGGTCCTATTCCAGGCTAGTTTGTAACAGTTCCAGTTGTTTTGAAATGTTTTAATTATTGCCCTAACTGTTCATATAGGCATTTTCAGGTGAGTAGCTAATTTGTAATAGCCATTCCCTGACTTATGAAACCCAACACACTTTTTCCTTATTTGATTTGTTCTCTTATCTTTCCCATTTTGATGCATATATTAGGGAATATGGCCTCTGTGTCACCTCATATCCATGCCCCATTGAAACAGGAAATCATGTATTACTGCTTGACAGTGCCTAAACGCTCTGATCACTTAAAGTAAAATCTAAATGGACAGAATGCTTCAGTTACATTTTATTCATAATAATTTCTAGGGGTGCCAATAATTGTGGTTTTGTTAGAAATAATGATATCTTGATGACAGATTTTTTCTCCAAATAAATGTACTTCAATTAAAGGTTGTATGTTCCTCATTATTGTCAGTGTGACATTAAGCTAATTCACCAAAAGGTGATTTTTTTATAACCCCTTTTTTACTCAACTTTACCAGGAGACTTTACTAAATACTGTAAATCCAATCAATGTTTTCTTGAAAATACTAACCCTATTTAAACTTATCACAATAGGATCATGACATGAACTGCGGAATATAGATTCTTATCTTAGTTATGGAATTTCAAGAAGAATGGTATAACACTGGTGATGTCATAATGGCTTTTGTTTAAGGCCTGTTGTTCTTCTAACCTGATTTGGCTAATAATTGGTCTATGCATAGGGGATACTTGAGAAGACAGGAGACCACAGGCCTACTGGTAAAATGCACATAAGGGGGTACCTCAGGGGTGCTGGATGCAAGTCAAAATTCAGCTGGTGGTACAGAAACCAAAAAAGGTTGTGAGCAACTGGCATAATGTGTGAGAGCAGAACAGTACAGTGTAATTGAAACAACACAACCCCTAAGGACCATTTGACATTCTACTATGTCAAACAAATAAATATTGTAAGATTCTAAGAAATCATTAGGTGCTGACAATCTGGATTCATAGTGTGCTGCTCCTATCATTGCTAGTGCAGTGATGCACATCTTCAATCACACACTAGTAGTGTGAACGATTCCTTAGACTTAGGAAAACAGCTTTTGTTTGACCATTTCTCAAAGGAGGTGATGGTAGTGATTTGGATACTTATTGGCCCTCTCTAACTCTCTAAGCTGTCATGTTTGGTTACATTTCTAAAGTCATTGGTGAATAGGGAACTACAATCATTTTTAACTGTTAACATTATTCTTTCTAGCATTCAAGCTGGCTTCAGACCTAAACATAGTACCACTACGGCCACAGTGCCTGTTGTAAACTACATTGCTAATGCTCTAGACAAGAGTAAGTGGTGTGCCACTGTTTGTAGATTTGTCTAAAACATTTGACACTGTAGACCATGCGATACTTTTGGTTAAGTTATCAACAATAAGACCTGATGCATGTTGTTGGTTTCATGACTATGAAATAAGTATTTCATCCCCTCTCAATCAGAAAGATTTCTGGCTCCCAGGTGTCTTTTATACAGGTAACGAGTTGAGATTAGGAGCACACTCTTAAAGTGAGTGCTCCTTATCTCAGCTTGTTACCTGTATAAAAGACAGCTGTCCACAGAAGCAATCAATCAGATTCCAAACTCTACACCATGGCCAAGACCAAAGAGCTGTCCAAGGATGTCAGGGACAAGATTGTAGACCTACACAAGGCTGGAGTGTGGTCATCACTGTCCTTGAGACGCGAACAACAAGTTATTGTGTTTGTCTATAAAGCACTTCTAAATAAACTGCCATCTTATTTTTATCCATTATCACCATTAGAGTTATAACTCATAAAACCAGGTCTCAAGCCTGGATTACACTTAAGGCCTCTACAATCTCCACAGAATTGGCTATGGCTGCCTTTTCCTATTAAGCTTCTTTTTTTTTTTATACTTAATTTTTTCATTATTTTTCTTTTGAAAATAAACAAAACAAAACCAAAACAAAACAGTCATAACAACATACAAACACATCTAAACAAAACAGAACAATCGTTTGGTCACTTATACATTATTACATTAAACAGATGATACATTGGTCTATAAACAAGTCATAAAGTCATAAACACAATCCATTTATCCCAATACTGTAAATACTTGTTCATCTGTAAATTTAAAGTGAAAGTCATCCTCTCCATATCTTGGACACTGGTCATAATGTCCAGCCATTCAGCCTTTGTTGGGGGTTCAGATTGTAACCACTTTCGTGTTACAGCTTTCTTGCTTGTTGCTAATAATATCTTTAAAAGGTACTTGTCTTTCTTCATCAAATGAGCTGCTAAGTTGCCCAGGTAAATTGTATAAAATGAGCCTATTACGCTTCATGCTTGGATTGGGACAGCCTGCAGACCAAACTTAGATCTGAGACTCTTGCCCCCTTGCCCATTTTAAACGTTTATTGAAAGATTTTATTTTTGTGTTGCTTGTAACTGCTTTGGACAATGCAAGCCCTTGTATTCTATGCACTGATAAGGGTATAAGACTTAAAATAAGCTACATATGTGTTGAAGCGTTCTGGGCATGGTCTATGCGTCCCTTGGCTAAAGGTTATGGGTTAAAGTCCCCTCCAGGATTAAAGTATGCATACAACCACCATACATTGAACAATGTACATTTTATATATGACTACAGTGGGGAGAACAAGTATTTGATATACTGACGATTTGCAGGTTTTCCTACTTACAAAGCATGTAGAGGTCTGTAATGTTTATCATAGGAACACTTCAACTGTGAGAGACGGAATCTAAAACAGAAATCCAGAAAATCATATTGTATGATTTTTAAATAATGAATTTGCACTTTATTGCATGACGTAAGTATTTGATCACCTACCAACCAGTAAGAATTACTCTCACAGACCTGTTAGTTTTTTCTTTAAGAAGCCCTCCTGTTCTCCACTCAGTACCTGTCTTAACTGCACCTGTTTGAACTTGTTACCTTTATAAAAGACACCTGTCCACACACTCAATCAAACAGACTCCAACCTCTCCACAATGGCCAAGACCAGAGAGCTGTGTAAGGACATCAGGGATAAAATTGTAGACCTTCACAAGGCTGGGATGGGCTACAGGAAAATAGGCAAGTAGCTTGGTGAGAAGGCAACAACTGTTGGCGCAATTATTAGAAAATGGGGGAAGTTCAAGATGATGGTCAATCTCCCTCAGTCTGGGGCTCCATGCAAGATCTTAACTCATGGGTCATCAATGATCATGAGGAAGGTGATGGATCAGCCCAGAACTACACGGCAGAACCTGGTCAATGACCTGAAGAGAGCTGGGACCACAGTCTCAAAGAAAACCATTAGTAACACACTACGCCGTCATGGATTAAAATCCTGCAGCGCACGCAAGGTCCCCCTGCTCAAGCCAGCGCATGTCCAGGCCTGTCTTCCTCCATCTGGATGATCCAGAGGAGGAATGGGAGAAGGTCATATGGTCTGATGAGACAAAAATAGAGCTTTTTGGTCTAAACTTTGGAGGAAGAAGAAGGATGAGTACAACCCCAAGAACACCATCCCAACCGTGAAGCATGGAGGTGGAAACATCATTCTTTGGGGATGCTTTTCTGCAAAGTGGACAGGACGACTGCACCGTATTGACGGGAGGATGGATGGATGGGGCCATGTATCGTGAGATCTTGGCCAACAACCTCCTTCCCTCAGTAAGAGCATTGAAGATGGGTTGTGGCCGGGTCTTCCAGCATGACAATGACCTGAAACACACAGCCAGGGCAACTAAGGAGTGGCTCCCTAAGAAGCATCTCAAGGTCCTGGAGTGGCCTAGCCAGACTTGAAATGTACATTGCTCCAGACCTGAAACCAATAGAAAATCTTTGAAGGGAGCTGAAAGTCCGTATTACCTAGCGACAGCACCGAAACCTGAAGGATCTGGAGAAGGTCTGTCTGTATGCCAAAATCCCTGCTGCAGTGTGTGCAAACCTGGTCAAGAACTACAGGAAACGTATGATCTCTGTACTTGCAAACAAAGGTTTCTGTACCAAATATTAAGTTCTGCTTTTCTGATGTATCACATACTTATGTCATGCAAATGAATTACCTAAAAATCATACAATGTGATTTTTGTTTTAGATTCCGTCTCTCACAGTTGAAGTGTACCTATAATAAAAATTACAGACTTCTACATGCTTTGTAAGTGGGAAACCCTGCAAAATCTGCAGTGTATCAAATATTTGTTCTATGACTACATTTTGTA
Organism: Esox lucius; assembly: GCF_011004845.1. NCBI lineage: Eukaryota > Metazoa > Chordata > Actinopteri > Esociformes > Esocidae > Esox > Esox lucius. The sequence goes on from NC_047587.1 coordinate 46,346,757, forward strand.
TAACTATTTCAAAAACGGTTATCTGATGTATCAGGCATGTTTTGATTGTACATAACTTGTATTTTGAGAGGTTTTGCTTGTATTTGTGAGATATATATATGTATGCTATTGTACTGATTCCATTGTGTGAAGACAAATACACTGCATTTGTTTATAAATTAGATTTCTATTATTGGCTGTAGTATGAAAATCAGCAAATACCCCTATCCATGGGTTACACCTAAGGGACCCCACAGTCCTTGCCAGGCCCAATATCCATTAAACCTCAGGGAATAACACCAGTGTTTAAAGCCATGTATTTTGTCTTCTATCTGTGATCATCTTGTTTTGTCTGTTCTGTTTTTTTTTTCTGTTTGTTTTTAATAATTTTACATAACTGTATGTGAAAAACATGTATACGCAAGACCCAGCTGTAAAAGAGACCTTGGTCTCAGTCTGTGTTGCTTGTTGAAATAAAGGGATAATAATTGCTCAATGGAGAGAGAAGAGCTTACGCCCCAACTCAGAAGTCACTTAATTTAAGTTTATATTGAAAACAGTTAAGGGTTAAACACTAACACTGCACAAAATGTCCCATCAACGCATTGAGTCTGTTTGAAATGCAGAATCAATCCTCTCCATTGAGTCAACCAATCACATTAATTTCTGCCTGGACCTAGTAAGGGGACGGTAAAAGGAGTTAAAATGTGTTGTGTCGTAGCAAAATGGAGAATACAAAGAACCATAGCTTTTAGATGAAACGTGTGCCTCAATTATAGATCAGGTTTTCAGTCGTGGCCTTTCCATGAGGGAGGCCAGGCTACAGGTGCAGCATATTGTCAGTAGATCAGCAGTAGCATTGATAGTAAGAATATACCACAACAACAATAGGTAACTTACAATGCTATAAACACTGAATTCCAGCATTATTTTATTATCCTGTATGTGTAAAATAAATATATTTCTGTTTTTGTGATTTGTAAGATTTTTTGATGTTTGCACAGCATCATTCAATGTTTAAAACCAAACCTTTTGTTTCTGTGTATTCATGCTCTTAAGTGACATTATTTCTGTATTGGTCATCTTTGGTAGAAAAGTCACAATAGTTACTATTTATTGAGATGTAAATAACTTTTCTTGATATAATAAATTGTATGTTTTAATGTAAGTAGCTGATTTTGTGTCTGTATCTAATGCTTTCACAGTCTGTGCATTAAAAAAAAATTTAATTTAATGTTAATTTAATGTTGATAGTTAAAAAAAGTGAATTGTTGTTGGGCAGCATTGCTCAAACAATCAAGAAAAACTGTCAAACAAATAAATGTGTAAAATAAGACATGTTTTGACCACGCCACTTCTCTCTCCTGCTCTCCCCCTTCTCTTTTCCTCTCTCTGTGCTTGAAAATTTTAATCTGGTCCCTTATTGCTTTTCTATTTCTTCTGTCTTGTCAATGCTATTACTCATCAGATAGAAAAGTAGTTACTTGTGAGAGTTGATTACTCCTGGTGTTGACTCTGACTATACTCTGACTATATGTCTCTGTTATAGCTGTAGGGCTGTTAGAGAATAAAATTTCTCTGTAAACTATATTTCTCTGTATTATCTTGTATACACATTTGGTCCCAGAGCAGAATGCTATGGTGGCTTTTTTAACCTCTAGACCATTTTTTAAAGATTATTTTGTTGAATATTTCTTAGGTAGTTTTCATCCAGCATTAAACAGAACTATTTACATGAAACTAACATTCATCTAAATTATAATGTAATTTTCTTCACGTTTTCTTTCTAAATAATGGGCTACTGTTACCCTTGTAAACATGACCATACTCTGCTCTTATTCTGGCTTTTCTTAGGCACAGAAAGGAATCAAACTTTAACTCGATGCAGGTGTTTTTGTGTACTGTCTGTTTTTTTATTTTTTCACTGACATTATTTCTCCCTCCCCTGCAGTTAGAACAGATCCAGAAGCACAACTGGTACATGTAAGTATTATTTTCATAACCCTGTCCTCTTGGTGATAGGGGATTTCAATGGTACATTTTATAATGTGGAGAAAGAGATGGATAAGATAAGGGTTGTCTTAGTTAAATCGCAGGAAGCAAGGGAACAGGGTCTGAGAGTGGAGCCGGGGAGTGCAGCTGTGGTTAAAGAATGAGGCAGTAGAAACCATGCATTTGAGAGGAGTCGGGGTTAGTGTGTGTGTCTCATCTGATAAATGGTGCAGCCTCACTTTGTCAACCGTAAAGACAGAGATCCAACCGCCCAGAGGGATTACGGTCTCCTCACATACACATCTACTGGCTTCCAGAGAGAGAGAAATGTAGAAGGACAAAAGAGTGAAGCAGGGCAGAGAGAGGAGTTTTAAAACATCTTTATTGAGTATAGGAGCACACAAAGAATTATTCAAACAAAAACAACTTTAAACCTAATTTAAAAGCACAACACCCAATCATCCTCCACAGAAACTAAACACAACAACCCCTGAATGCCACATGTGCTCATGAAATGCTCAAGGTTCCTAACCAATTTGTAATAGGTATCCTCAACCCTCAGCCTAGGTGTGAGCATCCCCTCACCCATGCCCACCACATCCATCGACACCTGTCCCTGAATACAATTCATCCTAGTCCAAGTTCAAATACTTTGGGAGAACAAAATTGTGCCAAAGTGGAGAACCAACTGTTGTTTATTGACAACCAGACTGAAAGCGATAACAACAATAAGCTCTTTGATAATTACATTGGTTCAGTCAATTGCAGGATTATGAATAGGCTGGTGGCAAAGAGTGTCTTGCCATGATTGCCATGATTCTCCGCTATTGCTCACTACCTATTGCCAAATTTAGTGGTATATTCTTGAATTTAATTGTCCAGTTTTGCCCTATTGGAGGCATTATCTTTTGCAAATATTTTCTAATATACAGATAGTATAACTGCTACAATAACTTTGTAAATATTTAAGTATTGAAGGTTGCATTTATGAGGATTATCACCAGCTGTGTAAATAAATCAACCATGTCTGCCTGTTTCCTGATAAATGTTTGTCCATACGACTGCTACAGTCCTTATTTTGAGGCTAAACGTAATAACATTCTAGGCTAAAGTAAAACATTTTATCAACAGTCCTGCTAATAAGAAAATTAAACTGCCTTGTGATATCTAGCAGTTAACAACTATGAAGAAACGTTATGAGCCAATTACAAAATATGTTTTCCACTGTGCTGACTGTATCAATATCAGAAGGATGTTTATAACATTTATCATCCATTGAAATTTGGCTTCACAGTTTTATTTGTTATAAAACATAATAACTGATGTCCAGTTACTTTCATACCTGTCCTGTAGCTCTCTGTCACTCCCCGTGGAGGCACTTCTCGCACTTTGAAAATCCCTGTGCTAGAGTTTCAGATTCAGCACAAAATGGACACCCGATTCTAACACTAGGATCCATGTGCCAATTAATGGCTACAGCTCCATGTATAATCCTCCATTGGAGATCAGTTGTCCTTCTATCAATAGGCAGTTTGTATAAAGACCACCAACAGCCTGTAGGGGAAGCACCTGGACCACATCATCCCTGACCACCTCATCGATCTCACCCCTTCCAGGGAGGAAGCATGGGACACTGTCACACAAATGGTGTTCTTTGGCTTCCTTCTTATGGTCCCAATCCATATAGATAGCAAAAGCCCCACGTCGTCTAATCACCCGAAAGCAGCACTAATATTCAGCACAGGGACCATGTAATCCAGGCCCTCCATCCACCGGTCAGAGTGTCAGTCACAAATTCCAGATTTAGTACTGGCAAAGACCCTCACCTCCAACTTTCTTTAACAATTGAGTGTATCCGCACTTTTTCTCCCAGACATCAGATCCTACAAAAAAGGATTTTTTGTGCCCCACTGAAGCTCCCCTAGTAACCATGGAGCGCTCCCCCTCTGAAGCTGACCTGCTGACAATGATTAACTTTTCCCCCAATTGACCCTGGATGAGGAGGCCCCCTCATACACCTGTGTGTTTGAGAGAACGTCAACATCCTGACTCCCTCTGATGAACACAGTCACAGCATCTGCATATGCAGACAACACTATTGTTGGATGCTTAATATTCCCTGGCTCAGACAAAGCCTTATTTCTAAGAACCAAAACATTGGTTCAATTGCCAGACAATATAACTGTACTGACATTAGGCAGACCTACCTGATACGTATTTGTACAAGACTAGGGCAGCTCAAATCAAACGAGGCGCCATCATACAGTGGACTTCTCCAAGACGAAAAAGCCTCCCCAAACTTAAAAGCTTTCATTGTGGCAAAGAAATACTGATGGTCCACACAGTCAAAACATTCTGCTGATCTAAAGAAAGCAAGCCAGCATTCACATCAGACATTTTACAAATACACTGCTCATTGTATTTGAGGGAACACTTAAATCACACATCAGGTTTTGATTAACAAAATATATTAAAGATCAAGATCTTTACTGTACATTGTGTAATTCGTTGGGGAACAAAATTCTGTAACAACAGTCCTTGGAAACCAATATCACCTACCGATTGAGGGCTGGATTCAAAGTCACACCAAAAATCAAAGTAAACAATCAAAATCACAGACTGTTCCAACATGCGTTAATTTCATCACAGCAGCTCATAATGTAACTCAGTAGTGTGTATGGCCCCCACATGCCTGTATGCACACCCGAAAACATCTGGGCTTGCTCTTGATGAGACGGTGGATGGTGTCCTGGGGGATCTCCTCCCAGACTTGGATCAGGGCATCAGTGTGCTCCTGGACAGTCTTTGGCACTACTTGGCAGCATCATATGCACTGATACATAACGTCCCAGAGGTTCTCAATTGGATTCAGATCTTGGAAATGTGAGGGCCAGTCAATGGCATCAATGCTTTTATTGTCCAGGAACTGCTAACACACTCTGGTCACTTGAGGCTGAGCATTGTCCTGCTCCAGGAGCAACCCAGAGCCCACTGCACCAGCGTAAGTTTTGACGATGGGTCTGAGGATTTCATCCCGGTAACTAACAGCAGTCAGGGTACCGCTGGCTAGCATGTGGAGGTCTGTGCGACCCTCCATGGATTAGATTAGATTCAACTTAGTCATTGAACAGTCCAAGTTAAGTACAATGAAACTATGATGGCATCTAACCAGAAGTGCAAATAGAAGAGAGCAGAAATGTATTTACAATAATTAAATATATTGTATTTTACAAGTGGGATGTATAGATGTGCAATGAAGGCAAATGCCACTGCAAATGGCAATTCTAAATGTGCAAGAATGCAAATTGAAGGCACAAGTGCGAGTAAAGTGCAGTGATTGCAGCAATGAGGTTCCAGATGCGTACATATAGCAACTCAAAACATCCTTATCAGACTTTGCAAAGCAGTGTCAGAGTATAATGTATGTTACAAGTGGGATGTATAGATGTGCAATGAAGGCAAATGCAAGTACAAATGGCACATGGATGTGCCATCCTAGAGGAGCTGGACTACCTATACAACCTGAATGCGCTGCAGGTCAAAACGCAAAACAGGACAAGAATCAGTCAGGAAGAATATGGAGAGAGCATTTGTCTGTGGCCACCACCTGCAAAAACATTCCCTTTTTGGGGGTTGTCTTGCTCTTGCCTCTAGTGCACTTGTTGTCACTTTCCTTTGCACCAAAACAGGTGACACTGATTCACAATCCCTTATACTTCCTAACTGGACAGATTGATATCCTTGAAGTTTAACTGACTTGGTGTCATACTGTGATGATTACGTGTTCCCTTACTTTTTTTGAGCAGTGTATCTAAAACATCTCTGATCAAAAGCCAATTATTCACATTTGAACGATCAGGTACATAACAGATCCTTTATGGAAAAACTGGCCTAGATAGTTTCAAGTTTTTTTGTAAAATGCAACAACATAGCCTCATCCTGCACAATTACATTTTTGTGACATCGCACCTGACAACTACGCAGTGAGAGTTAAAAAGAAGAATATATAAGAAACAATATAGCCAGACAAAAAATTTATATAAAGCAACACTATACATAACACTCTACACTAGTAGCATGTCAAGAGTACTGTGAACTAGCAGCTATCTGGGTAGTATTACTCAACATTATAGACATGGGAGGTGTGGCAGTAATATACATAACATTGGAAACTAGCAACAATTTGGTTGAATTATTGAATATTATAGATACATTTGAGAGTAATAAGCTTGTGAATGGTGGCATAGTACACTACAATTACGTAGTAAGAATGAAGAAGTAAAATATATACACAGCACAAGTATAGCAAGAAGATAAAGCAATAATACACATAACACTGTACACTAGCAACAGTTTAAAAAGAGTACTGTAAATTAGCAGCAATATTGGTAGTAGTATTGAAATTATAGATATGGCAAGTCTGGCAGTAATATACATAATGTCCACTGTCAGCAACTGGCAGCACTATTTTGAAAGACTAGGATGGCAATGATAAACAGTATGGTAGAGGTATTGTATATTATAGATACATATGAGTGTAATATGCTTATGAATGGTACATGCAAGGGATTTGTCTAATGCCCATTACGTGTACCTGAAAGGACATCAGAGCATCTGGAATCATGTTTGTGTGTGATCAGTATGATCATGGATCAGTGTTGCTGGTTGAGGAGCTTTACGGCCTGAGGTTAAAAACTGTTAGTCTGGAAGTGCATACCACAATCTCATCTACACAGATACACATTCAACCTGATATAAAGAGACATAGATATAATCTTGTATTCTGCATACTAGATATCTTCACATGTCCCACCATCCATAAAATTTAAGATATACAACCTGGAACACAAGCGGGTCTGGGACCAACATTATTACTTTTTTCTCGGATCTGGGTTGGGCCTGACGTAATTTCGACATGTCTCAAGTATGAGCAATAATATTGTATTTAACGAATGGACTGGTTGGGTCCGTCCATTATTAAATATAAATTACACATTTCTGATGTGGAGGAAGCTATAATTTGCTTCTTCTTTGAGGGAATACATTGGGTATAAGCTATTGTTGATTGATGGAATATGGAGAGCAAGTCTTATTCACAGACATGAAAAGGAAGCTAGAAGATAAATAGCACACTTTTTGTTTCACTATATTATTACATATTTTCCCTCTTGTAATGTATGATAGGGCTATTTAAGCCAGTCAGTGTTTGGTTCTTCTGAAATGTGAAGCGCAAATTTTCAAATTATCATTTTCCCTTTGTTTTGTAGTTATTAATTACTCTAATGGGCTAAATGATTGTATGTATAACTTATTATTTATCATTAATAAAGTTTACAGATGTTTGTGAAGGTTTGGTGTGGCAGTATTCCTATTAGTCAACTGCGCCACTGCGTGTTATTTCTGTCTCGGCCTTGGACAGATTCAGTTGTGATGAGGAAGAATGTCTTAGCCACAAGTTAGACCTGTAATGTATACATATATTGCCTCTTAATTAAAATATTGTAATTTTAAATGAAGAAATTATAGCATTTTACTTTTTGCTATATCATGTAGCCAATTGCCCTTGTATTGGACAAGGATAGGCTAAATAAGAACTGTGTCCTTATAGGCGTACATCTATTTGTAAAATAATTTTACTGTCAATAACTAGGCTATAGGCATATATGCATGAACTGAATGCATTTAGCCCTCAGATCTCCACCTGAACCATTGTTGAAGTCAGTTTGAGCATTGTATTCTCCGCCACTGCCGAAAGAGGTATCCTATATTGAGTAACCAAGCTCGGATCGCAATGAAGAAATCCATCAGCACCCGCTGATCTTAACATTTTTCCCTGGCTATTAGTGCATTCATAAGCAGAGGAAGAATGATACAAAATTATATTTCAATAAATATTGTCCTCTTCTTTTTGGCATAGGACAAAATGTAGGTACAGTTGTGCTCAGACGTTTGCATACCCTTGGACAATATATGTACCATTTGTAAAGAAAACATGAGTGAGTAGGCAAAACACGTCTTTTATTTCTAATGGGATTCACATTCAACTATAGGTCATAAGAAAAGCACATAAAACAAAACATAGCAACAAAGAAAAAAATTAACTGACCCCTGTTCAAAATTCTGCCTACCCTTAGTTCTTAATACTGTGTATTGCCCCCTTTAGCATCAATGACAGCATGCAGTCTTTTGTAATAGTTGTCTATGAGGCCCAAAATAGGGCCCATTGAGGCGAAGAAATACTGATGGTCCACACAGTCCAAACATTCTCCTGATCTAAAGAAAGCAAGCCAGCATTCACATCAGACATTTTACAAATACACTGCTTCTGCTTTCGTGCAGAAGTCTGCAAATTGTCTGCCAGTATTTTCTGATAACATGCTGCATTCATCTTGCCTTCCATTTTCACAAGATTCCCTGTGTATTTAGAGCTCACACACCCCCAAAACGTCAGTGAGCCACCACCATGCTTCACAGTAGGGATGGTATTCTGTTCACTATAGGCCTTGTTGACCCCTCTCCAAACAAATCGCTTATGGTTGAGACCATAAAGCTCTACTTTGGTCTCGGCACACCAAACTACAGTGTGCAAGAAGCTGTGAGGCATGTCAAGGTGTTGTCAGGCATATTGTAACCAGGCTTTTTTATGGCATTGGCCTCATTCTGGCATTTTTGTTCAAGTATCGTCGTATTGTGCTCCTTGAAACAACCACACCGTCTTTTTCCAGATCAGCCTGTATTTCTCCTTAGGTTGCCTGTGGGGTTTTCATGTATCCTGAACAATTCTTCTGGCAGTTTTGGCTGAAATCTTTCTTGGTCTACCTGACCTTGGCTTGGTATCAAGAGATCCCTTAATTTTCTATTTCTTAATAAGTGATTGAACAGTACTGACTTGCATTTGCAATGCTTTGGATATCTTTTTATATCCTCTTCCATCCTTATTAAGTTCCATTACCTTGTTACGCAGGTCTTTTAACAGTTATTTTCTGTTCCCCATGGCTCAGTATATAGCCTGCTCAGTGCATCCATGTGAGAGCTAACAAACTCATTGACTATTTATACATAGACACTAATTGCAATTTAAAAAGCCACAGGTGTGGGAAATTCACCTTTGCCATTTTCACCTGTGTGTGTCACCTTGTGTGTCTGTAACAAGGCCAAACATTCAAGGGTATGTAAGCTTTTGATTAGGGCCATTTGGTAGATTTCTGCTATCATTATGATTTAAAAACAGCCAAACAACTATGTGATAATAAATGGCTTCATATGACCACTATAATTAAATTATAGATTTTTTTTTTTTGCATGTCACAGTTTCTGCCAGTGTATGTAGACTTCTGAGCACAACTGTATACTAAAATCAATGTCAGGGTTAGATATAGGAACATGCCGACTGGATATCTGTCTCCATAGGAACACGCTTCTCTTTGTCGTTTAAAATAATGTAAAAAATATATTTGTAGATTAGCATACAGTGGTTGAATAGTGGCCTATATTATGCAATGCATGCAGTCAAGACCATGAAGTGTTTAAAACCAAATATCCCCAGCTGAGCAGAGAGTTGGACACCTCGTTTAAGGCAATTGAATAAATATAAATAAATAAAAGGTACCATTTTGAGGATTCTTTCCATCTCTACTTTTGATACTGAACAGATCTTTCGGATCCGAATGACCATGGGTCTGTTTTTCATTTTTGTTTACGGTACTTTTCGGAACGTACCTTTTTTTCTTTGTATTCATTCAGAATGGGTCAGGTGGGAAATAAATTTGTTTATTTCGGAACAGATAACATTTTGGGGAGACGTGAAGGCCTCTACTGCACACAGCAATGCTATAGGTTGCAGTTTTTAATTTTTTTTATTTGTTTTGGTAAAAGTCCATGTAGTAACTGTTCAGTACACAAAGGATCACAGTCCTCTGCCTTGTGGAGGGCGGAATAGACAACTACAGATTGTAGGCACATCTTAACATCATCTGTGAGCCTGAACCAAGGCAGCATTCACTGTTTCATTTTAAAAAGACAAATCATAATTCTTATCCAGTTACAAATAGCCCAGGTTTATTATGAGTGAGCAACCTCAACTCAACAGATGTTTTGTTTTGTTCAACAGACCTTTTAACTTCAATATTAGCTTTAAATTGTTGACTAAATCTCATCTGTAGCCATTCCTGACCTCCCACCATTGTCTCGAAGATATTCTCTTCTTTAGCCCTCCATTGTTTCCAAAAAAACTAAACGTTTTTTTCCCAAAACATTGTCATGCAATATGGAGGACTAAATGTGCCATAATATGAAATAAATAAATATATAAATAATTAAATAATGACATGAATAAATGCTTACCTATTTAAATACTTAAATAATTTAATATATAAATAAATAGACATTGCACTTGAGTTGTGTACACTTAGACATTTCATTTGGATGCTGTGAAGTTGTGCATCATCCAAATGCTATGGGGTGGGAAATTACCCTTTTGATAGAGCTGTCCACATTGGACTGCGTGTTTTATGCTTGGAACACTGTGATTGGACAATTGAGAACAATGTATCAGATGAGATCTGTCAGTCAAGTAGCATGAGTAGAATGAGTTTCAGTGTTGCCTTGTCCATTATTGATACAAAATTGGGCCACTTTGAAATCTATTTAAACAGACAACTTTTTCCTGAGCTGTATATTAAAAGACCACTGCACCTTTTTCTTTCCTTTCCAAAAAAGTTGAAAAGGGAAGTTTTGAATGAGGAACAAAAGTGTTCAATTTGCAGTGGTCTCTTAATTTTAACCCTTTTGTTCCTCACTCAAAACCTTCCTTGTTGACTTTTTTGGAAAGGAAAGAAAAAGGTGCTGTGGTCTCTTAATTTTTTACAGAGCTGTATATTGTTAGCATGTGGCCTGTTTTCAGTTACTTGGCAAGCGGATGATCAGGTGGAGGACCGGGAGAAGTGGGTGTGTCTTGGTTTTGCCAGGCTGCCAGTACCTTTCTATAGCTCAGTAGGCGTAAGCCTTTACATGTTATGTCTTACAGCCATTTGAAAACGTCCATAAAGATACAGATTTCACCGTAGCAATGTTTTTTAATTGCTGATAAAATACAAGGTGCAATGGTCTCTTAATTCTTTCCAGAGCTGTATATTCAATATTGGACAACTCGTTTTTGTGCTACTTGATTGACCGAACTCAGAGTTTTCTCTCAAGTGTCCAATTACAGTGCTTCAAGCATAAAACACCAGTCCAATGTGGACAGCTCTATCAAATGAGTGAGGTCCTGCCCCATTGCATTCAGACGACACACACAACTTCACACCATCCAAATGAGATGTCTATTTCATTTGGACAATGCATAAGTCTACACAATGCAAATGCAATCTGTATTTATTTATATATTTAATATTATGGCACTTTAAGTCCTCTATAATGCAACAACTTGACATTTAAATACCAATAAGAGGTTGACCTTTGTGAATAGTAACAGTAACAATATAATGATCTGAAAAACCGACAGTAGTAATATCAGACTTCACAATAACACCACAGCATGTCTTACTTGTTGCACTGACTTCCAACCATGTGTACTGACAAACCGATGCATTATGAATACTCCAACAATTACAAAGCTCAAACTCAGTTAATACACCAGACAGAAAAGTAGCTGACTGCTTGTGAGGTTCCTCACTAGTGCGATCAACATTAAAATCCAGTGTACAGTTACAGACCCCTCCTAAAACCAGACACCCTTCTCGGTCTTAAGATTTCCTTTATTCGATCAAAAACAGCAATACACTCTGTATCCTCATTCGGAGCATAGACATAATACCCATAACATAACTGTAACTAATAATACTGACCCTCAAAAATCTCTGTTGTAAATAACACCTGAAAGCAAAACAGCCACACTTGAACTAAAATTAGTACCATGACTGAGTACACGTTGCCCCCCCACCACATACCCCAGTCAACCTCATTAGCCTCAGTGCTATGTGTCGGTTGTAGGAAAACTACACAAAGCTTTTTCTATTCAAATATTTCAAATTTTTCTAATTTTATTCCTATTCCTAAGCCAATCCTAAGCAGCTACATATACAGTGGGTAGAACAAGTATTTGATACACTGCTGGCAGGTTTTCCCCCTTACAAAGCATGTAGAAGTCTGTAATTTTTTATCATAGTTACTCTTCAACTGTGAGTGACGGAATCTAAAACAAAAACCCAGAAAATCACATTGTATGATTTTTAAGTAATTAATTTGCATTTTATTGCATGACATAAGTATTTGATACATCAGAAATCAGAACTTAATATTTGGTACAGAAACCTTTGTTTGCATTTACAGAGATCATATGTTTCCTGTAGTTCTTGACCAGGTTTGCACACACTGCAGCAGGGATTTTGGCCCACTCCTCCATACAGACCTTCTCCAGATCCTTCAGGTTTCGGGGCTGTCGCTGGGCAATACAGACTTTCAGCTCCCTCCAAAGATTGATGTTCCCACCTCCATGCTTCACAGTTGGGATGGGGTTCTTAGGGTTGTACTCATCCTTCTTCTTCCTCCTCCAAACACGGCGAGTGGAGTTTAGACCAAAAAGCTTTATTTTTGTCTCATCAGACCACATGACCTTCTCCCATTCCTCCTCAGGATCATCCAGATGGTCATTGGCAAACTTCAGATGGGCCTGGACATGCGCTGGCTGCAGGATTTTAATCCATGACGGCGTAGTGTGGTACTAATGGTTTTCTTTGAGACTGTGGTCCCAGCTCTCTTCAGGTCATTGACCAGGTCTTGCCATGTACTTCTGGGCTGATCCCTCACCTTTCTTATGATCCGTTGATGCCCCATGAGGTGAGATCTTGCATGTAGCCCCAGACCGAGGGAGATTGACCGTCATCTTGAACTTCTTCCAATTTCTAATAATTGCGCCAACAGTTGTTGCCTTCTCACCAAGCTGCTTGCCTATTGTCCTATAGCCCATCCCAGCCTTGTGCAGGTCTACAATTTTATCCCTGATGTCTTTACACAGCTCTCTGGTCTTGGCTATTGTGGAGAGGCTAGAGTCTGTTTGAGCGTGTGGACAGGTGTCTTTTATACAGGTAATAAGTTCAAACAGGTGCAGTTAAGACAGGTAATGAGTGGAGAACAGAAGGGCTTCTTAAAGAAAAACTAATAGGTCTGTGAGAGCTGGGATTTGTACTGGTTGGTAGGTGATCAAATATCATGCAATAAAATGCAAATTCATTATTTAAAAATCATACAATGTGAGTTTCTGGATTTTTGATTTTAGATTCCGTCTCTCACAGTTGATGTGTACCTATGATAAAAATTACAGACCTCTACATGCTTTGTAAGTAGGAAAAGCTGCAAAATCGGCAATGTATCAAATACTTGTTCTCCCCACTGTAGAAAAGGGAAAGGAAACAAAAGAAAAGCACACAGAGAAAAAGACCCTGTTAGGCATGATAATCATATTTAATTTTTTATTTTACCATGTTTCCATATACCTTTAGTTTTCGTGACAGCCGCAGCAAATATTCTCAAGCAGAAAAAAAATTCACAGCTCATCTAACCCCAAGGAAGAATTCACGAACTTCTCTTTTTCAAATAAAAATTCCCAATTTAAATGATTTCCCAAAAGTATGATTCAGGAATCTGTTAACCTCATTCGGAGTGTAGTATGATTTGTCTGCTATTATGTCAACGAGAATATCAGAAATGTCCAGGTCCTTTTCAACAGAGGCCACAGCCCCCTGAGCCACCCGTCACAACCCTCACAACACCACACACATGTACCCCACCATTATTACTGGGTATTTCCTGCACTGCAAAACTAGTATCTCCTAGTATCATTCCTCCAGGACCCCACTACTTGTAGTGGCTAGCTCCACATTAGGCTTCAGAACGGCACCCCAGAACCACCCTCATCTCATACAACAACCTTTGTTAACTGGCCATCAGGTGCTATGCTCCCCTCTGGTAGCTCTACTGTTTGCAGCACTGTGCCCTCAGCACTAACAACCCCATAAACAATAGGTTATTGTGGGTGATCTAGCTGACCCAGGCATCAAAAGAACTGCCATTGTCCCACCATCCGCCATCCAAAAGTATGCTGCTTTTGGCCAACATCCCCGCACTCAAAACATTGTTGACTGCTGAAACTAGCATTAGCTATATTCAGCCTCTTGTCCTGACTTGCCTTTAAAGACTACAAAGTTTTTCCAAAACACAATAACTTAATAATTATACAATAACTCGAAATCGTAACCAGCTTAGACAGAGAAATAAGCGGTGTGACTGGAACAAACATTCCTTTGAGAAGCATATCATGCTCAACCAATTGACAAGGCGCTCTTCGTTAAGAAAAACCTCCATTGCCTTCATCCACAATGCCTGAGAAAATTTTTTTCTTTTGCGATGACCAGAACCTCCAGTGTCAGTAGCTATAGTAACACACCTGAAATACCATACCAATTAGACAAAGACAGTGTCCCCAAGTGGGTCATCATCCCGAACAAAATCCATGCGAGTCTAATTCTACCACTGAAAATAACAAAAACAATGCGTAAAAAAGGAAGAAATACCAAGAAAACAAACAAAGGCTGTCCAACCCCAAACAGATCACGAACTCACACACCCCAAAGAGAGAGACAGAGAGAGAGTCATTAAGAAATGAAGATGGTTGGGAAGTGGTGAAAAAAGAAAGAAAAAGATAACAGAGAAAGTACAACACTACACTTCAGAGAAATCAATTGGTTGAGAGATATATTATGAATAGAAAGGCAGAGAAACTTAGTTGTCTAGTCTTTTTTTTCAGTGAAAATAAAATGACACCTCCCCTGAGTCACCATGAGATTTACACATAGCACAACTACAGTGGGTTAGACAGGACCTTGGTTAAGATGTCATGTCTATCAGCCATATCCCCACCTGATTCGATAGGGACTGATGTTTGCCGCTCTGGTGGACGGTTGTTTGATTGTACACACCGGTTGTTGCTGAATATCCTTTTCAACTGATTCTCATAACCAAATTAATACTCAAATCTCCTCTTGTATCTGCAGAGGGGGTAAGAATGAACCCGAGCCAGAGCAACCTGTTCCCAGGAAGGTAGCTATACGGAGCTTGCCTTCTGCGGATGACATCGATCCGGATGTACTGGACAGCATGCACTCCCTGGGCTGCTTCCGAGACAAGAACAAACTGATGAAGGACTTGCTCTCAGAAGAGTGAGTAACCAGGGTGGGGTGGAAATGCTATTTGGAAAGGTTGTAGGTGAGAAAGGTGAGGGAGAGTTAGAAGTGTGCTGTGGATTTGAAAATAGCAGAGAAAGGGAAGGAAGGAATTATGGGGAGAGAAAGATGGCGTGATGGACACAAACCTGGAAAGAGTCAAAAGTGTGAAAGAGGTTGAGAAGAGCGAGGAGAAATAAACAATGATGCACATTTACCACAGAGTAGAGAGGGTGAATGGGAAAATGGAAAACGAGAAGAGTAGAGTGAGAGGAGAGTCAAAAGGGACAATGCATACATGAGCCACAGGCCTTGGGCTCTTAGGAAATGCTTTAAACCTGTCACTTTCGATGTGGGAAGTCGTACATCAATTTGCCTTTATCACATGGCTGATGCTTAAAAGACTTTCAACAGTTGTATCCTACAGAACCAGCCTTGCTATTACCAGTAACCCAAAATTACATTGTGTGTCGGAGATTTGTAAGGTAGAATGGGAAGGTTGCAGTAAGGTTTGTGAAGGTGGAGTTTTAATCACTGTGTGAATTCTAGTGTCATCTTAAAATTTAACTGTTCTATATATATATTAGCTTTTGCCAGGGGCGAAAATCTGATGTCAATTTTGGAGGGGACAGTTACATAACATTTTGTCAAAAGCAATTCTTGGGTGGGACATCAAAAATAGTGCTGTTACTGGTTGATGTTGCTGATTTTCACTACACAGTTATTGTGGCCAAAAGAATTTGCGTTAATGATATTATCGCAATATCTATAGAAAATGTGAAAAAATATATATAATAATGCTATCTGTCAAACTCCTCTTTAATTTTGTTTATTTTGTGTTTTGTCTATATCTTGGCAAATGTATTACACTCAAAATAGTGTAGGGATGTGGAGTATGTAAACATAACTGTGCAAATTAAAAGCATACAAAAAGAACAATAACACTTAGTGGATAGTGAAAAGGCAAACAGATGAACTGATTAACAAAAAGTCAACAAGGCCTAACACAGAGAGGAATCTTTTGGAAAAATACAGTCATTTTCGCCAAGTGAATAGGCTACAAAAATGGCATGTCTTTGTGGGTCTCCCCTGGCAGTAATGATTTGGTAAATGGGTTAATTAAAATGCAAGTGTATAGGTCCAGTCTCGGTAGTTTAAGCACATGCATTGTTTGTTTATAGGTGACATGAAAATTCTATCGAAATCTTTTAGAAGAAATTTAATTTTTGTCTAGTGAATACAATATTATATGAGTGTATTTTGAACATGTTTTTTAACATGATATCAATAATTCGTGTTTTTTTAAATCAGGGTTATCGTCAATACCAGTATATCGCAACAACCCTAGCAGGAAGGCAGAAACATGACCCTCACTGAATGAATAAACAAGAAACCAGGCAAGTCTAGTTCAAACGGCCCGCAGTAGAAAGGGTTGCCATCTCAAGATTCGAACCTGGGTCGCCCACGTGAAAGGCTGTGTCATTAACCACTGCACGACGGAGCTATACATCTGCTGGGTGTCAGCATAGCCTCTTGTCTCTATCAGGAAAAAATCCTGTTTTGCCCCTGGCTGTTTTAATAGTTATTTGGCCTTTCGTGAATGACATTGATACAGTTAAACTGACTAACGTTTCTTACTAAGATTACCTCCACCAAAAATAGCGTATGGCGTTTGCCACCAGCCGTTTTAACAGCGTATTAGCCAGTAATAAGCTTTACCGGTATCTACTAACTTACCTGAATATTCATAAGAATTGAGCGAGTCTGCCAAAGCTATTTCATTTCATGGCATAAGAATAGTTATCAATAAAGGCGACGATAACTAACTTTTTCATCAAGTGAAAAGACAAAAGAATCACAGAATCTACCAGAAATAATTAATAAATGTCGTTGCTCTCAATAGATTTGAACTTAGATCTTAGAGCTTACGCGGTCCGGCAATAAACTAGATTGTTAACAATGGGCCAAGAAATACCATAAGACTGAATTTTCAAAGGTGTTATACACAGATTAGATGAGTGACTCTTGATGGACTAGACAGGTGGGCAGTGGCTGGATCACTAATGGACACAGATCATCAGTTTAAATCAGGCACAAGCAAGGTGGGGGTGGGGTGTGGGCAGCGAGCATCAAGCTAGTTGGACCTTTTCAGGTTGAAGATGGGCTGATAATCAATTCCCAAAACTACTGTCAGTTTCTGGAAGACATGTTCATCAAACAGTTGTACAAAAACAAGTCAGTAGCATTCAAAGGACCATGATATTTATGCAGGACAATGCTCCATCACATGTGTCCAGGTACTCCATTGCTTGGCAAGCCAGAAAAGGTTGTTGAGAACTTGTAGGCCCTTCCCAAGTGATAGATTACGGTTGGGCATTGTTGAATATTTGAATAACCAAAATTAAGTTAGACAACCAGGTTATTGTAAGGTTTTTATTTTTCACTGTTTCCCCTCACAGATTTCTGTTTTTGTTTTTCAATTGAATTGTTCACATTAAAAGTGGAAGAAGTTCTGACATGATTTACAGTGGGAATAGAAAAGAATCACCCCCCTTTAAAATAATCACATTTTGTTGCTTTGCAGCCTGAAATGAAGACAGACACAGTTTTTGTTTCATTCAGCTGTATTTGACCGTTTGTGGACTGCTGTCTTCAAGTCATTCCACAGATTTTCAATGGGGTTTAAGTCCGGGCTCTGACTAGGCCATGCAAGGACATTCACCTTTTTCTCCTTCAACCACTGTGTGGTCAGTTTTGCTGTGTGCTTTGGGTCATTGTCATGTTGGAAGGTAAATCTTTTTACCTTCTAGCCTCTCTGACCAGTTTCCTCCTGGCTCTTTCATCCAGTTTGGAGCGACGTCCGGACCCAAGGAGGGTCTGTGTTGTACCAAATACCTTCCACTTCTTAATAATAGACTACACTGTGCTTCTAGGCACTGATAAAGCCTTTGAATTTTATTTTTTTATCCATCTCCTGACTTGTGCCTGTCCACAACTTTATCCCGGAGATCTTTTGACAATGCTTTGCCATTGTCAAAAGTTGATTGTTTTCTTCAGTTGCACTACCAAGGACTGAAATGCTTCAGGAAAAGCTTGTTTCATGCTGAGCTAATCAAAATGACCACAACTGATCACAGTTGAAAGTGAGTTGGCTTTGTGTGCTATTGAGAAGGTGATTAACTACACCTGGTTGGGTTTACAAGTCATTTTTAGGAGGGGGTGATTCTGTTTTTTAATATGTATTATAATTTTTTTTTGACAAGTTGGTATTATATCTTTCACTTGGATGTTATAAATTGTAAATACAGCTGAATAAAACAAAACAATAAAGGGGGGTGATTCCCACTGTATAGGACTAAATAAACATCAGTTCAAGAAATTCCATAACACTGCCTGCAGTCAATTAATTTTTTTCTCTTAATTTCAGTTTTACATTTTCAATGATATTTTCACTATATAAATAAAAAACTTCACTTTCTCATAACGGGTGTTAGAAATCGGCGGTTTCGTATAGTGGTCAAATAATGTAGAACCTGTATCAAATAGAGGGAGAAGTTCGCTCACGTTTATTGGAAAATTGCAGCACAGATGTCATTCGGTGAACGTTCCATTACCTTCTCACTGTAATGTTGGTTACCAGCTAGCCTATACATTAAGGGCGTTTCTAACTAAGACCATGTCTTTAGAAGTCAACCCCCCATGCCATATGACCATCGTAAATATTCCTACAGAGAGATAAACAGAGAGGTTTCTGTTAGAGAGATAATCTAAACAGAGAGGTTTCTGTTGTTCTCATTATCTAGGCACATGCACTTTCAATGAAACGTACATTCATATGGTGATTGTTAATGCTCAGATTCCACACGGGGTAAGTAGTTAATGTAGGGTATAATGTGTCAGAATGGTTATTTATGGCCCTGGAGGGTGGGACTTCCAGATTGATGTGAAAGGTGGGCGGTTTTTTGAGACCCATTATGATTACATTGTGGAGACAGTTGTAACACCGCGACTGAAACATATGTTGGTCAAGGCTTTGAACGCATCAGGCTTTCACGCACCGATGACTGATGTTCACACGGCCGCTGGGAACTTTCTGCAAAATTTGAATATCATCAAAAAGTTCATTTATTTCAGTAATTCCATTCAAAAAGTGAAACTTGTATAATGTATACATTCATTCCACACAGAGTGATATATTTCAAGCGTGTTTTTCTGACAACTAATGAAAACCCCAAATTCAGTATCTCAGAAAATTAGAATATTACTTAAGACCAATACAAAAGAAATATTTTTTTAAATGTTGGCCAACTGAAAAGTATGAACATGAAAAGTATGAGCATGTACTGCACTCAATACATAGTTGGGGCTCCTTTTGCCTGAATTACTGCAGCAATGCGGGGTGGCATGGAGTCGATCAGTCTGTGGCACTGCTCAGGTGTTATGATAGCCCATGTTGCTCTGATAGTGGCCTTCAGCTCTTCTGCATTGTTGGGTCTAGCGTATCGCATCTTCCTCTTCACAATACCCCATAGGTTTTCTATAGGGTTAAAGTCAGGTGAGTTTGCTGGCCAATTAAGAACAGGGATATCATGGTCCTTAAACCAGGTAGCTTTGGCATTGTGTGCAGGTGCCAAGTCCTGTTGCAAAATGAAATCTGCATCTCCATAAAGTTGGTCAGCAGCAGGAAGCATGAAGTGCTCTAAAACTTCCTGGTAGACGACTGCGTTTACCTTGGACTTCAGAAAATACAGTGGACCAACACCAGCAGTTGCCCCTGGGCAGAGTAATGTCCAGGTTGACAGAAATAAGGTCCTGACACTCTTCAGAGGTCTTAAGGAAAGGAAAAGTCCTGGCCCTGACGGCATTGGAGGCCGTATACTGAAGAACTGTGCTGAACAGCTGGCAGACATTTTTTGTTTTATTTTCAAAATGTCCTTACATCTCCACACCGTTCCTAATCTTTGGAAAGACTCAATTATTGTTCCGGTGCCAAAAAATAAGACTCCAGAGTCTTTTAATGACTTTAGGCCTGTGGCACTCACGTCCCTCGTTATGAAGACGTTAGAGAAGATCGTGAAAGATGAGCTATTGAACTCGGTACAGGATCTACTAGACCCGCTCCAATTCGCCTACAGACCAAAACGGGGAGTGGAAGATGCAGCATGTACTCTTTTTAACTTGATCTATACCCATCTTGAGGGTGCAAAGAGCTTTGTGCGGCTGCTTTTTATTGATTTTTCTTCAGCTTTTAACTGCATTCAACCACATATTTTGGCAGGGATCTTAAAGAATACTTTTAATATTGATCATAGTCTTATTTGTTGGCTGATGGACTTTTAAACTGACAGGTCACAACGCGTGAGAGTGAATAGCATCTTATCCGATGTTCTCTTTTCCTCCACTGGTTCCCCCCAGGGCTGCGTCCTCTCCGCTATCTTATTTATTTTATATACAAATGCATGCCAAAGCCAGCACGCCAGGCGTCATATCGTTAAGTTTGCCGATGACTCGGTAATAGTGTCACTGCTGACTCATAACGACCCCGAGTATGGCGCTACTTTAAATGATTTTACAGCGTGGTGCAAGTCGTCTTTTATGAACATCAACGCTGCAAAAACTAAAGAAATGCTGATCGATTTTAGGAAGAATCCCCCCACCCTCTCTCCGACCCTTATTAATGATCAAGCTATCGAAGTGGTGAAGCAATACAAATACCTCGGTATTATAATAGACGACAAACTCACCTTCGAACCTCAGGTTGACGCTGTCTGTAAAAAAGCACACCAGCGTATGTTTTTTTATCGTAAACTTCGCAATTTTAATGTCGATAAGACTTTTATGAGGATGTTTTATTGTTGTTTTATTGAAACTATTCTTTCCTTTGCCTTTGTGAGCTGGTTTGGGTCCCTCACTCTTAAAAACAAAAACAGGCTGCAATACATTACTTAAGTGTGTGGAAAAATTTCCCTGAACTCTCTGACTGACTTAAAATCTCTATACGAGACAAGGACCCTGAAGAAGGCCCAGTCAGTCCTGGCTGATATAAGCCACCCTCTGAACAGCTGCTTCATGTTGTTGCCGTCTGGCCGCAGATTCTGTCTGCCTAAATGCAGGACAAACAGACACAAAAACTCTTTTGTTCCTGCTGCTATAGGTTTTGTTAATAATTCAATGTGAGATGTGGACCTTTGTGTAGTATGTATTTACTTGTGTTCTCCTTCGATAGTATCTGTTGTATGTATGGCTTATGTGTCATTTATGTTGCACTTTATTTTGCTGCAAAACGAATTGCCCCTCGGGGATAATAAAGACTCCTTGAACCTCCTTGAACCTTGAACCTTGAACCAGATGACATGGCAACCCAAACCATCACTGACTGTGGAAACTTTACACTGGACTTCAAGCAACGTGGATTCTGTGGCTCTCCTCTCTTCCTCTAGACTCTGGGACCTTGATTTCCAAAGGAAATGCAAAATGTACTTTCATCAGAGAACATAACTTTGGACCACTCAGCAGCAGTCCAGTCCTTTTTGTCTCTAGCCCAGGCGAGACACTTCTGACGCTGTATCTTGTTCAAGAGTCGCTTGACACAAGGAATGCGACAGCTGAAACCCATGTCTTGTATACGTCTGTGCATGGTGGTACTCCAGCTGCAGTCCACTCTTTGTGAATCTCCCCGACATTTTTGAATGGGTTTTGTTTCACAATCCTCTCCAGGGTGCGGTTATCCCTATTGCTTGTACACTTTTTTCTACCACATCTTTTCCTTCCCTACGCCTCTCTATTAATGTGCTTGGACACAGAGCTCTGTGAACAGCCCGCCTCTTTAGTTATGACCTTTTGTGTCTTGCCCTCCTTGTGCAAGGTGTCAATGGTTGTCTTTTGGACAGCTGTCAAATCAGCAGTCTTCCCCATGATTGTGTAGCCTACAGAACTAGACTGAGAGACCATTTAAAGGCCTTCACAGGTGTTTTGAGTTAATTAGCTGATTAGAGTGTGGCACCAGGTGTCTTCAATATTGCGCCTTTTCACAATATTCAAATTTTCTGAGATACTGAATTTGGGGTTTTCATTAGTTGTCAGTTAAAAAACACTTGAAAAATATCAGTCTGTGTGGAATGAATGCATACATTATACAAGTTTCACTTTTTGAATGGAATTACTGAAATAAATCAACTTTTTGTTGATATTCTAATTTTATGACCAGCACCTGTATATCTACACAGATATAATTGATTATCAACGTGTTGGTGACAATCATGTCCCGCTGTTGCAAACTGTACGTATTGCAGGGAAAAAGAACGAAGTTGTCACAGTGACATACGACAAGCCATACTACGTACCTCTTAGTAAGAGTCAGTTTGATGAGATCTGTATTGAGGTAAAATCTGATCAAAACCAGCTGGTTTCATTCGTAGTGGGGAAGGTGATTGCAAAATTACACTTCAGACCCGTCAAACAATCTTTTAGATTTTAAGTTGCAGCCTCAGAAACTCTACGATGATCCTCAAAGGCATGTTGAACACTACACAACACCGGCAGGTAACGGTTTACCGGGGTATCATGGTAGCGCTGCAATGTATGGGGCTGGTCTAGGGGGTCTTTTCTGGGGGCTTTTCCGGATGGCAATACTTTTGTTGATGCGCGGGTTCTCAATAGCAAAACCACATCTGAAGAATGCGGCTAGGAATATAGTTGGCGATGTTGTCAACAGTGTTATGTCATGACAAACAAAACAGCAGGACGGTTCAGGATTGATGGTTATGACTCGAGGTGTTAGAAAGAGACCACCTGGTAGGAGGAGCCTACCAAATAGTAAAAAACAGAAGAATGCGACAAAAACAAGAGCCAAGGTACAAAGACGACATATAGCTCGGTATGTCTGGTGAATGTATAAAAACAGAGTTGGATTTATTCACAGTTCCCTTCACACAGACATCTATTGAGAAAAATACATACATTGAAATACCGACCCTATCAGCAATATCAAACGCCGCCCATCTGGAGTTCTTTATTGCCGGGAATGGCGAAGACTACGTTGATCTAAACAATACTTGTACCTGCATATAAAAGTCACTAAACCAGACAGAACTAATATTGATGCCGGAGCAAGTGTTGGGTTATCAACTATCCGATAGCCACCCTATTTTCACAAGTGGATGTCTCCTTGGGTGATGGTTTAGTCAGATAAGCAACACATACCCCTACAGAGCCGTTATAGAGAGCATTCTGAATTATGGATGTGATACATTAAAGACACAGTTTTCAGCTGGGTTGTTTTACAAGGATGCCGCAGGTCACATGGATGTTACGGACCCTGCAGGCGAGAATGATGGACTCACGAAAAGGGCTGCCTATTCAGCGGATAGTACAGCATTTGAAATGATTGTCCCTGTTCATAGCGATATCTTCTTTCAAGAGAAACGGCTTTGACATAAAGGTTAGGATGGTCTGCGGTAAAGATGAGTTCTGCCTTATGGGGGTCGGGGATGTGCGTTATTGTTTGCATATATTATCTGCATCACTATTTGTCAAGAATGTGTCTGTTTCGCCAGGCGTGAAACTTGGACACGCTCAAGCGCTAATCTCAAACACTGCCAAGTAGCAAATTGAAAGAGTGTGTATGAAGACCTTTAGTTTACCGGCTGGGGGTCACGTTTGCAACCAGGAAAACCTATTTTTAGGACCTCTGCCAAAATGTATTGTCATCGGATTGCTGGACAATGACAGTTTTACAGGAAGTTACACAAAAAATCTATTTAATTTCAAACATTATAATTTGGAGTCAGCAATTTCCTAGCAAAGCATTCCAACCAAATGACACAACAGGGTTGGCAGTGCGTGAATTTCATCAATTGGCCTTAGCTTCAGGAATACATCTAAAGGACCAAACCTTGGCTATTGACAGGTTGGACTTCTTACACAGCTATGCCTTTTATGCATTAAACTGCACGCCGGACAAGGAATGTGGTCAGCACCTATCCTTGATCAAGTCAGGGAATGTACGACTTGAGATGAGGTTCAGACAACCACTTCCCCACACAATAAATGTGGTTGTTTATTCAATCTTTGACTCCATTATTGAAGTGTCAAACCGGCGACAAGTCATGGTTGACTACTATTAGGAAAACTGTGTGGAAATGAATACTGCAGAGTTGACCGGTGTGGTGAACCAATTTTCATCTAGGACCCATTTCTATGGTGTGCTGGCAAGTGACCAACTACCTAGGGTGCCTGTCCGAGATGTTGCATCAATGATGATTGTTAATACACACCCAAGCTATCAACCCAGGGAGCACTGGCCGGCTATTTGCATAACGGACAACGGCATTGGAAGGTTTTATGACAGTTTTGGAAACCCCCCGGATTTTACATATTTTCCCAAGTCAATCAATGCCACTGCAAACCTGTGAGAATGTGGAATACAGTTCAAAACAAGTACAGGACATGGTTTCAACCACGTGTGGACAACATTGTGTGTTCTTTCTCTATCTAATGACAAAAGGTCTGAGTTATAAAGATGCTATGTCTTTTTATGTTGATGATTTACAAAAAAATTATGCCCTAGTCTCCAATTTTGTAGCTAAGATGTATCAGAGTAAGCATGGTAAGCCAATGTCTAATTGCATACAACATGCTCAATCTTGTGAATCGTTTAATATGTGTCATGGTTGTTGAAGAAATGTGTATGTCAACTTTATTATTCAAAAATAAAACCATTTGTAAAACCACATCAATTTCACATAGTATTTTTCATTAAAAAAATGTCAAGGTAAAACAAACATTTGACAATGAATTACAAATGATAAAAAAATAAAAACACATTAAAATGGAAGCCATTTTGTGGGGTCTGTGGTTTCAAAGAAAGCTTTGGTTGGTTGAAAACCAGTTAGTGGGGGAGTGGCTAAATCATCTATTGTGTCGCCTGACGTTTGTTTATACAAATTGATTTCACGCCTTACAAGTGCATTTGGAATAGTTGTAAAAGGCATGTTGGGACATCCCAGGGCCTCTAAAAACACCCCCCACCACAACGGCCTTCTATCGTCAGCAATTTTATTGGTTGCTGTCACACTTTTAACCAGATCCAACAGGTGCGAGCCCTTGATTATCTCTCCTTTGAAAATGAATTCATCATTTCAATTCTATTAAGTCAAATCTTTAGACCTGTGCATTCTATTAAGAATATATTCAACATTCTTTCTACGCCTTGCAGGCACTATATCCAAAATGTCATCAACAAGGTTAACATTTCGGTCAACAGTTTGCTTAGTCTCAGTCACATTTACTACATCAGCCCCAGTCTCAGACCCTGGTAGACTTTAAGTCAGTGTATTTGTATCAAGCTCCCCCTGTTGCACAAGAGTCAAAAATATTTGTAAGATGGCAGAGTATCTTTTAGCTTTCTCATGTAAATCCATATCAGACTTCAACAGTATATTGTGAATCGATGAGTTCAAATCATTCCCAACAGATTGTCTTACATCTTTGCTAGTCGTTTTGGATTCTCGCAGTTTTTCTAACTGATGTTGTGGCACCAGAAACGTTTTCTGAGCATGATCCATGTTGTTGAACCCTGTCTCGATGCAATTAGACTGGTTAAGAATGGAACTGCAACGCTTTGTAATGGCAGTAGAAAACCTCCATATTGGTTGATGGTTTTTCCTTTCCTTGCAACTGAAGTGTTCTTTCTAGACATGTATATAATTTTGGCTTTTTCTCTCTTTACATTTCGAAGCTGCTATTCGGTTTAGGGTATATTTCTGTGCCTTAGATTAAGCGCTATTTCACAGTGATAGAATGTGGTCGGTGGAAGCTGATTCTAAAATAACTTTTAGTTGACATGCCGGTGCCTTAAATATCATCTTCAAAAGTGGTACATTTCTACGTATTTGTTTAGACATGATCAAACTTTCTTAGGAACGTACACGACAGGCCAATCCTCTGAAAATAACCCTGTTCTCAGGTGGTAGTCTTCTGGTGTTGTAGCTTTAAAGTCAATAAGTAAATAACCAAAAGGTGGATGTGTTACATCCTTGAAACTCTCCATGAAGAATCGAGAAAAACCGGGGTATATCTGTCTGCCTAAAAAAAGGCTAATCTGCTGATTGTCGCTGGGTTTTTTAAACAAGATGAGGTCATTTGTGTTTCATTTAATATTTCTACTAGATTTGCTTTTAAAAAAACATGTTTTGGACAAGGTAAATTGCAGTCAGGTTACGTTGGTGTGAATATTGTGTGAAAGCTCTCTCCATCTGCATCTCTGATGCACTTTTCATTTAAATCATCAATAATTAAAAGTTTTCTTTTTTCATCAGAAGCAGATTGTCATCACACAGCAATGTTGGTAGACCTTCTATAAAAGTAATCTCCCTCACCTTCAACATTTTGTCATACAGCGGTTGCCAACATGAATAAACCCACACAATATTTTGAATTTCTTTGGAGAAAACAAAGTCAGCATTATCCAACAACATCTTCACAAAATATGTTTTACCTGAGTTACTGGGGCCACTAATGACACAGTTGAACAGGTGTTTAAGTCGTGGATCAAAACCGCTATCCATCCTAGAATGTGGTTTAGTACCCATAAGGCCTTGTGCTGTAATCAGGGAGCAGTACACGCTTGTTGTACACAACTCTGAAAGGCTTAGACACTACTTGGTTTTTCAATGTGAATGTTCTTATATCTCTAGCAGTTGTGTCTGCATTAGCGAGGACGTGATCATCATCACCACCCTCGCCCTGTACAAAGTTAGCAACCAGTCGTGTTAGCGTCTCCAAGTTAACAATGGTTGTGTTGTAGTTGAGCGTAATGCCTTTTGCTTTGAGACAGGTCAGACCTTTAATGGTTTTGTAACCGTATGTCTTTGGCCCGCCACTAACAAATTGAGCGATGCTGTCACCATCCGGTAACTCATCGATCAAGTCACCCAAGAATGGCCCCAGTGGGGGTACCCAATCCCCATGGCGTGTGACAAAGATCACTGAATCAGTGTCTGTGTAGAGTACACATCTATCCAACTTCTCCAAGAGTGAATACAACTTGAGTCTAGACACTTGATTGGTGTCTGTTTTGTGTAACGCCACTGTACCATCGAACTGTGTCTGAGATGAAAGAGAAATAACCAACTTCTATTTCATTGGAAAAAAGGTAGTGGCAAACTCCTCCGGATCTGTAATTTAGCATTGTGTTCATAAGGTTAGTCCACTCACCCATTCTACCCCAAAGACTGTTCTTTGCCAATTTAGCCAAAGATCGCCTAGCACTGTTTACAACAATGTTTTCCTTTGTCAAGCTGCACACCCTCCTTTTCATGTTATTCATGGATATACTGGTCTTTAGCCTCATCGTCAACCACATATGGCGGGAAGCTGCTAGCTTCTTGCTTGTGCTTCAGAAATGTTCTCATGTAATCTGCAAAAAGATAATCTGATGTCCTGGTGAAATCCCAGAATTCAAATATTTTCACAATGCAATAACCTTTCTCAACAGCCTTAGTCAGCTCAATAGAAACCCAGGTACCTGTTAAAGATCTTTCTGAATCAGTATATGAACAATCAGTTACCTGGTTTTCAGACTCTGCACATAATCTAGGGAAAGAACATCTTACCGCCGACCCTGTGTGGTAAAACATGGTGATAAAGGCCTTTTGGTGGACAGACCGTAGCCTTAACAATACCAAAGTAGGTGTCTAGCGGTTTGAAGACTTGAAAGATTATGTCTGGATGCCCAATCAGATAAGTATTTGTCTTGTAGCAGAATTGGTAAAGACTACAGACATCGTTATACTGAATAGTCTCCCCTTCTCAAGCCGTAAACTTCAAATTAATTGCGTTGGTACGACTTCTAAAAAGAGCATCACGAGGATCAAGGCGCTCTGGAGCATCAAAGGTCTTCAAAAAAGCTTTGACATCTGCGGATGTGTTCTTAAGAAGATTCCACTCACACTCCCATATGTATTGAACATGTATGTTGTGTTGTTCTTTTAAAGCCTCTAGCTTTGTCAGCCATTGCTGGTGCATCAACCCCTACTGAATCTTTGTCACTGGATTGATGCTTGCTGAATCCTTAAAACCAATAGCAGGTGGCAAGGCCGACAGCTTCATCGGTAGGAAGCAATGACTATCAATGTGTCTCTGATTGAATGTGCTGTCTGTAAAAATCATGAGCTTGCTACCATTAGCAATAAGTGTCGTGCCAATACCATTGTTAGCAAGGTACTGCAAGATGTAATCATCGAAACCTTTAGAGTTGTATGCTATAAATGTGTAGTCATTATATTTCAGGTGCCTAAACTTTTGGAAAAAAGCAGCGACACAACCGTCTCCGGCTGAACACCACGTCTCGTTTTTAAAGCTTATTGCGCACACAAAATGTGCAGTGTACACCATTCACCGGATTGGCAATTGTCTCAAAATCATAAAATATGTAGCACACACTGGGGGGTCCTCGGGCTTGGAGGGTTTTATAAAACACTGATGACTCATTTCAACCACCAGATCTACGTTACAATTGGGACACATGTTAGCCGTGCACCTGCGCGCTTTATAGTTGGTAATACTAACATTGTAATAACGGCCGCAATCGACCCAGTCTTTCTTCTGGTCACACCTGCTAACCCAACGATCCACACTTTTGTAGTGCTTCAAACGTTTATGCTGGCTATAACAATAATCTGAATAACAAATCAGGGCAGGGCACTGCTTTGTGTTACGGGGTTGGGTATGAAATCTTCATGAAGACAGACACTACAGCTATGTTTACAACCATGAAATGGTTATTGTGTAAGAACATAGTCGGTTCTAGGGTGGGTATCCTCGCTGTTTTAAACTTGGTAAAGTGATCATCCGGGGTTCGATGAAAGACAACAATTTTACACCCTGTCATTTCTTCAAACCGAACAATATCTGTGAATGCCACACAATCATCTAACGCTAAACCAGCGCCCGTATGTAATTCACAACAACTAACCAGGGCCTCAGCATATGCGTACTGCGGGTTCAACATACCTATCAAACAAACAGAAAAACATGTAGAATCATTATTCACAGCCACATATACATGCCTTCTTTTTTTATTGATAATCTGCTCTATCAACAGTGTTTGAGCTTTACGTCGCGGGGGACCACCCTCATGGTTTTTGACAATTTGTACCACCATTTCTAGTGATTCTTCAATCATAATCTCAGCATTACTCTGCATAACACTTTCAAGTAAATTACCAAACATGCGTTCATTATATTCATCCGCTCTCATGGTCACATTTACAGGGTCTATCAGAGATTCACCAATCAACTCAATCTGCAGACGATCACCAAGCCCGTGTACAAAGTCTGAAGCTCTAACAAAGTATCCAAGCCTGCCATAATACTTGCATAGAATGTGCCAAAATCACCAACTTCAACAGTATTTTGTAAATTTATCAACTGTCATAATTCAACATTTTCAAATGCATTACGTTGTATAACTCTAACATCGCCATCACTGCATTGAGTTTGCATCAGAGAGCTCGAAGGAGAGTCAACTAGATCGTGTGAAAAGGGGGGGGGCTACTAAGCTTGGTTAAAAAGATTATTGTGTGCATCGCTGTGTAACAAAGTAATGGTTGGTTCATTTGTATTTTGGGGTGTGGTCGATTGATTATGTGTAGAGGTTGTTGGCTGTTCCGTGTCTGGTCTGTTGTTAGTATTACATTTAACCATTTCTCTGGCTTAACGTGTAAATAACGATCCACTATTCAGGTTAAAATATTCTAACTCAAACATACATTTACATACAGCGCAGTTTTGATGAGTTGACGGTAATACCTTCAGCTTTCAAGCATGAAAGAAAACAATGAAACAAAAATCCCCTAACACTGTGCAGCTATAAGGTAGGGTGTCCGTATCTGAATCCATTATAGTAATGTACTCTGTATCATCACCGGGCTGTCCTCAACCTGTTGGAATGAAAAATTTAGTACCAAGGTTCAGCTGTATGCATATTGTCATAATAATAATAACACTTTAGTACAGGATTAAACATTTCTGTAAATAATTAAACTTACACAAAAAGTATCTGCTCAGGTTGTGCAAGATCACAACCGCCCAGTCCACCTGACGCAGATACTGGTCACATGGTTTAAATACAAATAGGATTAAGAAGCAAATACTAGTAATTAAAGCTGATTAACAATAATGTCAAAAGTCTACTTACCAAGATTTGAAGTTTACCAAACATGGCTGGTGTTTAATTCCGCTCAACCTAAACCGGAGATTTAAACAGGCAATATGAAAGACAGCTAAAAATGCATGGATTGCGCAATCGTAAAATGTATTTACACATTCTTAAAAAGTTCAAATGTCTCGTTTGTTAGCGTTTGTAATTGCAAAACAATTCAAATAAATTATTTGCTAAAATAACTTGTACTTACAACAGAAACGATATACTCCGCGCTTGAAACAACAGCTGACTTATGTGGATGCTGCGGGTTTAAATACTGTCTTTACATCGCAGCCGGGGTCCTCCAGCAATTCACGCCTCTTAACTTTGTCATTGGTTACATTTCATTGTTCTTCACGTTAGATAAAATTGGGTTAGAACTATACAGGGTGCAATGATAAAAATTCTGGATAAAACTGAACTTAACTGATTGTTGACGTTTGACAACCAAATATATTGATACTTCCTGTCTGGTAGAAACGCCGTTCTCGTTAGTTATCGTGGCTCAGCTGTGACATCACGTCATATAATTTTATATATTAACAATAAACTAATTTGCTTACATAATAACGCTGGCTATTGTCACCATATCGCCATTAATCTGTTCAACATTTAACAAACACAAGACCATAATACAGCAATAAAAAATCTGATTTCACGAGTTGGTCATTACAAGAATGCAGCACATCTTACCTGGAAGTGACAGCATACCCCCATACTAACACAAACCGGTAATCGCAAATACTACAGTATTTTTTTTTTTTACCAATGTTGCCTATTATTAAACATTTCTACCAATGTGTGGAAAACAATCTTGCGT
Source organism: Esox lucius (assembly GCF_011004845.1). Taxonomy (NCBI): domain Eukaryota; kingdom Metazoa; phylum Chordata; class Actinopteri; order Esociformes; family Esocidae; genus Esox; species Esox lucius. The sequence goes on from NC_047587.1 coordinate 46,377,970, forward strand.
TGATCACCGTTGTAAAATGTCAAAAGACACCTTTATGAATGTTTTTATTACCTGATATAACATATCCTGACCTGTCAACGATTGGCTGTTCATACAAATTAATATGCTACCTTGCGGGTAACTTTGTAACGTTTTGCCATATAATGCAACATAAAAGTTTATGCTGACTTAAAACAACATTTTTTTATTACAAAACTCACCATTGCTCATTCATACACATGTACCAAAATACTATTTTATAACAATATTTTAAAACCCAAACCGCAACACAATCCATGATTGTTCCTTCAGAATAATAGCATTGCTCATCCTATGTTTGTTTACTGTAGTGCTGTGTTGGACTACAAACTGTGAAACATGGGATGATTTTCAACCTGAATATACTACAGTTTGTAATAGTGGTTATTAAGGGACCATTACTACAGCACAGATCTGATCTTAAGGCCCATCTCTTGTTAAAATGAAAAATGGGCTGAAACTCTCCAAATCATAAGTTCCTAACCATTTTATAACTTGTTATATCTTTATATCTTACACAAAAAATTACTCCCATGTGTAACTCTGTGCTTGTGGAAAAACACGCACATTGTAAAACATGGAAGTTTACATCTGTTGTAGCACTTGTCCGAATAGAGTTGCTGGACCCCTGGCACCTTTTTGTTGAACACCAAACATCTTACCACTGACACAACACTTATTCAGTGCCTGGGAATTTAAAATTCCAGACTATAATACAACAAAATATGGAGAAAGTGATGGTCTCTTAATACTTTCTGAAGGCACGGTATGTTTTCCTTTACAGGAAAATGTTGGACAAGTGAAAGGGAGAATTAAACAAAGTGTTAGCCTCTAAGATGTGTTATATGTATTCATGTGAAGGTATGATTGCCATTTCTTTGTTTGTATACATTTTGCTTGTACAATGCGAGGCTCAGCGACTACCCAGTTTTTGCAAATTAGCAGTAATTTACTTGAATACATGAGCAGTAATTTACTTGAATAGTTCTTATCTTATTCACTCAGTACAGCCTAGCACACACTCTATACAGCTGAGAAGAACTTCTGTGCATTGGAGCACAATGCACAGTAAGAGGTTTTGACAACTTGCAACTTTCACCTGAGATCACAAAGACACCCCAGGAGACGTTATTCACAGTGACGTCAGGAATTACTAACGTACAGTCACTGGCAAACAAAGTAGACGGAATACGACTGAGAATCATCTCACAAAAATGGATTATGGATTGCTGCGTCATGATTTTCTCAGAAACATGGCTTAACAACAACATACCCGACAATGTAATAGAGGAAGACTCCAGTAAGTCCAGAAGAAGTGGCCTGTACATTTATGTAAACAAAACATGGTGTACAAACACCAACTTAACTGGGAGTCACTGCTCAACCAATCAGGGGTACCTGATGATCAGATACAGGCCTTTTTACTTGCCTCTGTAGTTTACATCTATTGTTGTTATGGCCATCTACATACACCCGGATGCTAATGCTACACTAGTAATGAAAGAACTGCATGCTGCCACTAGCAAAGAGCAGACAGAATACCCAGATGGTGTTTTTGTGATTGCAGGGGATATCAACCATTAAAATCTGAAAACGTTTTTCCCAAATTCCACCAAAATGTCTCCTGCCCCACCAGAGGAGACAATATATTAGACCATGTGTACACAAACATTCCGGAGGCTTACAAAGCCATGTCCCTCCCCCAGCTTGTACAGTCAGACCATCTTTCACAGTTTTTACTTCCCAAGTATTTACCCCTCATTAAACATTTGATACCATCAGTGAGGACAGTTTGTCAGTGTGGCCAGAAGGGTCAGACTCACTTCTATAGCCCCAGTTTCAACACACAGACTGGAGTTTGTTTGCCACTCAAGCCACGCTTGACTTGCATATGGATACTGAAAAATATGCTTCCGCCAACCTGAATTATATCTGCATCAACAATGTCATGACCCATTATCTAATAAAAACCTTCCCCAACCAAAAGCTGTGGATGAACAGAGAGGTTTGACAACTGCTAAAGGTACGCATCGCTGCTTTCAGATCCGGTGATGCGGAGGCCTACAGCTCATCCAGGGCCAACCTGAAAAGGGGCATCAAGGTGACTAAAAATGACCACAAACTGCGGATTGAGGAGCACTTCAACAACAACTGACACTGGTGTTCCACAAGGCTGCATGCTGAGCCCCCTCCTGTTCTCCCTCTTCGCCCATGACTGCGTTCCTGTAAACAGTTCCAACACCATTGTCAAGTTCACCGGCGACACCACGGTGGTAGGCCTGATCAGTGACAATGACAAGTGAGCTTACAGAGAGGAGGTCAAGCGCCTGGCGGCGAAGTGCGCTGACAAAAGCCTGGCCCTCAACGCAAATAAAACCATGGAGCTCATTTTGGATTACAGGAAGTTTAAAGGCTGCAGTCACACCCCAGTGCTCATCGATGGCACTGAGGTGGAGCGTGTCCAGCTTTAAATTCCTTGGTGTTCACATCTCCCAGGACCTCTCCTGGACCCTCAACACCTCAGCCCTGGTCAAAAAGGTTCAGCAGCGCCTGTACTTTTTGAGGACGCTGAAGAAAGGCCGCCTGCCCTCCAAGATCCTAGTGAACTTTTACTGCTGCACACTCTAGAGAATTCTAAGTGCGCCAGTATTGTTTAGCGGTTGATCCGACCAACCACAGTGTGGTTTAGCGGTTGATCTGACCAACCACAGTGTAGTTTAGCGGTTGATCTGACCAGAAGGCCCTGCAATGGATGGTGAAAACCGCCCAGCAAATCACTGGTGCCCATCTTCCAGCCATCAGTGTCTGCGCAGGGCGTGCAGGATCATCTGGGACCCTTCACATCCATCCCACAAACTGTTTATCCTCTTACCATCAGGCAGGAGGTACAGGTCTCTTCTTTCTGTATACTGTAACCCTGTTGAACTTTATGACCCATCCCTAACCACCCCCCGCCTCTCAGATACCTTGTTGTACTACTCTCTTTGTACTACTCTGACACTGCCTTGCCACGTCTGATAATGGACATTTTCAGTTGTTACAGGTACGTGTGTGCCTTGGGAACCTCACTGCTGCTGTCCCTGGATTTCAGTTGTGCATGCACCTTGCACATTCAATTTGCCAATTCGCCTCTTTGCACATGCATAATTGCCATCTTACTTGCATTTTTATAGTTGTTACACACGCATCTACCTCGAGGACCTCATTGCTGCTATCTCTGCCTTCTGGTTGCACATGCCACCTTACTCCTTAAGTTTGGCTCAATTGCACATCTAGAATGCCATTTTAGAATTGCCTTTTACCTGCACAACTATTATCCCAATTGTAACTTACACTATACTTAATACTTGTAAATGTTCTGCCCTCCTCTATTTGCCTTATTGCACATTTAGTATTGCCATTTATACTGCATTTGCCTCATTGCACATCGATACAGATGTCTCTCATTTAATTCCAGAGTTTTCTTACCGCAGTAAGATCAGGTAGATTGCGTCAACATACGGTAGATTACGTCCAACTGTGACTGCACAATTCCAAACACATGGGGGATCTGGAACGCTGAACATGCTTTTCCAAACGACAGTACACAAATGTTCAGAATGTTCTCCTAACATAACAGGTTATAATGATTTTAAAAGTTAAATGTTTTTAGTTGCAACTTCATCACTGTTATATTATAATAAAGAAATACACCAATTGCCTACACAGAGATTAAGACTATTTGTTTAAGCATTTGAATTATCTTAAGAAATAATAAAATACAGAGCAGAATTATTTGTTACGGTCATAGTTTTGAAGTACGGCATGGTAGAAAACATCTTATGACAGTTGGCAAATAGGCGAAGAAAGCCCCAGAGTTTACTCTAATACAGTATTTAATAGACAAATGCGTGAGTCGCTTATTTGTTGATTCAAGTCATCAACTCCTCTTCTCAACAGCAAGACCTAATCGTGGCAAGCAAATCTTGCGGTTCGCTTGCCAGACTCCAACCTTTATATTAATAATGTGAATTATTATTTTTATGTAGGCAAACGGATTCTAAAATTAACTGGTAATGAATTGTTTACAAATACGAATATGATATGGCACCAGTAAAAATTATAATTTTGATTGAGCATAAAAATAAAAGCCAAAATCACAGCTTTCTGCGCTTTTGAAATAGCACATGTTCAAAATTGCGATTCCAGATTATTAGTATAAACTTTGGAGTCTGGCTAGTGAATGACACGATCGTGTCAGTCTACAGTACACAATCTATCTTCAAGTGCTCTTACAACATATCTTCCCCTACCTTTTGCTATTTTAAGACAATAAAGATTTACAATTAAAATGTCCAGCTGTATGTCTCAAATCGGTCAATCAAACTATACAACACATTGTTCTGTTCATGCCTCTCACCCAATTTATTAAAAAAGTTAAAACATCCCAATTCCGTGATGACTGTATAATTAACGAAATATCCACAACCCAATAAAGTAACAACATGCGCGTGTCGGGGAAAGACACTAGCTGTGCTGGTACTCTGAACATCAAATTAACCAGTCAGAAACATGAAGATGCGGCCCACTGTGAAAAAATAGTGTGGAGTAAGGCTTGCTGTTAAGGAGAGGAAGAGGATTGATTAAGAAGAGACTAGCGTGCCGAAAATAAATAATCTTCTGTTGTTTGGGAATATTTCGGGTTCCAGAGAGATGTCACAAACTAATGTAGGCCTAATATTAAAACCAGTAAGAGAGGGATTAGAACAACACACGGCATCACAACAAATGCATGAAAAACGCATGGCAAAGAAGTCTCCCCTGGGGGATGGGGGTTGGGCGGGTGCTATGCCCCGAATGTATTGTGATCCTAACAACACCTCTGGTCAAGGATATCGTTTTTATTTTGTTTCACTAATAATGAATTACTGTGATATATTTGATGAATTACATAGGAAGCTGGATCATCTTCATGGTTCTATAAAATAATTAGCGTCATTTCTAATTCAGACAGATTATGTTTCATATTTTGTTGAACTGATATTTGTCCCGCTGCATGTGTTCAAAATTGATCAACTAACATTTCACTTCATTCTCATTGTTAAGTTAATTCGCATTCAACCGCAGGGAGTACAGTGTTCGCAGGGAGCATTATGTCAATTTCCATAGGATGTCAGAATGTTTTGCCAAAGAGTAGAACTAATTAATTTGATCAGGGCCCGGTTTCCCAAAGCACAAAAAATATCGTAAGATGCAAGTGCCTCGTTATTTTATCAGAGCGTTTCCTGAATACATCGTTACTTAAGAGGCACGTAACATTGCTCGTTAATCAGTGCTCCAGACCACTCGTTAATCCATTTTAACCAATGTTAACCGGCACTTCACTGTTTTTATGAAATAGCGCCTCCATCAACATGAGAGGAGTGATCGCAAACAGTTAATATCAAGGCAACAGAACAAAACTCATCAAAACAGTTTTGATTTTTGACATTTATTTAGTAGAACCTCGGATTCAGGAGGAACAGTGTGGTTTTCGTTCCGGGCCGTGGAACACTGGACCAGCTCTATACCCTCTACGGGGTGTTGGAGGGTTCATGGAAGTTTGCCCAACCAATCCACATGTGTTTTGTGGATTTGGAGAAGGCATTCGACTGTGTCCCTCGCGGCATCTTGTGGAGGGTGCTTGGGGAATATGGGGTCCTGGGTCCTTTGCTAAGGGCTGTCAGGTCCCTGTACAACCGAAGCAGGAGCTTGGTCCGCATTGCCGGCAGTAAGTCAGACTTGTTCCCAGTGCATGTTGGACTCCGGCAGGGCTGCCCTTTGTCACCGGTTCTGTTCGTAATTTTTATGGACAGAATTTCTATGTGCAGCCAGGGGCCGGAGGGTGTCAGGTTTGGGGACCACACAATTTCGTCTCTGCTCTTTGCAGATGATGTTGTCGTGTTGGCCCCTTCTAACCAGGACCTTCAGCATGCACTGGGACGGTTTGCAGCCGAGTGTGAAGCGGTGGGGATGAAAATCAGTACCTCCAAATCCGAGGCCATGGTCCTCAGTCGGAAAAGGGTGGCTTGCCCACTTCAGGTTGGTGGAGAGTGCCTGCCTCAAGTGGAGGAGTTTAAGTATCTAGGGGTCTTGTTCACGAGTGAGGGAAGGATGGAACGGGAGATTGACAGACGGATCGGTGCAGCTTCTGCAGTAATGCAGTCGATGTATCGGTCTGTCGTGGTGAAGAAAGAGCTGAGCCGCAAGGCGAAGCTTTCGATTTACCAGTCAATCTACGTTCCTACTCTCACCTATGGTCATGAGCTTTGGGTCATGACCGAAAGGACAAGATCCCGGATACAGGCGGCCGAAATGAGCTTTCTCCGCAGGGTGGCCGGGCGATCCCTTAGAGATAGGGTGAGAAGCTCGGAGTAGAGCCGCTGCTCCTCCACATCGAGAGGGGTCAGCTGAGGTGGCTTGGGCATATGTTTCGGATGCCTCCGGAACGCCTTCCTGGGAAGGTGTTCCGGTCCCGTCCCACCGGAAGGAGACCCCGGGGAAGACCTAGGACACGCTGGAGGGATTATGTCTCCCAGCTGGCCTGGAAATGCCTCGGTGTCCCCCCGGAAAAACTAGAGGAAGTGTCTGGGGAGAGGGAAGTCTGGGCATCTCTGCTTAGACTGCTGCTCCCGCGACCCGGCCCCGGATAAGCGGAAGAAGATGGATGGATGGACATTTATTTAGACAAATTAGATAAGTGCGTGACTGGATGTAAATGTAACTGAATGCAATTGGTCAACTGAGGATAAAGAACAATTTACGTAAAACAAGAAATAGGCTAGTGTTCTAAATGAACCCTTAACAAGTCTGAAAGCCTGCATTGTACTGTTACTATTATTTGATGTTAAACCACTGTAAATGCTACGCTATCCGGAAACCGGGCCAAGGTTTTTTGCCTTTATGCTACTCACAAACAAAAATATTTAAATACATTATATTTTTGATTATATGATATCTGTATGTAATTATATTTACTGTACATATTAATTAAGTTAAAAGTTTTTCTCATGTGTCTAATAGTTCATTTTAATTGATCGATTGAGTTAAGTGAACAGATTAAGGCTTGGAGGAGGAACGGAATAACTACTAAAGCCCTTTCGAAAATACTGTTAGCATGGGAATTACGGTGAAGGATCCTACTATTCAACAACACTACCATCACACTCCAGTCAAACGCCGAACACGGAAGCCCAGAAAAAAGATCAGGTACAGTAGGATACAGTCCTATGCTACAGTTATAGCCTTATTAATATTAACAAATATCTTTGGAGAAATGTAACGGCTAAACTGTTGGGATTTATGGTACATATTTTTAAATAAGCTTTTGTATTCTGTTTTCAGCAACACCATTCAAGCCATTGATTTCCTAATGAGTGAAAATGATGAGCGGTCCACTCAGGAGATTAAGAATCTGCTTTCATTAAGGTATAACACAATTAGGAGACAACTGAAGGAACTTGAGTGGGGTTATGGAAAAGCTCTGTAATAATTTTTTTTGTCCCGACTTAAATGTTACTGGGTACTAACTAGTGGTGCAATATTCAATATAATTGTATAGTATTTATTCCAAAATGTACAGAACATTAACCATTTGTTTTCTCTGTTTTTACTGCAGTTTGGATCCAATGATTCGTAAAAAAAAAAAAAGAACTTTGTGTGCTGCAGGCCCAGGCATGGATCGAAAGTCATGAGAAATTCAATGATGTCGTCTTTACCAAAGAAACCACATTTGCTCATGAGCAATTTGCAAAAAATTGCTATAGAAAACTGGTAGAAGCTCAACCAAGCCCTCTCCCAAGCATCCACTCAAACTCCATGTGTCGGGGGCAATTTATCGTGAGGGACCAGGCCCGTATGTGACTTTCCAAAGTAAGTTTAATTAAGGCTACAGCTCATTAAATGCTAAATTATATTTTTGCCCACATATTTTTTAGATACAATGTGTTTAAATTAATAATAATAGTTGACAATCATTGTTACTTCCTAATTTAGGTATTATGGCTCAAGTTTTTTGATAAGAAATCATCAAGGGCTCACCAAAGTGTTGGAACCTTTGTGAGAATTGTTTTTTTGGGGCAACATCGTTTCATTCAAGGTATAGGCTCCAACACCCATATTATGTTATGTCTAGGCCTCTTCATATGTATTATTTTATATTGATTGTTACAGTACGCTATAAGTACGCTAACATAAAATATATATACATATATTTTAATATATTTTCTTCTTCTTCCAATTCAGACAATGACCCAAAACACACTGCCACGCGGAATTGCATCACAAATGCAGGCATAAACTGGGTTAGGACACCAGCTGAGTAAGTACTGTAGAATAGTATACACATTATTCCAACACTATTAAACAACACATGATGCACCCCTCCTACTATAGAAGTACATTATACCTAACTTTCTCTTTTTGTTTCCACTAGGTCGCCGGATTTGAATCCAATAGAAAATGTTTGGAATGAACTAAAAACATTGTCAAGCCGACAAGCAAAGAAGAGCTTATCACTATCAGAATGTTTTAGCTTGAGAAACTGATGATAAAGGCCTTGACCATATATATTGATCTACAACGTCTTACCTGTGATCGTTGAGTTGGAGGGAGGGGCAATTAAAATGTAGCATTGTAAATTCTATATGTTGGTAAAATGTTTGACTGGACATAATTAAATATCTTCATTTGATATTATTTTTATCATTATTTAATTTCTAACGAAATTATCTGGCCTACTATAGTAGTGGGAGGTTTTTATTTATCGATGCAATTGATTTGGAAAATACAGTTTTCAAAGATACACCCTCTTCCTTACATGACTTCCTAAATAGGTTTGTATAGCCTTGGTAATAAAATTGATTTAATAAAATTACTGTTTTATATTAGCACACAAAAAATATCCAACATAGCCTACACCATAGCCTATACCATTCATATTCTCTGATTATTTTACTGAAGTTTCAGCTTTTTATATAGCCAAAATCATCAAATCTAGCTATTACATTAAATAACTAGCCTATCAAGGAAAACGGACAGTGCACATGGCATAAGAACAAGGAAAACTTTGCGTCAGGGTTAAAGCTAGCCGGCAAATGCGTCTTTTCGCCGGTATCAGGCGAGTCCGGCAGATTAAAAAATATTAGCCGCCAAAATGTCTGGTGGGAGTAAATATATCAATAGCATATTAAATAGCCTGATATTGTGTGACCAGTATGATCTGTTGCCACGAGAACAGCGAGCCTCTGCTCACTACAGTATCACAAGAAAACAACGTGCCTCTGCTCACTCTCACAATAAGACATTAGTGAGTCATGTGACTAAGGTTGGCACGAGAACCAAAAGCGGCAACTCCTACATGCAACTCCAACGCAAAGCAGACATAACCTGGCAGGTTTAAAAAAAATCATAGTAATGGTGCTACTGAGGCCAGCAAATGAGGTTCAGTAAATGATCTGAGCCTATAGTATAGCATCACTACAATCGTAGGCCTGTTTCCACACTTCAGCCAGCGCCATAGGGATTTCCGTTAAAAAGTCCATATGGGCAGGTTTGGATTCTAAGCCAATAATGCATTGTTATCCTAGCAACGCCTCTGGCAATAGCTAGGGTCTGTGAACTGATCTTCACAATCAGTTCACAGATTGTGAAGAGTTAATTCTGCTGACTAATTTAAATAATAATAATAAATATTTGTTGGATCATAGAGTTTGTGTTTTATTGCTGTTTAAGAGTAGGGTATTATACAGTATACCTATTTAAAACATATTTCCGGAACTCTGGAATTTTATCGCCCATATTGGCCGACTTGATAAGGCAAATAAGCGACTAAAACACGCTTGTAATTTAAATAATAATGTTAGGCTACAGTACATTATGGGGCATAATAATAATTTTTTTATTGAACATCTGGATTAATATATTGCTTTTGTCGTTATTTCATCAAAACAAAATTGTTGGGCCTACTGTTATAGTCTAACTTTTTTTTATTTGTCAATGCAATTGATTAGGAAAATACCATTTTGAAAGCTACACCCTCCTTTCATGACTTTTCCTAAAAAGGTGTAGCATATTACATTGTTCCGTTCTCAGAATTCAAAACTGAAAACTATTTAGACACTAATTATACTTTTTTACTCCTTATTCCTAATAACTGATTGGGCATGTGACAATACAAGTATTTTAACAGGTGCTTCGTCTTACCCATCTTTCTCGGTTAATGTGGAGTAATTAACAGTAATTTGTCGACTTACAGGAAATAAACAAAGTACAAGGTCTGTTCAAATGGCATTTTATTAGAAACCATTAGTATTTCATACACTGCCGATTTTGCAGGTTTTCCTACTTACAAAGCATGTAGTGGTCTGTAAGTTTTATCATAGGTACACTTCAACTCTGAGAGACGGAATCTCAAACAAAAAAAAAATCAGAAAATCACATTGTATGATTTTTAAGTAATTAATTTGCATTTTATTGCATGACATAAGTATTTGATGTCATGCAATAAAACCAGTAAGAATTACGGCTCTCACAGATCTTAGTTTTTCTTTAAGAAGCCCTCCTGTTCTCCACTCATTACCTGTATTAACTGCACCTGTTTGAACTTGTTACCTGTATAAAACACACCTGTCCACACGCTCAAACAGACTCTAGCCTCTCCACAATGGCCAAGACCAGAGAGCTGTGTAAGGACATCAGGGATAAAATTGTAGACCTGCACAAGGCTGGGATGGGCTACAGGACAATAGGCAAGCAGCTTGGTGAGAAGGCAACAACTGTTGGCGCATTTATTAGAAATTGGAAGAAGTTCAAGATGATGGTCAACCTCCTTCGGTCTGGGGCTCCATGCAAGGTCTCACCTCGTGGGGCATCAATGATCATGAGGAAGGTGAGGGATCAGCCCAGAACTACACAGCAGGACCTGGTCAGTGACCACAGGACCACAGTCTCAAAGAAAACCATTAGTAACACACTAAGCTGTCATGGATTAAAATCCTGCAGCGTACGCAAGGTCCCCCTGCTCAAGCCAGCGCATGTCCAGGCCCGTCTGAAGTTTGCCAATGACCATCTGGATGATCCAGAGGAGGAATGGGAGAAGGTCATGTGGTCTGATGAGACAAATATTGAGCTTTTTGGTCTAAACTCCACTCGCCATGTTTGGAGGAAGAAGAAGGATGAGTACAACCCCAAGAACACCATCCCAAACATGAAGCATGGAGGTGGAAACATCATTCTTTGGGGATGCTTTTCTGCAAAGGGGACAGGACAACTGCACCGTATTGAGGGGAGGATGCATGGGACCATGTATCGCAAGATCTTGGCCAACAACCTCCTTCCTTCAGTAAGAGCATTGAAAATGGGTTGTGGCTGGGTCTTCCAGAATGACAACGACCCGGGAACACACAGCCAGGGCAACTAAGGAGTGGCTCCGTAAGAAGCATCTCAAGGTCCTGGAGTGGCCTAGCCAGTCTCCAGACCTGAACACAATAGAAAATCTTTGGAGGGAGCTGAAAGTCTGTATTGCCCAGAGACAGCCCAGAAACTTCAACAATCTGGAGAAGGTCTGTATAGAGGAGTGGGCCTAAATCCCTGCTGCAGTGTGTGCAAACCTGGTCAAGAACTACAGGAAAAGTATGATCTCGGTAATTGCAAACAAAGGTTTCTGTACCAAATATTAAGTTCTGCTTTTTTGATGTATCAAATACTTATGTCATGTAATAAAATGCAAATGAATTACTTAAAAATCATACAGTGTGATTTTCTGGATTTTTGTTTTAGATTCCATCACTCACAGTTGAAGAGTATCTATGATAAAAATTTGGATTGCTTTGTAAGTGGGAAAACCTAAAAAATCGGCAGTGTATCAAATACTTGTTCTCCCCACTGTAAACATGCTATGTTAAACACTTAATTATATGTTCGTTAGTGTGGCATATTGTAATTTATCAAAGAAATCTGGTGTGAAAAGTAATTTATTTTTTAAGAAGTTTTTATTGATAGAAACAGATGCAGTCTTCAGGAAATATTTGTGCAGAAAGGTAGCGTCAACATAATGTTGGCTTAGTAAAAGTCTGCAATTAGCCTACATAAATGTTAACTTATTTGTTGTAATCAACTGCTATATTTGTATTTCAGTTAAAATAGATTAATGTGTGTAGACCTATAATTAAATATACATTCTCAGTTCTCAGAAATAACAGTTAATCAAGCAAAGAAACACAGCAACATGGAATCAAACAGAACAACATAGCAATCCATGAATAGGATTATAGTAGACAATATTCCTCAGATTTTTTATGTTTTATTCTGGCCATATAAATACAGAAGCAGGCTTGAATAAAAGCAGTTTCAGGCAGGTGTTGATGTTCTCTTAGATACCGCCATTCTTATTTTTTATTTTATGTTTTTGTTCACTGCAACTTGCCGCGGTATACTGCGTCATGCCTCATCGCAGACCGCCTCCTTGGGTTTGGAATTAAATGAGCGACATCTGTACATTCCACTTGTACTATACATATACTTAATACTTGAAAATATTTGTATAATTCTCTGCCCTCTTTTATTTGTGCTTCTGGTTATGCTAACTGCATTTTGTTGTACTGTACTTGTTCAATGACAATACATTTTAATCTAATCTAAAATCCATTAGTGATGTCTAGTCTAATAAAATAAAGGATGTTTTGGCTGTCAGGAAATCTGAAAAAGATAAATATTTGCTCCACTGAGATTATTGGCTATTAGATTATTGGGATGGTTAATTCAGGTTTACCCAACCGGATCCCCTTTCTTTTGGACCAGATTAATCACGTTTTTTCATTTGATTTTGTTTTGCAGAGATAACCAGGAGAAAATGATTTACTTCCTGCTGCTGGACCGTAAGGAGAGATACCCTAGCCATGAAGACCAGAACCTGCCCCCACGCAACGAGATTGGTAAAATTAAAATACAACGCCCCAACTAGTAACAACCATCCAATCTGTATTCATGTAATTTTTTTGTGTGCCAAGTCACTAAAAGGTAGAGCATGGTATTTGGAATGGCGGGGTTGTGGGTTTGATTCCCCTGGCAAGAATTTTCAATATTAAAAGTATGAAAATGTTTGGATGAGCAATACTCTGCCCTCATTCAGGGTGGTTGTGGTTGGTGGGTGTCCCTTTGGTTGATGCCTGGCAATGTGGGTGGATTGATATCCTGCCTGTTGGGCCCTGCGGAGTACCTGGTTTAGGGGGCCTGTTTCTGTCCCTGTCCTTGCCCATCTGGTCATACTTCTGACCTAGTCTAAATTAAATTGACTCTGGATGTAGCCTAGATTAATTTATTAATTATTCCAATTGGACTCTTAATATCTCACCCGGCACAGCCAGAAGGTTCTCTAGGGGGGTTGCTACTGAGATGAGAGGGAACTCGCACCACCCGATAGCACCACAGTTTTACTTTTATAGTTAGCAAAATCCTAAATATAACACTTCAGACGAATCACCAAAGGATACGTCAACATGTCCTAACCTTAACATTGCGACCATGAGACGATGGTGAAGCCAAAGAATAAAAGAAATGACCCAGACGAAACAGGGCCAGAATCACTGGAGGGATTCATCCTCCATAAGCCCCAAGGGATATGGAGGATAAAAACCCTACGAGTAGCAATAGCGGCACTTTGCCGATATGATATTGCAAAGAACAAATCTGATATTTGCTCAAGCATCGAAACCCACATCCAGGAGATATCCGCTGATTTGAAAAGCGATATCTACACCATTAAGGACATGCAGACACCAATTGCCACTATTGACACCAAGGTGACGGTGCAGGCAACAACCATTGCAGACCTCAGGGAGGCCTGAACTAGACTCTCAGACGACATCACCTCCCTTCAGAGTACTGTGTCTCGCCTGGTAGCTACTTGGTGAAGGAACTTGGTGACAAGTGTGAGGATTTGGAGGGGCACTTAAGGAGAAATAATATCGTTATAGGGATATTATAGGAATAGTAGGGACATGTGAGGGCAAAGAGGGACCACATCCCAGAGAATATACTAGCCAACTCCTGAAAGATGCAATCTCACTTAGTGAGGAACCTCTTGTCGATCGTGCCCATAGGGTATCACGCTAAAGACCCCGGGAAGGAGATCCACCCTGCCCCTTCATTTTAAGGCTGCATTATTACCACACACTGGCAGACATCTTACGTAGGGCTGCTGAACTGAAGAATGTACAACACCAGGGGATTAGAGTACAGATATTTCTTGACTACCCACCGGCCCGTGGCTAAATGGAGAGCAGTGTTCACCAAATCTAGAGATCTATTTCAAGGCAAACCAGTTGTCAGATACGGCCTACTCTACCCAGCTAGACTGTTGATTACATACAACGGCATACAGTCCTCCTTCACAGACCCAAAAGAAGCCCATGCCTACGCTGAACAATCCTTTGGCTAACCACAACGTAATAATTTTTTATGAGTGTTCTACAAAAAGGGCTGGGCGGCGGCTGGAATGCTGCACTCCCGATGCTGTTTTGAGGGCCTGCGGTATGAAGGTAACCCCCAGCTTTGTTCATGTGGTGTGACATGGCCCCTCCGCATAGGAACTGAAGGTTAAACCCTCAATTGCTTACCATTTAAATATTTTGTGATATATCTTAAAACACAGATGGACTTTCATTTTGAAACTAACGATACTGAAGGCACATCCCCCTCATTGCTTTGTGAGGCTATGAAGGACTACATACGGGGCTGTGTGATTTCTTATGAGGTGTCTAAGAGGAAAACTAACAAAGCTAAACTGATTAAACTGGAGAGGGAAATTCACCGTCTGGACAGGGAGAATGCACGGCACACTTCTGGTAGTCTTCATAGGAGAATATCATCCCTTAAGTATGAATACAATAAAATACTTTCTACAGAGATCAGCAAAGCCTTTCTATATACCAAATAAAAGTATTTTGAATTTGGTGATAAGCCACATACACTACTGGCTCGGCAACTAAGGAAAACTGAATCTGAACTCACTATTCACACAATTAAATCTAGTTTGGGCAATGTACTGTCACTGTCTCAAGACATTAATGACAGATTTCTTCAATTTTATATATATATTTTTTTTTAAATACAAAGGTGAAATGTCAACAAATTAAGCCAAGAGGAATCTGACCACCTCAATGCAGAGATCTTAATTGAGGTAATACAAATGGCCATCGCCTCACTTAAAAATGCTAAAGCTCCTGGCCCAGATGGCTTTCCGGGTGAGATAAAAAAAATTCATGCGGAGTCCTGTGTCCTTATTTACATAGGATGTTCAGGCAGGCTCAAAACGACCAAGTCTTGCCCCCTAAAGTAGCCAAGGCTGTTACCATTGTGTTACATAAAAAGGGTAAAGACCCTGAGGAAGTTGGGTCCTACTGTCCTATATCTCTATTGAATATAGATGGTAAGATATTTACAAAGGTACTAGCTAACAGACTTAACCTCCTACTGGGTCAACTGGTACACACGGACCAGACTGGATTCATCCCTAACCAAAATGTATTTGACAACGTAATGCGCTTATTTAACATTATATTTTCCACCAGGAGACCTGAAGATAAGTTAATTGTGCTAGATGTGGAGAAAGCATTTGACCAGGTCGAATGGCCATCTGTTTTAAATTCTAGACAGTTTTAATTTTGGAGAAGCCTTCATATCATGGATCAGGCTTCTCTACAATAATCCCACAGCAAAGATCCTGACTAACCATATCATGTCCCCTCTCTCTAAACAGTTCAAAGGGACAAGGCAGGGTTGTCACCTGTCCCCGCTAACCTTTGCACTCACCGTGGAACCCCTAGTTCCGGGTTTGCACGGTTATTCCACAGTCCATACAATCTCCTTATATATCAATTTGTATTCTATAGAAACCCAGACCCCAGACCACTATTCCACTGATCCTAGGCAAGATACATTTATTCAGTAGCTTCTCTTGGTACAGAATAAACCGGAACAAGACTGAACTCATGCCCATAAGGCTGCAAACCCTTCCTTTTAGAAAATCCCAAAAATAATTTACCTTTCTAGAGGTCAGAATTACAAAGTGCTATTCCTCCTTATTTGGGGCTAACTTCCCCCCCTGGTATATAGGTTGCAAACAAACATACAATTCTGGCGCTCCCTTCCCCTATCAATGATAGGCAGAGTGAATGCCATTAAGATGGTTTTCCTACCCCAACTCTTATACTTATTTAAAAACATTCCAATCTTTCTTCCTAAATCATTCTTTAAGCAATTAGACTCCATTATAGTACCCTTCTTATGGAACTACAGAACTCATAGGATAGCTAAGACACATCTGTGTAAATAGACTCGGGCTGGAATGTTAGCCTTCCCAAACTTCTTACTTAACCACTGGGCGTCAAACATATGAATCCTCAACTTTTATCTAGATAAGTCATCTCTGAGCCATGACTGGCTTGAGTTAGAACGGGAGGACTGCCTCCCATATGCCATAGGGGCAGTTCAACTGTGTCCCACCAAACTTGAAAAATGTACATACAGATCTAACCTGGTAATACACAATACGATACGAATATGGAAACACACCAGGTCTCATGTTACTCTCAACCCCCTATCCCACGCTCTTCCAATAGCAGACAATCCTACATTTACTCAGTCTAAGTTGGATGGTGCCTTCAGGCTGTGGAGGGGGGCTGGTATCCACAACGTGGGAGACTTATACCTGGGGGGGCTCCTTTGCCTCATTCGCTCAGATTCAACAGAAGTATGGTCTCCCCGGGACCCATTTTTTTTTAGGTATCTACAAGTGAGGGATTATGTTAGCAAACATCTTCCTGGATTTATACATTCAAGTAGCTAATCGATTGATATGTGCCTTGAAAGGTAATCTAGCTCGGATAAGCAAATATCTGTAATATACGACACCTTACTGTCAACTGACTCGCAGTTATCAGACAGCCTAAAAGCAAAACGGGAGGGGGAGTTTCCTATTCCAGAGGAAATATGGGAAATTGGCTTGGGAAACATCCATCATTGCTCTATCAATGCCAGACACCTGCTTATTCAATTTAAAATACTGCACCGGCTTCATTATTCCAAAGTAGCGCTTTGGAAGTGTCACATACCTGTGAAAATGTCAATCAGCTGAGGGTACGCTGTTACAGTTTTGCTCTGTGTCCCAATATACAATTGTAATGGACAGAAATATTTAAGCTTATATCGGACATACACAACATCGAATTGTAACCTGACCCTCTTTTAATTGTTCTAGGAGTGTCTGAGGCGCAAGCCAATCTGACGACTAGTCAACAATACTTTCTCTCATATAGTTTAATTACATCTAAGAAACTGCTTCTTATGTTTTGGAAGAGTAAAGCAACTCCCAAGAATAAGATGTGGCTTGATGACCTAGAAAACGCCCTACATTTGGAAAAGATAAGACACGATCTAAAAGATAACCTACTGAAATTTGAGAAGATTTAGCTACTCCTATTTAAATACTTTGACTGTGTAATCCAAATAGTAATAAAATATTTTGTGTATATTCTTCCTATTGAGTTATAGAGGACCAGAATGGGCTGGGAGGGAGTTGTTTTGCAATCAAAATGTTTTGGTATTTCTGTGCATTTTGTAATTGTGTATTTTCTTTCCCTGTTTATATACAGTAATGTGGTGTTTACTCTATCAGCAGACATATCCTCAGTTGTATATATAAATTTTCTTCCCATGTTCTGTATCTGCGTATATTTGTTGAAAAAGGAGCTGTATTCTTATTCATGCTCATGTACGATCTGCTCAATAAAATATATTAAACAAATTAATGAATGGAAACGTTTCGTACCGCTATCGCAAAGCGGCATTGCAAGCGGAAAACTACTACAAAACACTTCAAACTACATTCAATAATCTCTCATGGCAGAATGCATTTTTTTACCGTACACTGACAAAACAGCTGACGGAATTGGCTGATTTCAAACTATTTCCTATAGCCACCATACAGAGCTTCTGTTCTTCTGCAGTGATGTCACCAAAGTGAGTGTGAACTTTAACCTCAACAGGCTGTGCAAAGATGGTTTGTTTCGCCTAGCCTTTTATAATTTCTACTAGTTTACACTTAGGTATATTATTGCTATATTTTTGCTTTATATATTTCTTAATTCTTACTATGTAGATATCGTGTGCCAGGTCACAAGAATTTCATTGTGCAGGATGACGTTGTGTTATGCGGTGCGTTTGATAAATACATTTAGAATTTTTGGATTTCCTTTATTCAATGTCGACTTCTGCTTACTCATTTGCCTGCTTGTGGATCTTGAGTTAATTAAATTCTACCCGCTCTGCAACTGGGACAATACCTCTTCATCCCCTGAGGAAGATTTTTTTGTTGGAGAATCAATATACAGTTGTGCTCATGAGTTTGCATACCCACTGAGCACTGAGCAGACTAGATACTGAGCTATGGGGATCAGAACGGTACTGTCAAAAGACCTGCGTAACAAGGTAATGGAGCTTTATAAAGATGGAAAAGGATATAAAAAGATATCCAAAGCCTTGCAAAAGCCAGTCAGTACTGTTCAATCACTTGTTAAGAAGTGGAACATTTGGGGATCTCTTGATACCAAGTCAAGGTCAGGTAGACCAAGAAAGATTTCAGCCAAAACTGCCAGAAGAATTATTCAGGATACAAAGAAAACCCCACAGGTAACCTAAGGAGGAATACAGGTTCATCTGGAAAAAGACGGTGTGGTTGTTTCAAGGAGCACAATACGACAATACTTGAACAAAAATGAGCTGCATGGTTGAGTTGCCAGAAAGAAGCCTTTACTGCACCTATGCCATAAAAAAGCCTGGTTACAATATGCCTGACAACACCTTCACATGCCTCACAGCTTCTGGCACACTTTAGTTTGGTGTGACGAGACCAAAGTAGAACTTTATGGTCTCAACGGCCTATTGTGAACAGAATTCCATCCCCACTGTGAAGCATGGTGGTGTCTCACTGATGTTTTGTGGGTGTGTGAGCTCTAAATACACAGGGAAGCTTGTGAAAATTGAAGGCAAGATGAATGCAGCGTGTTATCAGAAAATACTGGCAGACAATTTGCATTCTTCTGCACAAAAGCTTGGACTTTCCAGCATGACCATGACCCTAAGCACAAGGCCCAATTGGCCCTCCAGTCATTACAGCAGAAAAAGGTGAAGGTACTGGAGTGGCCATCACAGTCTCTTGACCGTAGTATCATCCAGCCACTCAGGGGAGATCTCAAACGTGTGGTTCATGCAAGACGACCAAAGTTCTTTGCATGACCTGGAGGCATTTTGGGGCCTCATAGACAACTATTACAAATGACTGCACGCTGTCATTGATGGTAAAGGGGGCAATACACAGTATTAAGAACTAAGGGTATGCAGACTTTTGAAAAGGAGTCAGTTCATTTTATTCTTTGATGCCATGTTTTGTTTTATGATTGTGCCATTCTGTTATGACGTACAGTTGAATGTGAATCCCATAAGAAATAGAAGGCGTGTTTTGCCTACTCACTCATGTTTTCTTTACAAATGGTACATTTATTACCAATTATCCAAGGGTATGCAAACTTTTGAGCACAACTGTATCAACTTGGCCAACAAGACACTTATTCTAAGAAACATTTTAATACCAAGGATTATGACTGTTCAATTAGAAGAGGACTAAAGGCGAATGCAATTCCAAGTTCCCCAGTTCAAGCCGTGGAGACAAGACCGATTGTAAGTAATACTTCTGATTGCCATGTTATAATACACAAAGTACACATTACCTCTGGATATTCTGGGCAATGTTTGGGGATTAATGTGTTCACCATCACCAAGGTGAATATCAAAGACGAAATAGGTAACTTGCTTTCTAGCTAGCAAATACTAACTTTTGTATATTGTGTATAAACTTACTGATTCCCGAACAAACACGTGGATTGTGAACAAAACTGACCAGTAAACACAGGAAGTGCCCATTTATTTGAAATTCGAATTATATTGCAAAAATTTTAACTTTATTTCAAGGAATACAACATCGTCAAGTTCTTTGAGGTAAACAACACCACTTGGTTTGGAGTGTTTTAGAGTACTTTTCTGCTTGCAATTCAGCTTTGCGATAGGGGTACATAAAGTATCCATTCATGAATTTGTATGATACTAATAATGCTCATTACTGACTGAGACAGAGCTGAATAATGGATTGTTTTAAAAAAAAAAAAAATGACTCTGTGCCTTAAGGACCAACTGAGAGTAAGAGGCCTGTCACAGAAATGTGATTTTTGGACAAACTATTCCTTTCAAATACATGGAAGATGTCGATAAACACTGCTCTTACTGAAGCTCTTCACAATCAAATTGCTCTGTGTGATCCTGTCACTTTTCCACCGTCCCATGTTCTCTCTCTTGGTCTGTCTATCCTTCTCTTTTAATCTTTCTTTTTGTCAATCCTGCGCTCTCCCTTTCTCTCATCTTCCTTTCTCTATTTTTCTGTCCACCGTTCTCTCTCTGTCTTTCTGTCTATCATTCTCTCTCTCTCTCTCTCTGTCCCTCCCTGTTGTTCCTCTCCTCAGATCCCCCGAGGAAGCGTGTGGACTCCCCTATGTTGAACCGTCATGGCAAAAGGAGACCGGAGAGGAAGTCAATGGAAGTGCTAAGTGTCACAGATGGAGGCTCACCCGTTCCGGCCAGGAGAGCCATCGACATGACACAGCACGGACAGAGGTACAAACACACACACACACACACACACACACACACACAGTAACAGAGGTACACACACACATGCATGTGCACACACACACCCAACTGTCACCCCCATTTTTCCCTATTCCACTCCATCACATCAACTTGCACTTGGGGTAGGGAAAGAGAATGTATTTGAGAATGCACACTCAGTTCATAACTTGAATACACTGAGAAACACCCACATAATTAGTATTATTTTCTTCTGAAAAAACTTTCTGTTAAGTCAACACTTATTACTATGTAACTGCAATGTAAAAACATATTAACAACTGTATTAACAACAATGTTATACCCAGGTTTTATATTGTAATTACAATAAAATAATGATTTATCAATACAGATTTTTTCACTTGTGGAAAAACAAAAGGTAATTACATACGTAGGTAATTACATAGGATGCTATTCCAAGTGTGTAATTACACATTATTTTGGTTTTAGTAATTACACTGTTTTATTACACAATTACACTTCTGCAGTCGGCTCTGTTGCACCATATGAATAGCTACACTGAAGGTGTTGTCTCTGTAGTTAATCCTAACGGTAGCTGTCCCTCCTATATCTAGATGCTGACCCTCAAACATAGCCTGACAGAGAGGGATAGGATATTGTTTATGCCACAAGATTCCGATTCTGCGAACAAAACTTGAGGCTGTTTAGCTTACGTGTTAGACTTGCAATCTGACAAGTGGGCGGAAGCAACAGATATTCTGTTTCCATTGTCGACCAAAATAAACGGAGGAGTTTATAACATGTTTGTGTTATAAAAATATTATATATTTTCAAAGGGTCAGAGACAGTTTTGTGCTGCTCTTACGCACCGTTCATATAGACGGGACAGATGGTGATATCACAATTAATTATGCACAACCACTACGTACCGGTAGCGAAAAGGTATATTGATAACATACATATTGAGATTAAGATGGATCAGAAAAAATATATAGTATTTGATTGGGGTAAAATTACAAACTCAATTTTCGACCCACTCAGTTTTCATATATTTAAAGATGTTACACAGTCTGCATCTTGACCCTCATCGTTACGTATCTTACTACGTGGGCAATGGGTTACCGGGCTATTATGGATCCCCGACCATGTACGGTTCAGAGGTGGACCGCAATGGTGGGGGTAATCTATTTAGGATGGTAATCCCGTTTATGAAGAGGTTTTAATATAGCAAAGCCACATTAAAAAAAATGCTGCAAAGAATATTGTCGGTGAGGTCATTTCTAGTGCTTTGACCAATCATAATGCGTCAGATCCTAAGCGACAGCTAGGCCCAGGAGGGCTCCTGATGTTGGCTCACAGACCTAAAAAGAGGCCCCCTGGAGCGCGGCTTCCTTTTCCTAAAAAGCCACGGTCAACGGTTAAAATAAAATCATTAAGGCAAAAGCGAAGTAAAGGTAGGAGGTCTGCAAAGCGAATAATGAAGAGTATATTCAAAATAATGGCTCAGTTACACCAAACGTCACGGGATGGCCCCCCTGACCCAGTTTTCTATAGATTTTGGCAAAGAACGGCATAGAATTTTTCATCCCCAGTCAAGGAGAACAGTATTTGGACTTGAATAACACCCTACTACACCTAATCCTCAAAGTAACCAAGAAAGATGGGAATTATATTGCTGCGGATGCCAAGGTAGCTCTCATTTATTAACCTTTGGCCACCATCTTCTCCCAAGTGGATGTGACATTAGGGGATCGACCCATCAGCCAGAGCAGTTCCACCTACCACTACAGGGCCATTTTGGAGTGTTTACTGAATTACTCTGTAGATATGCTGAATAAGCAATATGCAGCAATTTGTCTGTATCTTTGTTTAATAAAGATACAGGAGGTGCCATTCCACCGGGAGCAAATAGAGGATTAATTGCTTCCGGGTATTCTAGAAACTCCCAAAATGTGCTTTTGTGCTCAATACATCATGATATTTTCTTTCAAGAGAGTTTACTCCTTAATGCAGTTGACTTAATTAAGACTCAAATTAACAAGAGCAAAAGATGAATTTTGCCTGGAGTCCGCGGCTGACGGAGACTTTAGTCTAAAACTGCTGAGTGCATCGCTTTTTGTGAAAAAAAGTCTCTGTATCTCCGGTCGTTCGTTTAGGACATTCCCAGGCCCCTTCAAAGAATAACTATGAAAACATTTAGCATGCCCAGAGGATCTAGAATTTGCAGTCAAGACAATTTGATTTTGGGTACACTCCCCTGCTACGTTGTTATCGGATTGGTTGATCATGCGGCTAGCACCAGCCGTCTGGATACAAAACACGCTTATTTCCGTATTTTCAATGCAGAGTATGTGGCCCTCTGTCAGGACGGACGTCAAATTCCCGCTAAGGCCTTCAAGCCAAATTTCAACCACGGCATATGCGTTACAGAATTTTATAATCTAGACGTGGCTATGGGAAGACATTTAAAAGATATGGTTGGATCGAGAGAAAGACAGAATTACACCTTGTACGCTTTCAACCTAGCTCCAGATGTTTAAAGAATGCCATAAAGTTTTATAACATTTATTTTTATTGAAATTAAATTGTTGAGTGTACATTTATTAAAACTTCTGTATTGTAAATCTTCTGTAATGCCAAGTTCAAATGAGGGTTGGGTATCTTTAAAACCAGTTTATCTTCTGGAGAGAGCTGGCTTATTTGATTTTAAGCCTTGTTTCTGTTGGCGCACCTGATAACAAGGCATTCCAGACATCAGCACATTAAGGGCTGCTATGGCTTCAAGAAAAGGAAGCCTACCTACAGGTCTCCTGTCTTTGACTATTTTGTGTGAAGCAGTTACATTTTTGACCACATATGAGACCCTCTTATGGTTTGTCCTTTATGTACAAACTCGCCACAGTAATTCCAACCAGCTCTGCATATTGACCCTTTTATTTTATTCATTATATACACTCACCTAAAGGATTATTAGGAACACCTGTTCAATTTCTCATTAATGCAATTATCTAATCAACCAATCACATGGCAGTTGCTTCAATGCATTTAGGGGTGTGGTCCTGGTCAAGACAATCTCCTGAACTCCAAACTGAATGTCAGAATGGGAAAGAAAGGTGATTTAAGCAATTTTGAGCGTGGCATGGTTGTTGGTGCCAGGCGGGCCGGTCTGAGTATTTCACAATCTGCTCAGTTACTGGGATTTTCACGAACAACCATTTCTAGGGTTTACAAAGAATGGTGTGAAAAGGGAAAAACATCCAGTATGCGGCAGTCCTGTGGGCGAAAATGCCTTGTTGATGCTAGAGGTCAGAGGAGAATGGGCCGACTGATTCAAGCTGATAGAAGAGCAACTTTGACTGAAATAACCACTCGTTACAACCGAGGTATGCAGCAAAGCATTTGTGAAACCACAACACGCACAACCTTGAGGCGGATGGGCTACAACAGCAGAAGACCCCACCGGGTACCACTCATCTCCACTACAAATAGGAAAAAGAGACTACAATTTACACGAGCTTACCAAAATTGGACAGTTGAAGACTGGAAGAATGTTGCCTGGTCTGATGTGTCTCAATTTCTGTTGAGACATTCAGATGGTAGAGTCAGAATTTGGCGTAAACAGAATGAGAACATGACTCCATCATGCCTTGTTACCACTGTGCAGGCTGGAGGTGGTGGTGTAATGGTGTGGGGGATGTTTTCTTGGCACGCTTTAGGCCCCTTAGTGCCAATTGGGCATCGTTTAAATGCCACGGCCTACCTGAGCATTGTTTCTGACCATGTCCATCTCTTTATGACCACCATGTAACCATCCTCTGATGACTACTTCCAGCAGGATAATGCACCATGTCACAAAGCTCGAATAATTTCAAATTGGTTTCTTGAACATGACAATGAGTTCACTGTACTGAAATGGCCCCCACAGTCACCAGATCTCAACCCAATAGAGCATCTTTGGGATATGGTGGAACGGGAGCTTCGTGCCCTGGATGTGCATCCCACAAATCTCCATCAACTGCAAGAGGCTATCCTATCAATATGGGCCAACATTTCTAAAGAATGCTTTCAGCACCTTGTTGAATCAATGCCACGTAGAATTAAGGCACGTAGAATTAAGTTCTGAAGGCATAAGGGGGTCAAACACAGTATTAGTATGGTGTTCCTAATAATCCTTTAAGTGAGTGTATATACATAAATAAAAAATCGATTACATGAAGGAATATGTCCGTCATCACATCATCATCTTCTATAACATGGAAGATGGAGGAAGGCACCCTGAATCAACGGGCTCTGTATCCTCTGACCTATTATTTTTCCGGCAGGGAAAGGGTCCTGTGTCTAGGTCCCTTTTGGCCGTTTGCTGAATGTTTTCTGGGCCTTGTTGTTTAAGTTTATCCAACTGATGTTGAGGCACTAAGTACATTGTATTAGATATCATCAAATCAGCCCCCACTCCTGGATGAGATTAGACGTGTTATGATTGGGATTGCCACACTTAAATTCACCCGTTTGCTGTATGGCTTGCCTTTTTGCTTTTATAGTGATCTTTTTGTCTGCAAAAAATTTTATGGCAGTCTTTTCTTTTTTTCTGGCTGAGTGGGATTCGCCCCTTGAGAAGATTCAGAGCAATCTCCCAAGACTGACTTTCGTTCTTTAGGTTTGGCTACGGCAAGGGCTCTCTAGAAGGGCAAATGTATTTTTAAATGGGCAGACATGTTTACTATTTCTTTGGGATGTAAACTGTTGGCCACCCCCATGGAAACAAGCCAGCTCTGAGTCTTAAATGTTCTGGTGTAGAAGCTTTAAGATCTACCAATAAATAGGAATATGCTTTTTTTTTTGTTGCATCGTCATAGATTTCCAAGACACATTTGCTGGGCCAAAGTATTCATCTGTAAATTGTCTCTTGGGTTTCTAAACAAAACCATGTAATTGGATTTCAAACTAATGATAAGGCTATTTTACCTTGGTGAAAGACATTTTGTACCAGATAAAAACAGATAAGTTTCTATGATGAATATATTAGTGATGGGAAGTTCGACTCTTTATACTGACTCGGATCTTGTTGAGTCGTTCAGTAAAAAGTTTGAGTCATTTCGTTCATTTGAGACAGTAATGCCCCCTCACACCTCCCGCCAAAGCATGCTCATTATCAGAATGTCCCGTTTGTGTCTTCTCTAAGCAAACGCTTGTTTTACTCTATGATTTAACATTGAATTATGTTTAACATTACAATAAAACATTTTATACTATATTATTAACTGTAGGCTATGCGTCCAATTATCTGTTACAAACATGTATTTACAATGCTACTTTCTTGATCAACTTTGAGAACGAGTGTAGGCTACTGAGCTGGAAGCCAGCGGTCGGGTAGAACTCCGCTGGCAGATGTTCAAATGAGCGCAACCGTTCAGTTGAACGGTAAAACTTACTGAGTCAGACGTTCACAAGTCTTTTTTGTTAGGCAAAGGCTCACTGTATGATTTCATCTGTGTTTATCATTACAATCAAAAATCAACTACTAGCCTACATTAAATATTTTTAGACCTACCATGTGTCCAATTATCTGTTACAAATGTCTTTATAATGCTACTCTCTTGATCTATTCTTCTATGCGACATAAAACTAACAGCATATTCCGTGGTTGGGTAGAACTCTACCTGCCAGTGGTTCAAATGAACGAAACAACTGACCGAGTCATTTGTTCGCAAGTCTTTTTACTTAGGCAAAGGCTCAGTGTATGATTTTATCTGTGTTTATCATTACAGTCAGAAATCAACTACTACATTAATTATTTTAGACCTACCATGTGTCTAATAATCTGTTACAAACATGTCTTTATTATGCTATTATCTTGATCAATTTTTTGTAGCAAATCTAAAACTAACAGAGTATTCTGTGGTTGGGTTGAACTCTGCCACTCGTTCAAATGAACAAAACAACCATTCAATTGAATGATAAAACTGACCGAGTCAGTCGTTCACAAGTCTTTTCTACTTAGGCAAAAGCAGCGGCTCCATGCTTGTTTTCATCTTTTTTTTCATGGCATCAGTAATCAACTAACTATATTAATTATTAAAGTTTGCCTTCAATTATCAGTTATAAACATGTCTTTATGATGTTCCTGCCTTGATCTATTTTTCTCTGTGAATGCACATAGAAGTTGATTGGAGAACTAAGCTGGAGGACTAGGTATGAAGGAAGTGATCATGTTGTAGTAATCCGCTGTCAAACGTTCGAATGAACGATACAATTGAACGAGTCACTAGAAAAAAGGACGAGTGAGTCCCGAGTCATTAAAAAGATTTGTTCAAAACAAACAAATTGTTCGTGAACTGCACATCACTAGAGTATATTGACTAAAAGCTCTAGCAATTTCAGGGTTTTCACCACCTGCAAAAAACATATCATCCAAAACTAGAAGGTTATTTCTGTTAGGATGAAAGAGTTGATCATCATCATTCAATGATTCAAGTATTTCATCCATCCATCCATCATCTTCCGCTTATCCGGGGCCGGGTCATGGGGGCAGCAGTCTAAGCAGGGATGCCCAGACTTCCCTCTCCCCAGACACTTCCTCCAGCTCTTCCGGGGGGGACACTAAGGCGTTCCCAGGCCAGCCGGGAGACATAGTCCCTCCAGCGTGTCCTAGGTCTTCCCCGGGGTCTCCTCCCGGTGGGATGGGACAGGAACACCTCCCCAGGAAGGCGTTCCGGAGGCATCCGGAACAGATGCCCAAGCCACCTCAGCTGACCGCTCTCGATGTGGAGGAGCAGCGGCTCTACTCTGAGCTCCTCCCGAGTGACCAAGCTTCTCATCTCTAAGGGATCGCCCAGCAACCCTGCGGAGACAGCTCATTTCGGCTGCCTGTATCCGGGATCTTGTCCTTTCGGTCATGACCCAAAGCTCATGACCATAGGTGAGAGTAGGAACGTAGATTGACCGGTAAATCGAGAGCTTCGCCTTGCGGCTCAGCTCTTTCTTCACCACGACAGACCGATACATCGACCGCATTACTGCAGTATTCCTTCAACAAAATGTATTTTAATTTTCTTCAACATTTCATCATACATTGGTTGATAGCAGGAATAACACTATATAATATTATCATATTTTTGAGTTAATACATTTTCAGAGTTTTCAAAAAAAAAAATTTAGCCTTTCCACTGCCAGACGGGCCAGCTATTAAAGCAGAAAAGGGACATTGCAAACACAGGTCAAAACCTTCTACAGAATTCATCTTTTCTAATCAAAAGCCAAATGGCAATGTGGTACCGTCTGCTAGCAGTACTCTCTTGTCATACACCACCCAGAATGTTTTTGTGAGTGGGTTTTTTAAATTTAATACCATTAAATTATTTTGTAGGAGGTAGAGATTTCCTCACTAGTTCTGTCTTTTATGAACCCATCAACCAATCGTGTGATCGATTCTAGGTTTACCTTAAGGGCGTTTTCATAGTTTTGTGTGATGCCTTTGGCCTTGAAGACTACGCAGTTGTTTTTAGTCCTAAAACCATAACTCTTGGGACCGCAGGATGCCCATTCTATGATATGGTCACCATCTTCAAGCTCATTTGTTAAACCACCCAAATAATTGCTCAGAGGGGATTTCCATTCACCTGCCTTGCTAACATAGACCACAGAATCTGTGTCATGGTAAAGCACAAGCCTCTGCAGCTTGTCCATCAGATTATACAATTCAAGACGTCCGTAGGCTGTCGTAAAGGCATCAATCAGTACGTTCACGTTGCTGGGGGACCTAAGGTAATTTTTTATACCTCCACTGAACCAGGGCAATGTCTTGATTGAAAAATTAAAAATAGGACATTTCAAATCGTTTTGAAAAAATTAACGCTGTGAATTGTTCAGGGTCTTTAACTAGGGTTGTTGTCAGCATATTACTTCTCTGAGCACACTTTCCCCAAAAAATTGTCAAAAAAAAGCTATGAAACACTTCTCTTTGCCTTATTAATTTTTATTTTTTTTATCCAAACATGTCCTCTTTGTCATAATAATCCTGAATGTTGCTCTCTTGATTGGTGGCTGATGCAGGATAACCTGAAGCCATCTGTTTGCCTCTCAAGAAAGTCTTGATATACTCTTTAAAAAGAGTATCTGATTATCTGACGAAATTCCACACCTCATAGATTTTAGCTATATTGTACCCCTGAGAGGTTCCGATTAGAGGTAGTCGGGATCACCTCTACGCACGGCTTGGGCTCTGGAACCACACTCCTTGAGAGAAAATGGACTCTTCACCACTCTGGAGTTGCCCATGGTGAGAGGCGGCGGGCTGGTGTGGGTTTGCTCATAGCTCCCCAGCTCTGCCGCCATGTGTTGGAGTTTACCCCGGTGAACGAGAGGGTCGTTTCCCTGCGCCTACGGGTCGGGGATAGGTCTCTCACTGTTGTTTGTGCCTACGGGCCGAACCGCAGTGCAGAGTACCCGACCTTCTTGGAGTCTCTGGGAGGGGTGCTGGAAAGTGCTCCGACTGGGGACTCTATTGTTCTACTGGGGGACTTCAACGCCCACGTGGGCAACGACAGTGACACCTGGAGGGGCGTGATTGGGAGGAACGGCCCCCCTGATCTGAACCCGAGTGGTGTTCAGTTATTGGACTTCTGTGCTAGTCACAGTTTGTCCATAACGAACACCATGTTCAAGCATAAGGGTGTCCATCAGTGCACGTGGCACCAGGACACCCTAGGCCGCAGGTCGATGATCGACTTTGTTGTCGTCTCATCTGACCTGCGGCCGTATGTCTTGGACACTCGGGTGAAGAGAGGGGCGGAGCTGTCAACTGATCACCACCTGGTGGTGAGTTGGATCCGATGGTGGGGGAGGAAGCTGGACAGACTCGGCAGGCCCAAGCGTACTGTAAGGGTCTGCTGGGAACGTCTGGCCGAGTCTCCTGTCAGAGAGATCTTTAACTCCCACCTCCGGCAGAGCTTCGACTGGATCCCGAGGGAGGTTGGAGATATTGAGTCCGAGTGGACCATGTTCTCCACCGCCATTGTCGAAGCGGCCGCTCGGAGCTGTGGCCGTAAGGTCTCCGGTGCCTGTCGAGGCGGCAATCCCCGAACCCGGTGGTGGACACCGGAAGTAAGGGATGCCGTCAAGCTGAAGAAGGAGTCCTATCAGGCCTGGTTGGCTTGTGGGACTCCTGAGGCAGCTGACGGGTACCGACAGGCCAAGCGGGCTGCAGCCCGGGTGGTTGTGGAGGCAAAAACTCGGGCCTGGGAGGAGTTCGGTGAGGCCATGGAGAAGGACTATCGGCTGGCCTCGAAGAGATTCTGGCAAACCATCCGGCGCCTCAGGAGAGGGAAACAGTGCCCTACCAACGCTGTTTACAGTAGAGGTGGGCAGCTGTTGACCTCAACTGAGGATGTCGTCGGGCGGTGGAAGGAGTACTTCGAGGATTTCCTCAATCCCGCTGACATGTCTTCCATTGAGGAAGCAGAGGATGAGGGCTCAGTGGTGGACTCGTCCATCACCCGGGCTGAAGTCACAGAGGTGGTCAAGAAACTCCTCGGTGGCAAGGCACCGGGGGTGGATGAGATCCGCCCTGAGTACCTCAAGTCTCTGGATGTTGTGGGGCTGTCTTGGTTGACACGCCTGTGCAACATCGCGTGGCGGTCGGGGACAGTGCCTCTGGGATGGCAGACCGGGGTGGTGGTCCCTCTTTTTAAGAAGGGGGACCGGAGGGTGTGTTCCAACTATAGGGGGATCACACTTCTCAGCCTCCCCGGGAAAGTCTATGCCAGGGTTCTGGAGAGGAGAATACGGCCGATAGTAGAACCTCGGATTCAGGAGGAACAGTGTGGTTTTCGTCCGGGCCGTGGAACACTGGACCAGCTCTATACCCTCTACGGGGTGTTGGAGGGTTCATGGGAGTTTGCCCAACCAATCCACATGTGTTTTGTGGATTTGGAGAAGGCATTCGACTGTGTCCCTCGCGGCATCTTGTGGAGGGTGCTTGGGGAATATGGGGTCCTGGGTCCTTTGCTAAGGGCTGTCAGGTCCCTATACAACCGAAGCAGGAGCTTGGTCCGCATTGCCGGCAGTAAGTCAGACTTGTTCCCAGTGCATGTTGGACTCCGGCAGGGCTGCCCTTTGTCACCGGTTCTGTTTGTAATTTTTATGGACAGAATTTCTAGGCGCAGCCAGGGGCCGGAGGGTGTCAGGTTTGGGGACCACACGATTTCGTCTCTGCTCTTTGCAGATGATGTTGTCGTGTTGGCCCCTTCTAACCAGGACCTTCAGCATGCACTGGGACGGTTTGCAGCCGAGTGTGAAGCGGTGGGGATGAAAATCAGTACCTCCAAATCCGAGGCCATGGTCCTCAGTCGGAAAAGGGTGGCTTGCCCACTTCAGGTTGGTGGAGAGTGCCTGCCTCAAGTGGAGGAGTTTAAGTATCTAGGGGTCTTGTTCACGAGTGAGGGAAGGATGGAACGGGAGATTGACAGACGGATCGGTGCAGCTTCTGCAGTAATGCAGTCGATGTATCGGTCTGTCGTGGTGAAGAAAGAGCTGAGCCGCAAGGCGAAGCTCTCGATTTACCAGTCAATCTACGTTCCTACTCTCACCTATGGTCATGAGCTTTGGGTCATGACCGAAAGGACAAGATCCCGGATACAGGCGGCCGAAATGAGTTTTCTCCGCAGGGTGGCTGGGCGATCCCTTAGAGATAGGGTGAGAAGCTCGGTCACCCGGGAGGAGCTCAGAGTAGAGCCGTTGCTCCTCCACATCGAGAGGGGTCAGCTGAGGTGGCTTGGGCATCTTTTTCGGATGCCTCCGGAACGCCTTCCTGGGAAGGTGTTCCGGTCCCATCCCACCGGGAGGAGACCCCGGGGAAGACCTAGGACACGCTGGAGGGACTATGTCTCCCGGCTGGCCTGGGAACGCCTCGGTGTCCCCCCGGAAGAGCTAGAGGAAGTGTCTGGGGAGAGGGAAGTCTGGGCATCCCTGCTTAGACTGCTGCCCCCGCGACCCGGCCCCGGATAAGCGGTAGAAGATGGATGGATGGATGGTACCCCTTAGCCAGAGCCATATTTAATTATTCCATGACCCATACACCTGTCAGAGCTCTCTCTTCATGAAAATGATCACAAGGATGTTGCTGATTAATTTTGTCGCTGCATTTACGACAAAGGGAAAAGAAAAGCTTCCCATTAGGGCCCCTTGGAGGATAAACTGTTGCCTTAATCACACCGAAATAGTTTAGGGGCAAGTCAAAGTCACGATGAATGATTTCAGGGTGGCCCAGAGGAAAGTGGTACTTGCTCATGACATGAAGGTAAAGGGATGTGAAATCACTATACTCGATTGTTTCATCCTCTTGGGCTAAATATTTTAAAACAAAAGCAGTGGTGCGGCCACCAAACAAGGCCTTTCTGGGCTCCAGGGGTTCTAGCAAACCAAAATTGCCCAGAAAAGCTTGAACTTGATCTGGCCTTTTCAAGTGACTCCATTTATGCTCCCACTTTCAGGCCATAATCAGCCTGTAAGGATTTCAGTTTTTCTTGGAACTCTAGATGCATGTCTCCAAATCTCTTTCGGGTTAATGCACACATTTCCTGTGGCATAAAGCAAGATGTACAACTGTGAATGAAACATCTGTTGTACTCAAAAACTGTCTTGATGCCATCGATGACTGCATACACATCAACATAAGGTCCAAACTTTTTTTCACCTCCCATGAAGGCATGCTGAAAGAATGTTTTTTATCTCAGCCAAATACTCCACAAATTTAATAGAAGCACCCGAATAGGCTTTATATTGTTGCCTATAGTTATCAGGTGAAGGAATAGCTATGGAGCCCTCAGTCATAAAATGAGTATGATAGGTATTCATGCAGACTGATGCGGATCAACGCCTGCATTGTTGATTACTTCCTTTTCTGAACTTGAGACATCCTTCATGCAAGATCCTTCATCATTGTCACAATACATTTCCATCTCTTTATGAAAGTCAAAGGTCTGATGACGGACTGTCTCATACCATGCCATAAACATTTCTCTGTCACGGATTGACATTTGGTCAGCCCCTTTAGCCAACCATTTTTACCCGTGAAGGTTATGCTAGACACATATATAGGCAGGTGTAAGCCAGAAGGATCATTTTGTCTAGTCTCAAAATCATAAAAGACGATTTTTTCTGATGGCTTCTCTTCTAACAATGACTGAATATAACATGCGTGGGGATTCTCAAATATGCCACCATCATCCAAAAGCCCATTACATATAGGACAACGCTTTATGGCAAACTTGTGTGGTTTGGGGTTATAGATTTTTAGGTTATAACTGGCATTAAATAATGGACATTTCTTTTTGATGTCACACCAGCTGGCAAAATGTGACACGCGTTAAACACATAGGGTGTGCCCATGAAACCCTTAACGCTGGTAATGTCGTAATAATGATTGTCTTGAACAAACAAATACAGCATGTGTGGATGAGGGGTAGGGCTGTTTTGGAATTTCAGGATGGCTGAGTCATACCTACTAAGATACAGGATCACAATTTTAATGCCAAGCAAGCATTTAAATTTGATTATATCAGAAAAAGTGACAGGTTGATGAATGGATAAACCTACGTCCCTTTGAATAACACATGCTTTCTGTAAACCTAGAAAATCAGTACAACCAGGATTGAGCAAAACTAATTGCAAAACACATAGACCACAGAATCTGTGTCATGGTAAAGCATAAGCCTCTGCAGCTTTACCATGAAAGTGTTTCGGCTTTCCTTCTCTGTCCCGAACCTTGTGGGTTCTTGACAATTTGAACTACCAATTCTAGGGTTTTATCAGCTAAGATTGATAAATTGGACTGTACAATACTCTTTAGAAATTGATCAACGTTTGGATTTCCATTTTCCAAAACATGAGAAGCGCTGTTATGAATTGAATTGAAGTTCTAATTTCAATACATCTCTAGGCTCAGCATGAGTACTGGCCCTGTCAAATAGGTCATTCAACATTTCTAACACATTAACATAGAAAGCAGAAAAATCTTTTATTTCATTTGTGTGAGTAAAATTGAAACACTGTCGGATTTCAATGTTGCTAAATCTATTGCGATAAACAACATTTGTGTCAGAGCCTCTACCCAACTGATTCACAACACATGAACCGGATGCTTGTGGTGGTGGATTTGATTGTATTGGCAACGTGAGGAGCTGCTTATTGTACATGAGAAGCTAGAGATACAAAGTTATGTTCAGCCTGTACATTATCGTTTATGTGTAATAGACCTGGAGCTGTTGGTTGTATGTGAGAAGCTGGTGATTAAAAATTATGTTCAGCCTGTACATTATTGTTTATGTGTAATGGACTTGGAGTTGTTGGTTGTATGTAAGATGCTGTATTTAATGATTTCAATCAGGGAGTCATAGTCAGGTGGCTCCAAATTTTACAGAGGGTTATGTGTTTTTTTTCAGATCTTTGAGTATGAGCTGGGGAAGCTTATTTCTCCAGAATATTCTATCCTGACGCCACTGACAGGTCATCAGTTCAACCATATGCCTGTGCAACTGATTCTCTCTGGCTTTTAAGACTTTCCCAAACTCCTTTCTGAACATATAATGGGGTGGCTCTGCTCTTCCTCCTCCTCAATGGATGTTTCACATTCTAAAATTGACTCGTTATCAGTATCTGTAGAATGATTGTGAATCAGGAGGGGAGCCGCTTTACAGATATCAAAATGATATTCAGCTTCAGTCATTAAAACATCATTACCTGCATTCATCAAGCCATTGTTGCCACCTTGTGTTGGATGTTGGACGTCTTGCAGGTCAAGTTGATCAACACCTTGTGGATCTTCGGGGACTGCTACATCTGCATGTTCTGAAAGGGGATGAATAGGAATAGTGAAAAATAAATAAAAATAGTTTGATAGTTCGCTTTTACAACATATCATAATTGCCTTTACTTACCACTTGTTACAGACGGAGCATGTTGAAGAAATCTATCCAAGGATTGTTGTTTTATCACACGCGTGTTGTTTTGCAGGGTTACTTCGGCCACGTCTGAAATTTAAAAAGAAAATGAATAAACATGCACGTTTAATTGCATGAAATTGTACAATGTGCGCCGGTAGAGCCAGGGCCGTCACTGATGGGGTGAAAGGTGGCGACAATTATAGGGGCCCCCGCTGCCAGGGGGTGTTATTAATAAATAGCCCGCCCCAGCTCGTGAAGAGAACCAATCATAGTCGAGGCGCGCATTGCCTGAAGACGTTAAACTGGTGGAACTGACTGAATGAAAAATGTTGGGAAAAAGAAAATATAAATCTAAATATAAAGAAGGAGAGGGAGGCCAGGGTAGTTGTTGGATGCCAGTCGATAAAGACGTTCTTTAACACAGGTTAGTGTGTTTCGCTGGGAATTAGAAAACTATCGTCTTATAGCCTGCTGCCGGGTTCTTTCAATTTTCATTATTGGCGCGCACGAGCGGCAAGACAACCGACTGAGTGATTAGGCTTCGCGGTCAAAATCCCTGTCTTTTTCACTATTGTAAATAGTTCAAAAATTGACACGAGACACGACGCATTGCATTATGCTTATGACCTGCTGGCTAATGATGTGTTTATTACATCAAGAAACACGAATACAACATACTTCACTTGAAAGAATAGATGTTTGAGCTTTATTTTAATATAATATTACCAGTTCCATTATTATCATCTTTATTAAAATTTTTTTACTACATTCTTGTCAATTTCTAAATGTTTACTTTTTGAATATTAATTATGAAAAACATTATTTTGCTGTTCCTTAAAAAAATAAGAAGACATTTCTTTTTTTAATCTATAACCTTTGATGACCTTACATGTCAGTCCACGTCAAGCTTTTTATTCATTTTTATTAGTTGTAATTTTATAGAATTTTAAGATACTCATTGGGTACATTAACTTGTCAGGAATAACTTTATAATTTATATTTATTATTTACTTGTCATCTATTTTAACTGAACTGAATTGGACTATCTAAGACTAAGTTATGGTATTTTTTGTCTACAGAGCCAGGTTCCTCAACCCAGCAAATGCATGACAGTAGGCCAACATCAGTTAGTGAAGGTCAAAGTGAAGAAGCTGAAAGAGCACCAGTCAGGACACAGTCACAGACAGCCCAAAGTCACCAAGCACAGGGAGAAATTAAGGCGAGAGTGAAGGAGATTTTTTGACAACTGATCCAGGATTATGGCCAGAGAGGTTAACAGATCGTGAGCGTGAGGGAATTGTTAGAAAGCTAGCCACTACCAGTCAGACAGACCTGAAAACTATGCCCAAGGATTCAGAAGGCAAGACATTTCCAGAGTATCTCCAGTTTATTAAGTCAGCAAATGGGTGAGAAAAACAGAAGAGAGACTGGCTGACGTACAGTCCAAGCATGCATTCATTTTATTGTGTGCCATGCATGCTCTTTTCACAGGATAACCTCAGAAAAACATCTAGTGCGCTGAACACTAAAGAAGGGTACAAAACAGTAGATCTAAAATGGTGGAGAATGTACAACAAATTCCCTGACCATGAAGCAAGTAAGGCACACAAAGCATGCTACCTCAAATGGAAAAATCTGAAATATTCTATAATAGAAGCAAAAGGAATAGATAGCAGCTTGCAAAAACAAATACAACTGGAAGTTGAAAAAAACAAAGCAATTCTTGAAAGAATATTAGATGTCACACTTTTTTTGGCATTGAGAAACTTGCCATTCAGAGGGACCACAGACAATTTAGGTGATGTTCACAATGGTAACTTCCTTGGCACATTAGAGCTGTTAGCTCATTATGATCCTCTGCTCAGTGATCATTTGCAAAAAGTGTCAGATAGTAAGACAGGTGCAAGAATGACACATTACCTTAGTCCAGAATCACAAAATGAATTTACTGAGATCTATGGAGAAAAGGTCTTGAAAGAAATATTGAAGGAAAGGGAGAATGCAATTTATTATTCTGTGATATGTGATGCAACTCCTGACATTTCTGACATGGAGCAGAATGTGATCCTGTTAAGATATGTAGCAAAGAAAGAGAATGATCAGTGGGAGATAATTGAGCGTTTTTTACACTTCAAGGCTTTCAACGGAAAGACTGGGCGCGAAATATCAGAAATGATATTGAAGACTTTGGAGGAGCATTGCATTGATATTTCAGATTGCAGAAGACAAGGATTTGACAATGGGGCAAATATGTCCGGCAAAGTGAAAGGGGTTCAGGCTGAAATAAAGAAAATAAACCCTCTTGCTACATACTCCCCCTGTGCCACACACTCTCTGAATCTTGTTGGTGTACAAGCAGCAGAGTCATGTCCTGAGGTGTCCAAATTTTTTGGCTGTTTGAACCGCCTATACAATCTCTTAAGTGCTAGTCCTGAGAGGTTTAATAGCCTTGCCCGACTTTCAATTGAAAACCAGTTAAGCAGACAGCTGGACTTCAAAGACATAATCAGTGACTTTGCCAACAAAAAGGTCAGACAATGGGATTTTGGTTTATCCTAGGTGAAGTGACGTGTTAGGTCATCAAAGGTTAAAGATCAAGCAAACCGAGATATACATATAATAATGATTCGTATAGCCTAATTTTATTTCAGTGCTCATTTTTGAGGGAAATTTTGTTTTAGTGTTTGCTATTTAGGCCTATTTGCTTTTATATTTAATGTTATATTAGTGTATTTTGATTTTGCTGATGTACATTAAAATCTTGATTTACATTTATTTGTTATCTGCTTTGTTATTTTGTAAGAAAACCCTATAAAGTTACATGTGGGCCTCCATGGTCATATATTGTACAGTACGCATACAATATATTGGTTGAGGGTGGTGAGGGGCCCACATCAATATTTTTTCAGGGGGCCCCGGATCCTCTAGCTACGGCCCTGGGTAGAGCACATGGGAACTTGCTGACTTAAAATTGTTATTGGTACAAAACAGAAGTATTTCGTTTTCCGATCCCGTTTTAAATTCATCCAGATAATGTCTGGTGGTAATTGGTAATTCTTGATCCGGGCCTGGTGTGTAACTGTTGAAAATCATAAAATTACTGTTTTAATTAAACCAAATAATAATACATTTAAAGAAATATTCAAATAATTATTTTTTATTTACCTATGAAGTATCTTGATGGGGAAGAGTTAGCTGAGTTAATTAAAGATTCAACATCTTCATCAAGTCGATGTTTTCGATGATGTTGTCAGGTCAATAACTTCAGAAATAATTTGTGAAAGAGAGATTCTAAAAATAAACAAAATATATTTTATTCAAATATTTATTTCTAAAATGTTTACTCTAAGTGGGGATATAACGGTACGTAAAAGTCACAGTTTCGGTATAGTTGTCCCAAAAGATATCCCAAACTGGGCCCTTATGATATGGTTTGCACAGGTCATGTTTTACAACAATAATAGTGTACTTCAGTTGCTAAGCAAAATCAGTCTCCACTGAATATTATTCAACGGACAAAAACACAGTTAAAAATAATTGTCATTAGAATCACAATGCATATCATTATATCCCTACTCTTAGCATATAACATTTTAACTTTAATAGGTATGTAAAAATATATGACTTACCTCTATTCTTGTTTGAAAAAGAGCTTTTTGCTGATTAGCGCGGCGCAATACTTTTGTCAGAATTACTTGTGAAATATATTATTTCCCAACACAATCTACCGTTTAAATCAGACCGCTTCTACTGAATGGCTACTTTAGCTGCTAACTGATTTTAAAAACACCCTATTTTTTCCTGATGGTCTGTTCTATACCATTAATTTTTAAATTACTTGTTTACTTGTAAAGAGACCATAAACCAGGGGGTCTGGTTTTGAGACCGTGGGACAAGTGGGGGTCGATTCCTTTTTATGTAATGTGTTAAATAATCTTGAATTCAAATAGGTCCATCGTTTTACGTTCTCTCTGCCTAAAGAAATGCGTTAGAAGTGCTAAAAGATAGACAACGTAGTATTGTTATTTTCATTTTCCATCCTTGTCTTTCGGACGCAACTCTAATCACTTGCAAAACTTAACCGTTAACATCAATATGTACTGCAAAAGTTGTTTGATCCAAAGCTAATTCCTTGGTTTTTATAATTGCTTTTGCTAAGTTTAAACACTCGTAAACCCCTAATTGTGGTAGGAATCTCCCTTGGTACAACGGTATACCCCTAGCCGGGTCGAGGATTTCAATTTGCGTCTCTTCATTAGGATTTATCTGTAATAGCGAATGAAACGGTTCATATATATTATGGTATTATCACTAATTTTGATCTGCTGCTCTAAATATCCGGGACATTTTTCAGTGATTTCATGTATATGCATATCTCTGAACCCTGGTAAAACTGGGCAGAATACATCCTTTGCTCTATGTGACATATTTTAAGTCCCTTCAAATACACCAATGTCTTAAAAACAGACTACCAAGTTAGAAACATGCATCCAACCCTTGGTGGGCGGCGCTAAAATAAAAATTTATTTGGAGTCTCAACCTATGGAAACGTTTCAAGAATCCCCATTCTCAAGAGAAAAGGGGGAGCTATTTTATGATCACCTCCCTCTCCAAATTGTAGTCACTAGTCATCTGTTAAAAGGAACCCCAACTAGTATGACATATTGGCCTTATAAGATAACGTGGGCGTCAGCTATAAAAAAGGTGGTACAAAAACACTCAATGTTTTGTTTTTTGTTAAAAAAGGTTGAAAAAACGTAGGCCGCCATGTTTATGTATGTCTCGGTGACGTGTAAAGGTTGTACCAGCTGCGCTGCGTCTAGTGATTTTCCAACGTACCAGCTAAGTTTTGACAGTAGGCCTATAGTAACAGCGAGATGAACACGTCTGCTGTTCAGCCTTTTCAGTTTAAACCCGAGCGCACCGTAGGCTTAAATCAGGAGAATAACGCGGAAGATGGTAGGCCTACTCAAGAGTTACATGATGAAAATGAAGACTATCAGAGAGTTGAGGAAGCGAGAGTGGGGCAAAACCGTTGGTGTCTGTGCGGCAACTGGTTGCCAATGCCAAGCGAGAACGAGAGCATTGGCTGTCAGCAGCTGTCCAGGGTAGGCTAAGATCAGACTCTTATTATCAGTATAAATAATTTCCTAATCATTACCGCTTTCGTTTGCTTAATGAGAATATACAGTAAAATGCTAAAACAAGATGCTTTGATTTATATTTACAGATACTGCGTGTATCACAGCACATGAAAACTTCAACGCAGTTTGCCTCAATCAAGATGTTTTATGGGCTGTCCTTGTCAGCCTCCATGACCGGCAGAGTGCTGGTCTACCAAATCGGAAACCAGGTCACTAATAGGCAAGTGAAACGTGAACAGGTTTACCTGATCCGTTTTTTACTAGGTAGTTCACATCTGCTGGCTACTGTACAGCTGCATCCAACTGGTTTACATCCGTCTGCGTTGCTGCATCGGTCATACTTGGCGAACACTGTACAGTTATGAATTCATTAACAGCATCTGGTGGATTGTCGGTTACCTCCATGATCGGCGTAGTGTCCGATGATTCGTCTTCCACGACTGAAACTGTAGGAGCGGGTTGTTTACATCCTAGCAGGAGAGTGTCCAGAGTCTCTAGCCTTAGATGTTTGTTAGCGCGGCTTTCACTCGCTATGCGCGGACGTTTAGGCTCCTAGTGGGGGAAAATTGAAGGCACGGCATTTGGTTTTAGTCTTTGCTTCTAACCAGCAGCCCCTGTGAGCTCTTTTAGACGACTAAATGCCTCAAATGCATCAGGGCCGAAGTGGCGTGAACACAGCAGTGGGTCTTTTAGGGAGTTGTACTCGTCCACAAGCAACTTCACACTGTTTTCTTATTATCTTCTCGTGAGGAAAGCAGTGGAGGCTTACATCACTCCCCTTGTTGCCTTTTGACTGGAAATTACAACCAAACGCTGCACAATGTGGCATTATATTCACTTTTCGTTTTTCACTACCGTTAAATTTTGCGCCAATAGACTCTGTGCACCAGCGTAGTGACGAACTTCAGCTTTTGTCTAGAAGTCGGTATTGCAGTTTCCGGTTTACTTACTAATACTCATCCACATTTGAAAACACCTAAACTCACAATAAGATGAGTGATGCTGTTGTATGGAAAAAATATATATATAATGTACGTGACTCATTTAAGTTTCAAGGTACAAGTGGGGCATAATTTTAATCAGGAGAATGTCCTCTTTTTAATAAAATATGGCTTGCGCCATTCAATGACTTCAAACGCTAGACTAGAAATAGTCAGAAAAGGCGTTTTTTTTATATACTTCCACGTAACGCAGGTTTAAGCGCAATTAATACCATATAGGACCAGATGTTTACCTCCTATGCCAGTTGTTATTTTTCAGTTTCGTTGTGAAATGAGGTTACAGTATTAAATAAAAGAGGAGACCTGTTTTAGTGCTTTTTTGAGGCTATGGAATTTTAAGCTTCATTCAGGTTAGATGAGACTTAACGAAGGTTTGTTTCAATTCACTTGCGTTGGGGACGCACTAGCGTTCCAGCTCAGCCAGCATTCTTTTGCCGTTTTTGAGGCTAGAGTGAATTTTTATGCGTTCTATTGTCCTGCCTAATACTACACTAAAAAGGAACACGTTGCTAACTAGCTTAGCCGATAGCCAGCCGGCACACCACAGTAAAGTACTTACCCTCATAGTTGTGCAGATAACTCGATATGTAGAGTTTGAATCCCTTTTTCCGCTTGCTTGTTGGAGCAGGGGACCAGGCATCAACAATTCGATGGACATCACTAATGCTTATTTTAGGCATGTCTTGGAGACATCTACTAAAAACTGACATTTTGGGGCGACACAGGTGATCGCCTTTAGTAAACCGGAAAATGATATGCCGACATCTGGCTAAAGCGTAAGTTCGTCCATACGCTTGTGCACAGAGCCTATAGCTCACCTCTTAATTTGAACACAACCATTACACGTCATCGACCCAGTATGCATTTCAAACGCAAAAAATAATGGCTGCCTCCGTAGTTCAAAATCTGTAATACAATGTGAGGATTTGTAAATAACGGAAATTTTTTGATGTATTTCTAACAGTTTTTTTGTAGGAGAGAGCAATTGTAGCATATTTAGGCCTATGTATCTTAATAGTCAGGGTTCCAGGTTTTTTATTACTCAAAATATACTTCCTAAGAATAACCTCTTTGAAAAGGCAGATACAGCCTAATGGTAGTCAACCCAAAAACAGACACACATCGTTTACTGATCAACCCCTTCCACAGATGTATGAACAATGTTATATTTTTTTTATTAACTGTCTGGTGGAATTCTTTAAAATTTTGTACCAAACTATGTAAAATAATTGGTTGATACATGGTTTGATATATGCAGTATTTTTTCAAGTGAGAAACTCCACTGGAGGTAATTGAGAACCACTTATACCTCATGCAACCTAGCGAGCAGAGGACCATTATGGTTGGAGAGTAGGTCAGGCGAACGTCTCTAATCTTATGGAGAAACCATAACAAATCAACATAATCATTGTGTCATATTATTTATCTTTGTTTTACAGGTTTGTGAAGTGACAAACACAAATTCTTCATAATCAAGATTGATATAACATTGTTAGTAGTTGACAACAATCTTTTGGCATGTATAGAATTAACTTTTATTGAGTTTGGGTGCGCTAGCCTGTTTGGGCTATCCGAGAAGCTAGCAATCCTAACTTAATGAACATCAAATGCAAGGAAACTTTGCGCGCACCAGTTGTGTATTTTTCCTTTCATATTCCACTAGATGTTTTGTCTACATAGATATTTGAGAATGTTTGTATTGTAATTGAGATGTTACAATATTCTTTTAGCAGGATTTAAGTTTTCTACCCTAAAGCAGTTATTGAAATGCAGTTAAATGTAAGGCCTCCAGATAGTGTTTCATTGTCTAATTTTAAGGTATTAATGTGGAATGCAGACTGATGTCTGTATGCTTATTGAAACATCTTTATGGTCACATTAATTTTTCTAAAGGCATTGTTATTTGTATACTTAACTAAATGTGTTCATATTCTATAGCCAGGCTTTGGGTTGGTACAGCCAATGGTGTGTATGGTGTGTGTGTATGTGTAAAATCAGGATTTATGTTTGTTTTTGAAACAGTATGAAGTCAACTGATGTTGACACATGTAAATGTAATGTAAATGATTGTGCTATCAGAAAGAGAGAACAATAGAGAACTATAATAAATCTTAAGACACCTTTCTTATAAACCAGTACAGTTATTCTGTTATATTATTTATCTTGTTTTAGAGGTCATATAACCAGCCTTCCTGGTCCCACGTCTGTGACCTGTAAGAGATTCTTGGGTTTCTCATAATCTGCTTTTTCCTAGGTACAGTAGGTAGACATTAATTACAAATGTTTCACTTTCTCATAAGTTGCTTTGAATAGCACAGAAGTCCAATAACTGAACACCGCTCGGGTTCAGATCAGGGGGGCCGTTCCTCCCAATCACGCCCCTCCAGGTGTCACTGTCGTTGCCCACGTGGGCGTTGAAGTCCCCCAGTAGAACGATAGAGTCCCCAGTCGGAGCACTTTCCAGCACCCCTCCCAGAGACTCCAAGAAGGTCGGGTACTCTGCACTGCCCGTTCGGCCCGTAGGCACAAACAACAGTGAGAGACCTATCCCCGACCCGTAGGCGCAGGGAAACGACCCTCTCGTTCACCGGGGTAAACTCCAACACATGGCGGCAGAGCTGGAGAGCTATAAGCAAACCCACACCAGCCCGCCGCCTCTCACCATGGGCAACTCCAGAGTGGTGAAGAGTCCATTTTCTCTCAAGGAGTGTG
Source organism: Esox lucius (assembly GCF_011004845.1). Classification (NCBI taxonomy): domain Eukaryota; kingdom Metazoa; phylum Chordata; class Actinopteri; order Esociformes; family Esocidae; genus Esox; species Esox lucius. The sequence goes on from NC_047587.1 coordinate 46,421,497, forward strand.
GTTCCAGAGCCCAAGCCGTGCGTAGAGGTGATCCCGACTACCTCTAGAACCTCTCAACCTCACGCACGATCTCAGGCTCCTTCCCCGCCAGCGAGGTGACGTTCCACGTCCCTAGAGCTAGTTTCCGTGTCCAGAGATCAGGTTGTCTAGGCCCCCGCCTTCGACTGCCGCCCGATCCTTTCTGCACCTGCCCCTTATGGTCCCTCCTGTGGGTGGTGAGCCCACGGGAGGGCGGCCCCAATGTCGCTCGTGTGGGGTGGGCCCGGCCGGGCCCCATGGGGAAAGGCCCGGCCACCAGGCACTCGCCAACAAGCCCCAACCCTGGGCCTGGCTCCAGGGTGGGGCCCCGGCTGCGCCATGCCGGGCGACGTCACAGAACACAAGATTGTTTTCATCTTAAGGGGTTTTTGAACCGCTCTTAGTCTGACCCGTTTCCCAAAACATTGGGATGCTGTGTAACTGTAAAAGAAAAACATAATGCAGTGATGTACAAATCATTTAAACCCTATATTCAATACAACATAGTACAATTTGTTTCTTGAAAAATATATGCACACTTTGATATATATGAATTTGATGCCAGCAACATCTGGAATAGTGTACAGTAACTGGCAACCTCTGAAAACCCTTGTCTGTAAACACAGTACATCACTGCATCCACAAATGCAAGTTAAAACTTTACCATGCAAAGAAGAAACCACATATGAACAAGATCCAGAAACACTGCCGCCTAACCTGGGCCTGAGCTCATTTAAGATGGACTTAGGCAAAGTGGAAAACTTTCCTGTGGTCTGATGAATATTATTTTTTTAATTATTTATAATGGATGCCGCGTCCTTTGAATTAAAGAGGAGAGGGACCATCCAGCTTGTTATCAGTGCACAGGTCAAAAGCCAACATCCGGGATGGTTATGGGGTGCGTTAGTGCACATGGCATGGGTGACTTGCAATCTGTGAAGGCACCATTAATGCTGAACAATAAGGTTTTGAAGCAACAAATGCTGCCATCCAGACAACATCTTTTTCAGGGAAGGCTTATTTCAGCAAGACAATGCTAAATCACATTCTGTACGTATTACAACAGCATGGCTCCTTAATAAAAGTGTCCGGGTGCTACACTGGCTTGCCTGCATTCCAGATCTGTCACCTATTGAAAACATTTGGAGCATTATGAAATGAAAAATACAATAAAGAAGACCCCAAACTGTTCAGCAGATGAAATCCAATATCAAGCAAGAATGGGAAAACATTTCACTTTTAAAACTACAGCAATTTGTCTCCTAAGTTCCCAAACACTTGGAGTATTGTTAAAAGAAGAGGTGATGCAACACAGTGGTTAATGTGCCCCTGTCTCAATTTTGAAACATATTGCTGTCATCAAATTCAAAATGGGCATGTATTTTTCCCCCCAAAAATCTATTTCTCAGTTATTTGATATGTTGTCTTTGTAATATTTCTATTGAATATAGGGATGAATAATTAGCAAATCACTGATTTCTGTCTTTATTAGCATTTTATGCAGTGTCCCAACTGTTTTTACAAATGGGGTTGTATTAAAGATTTGCTGCTTTGGTGTAAAAAAAAAATCATATTTCTTTAAACATGAAGCATTTTTTACCCTGAATGGTGTAGCGGTAAAGTCACTGCCTTGCAGTTAGAAGTATCATTGCGAGACCAGGGAGACTCCTCCTTGTGGATTAGCCTCTTGGTGTCTCTTGGTGGGTTGTGCAATTGGCCAGCACCATCTGCGTAGTAATTGGTTGGCTTGCCTGGTGCACTCTAGCGACTCCTTGATGTGGCTTGGGACCCTGTAAATTTGACCAAAACAATGAAACAATTCTTAATTAAAAAATAATAGCCTAATGAACAGCAGCTGCTATATTGCCTATAATGACAGAATAGGCATTTTAGCCCATTCAATCAACACTGAAGAGCACACTAATGATATTCTTAACTTCCATAAACATTGAAAAGTAATAAAGCCTTGGCAGTTAACATAACATTATTTCAAAATGTATCTCCTGCATTGTTCATGTCGTCCCATCTGCGCACTAAACAACATGAGCGGTGCGCATTGTCTGCTGCGTCTTTCATTTATTTTCTTTCATGCTTAATATTTTCTCTGTGCAAAAAGATCTATTCTATTTCTCACTGACAGCAAGAAAATTTTATATTTAACAATTCAATATTTTGTTTGTGTGCCTAACTGTACATATAAACATGTATACAGGGCACAACCTTAAAAGAGATCCAGGTCTTTGTCTGTTTTCTGTTTACCAATGCTATTAATGTCATTTTATTTGTTGCATGATTATCGCTATTTTTATTATTATTACTATTGTTACTATTAACAATATTAATTGTAAATATAGCTGCATAGCAACAATGGATGGGGTCCTCCAATATAGTGAGTTTAGGAACCTGGACTGGTAGGTACACTCACACTGTATATCTTTGTATAGTCATATACTGTCTAAAATGTGTGTGTGCCTGTGTATACGTCAAAGAGAAAGACAGCATAGAAGTATATTTAGTATATTTAAAGTATTGCCATAGTGTCAATATGGTTAGTATAAGAAAATATTCTTGTAAGGGATATTTGTGTCCATGTGTATGTGGTCATATAGACCTCTGAGCCAACAGACTACTGCCAAAGACAATAGAGAGAAAAGCATTGAGAGTAAAAGAGGTAGTGGGAAGGCAGTGCTACGTCTATTGATTATTGTTACAAGTGGATGTACACTGGGGCAAAAAAATATTTAGTCAGCCACCAATTGTGCAAGTTCTCCCACTTAAAAAGTTGAGAGAGGCCTGTAATTTTCATCATATGTACACTTCAACTATGAGACACAAAATGAGAAAGGAAATCCAGAAAATCACATTGTAGGATTTTGTAATGAATTTATTGGTAAATTATGGTGGAAAATAAGTATTTGGTCAATAACAAAAGTTCATCTCAATTCTTTGTTATATACCCTTTGTCAAACGGTCAAACGTTTTCTGTAAGTCTTCACAAGGTTTTCACACAAGGTTTGCTGGTATTTTGGCCCATTCCTCCATGCAGATCTCCTCTAGAGCAGTGATGTTTTGGGGCTGTCGCTGGGCAACCCGAACTTTCAACTCCCTCCAAAGATTTTCTATGGGGTTGAGATCTGGTGACTGGCTAGGCCACTGCAGGACCTTGAAATGCTTCTTACGAAGCCACTCCTTCGTTGCCCGGGCGGTGTGTTTGGGATCATTGTCATGTTGAAAGACCCAGCCACGTTTCATCTTCAATGCCCTTGCTGATGGAAGGAGGTTTTCACTCAAAATCTCACGATACATGGCCCCATTCATTCTTTCCTTTACACGGATCAGTCGTCCTGGTCGCTTTGCAGAAAAACAGCCCCAAATCATGATGTTTCCACCCCCATGCTTCACAGTAGGTGTGGTGTTCTTTGGATGCAACTCTGCATTCTTTCTCCTCCAAACACGACGAGTTGAGTTTTTACCAAAAAGTTATATTTTGGTTTCATCTGACCATATGACATTCTCCCAATCCGCTTCTGGACCATCCAAATGCTCTCTAGCAAACCTCAGACGGGCCTGGACATGTACTGGCTTAAGTAGGGGGACACGTCTGTCACTGCAGGATTTGAGTCCCTGGCGGCGTAGTGTGTTACTGATGGTAGTCTTTGTTACTTTGGTCCCAGCTCTCTGCAGGTCATTCACTAGGTCCCCCTGTGTGGTTCTGGGATTTTTGCTCACTGTTCTTGTGATCATTTTGACCCCACGAGGTGAGATCTTGTGTGGAGCCCCTGATCGAGGGAGATTATTAGTGGTCTTGTATGTCTTCCATTTTCTTATAATTGCTCCCACAGTTGATTTCTTCACACCAAGCTGCTTACCTATTGCAGATTCAGTCTTCCCAGCCTGGTGCAGGTCTACAATTTTGTTTCTGGTGTCCTTTGACAGCTCTTTGGTCTTAGCCATAGTGGAGATGGAGTGGGACTGTTTGAGGTTGTGGACAGGTGTCTTTTATACTGATAACAAGTTCAAACAGTTGCCATTAATACAGGTAACGAGTGGAGGACAGAGGAGCCTCTTAAAGAAGAAGTTACAGGTCTGTGAGAGCCAGAAATCTTGCTTGTTTGTAGGTGACCAAATACTTATTTTACAGAGAAATTTAGCAATAAATTCATTAAAAATCCTACAATGTTTCTGGATTTGTTCTTCTCATTTTGTCTCTCATAGTTGAAGTGTACCTATGATGAAAATTACAGGCCTCTTTCATCTTTTTAGGTGGGAGAACTTGCACAATTGGTGGCTGACTAAATACTTTTTGCCCCACTGTATATATTTTGTACATGTAGGTATATGTAGTTAGTGCTGGCACTTTTGTCACATTCTCTTGTCCAAATATGTGAGTGAGTTTGTCTGAACGTAACCTTATCTCTCCCCGGCAGCAAACTTTTGTAGACAGTTTGGAGAATCAGGAGAACTTTAGATCAGAGTGTGTCAGAAAGAAGACTGGCTTTGAAACATCTATTCTGAGAAGCCAGATCTTTGCTCACACAAGGGTGGAATGGATGGAAGGGAAAGAAAATATTTAAAATGGAATTAATAATAACTGAAGCTAAGTATGCATGGGATATGAAAGCCAATTTTTAGCCATTACATCGTGTCTGGTTTTGTGCAACCTTTGCTTTCCTTTTATTATTCTATTGATAATAAAAGGAATTTTATTATAAATTTTTTACCTTGTAAAAATAATTGCTCTGATTAATTCTCTCATATTAACTAATTCCAAGTGGTACTTGAAATTATGTACTGTTTGATTATGTATTTTTACACCGAAATGTTTTCATTTTTTTTGTGGCAAACTTTTTATTGAACAATTTGAACATTACATTTTTGTGTGAAAGAAAAAAAGAAAAGAAAAAGAAGGTGGGTAGACATTTTCCAGACCCACCAATGGGAACTCTTGCAGTAGATTTCTGAGAGTCTTGCAGTCACACAGCATAATCCACAGTAACACCTCATATGCGAGCAAGCAATGTTATGTCTGAAAGAGAACTGATAAGAGTTTCCCAGGCATACACAGTAGATGCTCGCACTTTATGTATGACAGCCAATTACCTTTCTAAAAGAGCAATGTCTCTAAAATGATTTAGCCATTCTTTTGCCGACGGGATGTCCGGGGAAAACCATGAGTGTATTATGGTCTTCTTAGCGGCAGTCAATCCTGCAAATATAACTTTCCTCTGTGTCAATCTGGTATTGTCACTAAGAATGGAGTCATCATTGAATAGAAGTGGGGGGGGGGGGGGTGCATAGGAATGGGGAATCCTAAGATATTTTCAAGGCACCTATGCACCTTGGACCAGAGGCCAGACACAGAGGGACATTCCCAAAAAACATGAAGGTATGTGCCAACAATGTCCTGATCACATTTTGTACAGTTGGGATCATTTGTCAGTTTCATTGTAAAGCATCTGTATGGTGTGGCATAACATTTATGCACAAACATTTAATGAATAAGAAGGGTATATTGGTCCAAATATTGTCCCAGTTCAGATCATAACCCTGACCCTCAAGTTCATGGTTTCAATCAATAAATCAAATTTATTTATAAAGCCCTTTTTACAACAGCAGTTGTCACAAAGTGCTTTACAGAGACACCCGGTTTCAAGAATTGATCACTCCCAAAGGTTTAACATTTTTAGAGAGCAGGTTATTGTAGATAATGGACACTAATCCAGTAGAAGGTGTTTGAGAGGAAATCCAAGTGTCCAGCGGATTAGGGGGTAAAGGTGAATCCCATGGAACTCCAAGGGCATGGATTGCAGATCTCAACTAGAGATATAAGAACCAAGGAAACCTAGGGAGAGAATAATGTTCTTTAAGCTCTGAAACAAAACCATTTCTGTTGTATAGATCTTGGAGAACGTGAATTCCTCCAGAAGCCCAAATGTCCTGAATGGTTGCCTTCAAATGGGAGGAAAATTACAAGGCCTCTCCTCTTAAAAAGCACTTAGTTATTTCCCAAAGTATTTGGGGTGAGGCTGCTGTCTCTGAATTAATGTCTAAAAATACTTTAAGATTATTTCTCTGTTTTTTAAAAAATTCAGCATTTTGGAGTAATGTTGTATTAAAGCGCCACCTGTGTGTATCTTTACTGTGGGTCAGTAGGAACTTAGTTATATAACACAGGGGCATGATCTGATATTAAAATAGGAAGAATATCAGTGGAATCGATACAGTGATTCAGGGAAGCGGAAATGAACATCAGTTCTCGAGTATGTCTTGTGTCTGGCCGAGAAAAATTCTTAACTAAAGTGGATCGATAATATTAAGCTCAGAAATAAAGCTGTTGATCCCACGAGGGGAGTCCTGGCTTGAACTTGTTTTCATAGATTTGTCAAAATTTGTCTCACACACCTGGTTAAAGTCACCCCCAACTATAAGCTGATGACCTGGAAAGTCTAAGAAATTATTAGAAATTGTACTTAAGAAATTTGGATCACAGATGTTTGGGCCATATATCAATGCAAGATATATATTGTCAATTGTAACACAGACGTAAGTCAGTCTACCAATGTCATCACAGCCCGATTTTCCCATCCTCACCCCTTACTTCCTAATGAATAAAAGAGCCATTCCTTTTGTCCTATTTGTCGCAGAAGAATGAGCAACACACTTGGGCTCTAATCAGGTTATCTCCTCAGAAACAGTCTGCATTCTTCTGAATTGAATTCTTAAAGTGACTTAATCAGTATTAAGAGGTAGTATGCTCTTTTAAGTAAACCTAGGTCAGATACTCAGTGCAGTCGAGAGGGGAGTAAGCAGCATGAAACTTTAAGTAATCCACTGTTTGGGTCAAGTTGGAGTGGGAAAACTATCTGCAAGGGTCCCTCGTCAATCCGGTATGGTGGGGAATGAGACGCTGGAGGTGCCAGCTTCACTGGATGCTGAGCGAGGGCTCCTGTCGAGCATGGCCATAAATGTCTCCGCATCCGCCACCCTTTCGAAAAAGTGCAGCAAACCATTGTGTCTAACCTTCAGGGTTGCTGGATATCTCAGGAACGGCCGCAGACCTCTGTTGACAAGCTGTTTTCTCACTGCGTCGAAGGCTTTCCTCCTTTGCGCGGTATCGTTGCTGTAGTCGGGAAAAAACAGCAACCCGAACGTCGATGTCTGCCCCTCGCTGGATATCTGTTGTGTAGGCGTGGACAAAAGGGCTCTGGCTCCGTTGAGACGGCTGGTCCTGTCCTGGGTAGTGAATATACGATGAGCCGGTTGAATTTCAATCTTCTCCCCGGCCAGGGAGGGGATCCACACAGGCTGAGTCTGCTGACTCTGGCAGGCCGACAAGTTGGAAATTAGACCTCCGTGATCTGTCCTCCATCTCAGCGACTTTCTGGCAGAGGTTCAGCAGCTGCTTCTGGAGGTCATCCACATCGCGTTCCACCACTCTGATGTTAGCGGATGTAGCGTCTGGCCTCCCCTGCAGCTTTCTACCGGCCTCGGCTTGCTGTGCGATATCCTTGCTGAGTTTGTACACTGCCGAGTTGGAGGCTTCAATCATAGCTTTCAGGGCTCGGATTTCACCGGCAAGCTTTTCCTCGACTGCCTCTCTCACAGCCAACTTGACTTTTCCAGTTAGCCTTTCTTCTTGCTCACGCAATGCTAACAAGATGGCTGCGTTTGAATCATCCTCCGGTTCTTGGCCCGAAACTTTCTTTTTGCCTGCTTTATTCTTCGCTCATCTCCTGCTCAACATTTTGTAGCGACACATAGACGTAATTTAAACTAGAATAGTTTCTGAATTGTGAGATATTTCGTGTATTATTGGACTTTTGAGACTGAGCTCAGAACTACACGCGCATCAAGCTTGAGCAGCCACCGGAAGCCTCTGTTTTCATAGTTTTGTTGGGTGATATTTCTAAGAAGTGGTATTCATCCTCCATTCATTAATATTTGGTTGAGCTTCCTTTCACTCCAATAACAGTTTATTGGAGTGACAGTAAGTTTTTTGGGATATGTACTGTACCAGCTTTGCACACAGGGATGGAGTGAGGAAGTCCTTTGCAGATTTTCTTGAGGTTGTTCAGGTTTGTTGAACAACACTTGTGGACTGCAATTTTTGTTGCCACAGGTTATAAATGGGATTGAGATCAGGACATTGACTGGGCTGATGTTGGACATTCATGTTGTTGTTCATGAGCCACTCCAGTTTGCTTTGGCTTTGTGAGTGAAGCAGGTTATCTTGTAGTAATCCATATTATTTTGCTTTTTATAATAACAAGCCAGTGCCTGCTGATTAGAAGAATTCTCCATTGATGCTACTGTCACCATGCCTCACTGTAGAGACGTTTTGTCTCGAGGGCTGGGCAGTGTTTGGACCACACAAACTGCTTTGAGTTTTGGACAAAAAGCAATATCTTGGTCATACTGTACGTCACAGTTGGGTCAGGTTGAGGCTTTCTATCAAACCCAAGACATCCTTTCAGATGGTACTTTTTGAGTCAAGTTTTTTGTATTGCCAGCCTCCCAGACAGGCCAATGTAATTATGAGCTCTTGAAATGGTTGACCTGTGCACCATAAATCTGCTTTCAACCACCATAACTCCCTCAAATTGTTTATTGGCCTCTCTGTGGCTTCTCTGATGTCTCCTACTTGTTTAGGGGCTAATTCCTGAAGGAAAACCTTCCATGGTTGTGTCGGTGTCTGTGATTCAGCTTCCAGTTCCTAATTATTGATCCAACTTCACTCCAACTGCACTCACTGAGATCTCCAAAAACTCTTTCCTAATCTATGCATTTGTATTCATTTCAAGCATCTGTAGAAAGATCATTGGTCTTAATTTTCCATCAGATTCACAGTCCCAGCTTTTTTTTTTTTTTTACTTGTTTTCAAATTTTCAACATTTGATATGTTGTCTTTGTTCTGTTGGATATAAGGTTTATATAATTTGCACATTATGGCATTCTGTTTTTCTTTACATTTTAAACAGCGTTCCAAACTTTTTGATAAAAGGGTTGTACACCCACCTGCCAATTGTTGTTTTTCCTTTCAAAGTACACCTTTTAACATTATAATAAACTAGCATGCTCTAATATAGAAGCACAGTTAATGGCTCAATATGGGTTAACTTCCCTGCTCTATTTTACAGAAACATACCTTGCCAGGTCTGGCATTGAACTAGCATCTGTTAGTAAGTAGCCCAGCACGCTCCCCACTAGACAATCTTCTGTCCATCGATCACAGTGCAGCCCAGTACCAGGTGGACATTTTGGACTTTAGATGCAGACATTTGCCATCTATACAGTCACATAGAATACTTGCATTGTTTCCTGAACAAAGTATCAACACTGTGCCTAGCTAAATACATGCAGACACACAAACACACACAGACAGTAGTTTAAATATTTAATACAATGCATTGTCAAACAGAAACCAATGCTATGCTACTAACATGCTTATTTAGGCCAGAGGAGACTGTTTTTTTGGGCTGTGATCAAATAGAATTTTAACACAGTGGTGTGTTCCAAAAGTCACCCTCAATATATACTCAATAGTGCATTACTTTTGACCAAAGCCTTGTATTGCTAAGAGGGTGCCATTTGGGTTATGGACAAATGACAGAAATCTATTGAGACACAACTACTCTAACAGTATAATCTCATCAGCAACCCTGTAGTTTCTGTTGAGCTCTACAGTTAGAGTAATTGTGCCTCAATAGACTTCTGTGTCCATCACCCTAACTTTCCTGCTTTAATCAAACAACTGTCAAAATCAGCTGGTTTATTAAAGCAGGAAAAATACATCTTAGCTGACAAGGTTTCCCCCCTTCCACACACACACGCGCATAAATGTACTTACTCACATATGCACGGATAGAAATGCATCAACAGTAAGAATGTGTGGGTGATGTTTTTCTAACCTTAGCTTCTTTACCATTGTTCACCCAATGTCCATTCAGTGTATATGTGGGTGTTATCAGGGTTTTCTTTCCACTTCACAGCACCATCGACCGTATGCCCACACTGATTTTTATAATATGTTTTAAAATAAATGTACAGTTCTTAATTTTTTTTTATGGGGAGCAGGTAAGCTTCTTCTGACCATAATCTTACCAGTTACCCACTGCTGTTCTGGTGTTGGTGGAACTGGATTTTGACACGTTTTAGATTAATTCCAAATAGTCACTAAATTTATGTAACAAATTAATTTAATATATAAAGAGAGTATTACAATTACAGTAGTAGAGATAAAAATGCAGGCAGCAGTGAGGAAAATGCAAGAAAGAGCTTTCCCAAACTCCACTCTGGTTTATATCCCATAACCAAAGGTGTAGGGGTTGGTTTACTGACCAAAGGATAACAAAACTAGTTATAGACCCGTTATCAATTTGGGACACATTCCAATCTGTTTCCTGGGGCCCTTCCTAAGCTAGGAAATTAAAAACAACCCTTTTGTTAAATTGCCTCTATGCTGTACTTTCTTCTGTGCAAATCCAGTCACCTCCATAGCCACTCTGGTTAGTCATCCAAAATCTCCTCCCAGCTTAGAAAGTCCCACCTTGCAAACCAATCCCTAATTTTATCATATTCACGGACATCTAGCCATGGCAAAGGAGTAAAAGCAAGGATGAAGGGAACTTTACTTATAATCCTTGACAACTAGAATTCAGTTTTTTTTTTTGAAGACCATTGGCATTTAAATGTGCACAGAGAGCTTCTAAAGGAGATAGGTGTCTCCACCCATTTACATCATAGAGTAGACACAGAACAATTTACAGTTGTGAATCCATTCACAGTATAAGTTGTGATACAACTGTGAATGTTGTACAACTTAATGTGGACAAGTCCAAGGGGGTGAATACCTTTGAGACACACCATTTATATCTACCGTATGCATACATACACTATATAAATAAAAGTATGTGGACACCCCTACTTATTATTGAGTCCAGGTGTTTCAGCCACACCCATTGTTCACATAAAATCTAACTCATAGCCATGAAATTTCCATAGACAAACATCAGCAGTATAATGCAGTATACTGCAGTCTACTGAAGAACTCTGTGACCTCAAACATGGCGCTGTCATAGGATGCCTCCTTTGCCACAAGTCAGTTCGTGAAATGTCTGCCCTACTAGATCCGCCCTGATCAACTGTAAGTGCTATAATTGTGAAATGGAAGTGTAGTTTTAGAGGTCCCGAATTACAAATTGAATGTGGATCCTGTAAATGAACCCACTGCCGGATCAAACAAGCTATAACAGGAGCACGGTGCTGAAATAACTGAGAAAAAGCCTCACGCATGTGCTGATAAATAAGTAGAAAATATAAATATAATGAACACAATGCCTTAACACATTCTTAATTGTCATCACTGCCAAAACTGCTCTGTGCCCACATTATTAATTTACGGGATTTCCACCGACAACCAAACTCTATTATTATAATTCAAGCATTGCACCCAATCCATAGATTGGCCTAGCTAACTACACCATAACATTAACATTAACATAGTCATTAAAACTACCGCAGAGTTTCTGGATTTTTTTTTTATTCTCACCTTTATGTTTAATGGTCAAAAACACTGGACTAGGGCCCTTAGTTCTGGTGGAGGGTTATCCTAATAACAAGGGATACAAAGACATGGAATTGGGTGCTTCCAACTTTGTGGAAACAGATCAGGAAAAGCCCTTTCTTTTTCCAGTATGAGTGTTTCCCCAGTGCACAAAGCTGGGTCCATAAAGACGGTGGTCCAACAAGGTTTGTGTGGAGGAACTCGAGTGGCATGCACAGAGCCCTGACTTCAACCCCACTGAACACCTTTGGGATAAATTGGATCGGCGTTTGCAAGCCAGGCCTTGTTCTACATCAGAGCCTGACCTCACTAAGGCTCTTTTGGCTGAAGTGCAGGGCTCAAAGTTTTGTGGAAAGTCATCCCAGGAGAGTGGTGGCTGTTATAGATGCAAAGGGGGGGCCCAACCCATGGTTTTGGAATGGGATGTCCAACAACCTCATATAGGTGATGTCCAAATATTTTTGTATATAGATTGCGTATTGAAAAGGTACAGGGGTCAGCTGCTTTAAGCACTGATGAAGTTAAAATGGAAGGAAAAAGAGGACAAAGACAAAACATTCTGCATGGAAATATTGGAAGATAATAATTCAACAGGAGAAAAACAACAAAAAGGGAAACAAAGGAAATTAAAAAGAGTGAGGACAAAATTAAAGAGACAGAAAGTCTTCTGACAGAATGTGAACAGCTGTGCTGTCAAGGAGTCGATAAGCGTCGCTTGTGATGGAAACAGATTGTCCTGTGATTGTTCATTTCGGGGCACACTTGGTGTGCTTTGAGGCTGTTGAGGCATCTGCTGGAATCTGCTTGAAAATAACAAAACATTACGAATGGCAACAAGACAAACGGTTGAGCTCTAATTAATTTGTGCCGCAAGACACTGGTACTGAGAGTGCAATATACAGTATGAGTCAAAAGTTTTAACACACATGGTTTGGATACAATTACCTGTTCATTTGAATGGGCAAGTATGTCTAAACCTTTGACTAGTACTAATATATATACAGCTCCGGAAAAAGTTAAGAGACCATGGCACCTTTTTCTCTTAATTTTTACCCTTCTGTTCCTCACTCAAAACCATCCTTTACAACTTTTTTGGAAAGGAAAGAAAAAGGTGCTGTGGTCTCTTAATGTTTTCTGGACCTGTATATATACTGCTTAATTTGTTTTGCATATGTCAAATCAAAAACACAAGGGCAAATAATTTGAGATTATGTCACTAATAATTCAAATGAAGATACGAAATATCTATGCATTTCTAATTCATGTAAAAAAAAAAAGATTCTGGCCACTGAATGGCGTAGTGTTTGAATCCTGGTGATGTTTTGACAGTGTACGGGATTCTAGACAAGTGTGCTGCAAAATACCGCATGGCGTGAATGCGTAGCTGTCAGAGGACAGGACAAGTTCACTCTCCTGCTCCTGATGTGGAGTTGTTGCAATCTGGCAAGCCCTTAATTGTAAATAAACATGATGAAATTGGTAGGAGATAAAAATGTGGTTAAGAAAATGTTACAGTTATTTATTTATTATTATTTGAAAATAAATATATTTTTGCATCTGTCTTCACATTTGTGTGTGTGTGTGTGTGTGTGTCTGCCCTCCACAGATCACAGTCCATAAGTGGAGCATCTTCCGGTCTCTCCACTAGCCCGATCAGTAGTCCACGGGTAAGTCTCCTGCCCCCTGATACTGCCCTCCTTTTTATTTTTGTGTTTTTCCTCAGGCATCACACTGGCAACCCATCCAGCTGCTGCCTGTCTATGATTTGATCACTGAGGATAGGAGATAAGCCTGAAATAAATACATTAGCTACACTGGAATTACCAAGGCATTAGTACTATAACATGCATTGGAGGCCTGGGGTTTCTGTAGTACTGTTTCCGTTTCACCACTGCTTTTTGTCTGACTTATTTTTTAGGTTAGACAGTTAGGAAGTTTATGAATGACAGCCATAAATAAAAAACATATATCAACCAAAGCCTGGCCCTTCTCGAGCTCTGAGAGTCCTAGCCAGCTGAATTATACTGAACAAAATTATAAACGCAACACTTTTGTTTTTGCCCCCATTTATCATGAGCTGAACTCAAAGATCTAAGACTTTCTCTATGTACACAAAAGGCCTATTTCTCTCAAATATTGTTCACAAATCGTTCCAAATTTGTGTTAGTGAGCACATCTCCTTTGCCAAAATAATCCATCTACGTCACAGGTGTGACATATCAAGATGCTGATTAGACAGCATGATTATTGCACAGGTGTGCCTTTGGCTGGCCACAATAAAAAAAAAAATATATATATATGTGTTTATCCCATGGTCAAAGGAATTTGAAGAAGTGCTTGTTTAATGCATTCTAAGAAGTGGTGCAGTTATGAAGTTTAATGTAAAAATATTTAAAGAATATAAAAGGGTTAAAATTGAATTTCAGTGGCCAATTGTTTTGTAATTTTGTAAATTAACAGTAGGGTTTGAGTAAGTGTCAAATGGTTAACTATAACTTTACAGTATTTCCAAAAATGCAGTAAATAGAAGTAGAAAGAGTGCCCACAGTAAAAATAAAAGTGAATTACATTGATTCAATAACTATCAAGAAAGGTGACAATTACTAACTTTTTCATCATGTGAGAGAATCGTGGAAATAAAATAAATAAATATTGTTGTTCACATTATATTCTAACTTGAGCCTTCCACGTGAGAGGCACTGTCTTTAACCATAACGTCACGGCTTTACGCATTTCACCAGTCGTTAAACACTATTGAATATTGTGTTAAACTGACTAATGTTTCTTATTAAGTTTACCTCAACCACAAATAGCGTCTATGAGCTGTTAACTGTTGCCACTGGCCGTTTGAACAGCTTATTTGCCAGTAATAGGCTTACTGGTATCTACTAACTTCTTAGGAATAATCATAAGAATTGAACAATTGCTAGCGAGACAAACTTGTCCATGCCAGAAACAGTCGCAATATAACTGTATACAGTTTTAGTTAAGGCTCATGGTAACGTAACTACTGTAGCCTATGTTGTAGCCAGCAAATGTGTTTGTCTATCCTGACCCAAAATGCATGCATGGATGCGTACTTGGAAAATCCACCAGAAACAGTCGCACTATAACCGAAAACTGTTTTACAAACCCGATTCCAAAAAAGTTGGGACAGGTAGCAATAAGAGGCCGGAGAAGTTAATGTACAGATAAGGAACAGCTGGAGGACCAATTTGCAACTTATGTCAATTGGCAACATGATTGGGTATAAAAAGAGCCTCTCAGAGTGGCAGTGTCTCTCAGAAGTCAAGATGGGCAGAGGATCACCAATTCCCCCAATGCTGTGGCGAAAAATAGTGGAGCAATATCAGAAAGGAGTTTCTCAGAGAAAAATTGTAAAGTGTTTTAAATTATCATCTACAGTGCATAATATCATCCAAAGATTCAGCGAATCTGGAACAATCTCTGTGCATAAGGGTCAAGGCCAGAACCATACTGGATGCCCGTGATCTTCGGGCCCTCAGACGGCACTGCATCACATACAGGAATTATACTGTAATGGAAATCACAACATGGGCTCAGGAATACTTCCAGAAAACATTTGTCGATGAACACAATCCACCGTGCCATTCGCCGTTGCCGGCTAAAACACTATAGGTCAAAAAAGAAGCCATATCTCAACAGGATCCAGAAGTGCAGGTGTTTTCTCTGGGCCAAGGATAATTTAAAATGGACTGTGGCAAAGTGGAAAAGTGTTCTGTGGTCAGACTAATCAAAATTTGAAGTTCATATTGGAAAACTGGGACGCCATGTCATCCGGACTAAAGAGGACAAGGACAACCCAAGTTGTTATCAGCGCTCTCTTCAGAAGCCTGTTTCTCTGATGGTATGGGGTTGCATGAGTGCGTGTGGCATGGGCAGCCTACACATCTGGAAAGGCACCATCATTGCTGACAGTTATATCCAAGTTCTAGAACAACATATGCTCCCATACAGACGTTGTCTCTTTCAGGGAAGACCTTGCATTTTCCAACATGACAATGCCAGACCACATACTGCATCAATTACAATGTCATGGCTGCATAGAAGAAGGATCCGGGTACTGAAATGGCCAGCCTGCAGTCCAGATCTTTCACCCATAGAAAACATTTGGCGCATCATAAAGAGGAAGGTACGACAAAGAAGACCTAAGACAGTTGAGCAACTAGAAGCCTGTATTAGACAAGAATGGGACAACATTCCTATTCATAAACTTGAGCAACTTGTATCCTCAGTCCCCAGACGTTTGCAGTCTGTTATAAAAAGAAGAGGGGATGCCACACAGTGGTAAACATGGCCTTGTCCCAACATTTTTGAGATGTGTTGATGCCATGAAATTTAAAATCAACTTATTTTTCCCTTAAAGTGATAAATTTTCTCAGTTTGAACATTTGATATGTCATCTATGTTGTATTCTGAATAAAATATAGACATTTGAAACTTCCACATGATTGCATTCTGTTTTTATTCACAATTGTACAGTGTCCCAACTTTTTTAGAATCGGGTTTGTATTTCAGGCTTACACTAATGTAATCACTGGAGGTTTTAGCCAGCAAAGTTTTCATCTATATGGAATAATTCATGATGTGTACTTCGCATCACCTGCTGTGAATGAGGTGACTATGTTGGCCTGTTGTATGTGAGCGGGGAGTGCATTCCAGAGTTTGGGTGCAGAGCAACTAAAAGCACGTCTTCCTATGGTGGAGAGATGGAATGGGAAGACTAGCAGAGGAACGTGAGGGGCATAGAATGGGGAGGAAGTCAGAGACATAGGTGGGTGCCAGGTTGTGGAGGGTTTTGAATGTGAGCGGGAGAGACTTGAATGTGATCCGATATTGCATTGGGAGCCAGTGAAGTTGGATAGGAGTTGGTGTGATATGTTCAGATGATCTTGTGTTGGTGAGGATTCTTGCTGCAGACTTCTGGACCAATTGGAGTCTTGATGAGTTTGGTAGGGAGACCAGTAAGTGTGTTGCAGTAATCAAGACGGGATGTGACAAAGGCATTAATAAGAGCTTTGTTGATGGAATGTGAGAGTGAGGGGCGGAGTCTTGAGATATTGTGGAGGTGGAAAAAAGCTGTTAGGGTGATGGTTTTTATGTGGGATCTGAAGGAGAGGGTATTGTCCAGAGTGACACTTAGGCTTTTAACATGAAGTCATGTTGTTGCTGATGAGTTGAAGGAGGTTCATGCTCATCCAGCTCCGGATATCTTGAAGGCAGTTGATGAGTGATGTAGTCATGTGGTCTGATGAGACAAAAATAGAGCTTTTTGGCCTAAACTCCACTCGCCGTGTTTGGAGGAAGAAGTAGGATGAGTAAAACCCCAAGAACACCATCCCAACCATGAAGCATGGAGGTGGAAACATCATTCTTTGGGGATGCTTTTCTGCAAAGAGTACAGGACGACTGCACCGTATTGAGGGGAGGATGGATGGGGCCATGTATCGCAAGAGTTTGGCCAACAACCTCCTTCCCTCAGTAAGAGCCTTGACGATGGGTGGTGGTTGGGTCTTCCAGCATGACAACGACTCGAAACACACAGCCAGGGCAAGAACTAGAGGAAATGTATGATCTCTGTAATTGCAAATAAAGGTTTCTGTACCAAATATTAAGCTTTTTTGATGTATCAAATGCTTATGTCATGCAATAAAATGCAAATAAATAACTTAAAAATCATACAATGTGATTTTCTGGATTTTTGTTTTAGATTCCGTCACTCACAGTTGAAGAGTACCTATGATAAAAATGACAGAGTTCTACATGCTTTGTAAGTGGGAAAACCTGCAGAATCGGCAATGTATCAAATATTTGTTCTCCCCACTGTACATGCTTCTAGACCATTACCTGCGTATTAACTCCAAGACCACACATTTTCATTATACAGAATTGTAACATAGTACAGCAAAACCTTTTATGTCAAAATCACTGATCAAAAGAAAATGAATTCAAGTGACACATACAGGTGCTGGTCATAAAATTAGAATATCATCAAAAAGTTGATTTATTTCAGTAGTTCCATTCAAAAAGGGGAAACCTGTATATTATATTAATTAATTACACACAGACTGATATATTTTAATTGTTTATTTCTTTTGATTGTGATGATTATAACTGACAATTAATGAAAATCCCATATTCACTATCTCGGAAATTTAAAAATTACTTAAGACCAATACAAAAAAAATATTTTTAGAAATGTTGGCCAACTGAAAAGTATGAACATGAAAAGTATGAGCATGTACAGCACTCAATACTTAGTTGGGGCTCCTTTTGCCTGAAGTACTGCAGCAATGTGGCGTGGCATGGAGTCGATCAGTCTGTGGCACTGCTCAGGTGTTATGAGAGCCCAGTTTGCTCTGATAGTGGCCTTCAGCTCTTCTGCATTGTTAGGTCTGGCGTATCGCATCTTCCAACACCAGCAGATGACTTGACATGGCACTCCAAACCATCACTGACTGTGGAAACCATCACTGACTTCAAGCAACTTGGATTCTGTGCCTCTCCTCTCTTCCTCCAGACTCTGGGACCTTGATTTCCAAAGGAAATGCAAAATGTACTTTCATCAGAGAACATAACTTAGCAGCAGTCCAGTCCTTTTTGTCTTTAGCCCAGGCGAGACGCTTCTGACGCTGTGTCTTGTTCAAGAGTGGCTTGACACAAGGAATGAGACAGCTGAAACCCATATATTGCATACGTCTGTGCGTAGTGGTTCTTGAAGCACTGACTCCAGCTGCAGTCCACTCTTTGTGAATCTCCCCCACCTTTTTGAATGGGTTTTGTTTCACAATCCTCTCCAGGGTGCGGTTATCCCTATTGCTTGTACACTTTTTTCTACCACATCTTTTCCTTCCCTTCACCTCTCTATTAATGTGCTTGGACACAGAGCTCTGTGTCTCTTTAGCTATGACCTTTTGTGTCTTGCCCTCCTTGTGCAAGGTGTCAATGGTCGTCTTTTGGACAGCTGTCAAGTCAGCAGTCTTCCCCATGATTGTGTTGCCTACAGCACTAGACTGAGAGACCATTTAAAAGCCTTTGCCGGTGTTTTGGATTAATTAGCTGATTAGAGTGTGGCACCAGGTGTCTTCAGTATTGATCCTTTTCACAATATTCTAATTTTCTGAGATACTGAATTTGGGGTTTTCATTAGTTGTCAGTTATAATCATCAAAATTAAAAGAAATAAACACTTGAAATATATCACTCTGTGTGGAATTAATGTATACTTTATACAAGTTTCACTTTTTGAATGGAATTACTGAAATAAATCAACCTTTTGATGATATTCTAATTTTATGACCAGCACCTGTATATTGACAGTATGTGATATGTAGCATCGACACATGGGTGTGTAAACACCTATCACTGAATACATCCTTCAATTTGTCACTGGTACAAAGTCAGATCATGCCAATTACTTGATTCACTGAAAAGTCCTCTCATGGTTTCAATTAGATCACAAAGTCATCACAAATGTTCCACTCCTCCAAACGCCAGACAGTCAGTTATGAACCATTTCTTGGCAGACCATTGTAAAAGAATGTGAAAGATGTATATTCCAAGGTGTTGTCCTTCATAGCTCAAATGCAGGTTACAATGACACAGCTCTAATTGTCTCCATTCTAGCTGCTTTATCAGCCAGGTCAGGAGAATCTGTGTGCTCTCCTTTGTGAATGCCAAGATGACCAATTTTAGCTAAAGGCACTATAGCTGCAGGCCGGGTCAGAAGTGATGGTCACCAGTATCAGAAAATTCACTTTTCCCTCAGTGACTTTAATTCACTGTGCCTAATCTTTAAAAACCCGAAGCCCTCCTGCGTGTGTCATCGTCCCCAGGTTCCTCTCTCAGCTACCTGGACAGCAGATGAGATGTACCTGGAATGGACCCAATCCGCGTGGCATGAGGTCGTGCAGTTGGTCTTCCGCGCCCCAGTAAACGTTGTCCAGAACCTGAGCTTTCCTAAGACTCCATCCTCTCAGTTTGAGGTTGCCTTCTCCATCTCATGGCAGAATCATCAGGACTAGAATGTGTCCTGCTGTCAGGAACCAGGCATTACTGTAGACATGCGGCACCCCAGGGTAGAGTCCGCTCGTAGCTGTAGGAGAGTCTGTGTGTGTGTGTGTGTGTGTGTGAGAGATCCATCTCATCTCAGCCCACCTCACAGTTGTCCATTAAGCCAAACTCAGTCTCTCTGGGTCCAACCAGTCTTATTGCTGAATCTCGTCCAAATGTCCTGTACCTGTCAGTGAATTCTACTGGAGAAAATTAGTTGCAACCGCACAGTACAGAATCAGAAATACACTCACCTAAAGGATTATTAGGAACACCTGTTCAATTTCTCATTAATGCAATTATCTAATCAACCAATCACATGGCAGTTTCTTCAATGCATTTAGGGGTGTGGTCCTGGTCAAGACAATCTCCTGAACTCCAAACTGAATGTCAGAATGGGAACGAAAGGTGATTTAAGCAATTTTGAGCGTGGCATGGTTGTTGGTGCCAGACGGGCCGGTCTGAGTATTTCACAATCTCCTCAGTTACTGGGATTTTCACGCACAACCATTTCTGGGGTATACAAAGAATGGTGTGAAAAGGGAAAAACATCCATTATGCGGCAGTCCAGTGGGCGAAAATGCCTTGTTGATGCTAGAGGTCAGAGGAGAATGGGCCGACTGATTCAAGCTGATAGAAGAGCAACATTGACTGAAATAACCACTCGTTACAACCGAGGTATGCAGCAAAGCATTTGTGAAGCCACAACACGCACAACCTTGAGGCGGATGGGCTACAACAGCAGAAGACCCCACCGGGTACCATTTATCTCCACTACAAATAAGAAAAAGAGGCTACAATTTGCACAAGCTCACCAAAATTGGACAGTTGAAGACTGGAAGAATGTTGCCTGGTCTGATGAGTCTCGATTTCTGTTGAGACATTCAGATGGTAGAGTCAGAATTTGGCGTAAACGGAATGAGAACATGGATCCATCATGCCTTTTTACCACTGTGCAGGCTGGTGGTGGTGGTGTAATGGTGTGGGGGATGTTTTCTTGGCACACTTTAGGCCCCTTAGTGCCAATTGGGCATCGTTTAAATGCCACGGCCTACCTGAGCATTGTTTCTGACCATGTCCATCCCTTTATGACCACCATGTACCCATCCTCTGATGGCTACTTCCTGCAGGATAATGCACCATGTCACAAAGCTCGAATCATTTCAAATTGGTTTCTTGAACATGACAATGAGTTCACTGTACTGAAATGGCCCCCACAGTCACCAGATCTCAACCCAATAGAGCATCTTTGGGATGTGGTGGAACGGGAGCTTCGTGCCCTGGATGTGCATCCCACAAATCTCCATCAACTGCAAGATGCTATCCTATCAATATGGGCCAACATTTCTAAAGAATGCTTTCGGGAGTCACGTGACGCAGGGATAAGTAATGGCGGCTTGAAACGTGTGCTCCTGCTGTCCTTTGGGTTAATATCCTTAATATATCCTAAATATGTTAAGATGTAGATATTTTTCTACTACATTTTACGTGGAACTCAAAATGTCAGAATATGGCAAAAGCTTATCCTTATGGTAACGTTGAACAAAGAAAACTTTGCTCAGCCGCACAGACTCAGCTCAACATGTGCACGAAGGGAGTAGCAGCTAGCAAAGCAGCAGCTAGCAAAGAGCTAACGCCACTGAGCCCAATCAGCCTGATATGGCTCAGATTCACGGGATGCTGAGCAAGATATTAGAAGAAACTGCGGATCTGAAAGAAATTCGTCGGTCTCTGAGCTCCGTGGATACAAAGGTATCCTCACTAATTTCTCGCATTACGGAAGTGGAAGAACGAGTGAGTCAGCTAGAAGACGAGCAAGCTATCATAAAGGCGAGACCGGCGGCAGCCACTAAAGAGGACATACAATTATTGACAGACAGGATGGCTGCAGCTCAAGACAGATCCCGGCGAAACAACCTCAGATTCGTTGGGATACCAGAGGGGGCTGAAAAGAGCAATGTTACTGCATTCCTGAACGAGTTTATCGCAGCGACCCTTGGCATTGATCCAACCCCGGGGGGAATCGAGATGGACCGCGCTCACAGGATCGGGACACGGCTGGGAGCGGGGGACAAAAATCATAGTCGAACGATTGTGGCGCGCTTGCTACGATACAAAGATTGTCAAGCCATCCTGGACGCAGCACGGGAAAAGAAACGTCTGATGTGAAACGACAAACAAGTTATGATTTTCCCGGATTACTCGAGGGAGACGCAAAGGAAGCGTGAGGCATTCTTAAGTTGCAAGAAAGCGCTCCATGAGCGCAAGCTTAAATTTGGCATGGTTTTCATTAGTGGACAGAGTCCACGGGTGTTTGATGACCCGGATAAAGCTATGGAGTGCAGTGAAAAGCGCTGAGGTAGGCCTACATGTCTGGCACTGTATGAGTGCATCATGCGATCCAGGCGCGCTCTGGATATGTTTTGGAAACCGCGAGAACTGGCTGTCCGTGTGTTCGGGAAGATAACGGTGTGTGACATGGGGGTCTATATATACAGATTTGCAGTCTTCCTTTTTTATTATGGGCAGATCATCTCAAATGGCTGGCTCTGCACGTCACAAACCATGTTGACACTGATATGTGAGTGCATATTTTTCATAACCAGGGCCTATGTTGCCAACAATTTTTATTTGTATAGTCCCTGTGTCTTCCTTAACGAATACCTGAACGCTATTTTTGATGCGATACTCAGGGCAGTGGGCTTTTTGGCTGCCCTTGTTCCATTAGTCATGGACCTAAGAGAGTTACTTTTTTGTTTTATTACAACAATGTTCTGATTCTTTTGTTCTATATGCCAGACTGGCCCACAGTCTGCTGTTTACTGATATCACTAAAGTGTTGGTATTATGGTTCTCCTATTTTTTTTTTCTGTCAATGTGTATAATTTATGTTGCACCATGGATCTTATATCATAATAGAATGGTCACTTATTCTACAGCGAAATACATTAAGATTGCTTATGACTAGCAGTGGGAGGACATTATGTTATTCAACCTGGAATGTGAATGGCCTGGGCTGTCCAATCAAAAGGAAGAAAATACTGGGGCATTTGAAAACTAAAAACCAAGATGTAGTATTCTTGCAGGAAACACATTGTTGTCCCCAAGAATCGGTTAAATTATGCAGAGATTGGGTGGGACATATGTCCTTTAGTGCTGGGTCATCTAAAAGTCGGGGAGTAGCTATATTGATTAAAAATGGCTTATAGTTCAGGTTCAGGAGGGAGGTTAAAGATGAGGAGGGCAGAATAATTATAATACTAGCAGAAATACAAGGACATATTCTGATACTGGCCAATATATATGCACCCAATGCTCATCACCCCAATTTCTTTGTAGACTTTGAAAGTAAATTGCGTGATATTGGACAGTATCCCATAATTCTGGGAGGTGACTTCAATGTTGTCTTAGATCAAATCCTTGATAGAAGTAAACCAACATTAAGTAGAATGCCTAACTCTGTTCTGCTGGTTAGGAGAATGTGTTCACTTATGGGTCTAACAGATGTGTGGAGGCTGAACCATCCAACGGACAGAGATGATACTTTTTACTCAGGAGCCCACAAAAACTATTCAAGAATAGACTTTTTTCAAATTTCTAGCTCCTTGCTGCCTGCACTATCCTGTTTAATTGATAGCATTCTGTTAACAGACCATGCCAGGTCAGACTGCAAATGACCCATATCAGGAAGCAGAAAATCACAGATGTGGCGTTTTAATTCATCTCTATTGCAAGATGTGGGATTTAAGGAAGATCTTCGAGCCCAGATTAGGCTATATTTGGAGACCAATGTCCCCACAGCTCCATCTGCCATAGTGGCCTGGGAAGCCATGAAGGCCTTTCTAAGGGGTTTTATTATTCAATACTCTTCTCATAGGAAGAAGGTCAATGCTGCTAAGCTCACAGATCTAGAAGAGTATAAGGACATTGAAGCTAAATTGAAAAAGAACATATCTGAATCTATTTTAAAAGACTTGACCCGCCTTAAATATGATTATAACATTATAATATCAGAAAACTGAATATCTTTTGTTTAGGGCCAGGCAGACTATTTTTGAATCAGGGGATAAAGCAGGTACGTTTTTGGCGAGATACATTAAACAAAAAGAGTCCAAATCTTCAGTAGCAGCAGTAACAACTGGGGATGGAAGCCTTGAAACTAAATCTAGGGAAATAAATGATGTATTCAAGAAATTCTATATATCTTTATACATCTGAAAACACTACCACAGACGAAGAGATAACATCATTCCTCAACAATTAACCTTCTAAGCTGAGGGTCTCACAACAGGAGGACTTAGATTTACCTATTAGTTCACAGGAGATACTTGATGCAATTAAGGTCCTACCATCAGGTAAATCCCCAGGCCAAGATGGGTTTACAGCAGCATTTTTTAAATGTTATGCAGAAGATCTATTGCCATTATTTGAAAATATGCTTGCAGAAGCATTTGAATTTCCCTCCTTAAACCAAGCCATTATCACACTTATACTTAAAAAAGAAAAGGACCCGACTGATTGTAAAAACTATAGTCCAATAAGCTTAATATCTGTTGATTGTAGGCTTTTGTCTAAAATACTTGCAAATAGATTGGATAAAACACTTGGGTCACTTATCCATCCTGACCAAGTGGGCTTTATTGGACAGAGAAATTCTTCTGATAATGTGAGACGCCTTATAAATATTATGTGGTCAGTGCGGGACTCCAATGATCCAACAGCAGCTTTCTCAGATGGATATTTCTCAGATGGATAGATATTCTTTACAAAGACCCACAGAACGAATGGTCTGATTTCCTCTTATGCACACTTCATAGAGGTACCCGGCAGGGCTCTGCATTGTCGCGAGGACTTTTCTGTCTAGCTCTTGAGCCTCTTGCGGCAGCTATTCGCATGACTCAGAATATTCAGGGAGTTAAAATTAATGAGTCTACACATAAGCTTTTGCTTTACGCGGACAACATTTTGTGGCTTGCCTCAGACCCAGCCAGATATGTCCCAGCATTATTGGACGTTATTGAATCGTTCTCCAGGATCTCAGGGTATAAAGTTAACTGGTCTAAGTCAGAGGCCCTTCCACTAACTTCTTACTGCCCAAAAACTTTATTTCAGGTGGGGCTGTTTCAGTGGCCTACTGAAGGCATAAAATATCTTGGCATTCTTTTCCCTCACCAAATTGACAAAATAATAGAGAAGAATTTGGACACTTTTTTTAATCAAATTTAATTAGATACAGATAGATGGTCGCCACTATTCTTATCACTAGTCAACATCCTGAAGATGAACTGCATCCCGAGGTTGAACTATTTGCTTCAATGTCTTCCTATTCCAATACCCCATAAATATTTTAAAAGGTTTGACCAAATTTGCAAGAAGTTCTTATGGAATGGTGGACGTGCAAGGATAAAATTAGAAAGGTTTCAGGTGCCAATCAATAAAGGTGGCATGGGCCTCCCCAAACTTGCCCTGTATCATTATGCCTTCTGCCTGAGACATATAGCTCAGTGGACAATGCCACCTGAGAGAGCCCCTCCCCTCCAACCTCTGTAATGTGTGGAAAAAGTTTTCCAAAGCTTTTAATGTCAATCTTAATTCTGAATCTTGTATTTGGAATAACCCAAAGTTGCTTATTGATAAACATTCCCTTCTATGGAAAGACTGGGTGGAAAAAGGAATTATTACACAGATTTAAACATTGATATCACACATAAGGAATGGGATTGTATTTGTTAAAACACTAAGAGGGTTTCAAGAGACATTAAAATTAGATTAATCCAGTTTAAGATTCTTAATCACTTTTATTGGACCCCGACCCGGCTGTTTAGGCTGAAGCTGAGGGAAAATGCAGACTGCTGGAAGTGCTGTAGCTCAGAGGGCACTCTTATTCATCTGCTCTGGGAATGTCCCATGATTCAGAGCTATTGGCTAGAGATTCATGATCGTATTGAAAACATTACCCAGACTAACTTGGATTTCTGCCCGAAGCTGTATGTTTTAAATGACCCACAAATGACACCGAACTGTGGAGCAGCAGACTTTATTCAGACCAGTATAATGGTTGGAAAACAGATAATAATGAGAAACTGGAGGAATCCAGGTGGGCCCTCTCTCCAAGAGTGGAACACGGAGTTGGCAAAAGTGGCATCATACAAAAGAATCTTCAACATCAATGATATGGTGGAAAAATATGTGGCGAAATGGGGAAAATACGTGCAATATATCGCTGCTAGATGAAAGTGTGGTGTTTATTGTTAAACTATACATTTGATCCATGCGTGTGTTTTTTTTTTGTCAATTTATTTATCTGATTTCTATTATCTCTTTTGGCTTAGCCCTTTTTACTTTTCTATTCAAAATGGTTCATCACTACAAGATACATGTTAAGGTGTCGACTGTAATGTTGTCTACGATGTTGGTTATTATTGTAACAGTGGTGTTTGAAAACTCAATAAAATACTAATTATAAAAAAAGAATGCTTTCAGCACCTTGTTGAATCAATGCCACGTAGAATTAAGGCAGTTCTGAAGGCGAAAGGGGGTCAAACACAGTATTAGTATGGTGTTCCTAATAATCCTTTAGGTGAGTGTATGTCCATTACATTAGCTTGTTGCATCTTGCTAATGCATTAGAACCCATACCTAACAAAATCCTACCTAACACTCAAACCTATATTTCTAATGTCTTTCTGCTTCCTTTGTCTAAATAGATTAGAACAGTTGTAAACAGGAACAGTATAGTGAAAACATTAACATTTCTGGTGCTTCTGTTCTGCTAGTGTAGCTTCTTTCTAAGCACTGACACATAAGACATTGTTATCCTGTCATAAATCATGACACCCCCCCCCCCCCCCATCTCCCCAGAGCTCACCCTGGAGGCAAGAGCAAGCAAACCTTTTTGTCTCAGCATACACCTCAAAGTAACATCTGTTAACCGTTAACATTCCAATTATTGTCTCCTAGGACAGAAATTAAGTATATAGGTAAACATGTCTATAAAAATAATGAAGAGTCATTGGATATGTA
Source organism: Esox lucius (assembly GCF_011004845.1). Classification (NCBI taxonomy): domain Eukaryota; kingdom Metazoa; phylum Chordata; class Actinopteri; order Esociformes; family Esocidae; genus Esox; species Esox lucius. Next base: position 46,448,173 of record NC_047587.1, read on the forward strand.
AATAAACATGGAATTGACATTTCCGCTTCCTTCTAGTCAAAACCAGAATAATGAACAACAAGTATTCAATGTAGCCGAATTAGAATACCCAATTTTGATAATGTTACCAGTATGTCTGTTTCTCTTCTAAAGACTCCAAACAAGTCAAAAACCCATTTCAAACAGCCCCCCTCACCCCACACACAGGTGTTTGTAAAACTTCTCAACTTGGTTTTCTGGAATAGAACTTGATGCAGCATTACTTTCTCAGTTTCAATTAAACATTTCAAACCTTAGTAAACATGTAAGGAATAACAAAAATATGCTCCCCGCACATTTTTACCCACTTATTCCATAATGCATTAAATTAATATGATTACTTCTATTCAAATATCACACAAACAAACTGAACAGTCACTTATTCATCCCATCAAATTAGTTCTTTCTTAGCTTAACCAAATCAAATTGGTAAAATGTATTCTACTCAACCATAAAACATTTTCCCAAAAACCCAAATTAGACAAACACTGTGAACGGACACTAAGGGATGCTGATTTTAACAGATGCCAATTTTCTTTTATAACTATGGAAACAGAAAAATAAAATTCTTCATGTAACTCTTTAAATACCTATTTAATTCTCTTTGAAGTTCAACTCATTTTCATCATAGATAATAATTTCATACAGTCCCCCCTGCTTTCACGACAGAGTCAACAGAAAATGACTCGAAGTGTGAAAGCAGAACCATTACAGGACAGACATGAAAAGAAAATCGATAGTCGGGATGAATCAAACATTCATTCAGTAAAAGGTCGCAAACACGTTCGCTCATGCGAAGGAATTATAAACCATACAACCCATAAACAAAGTTGTCTCACCCAGTGAAACTCCCAAACAAGCACAAAATGTGCATTTCCACAGGCAATAGCCAAACTAAGTTGAGACAACATAAAGATCATAACTCAATTAACCTCCTAAAGCCTAGGGAATTTGTCCAACTTTAATGCATGTCTACGTTACACCAAATAGTGGCAGTCAGCTAAAATCGCTACTTTCATGCCTATTTCATGGACAGACATCAAGATTGTTCTAGTTATTAACAATGGGGGACGACTGTAGGTCTCTACCCTCACTACAAGTAGGTTTCAAAACCATACATTTTGACATGAAGCTATTGAAAGGAAAATACATGGAGCTTGCTCTTAACGTTTGATTAACACAAAACTGAACATACTCATGTTTGGGAAATTGCCACAGGTGAGAACAGGCAGAACAGTCAAATGTAACCCTTAGTGCTAATACTTTGATTTGAGGGGAAAGGTTGGTAAAGGCCAACCCAGGGGGTCTGCCCCCCTTCCTGGAGCCAAGTAAAGTTTCCTCACAAAAATGTGACATGGTCTTCAGACTCTCTGTAGTAAGAGACGCCATGTGCCCAACTTAGCCGATGTCCCACGTTAACTGAAATTTCAGAGTTATTTCTTTACTCATCTAATATAGTTGCTGTTTGCAAAAAAAAAATCACTTCTCTTATTAACACAGCAACAGTAGGTGGAAAAAAACTCTCAAGAAAGGCTAGTAGTAAATGTAGGGTATAATGTGTCAGAATGGTGATTTATGGAAGGGATATGAATGGCGGGACATTCATATTGATGTGACAGGTGGGCGGGACATTCGGTTTGATGTATGTTAGGGTTGAACTTCCTGTATGACGTGGGTACGGGCGGGACTTCAGGAGTGACTTATGCATGTCCGGTGACTTTGTAATTTATGATTACATTGATGTGCCCGTGTTTGATGTTTTAAAACGCCTGATGAGCAAACCAGACTAGTGTTATAACAGGTGGGTTATGTTTGATGATTAACAAATTGGCCTTAGGGTTCCGGAATGTTAAATTCCCAGGCAATAAATAAGTGTTGTGTCAGCGATAAGATGTTTGGTGTTCAACAAATGGTGTTCGGCAAATCTATAACCCCGGTGTTTTATCTACTTACAAGTGGTGCAACACATGGCCTACAACCGGTGGTTGTTAACCTTTCATGTTTTATGGGATGATTGGCATGGTCTGCCCCAAATAAAACAATGCAGAGTTTAACCCGAATTCATCAACTACTCCAGGATATGTTGGCACAACAATGGGTATTGGAAATTGAACAGGAATGGAGATTGTGACTGCGGAGTGCTCAACTGACGTAAGACCCTGAAGCCCTGCCTTACATTAACACCGTCCTCAACACAGCATAAAAACAGACACACTGCCTGCGGAGTGCTCGACTGACGTAAGACCCTGAAGCCCTGCCTTACATTAACACCGTCCTCAACACAGCATAAAAACAGACACACCGCCTGTGACTATCAAGCAGTCGGAAGAATCTATGAAACATGTCTCAAGATTACATTCTTGACTTGAACCGCCTGATTATTATTTTGAGACCCATTATGATGACATTGTGGAGAGTTTTAACACTGACTGAAATGTGTTGGTCAAGGCTTTGAATGCATCGGTGACTGGGGGCCAAAAATCAGGACGCTGAGAACTTTCTGCATGAGCTCAAGTTGGAGCCGAACATCACACAGAGACTGAGTGAGAACAGGGATGAATACATGGACAAATGTAATGAGGATGCTGTATGCGTGGTGCGACAAAAGCAAAGAGGCTGTTGTCTAAGGACGGGTAACTTCAGTTCTCATGTTAACATGTATATAAACAAACACTATGAGAAATCTGAATGTTTGTGTAATTTTTCTGAATATCTTGGTTGTGTTATTTCAAAAACTCAAATAAAACGATGTTAAACATGTATTAATTCTCATTATTGCTCGAATGCTCTACGATGTCTGAACAGGTTATGAAAAGTATTTACTACGACCCGGCAAACCCTGATGCTTATGTGGGTAGAGAGGATTTGAAAAGAGCATACTTAAAGAAAACCGGAGAGAAAATGGCGTGGCCGATGACTGGCTGCTCGCCCAGGATACATACACGCTGCACAGGCCTGTAGCTATACATTTTCAAAGAAATAGAGTTACTGTTCATGATATAAATTCCCAATTTCAGCTGGATTTGGTTGACATGTGTGGAAAACAATAACATGAAATGTATTTTAACATGCATAGAGGTATTAAGCAAATACGCACAAGGGGAAGGAGTTTTTTAATTAGCATTTTTAAATGTTAATAAAGAAGTACAACATTAAACATTTTGCTACAGAAAATGTCAAAGGGAGTATCGTTGAGAGATTTAATAAAACAATTAAATCATGAATGTGGAGGTATCTCACAGCTGCCAACACTCATCGCTATGTTGAGGTTATTCAAGTTCATCGATATAACCATAGCTACCATCGGTCTATTAAGATGAAGCCTGCTGACGATGAAGCAGTTTTGAATGAGAAAGTACAGTGAAAGTTGATTGGGAAGTATCTTTGGTAGAATTCCAATACCCACATTCACATGGAAGACTTTTACATGGGGTGAAAACGCATTTGAACTACATGACTTGAATAACGATAAAACTTGGAAATAGGAACTCAACACCGGTTATTACAGCGGCATAGTAAAACTAGTGACAGAGCTCAACAGTTATATAAAACCACATGGTGCAAGGGCTGGGTATGATGAATTTAAAAATAGAATGTTTAATACAAATTTAATTTAATAACAAACTGGAACAGATATTGGGCTTAAAACCAGGCGAGCGCTGGTACACCCCATGGTTTGGAACATTCCCCACAGATATTCTGGCTGGGTTTAATACCTTATACATCTACACAGATATAAATGATTGTCAACGTGTTGGTGACAGCCATGTCCCACTGTTGCGAACTATACATATTGAAGGGGGAAAAAAAGAAGTTGTCACAGTGACGTACGACAAGCCACACTAAGTACCTCTTAGTAAGAGTCAATTTGATGAGATCTGTATTGAAGTAAAATCTGATCAAAACCAGCTGGTTTCATTTGTAGTGGGGAAGGTGATGACAAAATGACACTTCAGACCCGTCAAACAATCTTTTAGAATTCAAGATGCAGCCTCAGAAACTCTACGATGATCCTCAAAGGTATGTTGAATACTACACAACACAGGCCAGTAGCAGTTTACCGGGGTATCATGGTAGCGCTGCAATGTATGGGGCTGGTCTAGGGGGCCTTTTCCGAGGGCTTTTCCGGATGGGAATACCTTTGTTGAAGCGCGGGTTCTCAATAACAAAACCACATCTGAAGAATGCAGCTAGGAATATAGTTGGCGATGTTGTCAACAGTGTTATGTCACGACAAACAAAACAGCAGGATGGTTCTGGATTGATGGTTATGACTTGAGGTGTTAGAAAGAGACCACCTGGTAGGAGGAGCCTACCCAAGAGTAAAAAACGCAAGAATGAAACAAAAACAAGAGCCACGGTTAAAAGAGGACATACAGCTCGGGGGACACTCAAAGGGAACACAGCAAAGCTGATTAAGAATATATTTTAGAAATATTGAACTCCTACACCGTATGTCTGGTGAATGTATGAAAACAGAGTTGGATTTATTCACAATTCCCTTCAAACAGACATCTATTAAGAAAAATACATACATTGAAATAACGACCCTATCAGCAATATCAGACGCAGCCCCTCTGGAGTTCTTTATTGCCGGGAATGGCGAAGACTACGTTGATCTAAACAATACTTTGTTGTACCTACGTGTAAAAGTCACTAAACCGGACAGAACTAATATTGATGCCAGAGCACGTGTTGGGGTTATCAACTATCCGATAGCCACCCTATTTTCACAAGTGGATGTCTCCTTGGGTGATGGTTTAATTAATCAGAGTAGCAACACATACCCCTACAGAGCCGTTATAGAGAGCATTCTGAATTACGGATGTGATACATTAAAGACACAGTTTTCAGCTGGTTTGTTTTACAAAGATGCCGCAGGTAACATGGATGTTATGGACCCTGCAAGCGATAACGAAGGACTTACAAAAAGAGCTGCCTATTCAGCGCATAGTACAACATTTGAAATGATTGGCCCTGTTCATAGCGATATCTTCATTTAAGACAAACTCATGTTAAACAGCGTTGACATAAAGGTTAGGATGGTGCGCGGTAAAGATGAGTTCTGCCTTATGGGGGTCGGGGATGTGCGTTATCGTTTGCATATATTATCAGCGTCACTATTTGCGTCACTAAGTGTCTGTTTCACCAGCCGTGAAACTTGGACACACTCAAGCGCTATTCTCAACCAATGCCAAGTACCCAATTGAAATAGTGTGTATGTAGACATTTAATTTTCCGGCTAGGGCTCGCGTTTGCAACCAGGAAAACCTATTTTTAGGACCTCTGCCAAAATGTATTGTCATCGGATTGGTGGACAATGACAATTTTACCAGAAGTTACACAAAAAATCTATTTAATTTCAAACATTATAATTTGGAGTTTATGGCTATGTGTGTAGATGGTCAGCAATTTCCTAGCAAACCATTCCAACCAAATTACGTAACAGAGTCGGCAGTACGTAAATTTTACCAATTGGCCTTGGTAAAATTCCGGAATTCAGGAAAACACCTAAAGGACCAAGCCTTGGCCATTGACAGGTCGGACTTCTTACACGGCTATGCCCTTTATGCATTCAACTGCACGCCAGACGAGGAGTGTGGTCAGCACCTATCCTTGATCAAGTCAGGGAATGTACGACTTGAGATGAGGTTCAGACAACCAACCCCACACAATTCATTTAGTTGTTTATTAAATCTTTGACTCCATTATCGAAGTATCAAACCGGCGACAAGTCATGGTTGACTACTATTAGGAAAACGGTGTAGAAAATGAATACTGCAGAGTTGACTGGTGTGGTGAACAAATTTTCATCTAGGACTAATTTTTATGGTGTGCTGGCAAGCGACCAACTACCTAGGGGGCCAGTCCAAGATGTTTCATCAATGATGATTGTTAATACACACCCAAGCAATCACCCCAGGGAGCAATGGCTGGCTATTTACATAACGGACGATGGCACTGGAAGGTTTTCTGACAGTTTTGGAAACCCCCCGGATTTTACATATCTTCCCAAGTCAATCAAGGCCTTTCTGAAAACCTGTGAGAATGTGGAATACAGTTCAAAACAAGTACAGGACATGGTTTCAACCACGTGTGGACAACATTGTGTGTTCTTTCTCTATCTAATGACAAAAGGTCTGAATTATGAAGATGCTGTCATGCGTTGCAAGAGTAAGGAACCATGCGCAGGCAGAGGTAGTCGGTGTTGACCTATTTAATGTAACAAACACTGAGCACAAACAAAACACAACGAAAGAAAAGGGCTGACTTAAGCAGCAAAACGAATATATGCAACGGGTATAGCGCTCTTACATGCAACGGCAACACACACAATGACATCAAACAACAATGATCCACAAATGCGGGGAGCAGAGGGGAAACATTTAAACACTTACAAACGAGATGATAGGGACCTGGTGTGCCTGATTAACAACCTGACACAAAACAAGTCTAGGGTGCGTTCATGTGTGGTTGGAACCGAAGGTGCATGGCACGGTGGCGCTGCTGCTCACCGTACCGTGACAGATGCTATGTCTTTTTATGTCTGGATGCCCAATCGGATAAGTCTTTGTCTTGTTGCAGAATGGGTAAAGACTACAGACATCGTTATACTGAATTGTCTCCCCTTCTTGAGCCGTAAACTTCAGATGAATCACATTGGTACGACCGCCAAAAAGAGCAACCCGAGGGTCAAGGCGCTCTGGAGCACCAAAGGTCTTCAAGAAAGCTTTGACATCTGCGGATGTGTTTTTAAGCTGATTCCACTCACACTCCGATATGTATTGAACATGTACGTTGTGTTGTTCTTTCAAAGCCTCTAGCTTTGTCAACCATTGCTGGTGCATCAACCCATACTGAATCTTTGTCATTGAATCCATCAACGTAGTAGGCACCGATTTTCCCTTCACCCCTGTTCAGGGCGTGCTGTATTGATATATTCTCATCAGAGGCCACATATTCAAGCCACTGGATTGAGCTGTTTGAGAATGTCTTCTGACAACGGTTGTAGTTGTCTGAGGGGACCAATGCAATGGTGTCCTTGGTGAGGAATCTGTTGCAAAAGATTTTCATGCAAGCCGAAGCAATCGTAATTGACCGGAATGGGTCAACACCACCACACTCCAGGAACTCGAGTCTGTAGCGCATACAACCCTCTCTCAAGATGACCACATCATTCACGCAGTAAGCCTTTATTTCATCCTGCATGACAAAGGGGTCTGCGGAAACAGTTGCATAGCATTGCAAAAACTCATCTTTTTCTTTAGCCATCATGGTATTCACACCATAGTAATGCGGTTTTGGATGGGGGCCAACATGTAATGACGGCTGCAATCGACACAGTATTTCTTCTGGTCACACCTGCTAACCCAACGATCCACACTTTTGTAGTGCTTCAAACGTTTATGCAGGCTATAACAAAAATCTGAATAACATATCCATTTACAGTGAAGTCACTGCTTTGTGTTACGGGGTTGGGTATGACAATCTTCATGAAGACAGCCACTACAGCTATGTTTACAACCATGATCACCACGTGTGTTGAAACCGGTATAGCACCAGTCACAGACATAAGACACACCCAGAAAATCCTTCAGATTCATGATGCCATAGAAACGGTTATCGTGTAAGTACATAAATACAGTTCTAGGGTGGGTGTCCTCGCTGTTTTGAAACTTGGTAAAGTGACCATCTCGTGTTAGGTGAAAGACAACAATTTTACACCCTGTCATTTCTTCAAACTGAACAATATCTGTGAATGCCACACAATCAGCTAATGCTAAACCAGCACCCTTATGTAACTCACGACCACTAATCAGGGCCTCAGGATATGTGTACTGCGGGTTCAACATACCCATCAAACAAACAGAAAAACATGTAGAATCATTATTCACAGCCACATATAAATGTCTTCTTTTTTTATTGATAATCTGATCTATCAACAATGTTTGAGCTTTACGTCGCGGGGCACCACCCTCACAGTTTTTGACAATTTGTACCACCAGTTCTAGTGATTCATCAATCATAATCTCGGCATTATTCTGCATAACACTTTCAAGTAAATTACCAAACGTGCGTTCATTATATTCATCCGCTCTCATGGTCACATTTACGGGGTCTATCAGAGATTCACCAATCAACTCAATCTGCAGACGATCACCAGGCCCGTGTACAAAGTCTGAAGCTCTAACACTCAAAGTATCCAAGCCTGCCATAATACTTGCGTAGAATGTGCCAAAATCACCAACTTCACCAGTATTTTGTAAATTTATCAACTGTCGTAATTCAACATTGTCAAATTGTATAACTTTAACATCGCCATCACTGCACTGAGTTTGCATCAGAGAGCTCGAAGGAGTGTCAACTAGATCGTGAGAAAAATGGGGGCTACTAAGCTCGGTTAACAAGCCTTGTATCTGAGGATTATTGTGCGCATCACTGTGTAACAAAGTAATGGTTAGTTCATATGTATTTTGGGGTGTGGTTGTTTGATTATGTGTAGAGGTTGTTGGCTGTTCCGTGTCTGGTCTGTTGTTAGCATTATCTTTCGCCATTTCTCTGATTTAACGTGTAAATTACAATCCACTTTTCAGGTTTAAATATTCTAACTCAAACATACATTTACATACAGCGCAGTTTTGAAGAGTTGGCTGTATTACCTTCAGCTTTCAAGCCTGAAAGAAAACAAAATAAAAATCCCCTCACGCTGTGCAGCCACAAGGAAGGGTGTCCAAAACTGACCCCATTGTGATAATGTACTTTGTATCATCACCCGGCTGTCCTCAATCTGTTGGAATATAGAATGTTGTACCAAGGGTCAACATAATTGTTAATAACACTTATACTGACAGCGTGTTTCCTTAATGTTTAAGACTACTTACCCTTTTTGTCATCCAAACATGGGGACTCAGTACCTTTAACTAGTACCCATTCATACATTTTTAGGACCAAGTATAGATCAGTTCAAGAATTACCACAACACAGCAGCAATCTTCAGGGAGGGTGGTACAATACCAGTGGTGAGAGAGGAGTTGATTAGGAATGGAAGCCATGCTTTAACAAGGCTGGTGGGCATGGGGACAACTTGGCAGCTGGATGGTTCTAGTTTTAATCTTTTATTGCTGATGCCTCACTCACATAGCTAGCCTGCCACCATTCTGTGTGTGTTTGTCAGCCTTGGACAATCCCAGCAAATAATTTTGTATTACATGGCATTCTAAAGTCAAGCTTATACTTAGCTCTTCTTTAACATATGTTTGTTTTTGAACACTTGCAGTGTTCTTTTTTTTTTCTTCAATCCTCTTGTTTACCTGTCTTATAGCTTTTCCAGTTGCCTGCTCGGTGGAATGAGCTAACCAACTGCATGTTTTTTTCTTCTTTTGTCTTTTTTGTTTTACACTCCTTCCTCCGTAATTTCTGTATCACCCCTCACATGCTTCCACCCTCGCTACCGGTTTTGTGGCTGGCTTTCTTTGCTCTGTGATATATCTGCGTATGCATGTGGTGGTATATATTTTTATGTGAATTTGTTTATGTCTGTGTGTACACCCTCACCCACACCATTGCACCTATGCTCACCTATTTGTTGCTAAAACATAGCCTGTCCGAAAGTTTGGTGTGCCGCCATTATCTCTAGACCTCTCCCAGTCGCCCAACACCAGCCCCAGCCCCTGCCCCTCTCCCCGCACCAATCGTACAGTCGCCCACCGTGCCCCGGACACCTTGGCCCCGGACAGTGGGCTTCTGCTCTCCCCTGACCCCAGCACTAAAACTGTTCTAACCAAGCCCAGACTTGCCCCTAAACCACTCGTGACCACCCGCTCTAACCCCCTTCCAGAGATGCACCCCCTTGTCCCAGCTACAGGTCCCCCTAAGTCAGAGACATTCATCCCCTGCCAACAACTATCCACTTCATCTTCTGCCACCTTGGTCCCTTCCCCCTTGACCTGCCCGAGCAGCCTCATGGGGCCACAGCACCTATCTCTAACCACAGCCACACTCCCCCAGCTTTCAGTCACCCCCGCCGTGGCACCCTTTTCACCCATTCAGCTGCATCACATCCATCCAGTTTCTCCTGTGCCCTTGTCCGCCCCATCTTCCTCACACTCGGGCACTGATTACGGTCCCAAATCTATCCCCTTAATACAGGTGACCCCTCACCCCTCCCCCCGGGGAAGCCCCCTCCCAACCCCAAAGGGCACCCCAGTGCACACACCCAAGGAAAGCCCAGCGGGCACACCCAACCCCACACCACCTCCCAGCCCGTCAATTGGTGGGCTGCCCTGGAGAACGCGTCTAAACTCCATCAAGAACAGCTTCCTCGGCTCACCGCGATTCCATCGCCGGAAACTACAAGGTACAGAGACATTAAGCAAGACTGAGCAGGGTTTTTGAAGGCTTTGGAAAAACCCTGCTTGTAATTTCTCTTATATGACGACAGGCTACATGCAATCAATGTTTCATCCATTCTCAAACCTTTGTCCATTATTTTTCCCTAAACCCGGTTCTCTCTGCCCAGTTCCCACACAAGAGGAGATGTCAAGTCTCACACCAGAGTCTTCCCCAGAGTAAGTGCATATATGCTTGAACAAAACTCAATTCCCTTGCAACCTTTGGAAAGGAGGAAATGGCTAAATTGACTTAACTGTTGAAATAAAATAAAATAACACACACACTCACTCACACTCAACTGGATAACCCTAACACAGATATACACAACCTCACACCTGCCCTCAAGTTTGCCTACACTCCTGCACACACACACTACAAAGTAAGTAGTAGCAGGGTAGCAGGCAATGCAGACCTTGGGAGTATTAAAAAATCATTAAAAGCAGTACGTTTCTACTAACTAAAATGCATTAATGTCTTGAAAATACAACCAGGCAGGCAAATCACCCATATAACCTCTGGTTGTCTTTGTGATGACATTAAATTAACTTAGATGGAAAATATATATAAAGTACATAAACGTAAGCTAGAGAGCTAAAAGTAAAGGACCCATTTTATTTTATTATTTTGCTAGTTAATGACGTCTGTATGTACCAATGGTATAATAACTCCAAGCCACTGTATATTATTCAATTAACTCGCAATTGAGACCTCCAGGAGCCAAGTTGATAACAGTAGTGTGACCTGGAGACATAATTGCAATCCATTAATTCAAGTGAAAGATGAATTGTAATAACTTGCTGTCATAAGACCCTTTAGGAGTAATAGTTGCCTTTAGGGGTAATAATAGAGCCTATTGGAGCAATAACATAACTATTTGAAGCAATAATAAAAACTTTAGTGGCAATTATATAGCCTTAAGGAAAAACATAACAGCCTTTGGAAGTGTTAGTAGAGCCTCCAAATGCTATAGAACAACCATTAATTTTAACATTAGAACATTTATGAGTAATTTTAGAGCCCTTTTGAGTGAAAGTAAACAAAGGATAAATGTGCTGTTGTATATCCTACCCTAGGAAACATACACGCAGCATCACACCAGACTCTTCCCCAGAGTAAGTATGTTTTTCCACCTCTACATAACACACACCCACCTCCTGTAAAACAAACCTTGGCGTTACCCTTGACCCTGACCTCTCCTTTGAAGAACATATAAAATATGTCTCAAGAGCTGCTTATTTTCATCTTCGAAACATTGCAAAAATGTTTCGTTACTTCTAGACTAGATTACTGCAATGCTCTTCTCTGTGATTATCCAGATGAATTAATAAATAAACTTCAATTAGTGCTGCACACGACGGCTAGAATCCTAACTAGAACAAAAAAATTTGAACACATTACTCCTGTCTTGGCGTCCTGACACTGGCTGCCTGTTAAGGTTAGGGCTGATTTTAAGGTTTTACTCTTAACCTATAAATCAATACATGGACTTGCTCCTACTTACCTTGCTGAAATGATCCAACCATACATACCTACACGTAACCTACGAACACAAGAATGATCTGCCAATTAAGGTTAGAAATGCAAACTCAGTGCAAACTTTCAAGTGTCTACTAAAAACTCATCTCTACAGCACGGTTTATAATTAGGTATAGCCTGGCCCGGGGGCGTGAAGGTGACCAGTAGGCTTGAAGAGTCACTGGCTTGTTGTTGACTCTATGTTGCGCACTTGTGCAATTGGGCTGTACGCTGCTAGCAATACAGGGGGGTTGCGGTTGGTGGGTGTCCCTTTGGTTGATGCCTGGCAATGTGGGTGGATTGATTTCCTGCCTGTTGGGCCCTGTCCGGGGCCTCCCCCGGGTAGGGCCACAGCGTCACCGGACCCCCCCGTCTCAGTTCCAAGGTGTTACGTTGCTATATTAGTGTGCTGGGGGATATGAGGAATGCACTACTAACTTTTCTCAGTCTCCTCCAGTTTTAAATTTTAGGAGGAGATGAGGTCCTGGTCCACACCTGCGGATTACCTGGTTTTGGGGGCCCGTTGCTGTCCCTGTCCTTGTCCACCTGGTCATACTTCTGACCTAGTCTAAAATCAAATAGACTCTGGATTTAGCCCAGAGAAATGTATTTATTATTCCAATTGGACTCTTAATATCTCACCCGGCACAGCCAGAAGTGGACTGGTCACCCCTCTGAGCCTGGGTCCTCTCTAGGTTTCTTCCTAAAATTTGACCTTCTTAGAGAGTTTTTCCTAGCCACTGAAATTCAACACTACTGTTGTTTGCTCCTTGGGGTTTAAGGCCGGGTGTCTCTGTAAAGCACTTTGTGACAACTGCTGTTGTAAAAAGGGCTTTGTAAATAAATTTGATTGATTTGATTGATTGATGTACACATCATCCATACACAAACGCACACACACTTTTTAAATGATTTATTTGAGCACACATGTAATTGTGCAACTATTTTCAAGGTCTTTATGTACAAGTACAGATAAGACCTCCTCCTCACTGCAAGGGCCATGACCAGTGACACACAAAACTTAATAGCTGTTTTTCCCTTCACATATGTAGCGATTCTGTTGGTTCTGAAGTCTTAAGAAATTACATTTTGTTTCAATAAAATAGTATTGACATTCAGCTAAAGAAAATGGTCTAACATATAGTAACAGTCTGAAATTTGGACACACTTACTCATTCGAGGATATTTCTTTAGTTTGATTAATTTTCACAATAGTAATAATAGTGAAGGCATAAAACTATAAAAACAACACAGAATCATGTAGCAACCACAAAAGAGTTAAACAGATCAAAATACATTTCATATTGTTGATTCTTTCAATTAGCCAACCTTTGCCTTGATGACAGCTTTGCACCCTTTTTGCATTTTCTCCACCAGCTTCATGAAGTAGTCACCCGGGATGCTTTTCAATTAACTGGTGTGGCTTTTTAGAAGTACATTTCTGGAATTTCTTTCCTTTTAAATGTGTTAAAAATACCATATTTAAGACTGTACTGTTGTAGTCTATAATATGACAAGAACACGTCAAATAATAAAAAGAGAATCTACAGTCAATCCAGAAATTTCAAGAAGATAAGAACCCAAAAAACATAAGCACTATGAGGAAACTGGCTCTTATTAGGACCGCCACAGGAAAGGATAACCCAGAATTACCACTGGTGCAGAGGATAAGTTCATTAGTTACCAGCTTCAGAAATCATTTACTGCACCTCAGATATTAACAGACACATCTCAACATAAACTGTTCAAAAGGAGACTGGGTGAATCAGGCCTTTATGGTTGAATTGTTGCAAAGAAACCACTACTGAAGGAAACCAATAAGAAGAAGAGACTTGCATGGGCAGAGATACACTAGAAATGGACATTAGATCAATTGAAATCTGTCCCGGTCTGACAAGTATTTGGTTCCAACTGCCGTGTGTTTGTGAGACCCTGAGTGGGTCAATGGATCATCTCCGTACAAGGATTTTCCTGCTTATAAAACTCAAAGATGGCCGCCTTCCCAAAATCTCGCACCGCCTTCCCAAAATGTTGCATGATTAAACATAATTTTGCACTCATACGCTAAATTGCCTACCACCAAAATACTGCAGTGAATGTGACCGTTGGTAGGGTAGGTTTAATGGATTTTAGCAGGTCGATTTACAGATAGGGTTCTAGTGAAAAAGTAGTGTGTCAGCATTTTTTTTGCACGGTTTACTGTCAATGATCTTGCATACAGAACCTGACCATTCCTGACATTGTGGTTATGAGTAATATCGGAAAAACAGTAGATCCTAGTTCTTTTACACCCAAGCATGTCAAAGGTTTTCACTAAAACTTATTAACACCTAAACTATATTCAATCTGCATAACATTTGTTAACATTTCAGGTGACTTCTTGTGTAATTACGGATTTCTTTCAATTCGCAAGTTTGCGGGACAGACAAAGATCCCAGGGCCCACTGCACCAGTGTGAGGGGTGTTGATAGATGTGAGGATTTCATCCCAGTACCTAAAAGCAGTCAGGGTACGGTTGGCTAGCACATGGAGGTTTCCCCAGACCATATGCCTCCCCAGACTGTCAATTACCCACCGCCAAACCGGTCATGCTAGATGATGTTGCAGGCACAGAATGAGCTGTTCACTGAATGGACTGCAGGTACCGCCTCATGCTACCAGTATAAAACCAGAAAGATAAGGTGAGCGCAATTGTCTGTGGCCACCACCTGCAAATCCATTCCCATTTTGGGGGTGGTCTTGCTGTTGCCTCTCCATCTGTTATCACTTTCATTTGCACCAAAGCAGGTGTCACTGATTCCCAATTGCTTATGCTTCCTAACTTGACAGATTGAGAATGTTTCTAATTAAGTTTACTTCCACCATAAATAGTATCTAAAAAATATATAGTTTTTGCCATTTTAACAGCTTATTAGCCAGTAATAGCCTTACTGGTATCTACCAACCTACTACTTGGAATAGTCATAAGAATTGAGCAATTGCTAGCGAAACTGAAGTTTAATTTCACATTGCCAAAGCTATTTCATTTCATGGCATAAAATTTTAGTTTTTCTTTCATTCATGAATGACATTGATACAATGACCATCAACCTACTCTTTTACTGCCAAAGGGGTTTTGATCTAGACTAAATTACCCTCAAAAGCATGCATGGATGCATACTTCGAAAATCCACCAGAAAAAATCGCAACTTAACTGTAAACAGTTTTAGTTTAGGTTTACTATAACGTAGCTACTAAAGGTTGTATCCAGCGAAGTGTTTATCTTTCCAGATCAAATCCTAACCCATAATTTGTTTTGACTGTGACGGGATTCAAAAGAGGGACCTATTGTATGCTGGTCCACGACTCTATCCACAACGCTATTTAAGAAGGGGTGGGGGGGTCGGTCGGTAAGTAAGAGACATTCACTTTTCTTCACAGTCTTGGGCATTTGGCAGAGACATGTTGACAAGCAAAGCAGTTTGCAGAGTTCTGGGTTTACTCAAGCCTTAGATGGTATAAGTACGAAGAGTCATTGAATGCACTCTTACTGTTACCTTGCATAGTGCTTGGAAATAACTTGAAATGTGGCTACACTGGTTCCAATGCTCTGGATTGTGAAATCAAATTATAAAATTGAAAAATTTGTAAAGTACAGGCCAGGTTGTGCTTATAAGCTTTAAAACATCTGCAGAGAAAGTGGTTGTGTTCGGTGTAGTATAGAGAATGTGTTAGTGTGATTTGACGATCAGGTTAATTGTTTGTAATGTAACATTTAATTCAAGCATTATCAAAAAAAAGTTTAAATACTGGCGTACCATAAGGTCCAGATATGGCATTGGGTGGTGTGAGGTTGTTTCCATGTGTAAGAGGCTCCCTTTCCCAGTCTCCACCTAACTGATGGGCAGGCCTTCCGAAAGGTTTCCGTTCTTATCGTCTCCATGTTGCTGGTCACTGTTGCGTAAAGCTTCTAAGGACAAAAATGTGACAGAATTTGGGGATAGGGTCTAATCCTGTTGCTTTTTTTTACATTTAATAAAGGTCCAGATTTGTAATAGTATATAATACAATACTGTTTGATAAAGTTATGGGAAAGATATGTTGCTTTAAAAGTTGATTATCTGCTCAAGGCTTAGAAAAAAGCCTTGAAATATTCACACTTGGGAGAGAGCTGGTGTTTGTTTACGCCCATTCAGTGTAGTTCATGCACTCTTAGGCCTTAACCCCACCCAGCTGTTTAAGTATTCAAATAGGGACACTCTGACCTTGTGCTAAATTGGTCTGGTTAGTCTCTAATAAACACATACTATATCAAATAAAATAAAATGTAATTCAAGATTTTTCATATGCACTTTTCACAATACATCAGGTGTAAACCGTACAGTGAAAGGTAAAGTAGCTTTCATAATATATAGTAACAGCAATGTAAGTGCAGATGCAGATGTACAGCCACTGTGCTGTTTAGCAACCATAACAAATAGCTCGGCATAATCACCCATCCCCTGAAACACACCTAGCTGCACATATCTGCATTGATGGTTCAGCTAGAAAGCCAACATACAAGTATTATTTATTTAAGTATAGCTAATCATCAGGCAAAGCTAGCTACCCAACGAACAACAAGCAAGACACCAGGAAATGTTGGCTAGCTGGTAAGTTAACATTGTTACCTAGCTAGCTAGTGTTAACAGTAATGTCAGTAGCTATAGCTAGATAACTAGCAATGCAAATTACTTTCTAAAAAAGGAATTCTGTACTGTAGCTAGTTAGCAAACGTTAGACTTACCTGCATACATGTAGGCATTTTTCGGAACAGATGGAATAATCCTCTGATTACATACAAAGTCCTATGTCATTTAAGTGTGGTCTGTTGATGTCCATTGTCTGTTTCATGGATGCCATGGTTGCCCTTTGTTTGTAAAAGTAATCTGTGGACAGTTTTTATACAAGACGAGTCAGCGTTTTCTTTTCGGCCATCTCCGCCTTTGCAATGAAATGCCTGTATTTTGTCAATTTACACTGCAGGATATTCCATCAACATCTGAGACAACACTGTACATCGCTCTTTCTCTGACACTTTTTGAACAGTATCCAAGTCTGAGGTTTCCTCATCGTTGTCTGATTCATCTTCCGAGTCTGAGAGGGTAATGGCATCAGTGTCTTCCAGAAAGTATTCTCTCAACATGTTCCCATGTTTGAAATTTCCGGGATCGCAATGATACTGACAAAGTAGTCGCGTCATAAGCCAGTGACTTGATAGACCAATCAGAACTCAGTATGTCAATATGTCCAGCCCCTTCATTATCTCTGTCAATACAGGAAAAGTTGTGTATTTTCTGCTGGTTAAACAAGGGTTTGAGTTTTACAATTTATTTTGCATACTAGTTAGTTAATTCACATTCAAGTTCACAACTTCAAGAAGGCATTTCTGCAAAAAAGTCTAAATGTCCCAGAACACGTTTTTCATCTTACTCTCCTGAAAAGTGGGAACATGCGACTTAAGCCCAATTTCCTGAATTCTGTCACAAATGGGGTTTTACTAGGACACCAATAAGTGAACCTGAAGATATTTTCAAGTTAGTGTTAAAAACATAGAAATGTGAGATAAAAACAACAAAAACTGGAAAAGGTTAGTTAAAGGCGTACCTTCCACAGCAGTCTGTGCTGGAGAGATAATAAAAACCAAAATGGAAAATGTTATGATGACTACAATTAGCTGTGCTTACAGCTAAGACTGTTATATTTTGCTTAACTAAAACATCACAACTAAAGAACATGTTGTGTGGAATGTGGGGTTTAACATGTAATATTGTTAAAGCATTCTTGGTTGGCTTATTCTAAGAGTGAAAACAGGCTAATGTTGCCCTGGTTTATCCGGCTCCCAACTCAAAGCTAGATTTCCAGTTAACTAACCTGGCTAAGGTAACACATTACTGTACTGCAGCTAGCAAGCTAAAATTGCTTTGCTTAGACTTAGACAGGGGCCACATTGAAAATGCCAGAGAGCATCGCCAGTTTACTTTTTAACCAACATGCCTAAAAGACACACAACATAGCTAATTTTCATAATTTAACTTAATTTACTTTAACAATGTGTTTTGTATTATACTATGTTAACAACTTTTATTATGGCAGGCAAAGGCCTAAGAAATCCCTTTTCAAGGTTATTACTCAACGGAAATATTGCAACACATATTTGCCTTAAAACGTAACTTTCAACTTAACAAAGTAGGCTATATTACATTAGGTATATTGATAACAGTTTTTAGGGAAGCCATAAGTCTATGAAATCACTTCAATGACTCAGTGCAAATGTCGGTAAAAGTGCCATTATCTAACTTCATACAGTATTTTCTTTGTACTACATGTTTTTAACTACAGCTATTCCAGCTACCCAGACCCAAGAAATCAATGTTTAGGGCCACTCACTCAATATGAACAGGAGAGCCTCGTATGGGCGTTGACAAATGAGGTGGTCAGGAAGTGTTGTATTTGTCCGCATGCTTTCTCTGGAAGTGCCTCTGCAAATTGTAGTCTTTAAAAACTGCCACGTTAGCTTTACATACAGCTCCAGAAAAAATTAAGAGACCACTGCACCTTTTTCTTTCCTTTCCAAAAAAGTTGAAAGGAAAGGTTTGAGTGAGGAACAGACACTGCGCCAAATACCCCTGTTTCGTAGTCCAAGTTATCTTGACACCTTTACGAATGTTGCCAATTCCAGGCCAGTCGTAAGAACTAGTCTTTAATTACTCAACACTCCAAAGCTGGTTTATGTTGCAACTTTTCACAAAGAGGAACCGCAAATAAACTATCAACAGTCAAGAACAGTTCGAATCCTGACTGGCAACAGCTCCAGCATGGGACATTCTTCTACTCTTCCCTACTTTTAAGGAAATCCCACCCCTGGGCATTAGGACATATCGTGACACACAAACGTCACCATTGTCACAACCCCACCCCCTGCTGTGAGGTATTAACATATCAATGGAGGACAGATTGTGACTGGCAATGATTCCAGACCTTGACTGAGTGTCCACCAGTAAAAACATTGGGATATTTTGTGACTTTTACCCCATAAACCCCCCACCCCACTTTTCAACGCGTTGTTTTTCCTACACCGCCCCCCATGTTTATTCAGCCACAGCGTATACCAGTAAAATGCTTTTATTTTTTGAAGTGCAAAAAATACAGTATTTCACAATGAATGTGTACAAAGAAACAGATGTACAATTGTCAAAGTAGTGCAAACAAGTTAAACAAGAAAACTCTTGTATGTACCCTCACAGCACTGCAGCAACATAATGTTCTTTAAAGTATACAAACAATTTAACAGGGTTACAAGAAAATATGTTACGTATATTAATTCAAAGCAAATAAATATAACAGCAATGTAATTAAAGATAGATAAGTTTAAAGTGGAAATGCTTGCTTGCTGGTTCCTACACAGCAAAAAAAGAATTGAAAGTTCTCAAAAGGACACTGGAAAACAAAAGTTTGGAATAATGTACAGATTTTGAGGAGATACAATAAAAAATAAATTGTCAATGTGAATAAAACCTTTACGCAATACTAACCTCACAGCAATGCACCAATAGAAAGGCTAAAAACAAATAGCAAAATATATGGACAACAAACTAAACTAAAAACTATATAAAGTAGTGTCTGGTAGCAGCAATTGAGACTTGTGTGTGTGTGTGATAATCAGTCCAGTTCAAGTGACCATCGCCAGTCAGTTAATTTGATCAGGAAACCAAAAATCCAGTATCCACACCAGACATCATGTCCTCAGTTGCCTGGTAAACCACAGCTTCTCTTCTCTTTAAATGTTCTGAGCAATCAGGTGTCCAGGGTAGGGCTGTGGTGGTTGTTTTGGTAACCGCCTCTTCTCCCCATAAGGGCGGTTGACTCTCCCATCATTCATCAGCTGATTTGATCAGGTACTTCCAAACTCAGCAGAGCGCCAGTTAGGAGAGAAAACCAAAAATCCACCGGGGTCAGTCTTCCATATCAGACATCATGTCCTCAGTTGTCCCGGAAACTGAAACTTCTTTTCAGCCAAGAGTTCTTTCCAGCCGTCTAGCCAAAGCCTGTGAATGTACAGTAGACAATAAATTGACAATGTAAACATACTACTGCAAACAGTGATTTACAAATACAAATAATTTTGTCACAGTTCTAGCAAAATCTTAGTAACAAAACTCTGAGTGTCCGTATTTTATGTTGGCAAGTGTTATTAATGAGTAGAAATATTACAAATATCAAATTAGTTTATACTATGCAAATTTTTTAATACAAACTATAAAGTCATTCCAAGTGTGCACAATTCTTTTACAAATAAAAAACTTTTGTCACTGTTTTACCTTCATATAAAAAGGGATATACACCCATTTTAGATGTGGTCCTATTTTATTTATTTTGAAGATAAATTAGTCATTTCCAATCAAATATAAAACAAACATTCTCAAAACATGTTTTTTCTTAATACACATTTATAAACAAACTTGTCGCGTGTGCGCTGTTTGATGTTCCTCCTTGCTGCTTTGTCCAGGTTGTCCAACGAACAATGTTTCTCCCTTTGTGTCCAGTATCGGCTTGCAGATGCATCTGAGAAGTCATGTGTGGTGTTTGAGCAATAATAATATGCTTTATAATCCTTAATTCAATATTAATATTAGAGTTTGCAGTCAGGCTTTTTCTTACCTTCAAAGTCAGTCCAGCTCCATTCTTCATCAATTCATCAATACTAATCTGATTTACCACTAATCCCAGCACACCATTGTTGAGTCGACTGTTATACCTGAGATATGAAAGACAAAACATTCCTTTTCCAGTACAATATTGGAGCCCTCTATCACAGAGGATGTACATATTCAACCAATGCCGTAATGCAATTAATGGGAAAATCTTTTTGCCATGCCCTTTCTATGCTTAACAAGTTATTAATCAAGTTAAACTCAATAACAAGGTGTAAACCAATTCATATAACTAGGTACAGTGTTTATTGTAAGGTTATTCCCGCCAAGCTATTCCTCCCCAAAGCCCACAATCCAGACAACCTAAAACTAATCTTGTTTAATACATTTGCATGATGAATGTTCCATTTCACGCAGCCACCACACACTTCTTGGTTTATTTCTTTCGCCAATTTTAACGTTTTTAAAGTAATATAAATTTGCATTCACCTTTCATGCGGCTTGTACTTTTCATCCTCGCCCAGCAGTATTGTGTTGGTCCCAGACCACACGCTATGAAAATGGGGTAAATCCTGGCAATTTGCAAATGAAAAAAATTCTAATAACATTACAAACTTCACAAATCTAACTTAGTAGTAGGTACGGTAGTTAAATGTGCAACTTACAGATAATATATTTCGTCTTGCCTGTAGAGAAACTGGCCAATGCAGCAGTGTGCACAAAGTACAAAGAAATGTGTGGACACAAGTTAAGACAAAAGCAGAGAGCAAATCAATAGAGACTCAAAAGAGTGAGAGTAACCAACTGACCAGTGTTTCATTTGCAATTACTTCTGATATTTTTTGCCTTTCCCATAAAAAGATGTTGCTCATGTCAAATGAAGACAGAGAGGATCTGCATAGGGGTTATCACATTATTATATCCACTGGGAAAACAAACTTTTGGACACCTGTAGATCGACCAGTACGTTGGAGAAGACCAAAGGTCAACTCTTGCACACAGTCTACATAACTTGCAATTATAATTTAATAACAACGTTTCTGTACCAACTTTAGTTTGCCTGCTGAGTGTACCAAGATTTTGAAATCTTGGTACCGAAATGTTATTAAATTCTTATTGCATGTTATTCAGTCTGGGTGCGGGAGATATTTTGTTTACATTATTATATCCAAACAAGGATCTTGCCATTGATGTCCTTACACAGCTCTCTGGTCTTGGCCATTGTGGAGAGCTTAGAGTCTGTTTGATTGAGTGTGTGGACAGGTGTCTTTTATACAGGTAACGAGTTCAAACAGGTGCAGTTAATACAGGTAATTAGTGGAGAACAGTAGGGTTTCGTAAAAAAAAACAGGTCTGTGAGAGCCGGAATTCTTACTGGTTGGTAGGTGATCAAATACTTATGTCATGCAATAAAATGCTAATTAATTATTAAAAATCATACAATGTGATTTTCTATATTTTTGTTTTATATTACGTCACTCACAGTTGAAGTGTACCTATGATAAAAATGACAAGTAGGAAAATCGGCAAAATCGGCAGTGTATCAAATACTTGTACTCCCCACTGTAGGTTTGGCGCAAAAATAACACTGCACATTACCCAAAGAACCCCATACCCACAATGAAGCATGGTGGTGGTAGCATCATGCTTTGGGGCTGTTTTTCTTCAGCTGTAACCAGGGCCTTAGTCAGGGTGAAGGGAATTATGAACAGTTCCAAATACCAGGCAATTTTGGCACAAAACCTTCAGGCGTCCGTTAAAAAGCTGAAGAGGAAGTTCACCTTTCATCACGACAACAACCCAAAGCACACATCCAAATCCACAAAAGCATGGCTTCACCAAAACAATATTAACATTTTGGAATGGTCCAGCCAGAGCCATTTTATTTTTCCCCCTCAAAGATTTCAGTTTGTTTTTCATTTGAATTGTTCACGTTATAGGTCACATTAAAGGTGAAAAAAGTTCTGACTCATTCTTTTACATCACAAGAAGCTGACATTTTAACAGGGGTGTGTAGACTTTTTATATCCACTGTATGTGTGTGCACTAAGTGTGTGTGCATTTCAATGCCTGAACATGGCAACAAATGAGGGCACAACTGCTAATGACATATGCAGTCAAAATGTTTTAGTACCAGAGAGTTATTCCAAGATCAATAAGTAATGCATGTTACATGCACCAGCACAACAGAATGAAGTACATGGTGCAGGAAGCCTAAAACATAGTGTCCTCATATGTAGACACAGGGTCTCAGGAGGTTAAAGTTTTGGATGTATCGCGAGCTCGATAGAATGACTCAACGAGACGGATTTGGCCCTGGTGCCTTATCTTGCCCAGGGCTGTGCTAAACAGTACGTACACCACATACATGACTATCACCTGTAGCATGCCGTATGCTATTTGAAACTCTGCCCTTAACTATTGATTAGAATTTGTGGCCGTCAGGGAGACTCTATCAAAATGCGGGAGACTCCCAGAACTTCCAGGAGAGATGGGATGTCTGTGATACAGATAAATCAAAGGTAAAAGTGAACATTAATTAATGCTATACAGA
The DNA here is from genome assembly GCF_011004845.1 of Esox lucius. Lineage (NCBI taxonomy): Eukaryota > Metazoa > Chordata > Actinopteri > Esociformes > Esocidae > Esox > Esox lucius. Next base: position 46,471,324 of record NC_047587.1, read on the forward strand.
CAATCACTATGAACACATTTTAACATTAAAAACTACTTGCATTCTTCACTGATTACTATGACAGACCTCTGAAAATATTATACATTAGGCTGGACAACATTTACAACCCAACCTTTTTTATTAATCCCAATTCTCTAAACACTAACTCAGTCCTGTGGTAAATCCTTTGTACATTTGTTTTTGGCCTTGAGGTTCGGTGATTCTGGAGACAGAATACAGCACTCTTCTACTTGGTCAAATAGCCCTTACACAGCCTGGAGGTCTGTCCTGTTGAAAACAAATGATAGCACAGACCAGATGGCATGGTGTATTGTTGCCAATTGCTGTGTTAGCCATGCTGGAGGAGTGTGCCTTGAATTTTACATAAATAATAAACAGTGTCACCAGAAAAGCACCCCAACACCATCACACCTCCTCCATGCTTCACGGTGGGGACTACACATGCAGATATTATCCAGTCACAGATTTCCACCAGTCTAATATTAATTTCCCATGGAACTAACTTCTTGTTCTACTGTTGGTCTTTTCTTGAGGCAGTCCTAAGGAGATCCAGTTTCATCCTAGCGCTAGATGGTTTTCCCGAATGCACTTGAAACATTTTCCAGATTGACTGACCTTAATAATGTCCTAATGTTATGATGGGCTGTCTTTTCTCTTTTCTTATTTAAGCTGTTCTTGCCTTAATATATACTGCTACAGTACAAACATAATTATAGTCACACACACCCTACCTTACTATCTCTATGCCCAGCCTAACACATTCATTAAGAAGGAAAGAAATGTCACAAATTAACTTTTAACAAGGAACAACTGTTATCAGAATGCATTCCAGACAACTACATCTTGAAGCTGGTTGAGAGAATGCAAAGGGTGTGCTACAATGTCGAGCTTTGAAGAATCAAGAATATGAAATGTATTTTGATCTGTTTAACAGTTTTTTGTTTAAACACAATTCCATATGTATTATTTCACTGTTTTGATGTCTTTCATTCAAATAATTCAATAATTCCATTCAAAAAGTGAAACTTGTATAATGTATACATTCATTCCACACAGACTGATATATTTCGAGTGTTTATTTCTTTTAATTGTGATGATTATAACTGACAACTAATGAAAATCCCAAATTCAGTATCTCAGAAAATTTGAATATTACTTAAGACCAATACAAAAAAAGGATTTTTAGAAATGTAGGCCAACTGAAAAGTATGAACATGAAAAGTATGATCATGTAAAGCACTCAATACTTAGTTGGGGCTCCTTTTGCCTGGCATGGAGTCGATCAGTCTGTGGCACTGCTCAGGTGTTATGAGAGCCCAGGTTGCTCTGATAGTGGCCTTCAGCTCTTCTGCAGTGTTGGGCCTGGCGTATCGCATCTTCCTCTTCACAATACCCCATAGATTTTCTATAGGGTTAAGGTCAGGAGAGTTTGCAGGCCAATTAAGAACAGGGATACCATGGTCCTTAAACCAGGTACTGGTAGCTTTGGCACTGTGTGCAGGTGCCAAGTCCTGTTGGAAAATGAAATCTGCATCTCCATAAAGTTGGTCAGCAGCAGGAAGCATGAAGTGCTCTAAAACTTCCTGGTAGATGGCTGCGTTGACCTTGGACCTCCGAAAACACAGTGGACCAACACCAGCAGATGACATGGCACCCCAAACCATCACTGACTATGGAAACTTTACACCGGACTTAAAGCAACGTGGATTCTGTGCCTCTCCTCTCTTTCTCCAGACTCTGGGACCTTGATTTCCAAAGGAAATGCAAAATTTACTTTCATCAGAGAACATAATTTTGGACCACTCAGTCCAGTAGCAGTCTAGTCCTTTTTGTCTTTAGCCCAGGCAAGACGCTTCTGACGCTGTGTCTTGTTCCAGAGTGGCTTGACACAAGGAATGCGATAGCTGAAACCCATGTCTTGCATACGTCTGTGCGTGGTGGTTCTTGAAGCACTGACTCCAGCTGCAGTCCACTCTTTGTGAATCTCCCCCACATTTCTGAACGGGTTTTGTTTCACAATCCTCTCCAGGGTGTGGCTATCCCTATTGCTTGTACACTTTTTTCTACCACATCTTTTCCTTCCCTTCACCTCTCTATTAATGTGCTTGGACACAGAGCTCTGTGAAAAGCCAGCCTCTTTAGCAATGACCTTTTGTCTTGCTTTCCTTGTGCAAGGTGTCAATGGTCGTCTTTTGGACAGCTGTCAAGTCTTCCCCATGATTGTGTAGCCTACATAACTAGACTGAGAGACAATTTAAAGGCCTTAGTAGGTGTTTTGAGTTAATTAGCTGATTAGAGTGTGGCATCAGGTGTCTTCAATATTGAACCTATTCACAATATTCAAATTTTATGAGATACTGAATTTGTGGTTGTCATTAGTTGTCAGTTATAATCATCAAAATTAAAAGAAATAAACACTTGAAGTATATCAATCTATGTGGAATGAATATATACACTATACAAGTTTCACTTTTTGAATGGAATTACTGAAATAAATCAACTTTTTCATGATATTCAAAATGTTATGACCAGCACCTGTATATACACACAAATATCTAAATTATCTAATTGTGATTTCTTTGTACTTCTTACCAAAGTTAGTTGAATACAATATCAACTTAACACTGTGTAGAAGATTCTAAAAAAGAAATAAAATATAAAAGCACTCATTCCTGGAATTGCAGTATTTCTTCAGAATATGACAGATTAATAAACATCTGAAATCAACAATCTTAAAATTACCAGATTTATAAATTATTCCCTACACCCAAAGTGTAGCACTGACTATGCTGATAACTTGTAAAAAAAAATTAAATAATAATGTCCTTAAAATGTATTATGATATATGGTTCTTTAACCTGCCAATCTTAAGGATCAATCCACTAAGTTGCTCCAAAAAAGGATAAAAACATTTTTTCGTTGTAATCTGAAGTCTTCAGTGGTATGAATGAAGCTGGGGTGGAGCCTGGAGTCACATGTACAGTATATAAAGGGCTTCTGTAGGGAATCCTTTTCCCTCTCTGCATTCAGGTGGGCATTGCCCTATAGTTTCTGTTATGGAAAGGTCCTTAATCAAGTCAGACTCTCACTGTGTGCTTGTGTGCAAACAAGTGACCACACACAACACACAGACATACATTCTAACACAAAGGAAGGCAAATGTCAGAAAACTTTCTCCCTTTCTCTGAAACACCTAATTTCACCCAGTACATTCCCCGTTAGTTTTTCTGCTTCCAAAATAATAATGAAAGAAAAGAAATAATGAAAAACAGAAAATATCCTCACCCCATTCCTTATTGCCTCTAACTGCTGAGCTAAATCTCTGCTCTGCAATTATTATTAGAGCTGTCGTTTTGGCTGTGGATAATAGGATCCTAAAATAGGGATAATAAAATCCCAAAAGACTGAGTGAAGTAGGTGAAAGAGAGAAGGAGAGGAGAGATGAAAAATACAGTTTTATTTCTATGTGGAATCACTAGATTGGTGTTTTTCCAATCCTGTATTCCCCTATAACTAAAATACCTAATTCAAATAATCAGATGATTGAATGATTAGGTGAAACTATTAGAATGGAGAAACTCTGATGAGTTTACCATACTGCTTGCCTGGAGGTGACAGTTATTAGTCAAATGTTTCCATTATTTTATGATGTGCTAAAAGTTCAATGTGAAGGTTATGACTCTTCAACCCATTATTTTTAAAGCATATACTCTGATCACACTATTCTGACCTAATGTTTTCTCTTCTCCTCACAGACTTGCCAAAAAATCCTGGTTTGGTAATTTCATCAACCTGGAGAAAGAGGAGCAGATCTTCATTGTAATCAAAGACAAGCCCTTGAGCTCCATCAAGGCTGACATCGTCCATGCCTTTCTCTCGGTACAAAGCCCGCTCTCTCTCCTTTTATTCAGTTATCCTTTTTGCTCTCCATCTTTCATTCCTCCTCCCTCTCCTTACTCATGGTTTGCCCTCTTAACTCTTTGAACTCTCCTTGTCTCCTCAAAACCCCTCAGAGGAGACAGTCAGAAGGGAGGAATCTCTGGCTTTCTCATCTTATGGGTGTTTGAGAAGGAGACGAAGACACAAAGGATTAAGCAATACATAAATATGTTTCTTTCCTTCTCCTTTCCACACTTCTGTATTCTTTTCCATTTCATGTCCTTCCTTCCTTCAGTCATATATTCACCACCTTTTCATACTGCTCTTTTGCTGTCATGCCTCTTTCCTTCCAGCTCCTGTTTTGCTATTAAGCTTCTTTCCTTCGCCCTACAGTGGCCTACCTCTCCCACCTTTTTTATTTGCTCTCACTCCCCCTGTCCTTCTCTTCGCCCCTTTTCTTTTCATTCCTGCCACCTCCTTTGTAGAGAATCCATTACACATATTATTTGCATATGTAGCAGTTGTGTACAGTGATCACCTAATGCTTGCTATCCGTCTAAAAGAGGCTTACTATTACAAGGCAGACACTAAAATTGATTGGTTTAGCCTAGCGTGTGTATGTTTGTGTGTGATTTATCTAGCTATTCAGTAAACTGCTTTTTTTGATAGCTCTGCTATTTTCCTTCTAATTGACACTGTAATTGTCAGTATCCCGATTGTCAATGTTTTCCTCTGTGCAGTGCCTTGTTTTTGACCCACATCCTATGGGCCATGGTGAAAAGTGGTCCACTGTGTAGGGAATGGGGCGTTATTTATTATATTGTCCAGGTCAACACAGACCACTAATCATTAGCATATAGATGCTTTGCCTTGAATGCCGTGAATCGACCAGGTGTGTTGGGGTGTGAGAGAGTGCATGTGTGTGAAAACAGGAAGGATTGAAGTCAATATCTCTGTGCTTCACTGCAGTGCCAAAGCTAGTGAGTGAGTAGTAAAAGCCAGTTTTCAGATCTACACATTTTACATTATCCTCACAGTATTGCAAATGGAAACTTTGCCCCATTGTTAGTCAATTGCCAAAAAATATACATATTCATAAAAGGTAGATATTTTCTCCCCTAGTGTATTCTTAGTAGATTGGCACCTGAATACCTAGGATTATACTCCTCAGTACTCAGTAGATTTAATAGAATGTCAAACTCGCCACAGTGCTTTAGTGAAACGTGACAATTTGTGAAATTAATTTATTGGGATGGAGCTGAGTGTTGGCAGGGTTGAGATTACCTGAGATCCACAGCCCATATTGCATCCCATTCCCTGTATAGTGCATTATATTTGGCTTGAACCCAATGTCAAAAGAAAGACAAGTGAACTATGTTGGACACAGAAGTTACGCATGTCACTGTGAGGTTGTGCGGTAATCTGGTTTACTCTATGCTTGGTTGCATCAGGGTCTTTTTAATTACATTTTATTCAACCTGTCATTTATATAAGTATATATGTAACTATGTGGCAGAAAGCTAAGAAGTCACTCTTGACTTGTTATCATTTAACTTACTTGTGGCTTGCAAGTCTTTGGGATGATTTAAATCACATACTCCTCGCATTCTCTATACTCCTTCTCAAAACCCTTTGGATAAGAAGTTCCGTCCATATGATCTTCCCATGTTTTGAAATGGAGACCCAGAAAGGTAGGAGGAGTATGTAATTGAGTGTCTGAGTCTGCCACTTTCTGCTGCTTCCTCACTACTGTCTGTCTGTTTCTCTCTCTCTGTCACCTTTCCTATCTCTTTCTTTCTTACCTCTTGATTCTGAACATCATCTTCATGACTGTACAGTGAATTATTATAATTGTTTTGCCAGATTCCTAGTCTAAGCCACAGTGTGATCAGCCAGACCAGTTTCCGGGCAGAGTACAAGTCCACAGCAGGCCCCACTGTGTTCCAGAAGCCGGTCAAGTTCCAGGTGGACATCACCTACACAGAGAGCACTGCGGCCACAAAGGAGAACGGCATCTACTCGGTCACCTTCACCCTGCTCTCAGGTAACAAACGCACCAGAGGTGGGACCAAGTCATTGTTTTCAAATCACAAGTCACATTTGGCTGCAACAATAAGACTTCTGATGTTGATGTTACCTTCAAAATAAACGTCTGCAGAGTGTCTATAATTTAATTTTTATTGTGTAGGCTACATTTTCAAAGGTAAAAACTATGTGGGCGGAATTATGAGAAAAAACTGTGTAATACATCCAACCACACTATATTTTCCATCCCCCCACTGTAATGTAAAAGAGATACTTTTTGTGGAAAAACGCTTTAGTAGAAATCTCTCTTCATTGGCCAATAGCCCACGGCACTTAGCGTTGGTACCCAAATGGTACCCAGGCGCTAATCACCCCTCACCCGAATGCATGACGTCTATGGATCAATCCCCAATATTCCCAGATAAATTAATATTGTACTTGGATGAATTTGAATGAACTTACAAATGAAATACAAGATTTCCATGACCATTCAACAATTTCATTTGGCTACTATTGAAACATAATACAAACGATAGAGGCTCCTTGCAAATTCAACATATGTATCATACTTCACTGTTTTTCAATAGGATATTCATCGTTCTTGTGTAGGCTAATTCATCAAATGTAAATCTAAATAATTATTCACTAAACAAAGTACCAGACATTCTTTAGTACCAGGGCAGTTGGGCAGTTGTACTAGCATAGCTACAGCATACACATTTTTTACAGGCAACAGCCAAACTACCTCATTGCAAACATAAAGTGTCTTGATTAACCTCCTAAAGTTTAGGGAACTCGCAAAATTAGATTAATTTTTATTCCAAAAAGTGGTGGTCAGCCAAACCCTAAATCACAACTTTTATGCTTTATCTTTGTTCTATCATCAACAATGGGGGCTGACTTTAGGTCTCTACCCTCACTTCAGTTGGTTTCAAAATCTTAAACTTTATATCACTGATGAAAGACAGAGAAGACTGAAGATAAGAACTGAAGGACATTTGATGAGAATCTAGGGTCATTCCTAACAATCAATAGTTTTCCTAAAGTGACTGGTATTTTGATCTCGTATGTATGTTCATTCCTCACAAGGTGGGCAGAGGACTACATATGATCACTACCCAAATATTGGTCATTGATACTTGTCTTTTTGTGAAGTTGCTTAATAGTCATAATTACAACAACTATCCTGATATGTTTAATAGTGCCATATTCCTTTTCAAAGGTAGAAACTGTCACTAGTACATTCATTGGAGTTGAGTGTTGTGTTATGTTCAGGATAAGTTGGGTTGTTGCTATGATGTTGATGCATGAATCATGATATGGACAAGGGGGGACTTTGATTATTTAAAGGGTTTATTGGGAATTAATTTCATTAATATGTCATGTTAGATCTGTTTCTGTTGGACACTGGTTAGACTGATAGTAGCCTGGGACTTGATGTGTATGGTAAAGATTGATCATGATGGTCAGTACGATTGCAGTACCATACAGTGCTATGTGTCAGGGCAAGTTGTCCATTGCATCTTATTTTCATTTCATTTAAGGAATAATAAAGCCTCAGAGGCCAGATACTCCTTTTTATTATTTTTCTTTATTGTTTTTTTAACACAAGTGTTTGGACCTTTTCAGTTCATTAGGAATTGGATTGTACTTATATTTTGTTAGTTTAATCAACATGTAATGATTAGTTATCACATGTTTGAAGGGGGGACTGATAGGAAATGGGAATGAGAAACTTAACAAAACACAGATGTGCTGACTAACTCTGAAAGAAGGACCATAGTCAGGACGTGTTGCCTGTTACTGATGGGCCCCACACATCCTGTCCATACATTCTGTCCATACCTCCTGTTAGGAGTTGCCCATGTGACTGACATAGGCTATATGGATAGGTCCATTGACCACAGGTTGGAACATACCAAACAAGGGTCTGTTGTAAGATAAACCTTTCTTATTGGAGGGTATTGGAATGTGTAATGGTTGGTTATGACCACTGGCCACCTCCTATGTTTTCTGGCATAAATACAGTGTTGCCTCTGTAATTATGGGAGAGAGAAAGGAGAAATGGAAGGACAACATCATAAACTCATGCTGAATAAAGATGGCTCTCCCCTGACTTCTGGTTACATTTATTTTGTTCATGGATCAAACTTGAACAGAATCTAACAATATACAACTTCCTCGGAATCCATCTTGTTTAGCCGGAAAATGTTATTTTTCTTTCTGTCCATTTCGAGTCCAGGCATCGTTGTTAATGATCCTTTTCGTTCTTGATGGTATCCTATTCGCGCCATGCTATTTAAATATAACGAGTCATGCCAGAGGCTGCACTCCTCTTCCCATCGTATTTGTACAACTGGATGGCATTATATTTTACTTGTACAAGTCACTGTATAATCGCCTAAAGCAATTCACATTGTCAACAAAATACAGTTTAGCGCTAATCTCCAATTTTATCCACCCCTAGAGATTTTTGCACATTACACAATGTAATTCGTGGCCCAGTCAGGGAGTAACTAGGTCTTCTCTCCAATTTATCCACCCCTAGAGATATTGTACACGATTGCAATTCGTGGCCTAGTCAGGGAGTAACCAGGTCTCCTATCACTACCTGCGCTCTTGAATTACTCTATTTGTTTGTTAAATGGTGTGGATTTCAGACTCACCAACCATTCAGCTGTTCGTAAGAAACAGGAACAAAGACAGACTCCGTTGCAGGTGCCAGCTTCGTCTCAGGACAACAAAAAACTGTTTTTTTGGTCAAATCTAAATCTCCAACCATCCGGGTCACTGTACCAAACTGTTAGAAATTGGCGGTTTCGTATAGTGGTCAAATAATGTAGAACCCGTATCAAATCGAGGGAGAAGCTCGCTCAAGTTTATTGGAAAATTGTAGCACAGATGTCATTCGGTGAACATTCCATTATCTTCTCACTGTAATGTTGGTTACAAACTGATATATACATTGAAGGCTTTTCAGAGAGATAATCTAAACAGAGAGGTTTCTGTTGTTCTCATTATCTAGGCACATTCACTTCCAATGAAATGTACATTCATATTGTAGTTGTTAATGCTCAGATTCTACAGTGACTAACAATAAGAAACGTCTGACATCTGTGATTGCCAACAAGGGTCTTTCCACCAAGTACTGAGTCGTGTTTTGCAGAGGGGTCGAATACTAATTTCACTCATTAAAATGCAAATCAATTTGTAACATTTTTGCCATGCGTTTTTCTTTTTTTTTTCTTTTTATTCTGTCTCTCACTGTTCAAATAAACCTACCATTAAAATTATAGACTGATCATTTCCTTGTCAGTGGGCAAACAAAATCAGCAGGGGATCAAATACGTTTTTCCCTCACTGTACCTCGGGAATCTCATGGCTGTTATCCCTGCATTTCAGTTGCACATGCCACCTTGCACCTTCAATTTGCACATTCATACATCCCACTTATACATTGTTCTTAATTGTCCATCCATCCATCATCTTCCGCTTATCCGGGCCGGGTTGCGGGGGCAGCAGTCTAAGCAGGGATGCCCAGACTTCCCTCTCCCTAGACACTTCCTCTAGCTCTTCCGGGGGGACACTGAGGCGTTCCCAGGCCAGCCGGGAGACATAGTCCCTCCAGCGTGTCCTAGGTCTTCCCCGGGGTATCCTCCCGGTGGGACGGGGCCGGAACACTTTCCCAGGAAGGCGTCCAGGAGGCATCCGGAACAGATGCCCAAGCCACCTCAGCTGACCCCTCTTGATGTGGAGGAGCAGTGGCTCTACTCTGAGCTCCTCCCGGGTGACCGAGCTTCTCACCCTATCTCTGAGGGATCGCCCGGCCACCCTGCGGAGAAAGCTCATTTTCGACCGCCTGTATCCGGGATCTTGTCCTTTCGGTCAGGCCCCAAAGCTCATGACCATAGGTGAGAGTAAGAACGTAGATTGACCGGTAAATCGAGAACTTCGCCTTGCGGCTCAGCTCTTTCTTCACCATGACAGACCGATACATTGACCGCATTACTACAGAAGCTGCACTGATCCGTCTGTCAATCTCCCGTTCCATCCTTCCCTTACTCGTGAACAAGACCCCTAGATACTTAAACTCCTCCACTTGAGGCAAGAACTCTCCACCAACCTGAAGTGGGCAAGCCACCCTTTTCCGACTGAGGACCATGGCCTTGGATTTGGAGGTACTGATTCTCATCCCAACCGCTTCACACTCGGCTGCAAACCGTCCCAGTGCATGCTGAAGGTCCTGGTTTGAAGGGGCCAACATGACAACATCATCCGCAAAGAGCAGAGACGGAATCGTGTGAACCATCCGGCCCCTGGCTGCGCCTAGAAATTCTGTCAATAAAAATTACGAACAGAACCAGCGACAAAGGGCAGCCGTGTCGAAGGGCTGAGAAGTGTGATCCCCCTGTAGTTGGAACACACCCTCCGGTCCCCCTTCTTAAAAAGAGGGACCACCACCCTGGTCTGCCATCCCAGAGGCACTGTCCCCGACCACCACGCGATGCTGCAGAGGTGTGTCAACCAAGACAGCCCCACAACATCCAGATACTTGAGGTACTCAGGGCGGATCTCATCCACGCCCAGTGCCTTGCCACGAGGAGTTTCTTGACCACCTCTGTGACTTCAGCCCGGGTGATGGACGAGTCCACCTCTGAGCCCTCAGCCTCTGCTTCCTCAATGGAAGACGTGACGGCGGGATTGAGGAGATCCTCAAAGTACTCCTTCCGCCGCCCGACGACATCCCCAGTTGAGGTCAACAGCTGCCCACCTCCACTGTAAACAGCGTTGGTAGGGCACTGTTTCCCTCTCCTGAGGCGCCGGACGGTTTGCCAGAATCTCTTCGAGGTCAGCCGATAGTCCTTCTCCATGGCCTCACCGAACTCCTCCCAGGCCCGAGTTTTTGCCTCCACAACCACCCGGGCTGCAGTCCGCTTGGCCTGCCGGTACCCGTCGGCTGCCTCAGGAGTCCCACAAGCCAACCTAGGACTCCTTCTTAAGCATGACGGCATCCCTTATTTCCGGTGTCCACCACCAGGTTCGGGGATTGCCGCCTCGACAGGCACCGGAGACCTTACAGCCACAGCCACAGCTCCGAGCGACTGCTTCGACAATGGAGGTGGAGAACATGGTCCACTCGGACTCAATATCTCCAGCCTCCCTCTGGATCCAGTCGAAGCTCTACCAGAGGTGGGAGTTAAAGATCTCTCTGACAGGAGACTCGGCCAGACGTTCCCAGCAGACCCTTACAGTACGCTTGGGTCTGCCGAGGCTGTCCAGCTTCCTCCCCCGCCATCGGATCCAACTCACCACCAGGTGGTGATCATTTGACAGCTCCGACCCTCTCTTTACCCAGGTGTCCAAGGCATACGGTCGCAGGTCAGATGAAACGACAACAAAGTCGATCATTGACCTATGGCCTAGGGTGTCCTGGTGCCACGTGCACTGATGGACACCCTTATGCTTGAACATGGTGTTGGTTATGGACAAACTGTGACTAGCACAGAAGTCCAATAACTGAACACCACTCGGGTTCAGATCAGGGGGGGCGTTCCTCCCAATCACGGCCCTCCAGGTGTCACTGTCGTTGCCCACGTGGGCGTTGAAGTCCCCCAGTAGAATGATGGAGTCCCCAGTCGGAGCACTTTCCAGCACCCCTCCCAGAGACTCCAAGAAGGCCGGGCACTCTGCACTGCCGTTCGGCCCATAGGCACAAACAACAGTGAGAGACCTATCCCCGACCAGTAGGCGCAGGGAAACGACCCTCTCGTTCACCAGGGTAAACTCCAACACATGGCGGCATAGCTGGGGGGCTATAAGCAAACCCACACCAGCCCGCCGCCTCTCACCATGGGCAACTCCAGAGTGGTGAAGAGTCCATCCTCTCTCAAGGAGTGTGGTTCCAGAGCCCAAGCCGTGCGTAGAGGTGATCCCGACTATCTCTAGTCGGAACCTCTCAACCTCACGCACAATCTCAGGCTCCTTCCCCGCCAGCAAGGTGACATTCCACGTCCCTAGAACTAGTTTCCGTGTCCAGGGATTGGGTTGTCGAGGCCCCCGCCTTCAACTGCCGCCCAATCCTCTACGCACCGACCCCTTATGGTCCCTCCTGCAGGTGGTGAACCCACGGGAAGGCGGCCACACGTCGCTCCTTCTGGCTGTGCCCGGCCGGACCCCGTGGGGAAAGGCCTGCCCACCAGGCGCTCGCCTGGCTCCAGGGTGTGGCCCCGGCTGCGCCATACCGGGCGACGTCACGGTCCTCAAAATGTTTTCCATCAAAAAGGGTTTTTGAACCGCTCTTAGTCTGACCCGTCACCCAGGACCTGTTTGCCTTGGGAGACCCTACCAGGGGCATATAGCCACAGACAACATAGCTCCTAGTGTCACTTGGGTACTCAAACCCCTCCACCACATTAAGGTGGCAGTTCATGGAGGAGGTTCTTAATTTACTTGTAAATTTTTTGCACTTTTGGTTAGATGCTAACGGCATTTCTATATACTGTATTTGTACTTGTTCAATAACAATAAAGTTACATCTAATCTAATGAATAGCAATGAAATAGCAATATTGTCAATGGATAAATGGGCGACAACCCCCTGATCAACCTAGACACACCTATGCATGTGATTGAAGTATAATGATGAAGAATGATGATGAGGGTAGTAATTGTATATAATCTGAACTCTGTGAACAAGTCAGACACAATTTACAGCGTTTAGTTCACAATGGCAAAACTAACCCGCCGATTCAACGCCCTGACAGCATTGAAGATGCTGCAAGATTTAGATGATGGAGGATCAGAAACAGACCTCGAAATTGATGTCTTGGATGCCGGGTCTTCATCTGATTCCAGATCAGATGATCTGCCACTTCCAATGCCTGAGCCTCCTCACTAAAAAAGTAACCAAACAATAGCGACCCCAAACAATTTGTGTAGAAAAGAACAATGAGAGCACACAAGGAAGATTCAGGTCCAACAACCCAAGCCAGAGGACACATTGGCAGCGCCCTTGACAGTTTTCTTTGTTTGTGTGACGACAATCATCAAATTAACTTTCTATATTTTCAAAGTATTTTTCTTTATTCATGTTCATCCTTTTATTCTGCTAATCGAATTTACAAATAAAATGAATTGAATAATATATTTAAATGTTTTTACTTGAACAGTAGGCTGTGAAGGGCAGTTATAGGCTGTAGTAATGAGTATCTGGTGTTCGTAATTATGGGAAATCCGGGGTGTTGTGATGAGGAACTTGTGTGCGTAATCGTGGAGAATACAGGGTGTTCCGTGAATGCGGCGTTAGAAGTCGGAGGCTGGTGTGATCAAGGGAGGCACAATGACAGTGTAGGCTGCTGTAAATCATTCTTTCCTTTATTTATCAAATGTATTATGTTTATAATGCAACCGTGCTTTAGGCCTATGTACGGCTATTCATGCTGATATCCTTTGATCGTGGTAAGCTGGTCGATGATGTCTGTTATTTTACCTTGTACATCATCAAAATAAGATCAAAATGAAAAACTAATTTCTGATAGATTTATTTTTGAAGAGTTGTGTAATTTTAAATCTATACATTTGTAGGGCCTAATAAACAAATGCAAATACTACAGCCTGTGTTCTTGGAAATAATCGTTCTATGTATACTTGTTTTAGTTGTTTTCTTTCGTATGATAAGACCTTCAAATACAAACTCATTCTTTACATTTAATGATTTTTTAAAATTCATTAACCTTTTAAAACAAACAAATTCTGTAATTCATAATTTTTTTGACTATTCTATATAGTTTGATGACGACCTAGTTGATAAACTGATGCTTTGGCTGGATGGTGATGCTGCAGAGGAGAATGTGTGTGCTATTGGGGCTGGTTTGTATGCTAAAGACGAGGAACAGCGTTCGGCTATGACTGATACTGTTCGTCTGAAAGGCTTGGAAGTTCTAGTGTTAAGTTTAGGGTTATGTATTAATGTTAGGGTTAGGTATTAAGAAAAAACTAACAAAAATTGTAAACAAACAGCATGTGTAACAAAAACAGGAAATCAAACGACTGTAAATTTGACCATCACACCATCCCTGTCCACAATCCACTGGCAAATCAACTCTGTAATAGACTACTCTCCAGTTCATACACAGATGTTTCCAGGATACACATCTAATATATTGTGATCTGATTGAACATACAAAGGCAGACATTCCACAACTTAATCACTGACAAACATACTGCTCCTAGGTAACATATGTACTCATAGGTGAGCACTCTTCGCCACTTCACTGTCATGTATGACCAACCTCAACCCATGCCAATCACAGCAGTGTTCATAGGTGCAGATAAATTAAGAGTATGTCTCTGTTTAAGTGTGTAAGAATGCATGTGGTGCATATGCATATGTGTGAGTGTTTTTTGTGTGTTTATGTTATCTAGTTACACAAGAATAATTTGACCCTGAAGAATTAGGGTTAAAGTTTGAATTATTGTTAGTGGTATGGTTTTGGGTTAAGTTTCTGTTTAGGGCAAATGCTAGGTTTTTGGAGTTTAGGGGTTAAGGAAAATGGGATTTGGAATTGAAAACATTCAATACTTTTTTATGTTCCCACAATAATAGAGATTAATTGAATGTGTGAGAGTAAGTATGCCTTGGTGTTTGTGTATGTGTGTGAGTTTGGGTTTCGGTTGATTATATTCCAGTGCTGTCTGCAGATACTGGTTCCACTAGTCTTGACTTGGTCCCCTGCCCCAAGACGTGTGTGTGCTAAAATGCTGGCTCAGTGGGATGCAATTCTGCACAGAGCAAAGGTGTGTGCGCTCCATGGAGGACCTAAGGGCCAGACTGAATGGAGACACTTTTCTCCATGCTAATCCTGGCCCATTTGGATCCTGCTGCTTTTTTGACGTCCATTTTGTTACAGGAGACCGCACACAGTCACACTATATTTTCCCTCCACTGCATCCCTCATCTACCTATCGATCTCCCCCTCCAATCCTCCCTCTCCTTGCCAGTTCTTTTTTTCCTTTTAATTCCTTTCACCTTCTATCCTACTTTGTTGATGTCTATTCATGTCTTTCTCTTCACTTCTCCCACCTTTTTTACATTTCATTTTGCAGTCTTATCCTAAACTTACTGCAGCCATCTTAAGCTCTCAAGCTAGGTGGAACAACCAAGCTTATGGTATATTTTACTCAATGTAATGATCAGCATTACTAGGAAAAAGAAAAGGACAAAAGTAATTATTTATATGCCTTAGCTTACAAAAGAGGATAGTGGATGGATTGGATTTACCTTCCAGTCAGCCACTTCCTTCCATTCTTCAGTCATGACTTTTAAGGCCTAGGTGTCTAGTCAGCCTGGAAGAAGTACATTTGAGTTGATAAATCCCTAGGTTGAACCCGACCGTATTGTCAATGTCAATTTCAACTTTATTTATAAAGCACATTTAAAACAACTGTCATTTACCAAAGTGCTGTACAGGGTAAAATCTAAGTATACAAAATATATGAAATTTACAGGTATAAAATGTACAAAGGTACACATAACAAGACATATAACAAATAGCAGCACAGACATTTCATGCCAACTCAGCTAGGATTAAAAGCCAGAGTAAAAAGTGGTGCCTTTAGCAATGACTTAAAAGTGTATATAGTCTGGGTGTTTTGATTATGCAGTGGTAGGCTATTCCAGAGGATGGGATCACCCACCGCGAATGTTCAATCCCCTCTTGTTTTTAGCCTGGCTTTTGGGACAGCTAAAAGTAACTGGTTAGCTGACCTCAATTACACGTTGATAAAACTAGCAAAATAAAAGTACAATCCAATTCTTAATGAAGTGAAAAGGTCCAAACACTTTTGTTAAAAAAATAAATAAATAAAAGGAATATGTGACCTATAAGTCCTTATTTTTCCTTAAATAATATGAAAAGTAAATCAGACACAATGGACACATAGCACAACTATATCCCTCCCCCACCTCAGATTTTAAGGGTTGAGGGAGCATAGACATTTACTTCAAACAAGCTACTATCAGTTTAACTATGTCTGGCAGAAACAGACCCAACGTGACATCTAAATTAAAACATTTCCCCAAGAAACCTGTTGGACAATCAAACAATCCTCCTAGTCCTTATCATGATTCATGCATCAACATCATCAAAATGACATATCCTGAATGTGAAACAACACTCAACTCCAATGAGTGTGCTAGTGACAGTTTCTATCTAGTGAAGGAATTGCTATTCAAACAAATACAGTGGGGAGAACAAGTGTTTGATATACTGCCAATTTCGCAGGTTTTCCCATTTACAAAGTATGTAGAAGTCTGTAATTTATATCATAGATACTCTTCAACTGTGAGTGACGGAATCTAAAACAAAAATCAAGAAAATAACATTGTATGATTTTTAAGTAATTCATTTGCATTTTATTGCATGACATAAGTATTTGATACATCAGAAAAGCAGAACTTAATATTTGGTACAAAAACCTTCGTTTGCAATTACAGAGATCATACGTTTCCTGCAGTGCTTGACCAGGTTTGCACACACTGCAGCAGGGATTTTGGCCCCCTCCTCCATACAGATCTTCTCCAGATCGTTCAGGGTTCGGTGCTGTCGCTGGGCAATACAGATTTTCAGCTCCCTCCAAAGATTTTCTATTGGGTTCAGGTCTGGAGACTGGCTAGGCCATCCCAGGACCTTGAGATGCTTCTTACGGAGCCACTCCTTAGTTGCCCTGGCTGTGTGTTTCGGGTCGTTGTCATGCTGGAAGACCCAGCCACGACCCATCTTCAATGCTCTTACTGAGGGAAGGAGGTTGTTGGCCAAGATCTCGCGATACATGGCCCCATCCATCCATCCTCCCCTCAATACGGTGCAGTCGTACTGTCCCCTTTGCAGAAAAGCATCCCCAAAGAATGATGTTTCCACCTCCATACCTCACGGTTGGGATGGTGTTCTTGGGGTTGTACTCATCCTTCTTCTTCCTCCAAACACGGTGGAGTTTAGACCAAAAAGCTCAGTTTTTGTCTCATCAGACCACATGACCTTCTCCAATTCCTCCTCTGGATCATCCAGATGGTCATTGGCAAATTTCAGACGGGCCTGGACATGCGCTGGCTTGAGCAGGGGGACCTTGCGTGTGCTGCAGGATTTTCATCCATGACGGAGTAGTGTGTTACTAATGGTTTTCTTTGAGATTGTGGTCCCAGCTCTCTTCAGGTCATTGACCAGGTCCTGCCGTGTAGTTCTGGGCTGATCCCTCACCTTCCTCATGATCATTGATGTCCCACGAGATCTTGCATGGAGCCCCAGACCGAGGGAGATTGACCGTCATCTTGAACTTCTTCCATGTTCTAATAATTGCACCAACAGTTGTTGCCTTCTCACCAAGCTGCTTGCCTATTTTCCTGTAGCCCATCCCAAAATTGTAGACCAGCATTGTGCAGGTCTACAATTTTATCCCTGATGTCCTTACACAGCTCTCTGGTCTTCACCATTGTGCAGAGATTGGAGTCTATTTGATTGATTGTGTGGACAGGTGTCTTTTATACAGGTAACGAGTTTAAACAGGTGCAGTTAATACAGGTAATGAGTGGAGAACAGGAGGGCTTCTTAAAGGAAAAACTAACAGGTCTGTGAGAGCCTGTTAGTACAATGCAATGCAAATAAATTATAAAAAAATTATACAATGTGATTTTCTGGATTTTTGTTTTAGATTCCGTCTCTCACAGTTGAAGTGTACCTATGATAAAAATGACAGCCCTCTACATGCTTTGTAAGTAGGAAAACCTGCAAAATCGGCAGTGTATCAAATACTTGTTCTCCCCACTGTAGTTATCAATGATGAAGATTAAGCAGATTCACAAAAAAACAATTAACAATGATTAATGTTGGGATAGTGATCATACAGGGTCCTCTACTGGCCTTGTGTGGACTGAACATGAGATCTGGGTCACCATGAGTGAGCAGGCAAAACACATGTCTTTTATTTCTTATAGGATCCATATTCAACTGAAGGTTAATCTGAAGTGCACAATCATAAAACAAAGAAAAATATTTACTGACCCCTATTCAAAAGTCTGCATTCCCTGAGTTCTTAATACTGTGTATTGCCCGCTTTAGCATCCATGACAGCGTTCAGTCTATTGTAATATTAGAATTTTCACAAGGTTCCCCGTGCATTCAGAGCTCACATACCCCCTAAACATCAGTGAGCCACCAATATGCTTCACAGTGGGGATGGTATTCTGTTCGCTATAGGCCTTGTTGACCCCTCTCGAAACATTGAGCTTATGGTTGTGACCATGAAGCTGTGAGGCGTGTCCAGGTGCTGTCTGGCATATTGTAACTGGGCTTTTTTGTGGCATTGACACAGTAAAGGCTTCTTTCTGGCAACTCGACCATGCAGCTCTTTTTTTTGTTGAAGTATCGTCATATTGCGCTCCTTGAAACAACCACACCATCTTTTTCCAGAGCAGCCTATATTTCTCCTGAGGTTACCTGTGGGTTTTTCTTTGTATCCTGAACAATTCTTCTCACAGTTTTGGCTGAAATCTTTCTTGGTCTACCTGACCTTGGCTTGGTATCAATGGTTACTTTCATAAACCCAGTTCTATGAGTGGAGCATCGCCCATAGGGGCTTTGTTCCTATTGGTTCACCTGTGTGTGTCACCTTGTGTGTCTGTAACAAGGCCAAACATTGAAGGGTATGTAAACTTTTGCACAGGGCCATTTGAGTGATTTCTGTTATCATTATGATTTAAAAAGGAGCCAAACAACTATGTGATAATAAATGGCTTCATATTATCACTATCCTTAAATAAAATACTATTTTTCTTTGCATGATCAGTCATATTTTAAACATCAGTGCCATAATTTCACAATTTCTGCCAGGGTATGCAAAATTATGAGCACAACTGTATGTGACCTTTCCAGTCATCTGGCCCAAATGGTTCTCTGACCTGTGGTGTGTGTGAAGCCCATCAGGATTTGTTGGGTTCTTCTCTCATCTTGCTGTCCATAGTTTTTCTTTAATACAGTATGGGTGTGGATCCAAATGATCTGACCCTGGCCATGTGAGTGGTCAGGATGATTTAGAACAAATCTGTCCAGTGTGTTTATTGTGATCCTTCTTGAACCTGTTGCTGTACTTTCATTCAGTTGTCCGTTTTCAGTCTGTGTTGGGATTTTTGAAAAGAAAGGGGTTTGTGCCGTCCCGAACTGTTGAACATAACTTCAACACAATCAGATAATGTCCTTTAATCCAAGAGATTAAACAAGCTGGAATTCTTACTGGTTGGTAGGTGATCAAATACTTATGTCATGCAATAAAATGCAAATTAAATACAATGTGATTTTCTGGATTTTTGGATTTCCATCTCTCACAGTTGAAGTGTACCTATGAAACAAATTACAGGCCTCTACATGCTTTGTGAGTAGGAAAACCTGCAAAATCGGCAGTGTATCAAATACTTGTTCTCCCCAATGTATCTTTGGATAAGGCCCCTCATCTAAAGTTTTTGGGTATCCTCAACCTAGCGTATCTTTGGATATGGCGCCTCACCTAAATTTCTTGGGTAGCCCCTCACATTCAGTAATGTAGTTGAATTTGAATTGTTTAATTAACACTCCTTTTTGGACCAGCCTTGTCTTGACACTTAGGGTTTCGATGGTCGTAGCACAACCGGATCAAGGGGAATATGTGACCCAAAATCTTATCACTGGCTACGGCCTCAATCTTATCACTGGCTACCAGCCAGCTAACTCCCTCACTTATAACTTTTGGGAGTGCCGAATTAGTTAGAATTGGCTATACTATACGTTTAGTTTAGTTCTCTTAATGATCACTTTTTTTAATGTATAGAATTTTTTTGTTTCCTCTCATTGAAGGATCTCCAATATATTGATCTCCAATCAACTAAGGATTTTTCTTATATTTTTACACTTACAATCACAACAATGACAATCACAGCATTATGCACAGCATTATGACAATGAAAAACATGTACCATCAATAGTCAAGTGTTATTTCACATGTAATAAATCGGACTTCGTCACTCCCGGCTCCGGTGCAAACAATTCAACTCTCAAAACATACTGATATGAAATGTTGTGAATTTTGTCAAGTAGGTTTCGCTTACCTTTTTATGATGCCGGCAGTTCAGTCAGCTGGAGAGAGTTGAAGAGCAAAACACCGTCTTTGTGAAGATATTGAAGTCCCATCCCGTCACCAAATTGTGGAGTGTGTTCGCGATTTATACAAGTAAAAACTTCTCTGAGTCTGGTATAACAGTAGATTATTTCAAGTTAATTACGTGGGTCCATGGGAACAATCGCTTTCATAAAACAGAGTATAAGTACAGTGACCAACAGTAGTGTTGTTCAAATTGTATCAATCCATGTGTTCGTTCGGGAAGAGTGTGTATACTGTTAAGAATTTTATGTGTATCAGAATTTCTGAAGAAGGACGAGGCTCCGGTCCAAATGGAAATTTAGCACAAAGATTTATTAATATGAATTGATAAGTCAAAATACATGAAATACACTGCAGCGGTCAAATATTTGCTCAACCCTCGAGCTTCCACAAAATATTCGCGCCGAATCAAGATCTGCCACAGGGGCGGTTACTTTTCACTCTCGTGAGTAAAACCCATCCTTATTGGCTCTTCGTTGGCATGGTGACATGTTGGACGAATCTCTTTGTTTTCACTATCCCATGAAGGAGGACATGCTCTAACTCTCGGTCATTGATCAACAGGTTCTTTGAAAACAGGTGTGAAATCTTAACCAGGTTACAGTAATTTACATTCTATTGTCCTAACCTAGACTAGATCATCAGGGGGCTGGAGACAGAAGGTCTCTTTGTGCTGTGTAGGGGGCAGTTTCATTTGTATGTTAATTGTGGGGTTTTAATCCTGTCTCTCTATTTGGGCCAGGTGTGTGGCTGAGTGTAATGTATGGAGTTCTAAACTTTTTATGGTTATTGTATTCAATCATATTTCCCTAACCTGGCTGCAGCATACAATTTAATAAAACAAAAACATAAGAATACATGGTTATTAAATCAGCATTATTTAAACTTCATTTATCTCAACAATACACAGTATACGAAAGTTAGTATTCATTAGCTAAAATGCAAATTACCTCTGTCTTTGATATTCCCTTTGGACAGTCAAACTTTTTTTGTTTGAGAGTGAAAGGAAAATACATATATATTATGGCTAACTCTGAATAAGAGCAGTAAGAACGTTTTTCGGGGGATATAGCCTTACTTGTTCTAACCATAATACACAGATGATCAATTCACCAAAAATAAGTTTGGAGAGCAGCTAAAGCGGGGGAAATGGGGAACACTTTAATCCACAACCCTTGCCTTGAATTTTTGGAGGCAATGTGTACTTTGTGTATTATAACATAGCAATCGGAAGTATTACTTACAATCTGTCTTGTCTACACAGGTTGAACTGGGTAACTTAATGGAATTGCAATGCCTTTAGACCTCTTATAAGTGAACGTGGTGCATGATCCTCTGTATTAAAATGTCTCTCGCAAATACTGTGTTTTATTGGTGAAGTCGCTCCATTGATTAACAAAAATACAACAACACATAATTATCATGTGTTCAACAATGCTTTCCCTAAGTAAAGTAAATATAAATTGAATAATTAAAATGTCTTTATTGAGCTACACAACTTTCATGCCTTTCCTAAGAGGTTTAAAATAATATAACGTATTATAAACCTTCGGTGCATACCTAAAACAAAAAGTGGTTTCCCTATGGGGGAAGGCTTGTAAGGGATGTTACTTTTACCCAGCTTCCAGCTGAGTTTTACCATTTCACCAAACCTTTAAAATAATTAACAGTTGTGCCATAGTGTCTGTTTAGGATTTGAATTTGCAATAACTTCCTGTGTTAGAACAGATCTTTCCACTATGGGGTGATAGGATAGAGAAGAGTTTTTACTGGGTGGCACTCCCTAAAGACTAGGGTTAGCAGAACAAAGAGCTAGGAATATGTGGTTTGAGCCTAGCCTAAAAGTAGGGAGAGGCTGTTTCTCTTGCTGCTCCATAGGCAAGCACCATGTTCTGCACTACAGTTGGGCATAATATTTGCAATTTGTGTTGGTTTTCAATTTAGGCATTACATTTAGTTTAGGCATCATGGCTAGATTAGCTTTAAATAAAGGTTGGGTTATTGAGGTTAAGGTTAGGATTAGGTTATGTTAAGGTTAGTTTTTGGGCTAGAAGATAGAGAACATGGATTTCTGGGTTGGGGTTAGGTTTTGGGTCCCCACAAGATGTATTAGTGTATCACTAAAGGCCTCATGGCAGTTATTGTAAGGTCACAGTGTTAAATCAGATGTCCTGGCATAATGTCCAATCTGGACAATATATTATCATGGCCACCTAATCATCCATAACTTCCAATTGGCTCATTCATCCCCTCTCTGGAATAACAAAAACTATTAATGAAATACCCTAGGTACTAAATTTAGGCAACCAATAATGTAATCACTTTGGATGACAGTGTCAGCTAAATAACTCATGTTAATATAAAATGAGGGAAGTAGGATTATCTCTGTTCTTCCCCATGTCTGTTGGGATTGTGGTTTGGTTGTGTGCACACATTGGTATGTTTGAATGTGTCTACAGGACCCAGCCGGCGCTTCAAGCGGGTGGTGGAAACGATTCAGGGCCAGTTGCTGAGCACACACGACCAGCCGGGTGTCCAGCAGCTTTCTGGTGAGTTGAACCCCCTCCACCCTCCCCCATTTCAATACCCCTCACTTACCTGCCCCCATACCACCCCCCCTTTCTCCCTACCTCACCACCTCTCTGCTTGCTAGCTGATACAGCTTCCTTTTAGTGCACGGCATAGATGTTGCCCCATAATTGCTGATCTAAGATCAGATTTGTGTAATTGACAATGTTAGGCTATCCCCCTAATAGTTATACAGGTAGGCTAATCTGATCATTTATCTGTTGTTAGGGGCAACATCTACCTCAAGCCCTTACCACCAATAGACTCCACCGCTCTTCGTCATGGCAACAACAAAGCAATCACAATGCACCTCACCAAATTAGACCTCCACTAATTTGATATGTAGTAAGTATGCCCTTTAGCTTATGTTTTTGTATATCCTTCTCCCTAAAAAACCCTCTAAATGAAGGATGACGGATGATAATGGATTGTTAGCTGAATCAGCTGATGGACAACCAAAGGGGACAGGTGGAGGGGTCACCATCGAACTTTTGCTAATCTCGTCACGCTGCTAAGACCCTTACTTCTACCTCCTACTCCAACATCCTCTGTTTTATCCACAAACCATTTGGCTAATGTTTAAGCCTTCTCTTGCCCTGAAGTGCCCTCGTTGGAAATCTCTTGTAGTGAATTGAAATGTATAGAAAAACATAACAAACAAAAGAGGAAAAGAAAACAAATATGGCACCACTTTTCTCATACTCCCCTTCCTCTAAGCATGTCATTCCTTGTGACTCATACATCAAACCATCCACCCCTCTCTCTATCTTGTGTATTTGTCTGTACACTCCTGGTCTCCATTCTCTTGATACCAGCACCACCTGATGGCCAGAATATAAAGACTACTGAACAATATAATGTCTGTCTGTAAGCTTACATACACAGCTCCGGAAAAAATTTAAAGACCACTGCACATTTTTCTTTCTTTTAAAAAAAAAGTTGCAAAGGAAAGTTCTGAGTGACGAACAGAAGCGTTCAATTAGCAGTGGTCTCTTAATTTCAACCCTTCAGTCCCTCTCTCAAAACCTTCCTTTTTGACTTTTTTGGAAAGGAAAGGAAAAGGTGCAGTGGTCTCTTAATTTTTTCCGGAGCTGTATATTCTGTATCTGTACTACTATTTTTAATGTCATCGAAATCAGCATGGCCACACTTTTTCAGACAATTTTAACAATCAACAGTTATTGGATAAGCCTGGCACTTTTAAAAAGTTGTCCTTGTTTTTGACATTTGACATTCATAGTCAGATCCTTTGGTGATTATGTATCAATGGTTTTTACTATGTATAATAAGTGTATTGTCATATAGACTATTTAGAGAATGTGACTGGAATCAGGAGGAGTGTGACAACAGCGCAGTGGCACTTTAAGCTCACCCCATCCAGAAACCAAATTAATGTTTAGTTATGTGAACTTCAGCTCCATCATGAAAGCAGTCTTTTTTGACCAATTCTCTCACTTTTTCTCCTTATTTTGTCCCATACAAACACACCTACAAACAGTTACACTCACACCTACACACACAAATCCCAAGCAGTCGTGTTTGAAGTCCAATGCATCCTGGTTAGTTCAAACACTTGCATCAGTGTTTTTCTGTATTGTCTATCACTTTTACCATATGGTGTCAAATATCCTAGCACTTAGAACCTCTGACCAGTAACAAAAAAAGATGGATTGAATCCGCAGTCGGGCAACATAAAACAGTTTACTGTAATTGCTCCTGTAAGTCACTTTGGATAAGACCGTCTCCTAAATTACTAAAATGTAAATGTATACAGTTTCACTAGATTTATAGGATGTATAAACCAGCCCAAACAAATATGACAATATGCGTTAGGACCTTATCAAGCTTTTATTTTCCATCACCATGCAGTAAAAAATGTAAGGAAGGGATCGGGGCCACTTACTGTGTCAGCACATTATGCATACCACCACAATGAGGATATCTATCAATTTGGTTTAACACTCTAACAAGGCTGTAGTTGTGATCTCAATGGTTAAAACGACAGTTGAACTGACCTTGATGTTAACATGAGTGGATTTGATGTGATAAGCCATCACCCTAAACAGATACGAAGTGTCCCACAGTACGCTTTGAAGTAACAGGAGATGTACACATTTCAAACATTTCTCCTCACACGCAAGTGTCCCCTCTGGTCTTGGAGTGCACACAAGGCAAACACTCAAAGTGTGGAAAATGTCTGGATGTCCCAAATGTGTTTTAAATGTCCCAAATGGCAACCTGTTCCTTATTTATGTTACTAATATTGGGGTTAATAAATATCTATAGAGCTTGACATTTGGAATACTACATATGTGAAGTAGAGCCCCTGCATACAGTGGGGAGAACAACAATTTGATACACTGCCGATTTTGCAGGTTTTCCCACTTACAAAGCATGTAGAAGTCTGTAATTCTTATCATAGGTACTCTTCAACTGTGAGTGACGGAATCTAAAAAAATCCAGAAAATCACATTGTATGATTTTTAAGTAATTAATTAATTTGCATTTAATGCATGACATAAGTATTTGATACATCAGAAAAGCAGAACTTAATATTTGGTACAGAAACCTTTATTTCCAATTACAGAGATCATACGTTTCCTGTAGTTCTTGACCAGGTTTGCACATACTGCAGCAGGGATTTTGGCCCACTCCATACAGACCTTCTCCAGATCGTTCAAGTTTCGGTGCTGTCGCTGGGCAATACGGACATTCAGCTCCCTCCAAATATTTTCTACTGGGTTCAGGTCTGGAGACTGGCTAGGCCACTCCATGACCTTGAGATGCTTCTTACGGAGCCACTCCTTAGTTGCCCTGGATGTGTGTTTCGGGTCGTTCTCATGCTGGAAGACCCGGCCACGACCTATCTTCAATGCTCATCCATCCTCCCCTCAATACGGTACAGTCGTCCTGTCCCCTTTGCAGAAAAGCATGTTTCCACCTCCATGCTTCATGGTTGGGATGGTGTTCTTGGGGTTGTACTCATCCTTCTTCTTCCTCCAAACATGGCGAGTGGAGTTCAGACCAAAAAGCTAAATGTTTGTCTCATCAGACCACATGACCTTCTCCCATTCCTTCTCTGGATCATCCAGATGGTCATTGGCAAACTTCAGATGGGCCTGGACATGCGCTGGCTTGAGCAGGGGGACCTTGCGTGTGCTGCAGGATTTTAATCCATGACGGCGTAGTGTTTTACTGATGGTTTTCTTTGAGACTGTCGTCCCAGCTCCCTTCAGGTCATTGACCAGGTCCTGCCGTGTAATTCTGGGCTGATCCCTCACCTTCCTCATGATCATTGATGCCCCACGAGGTGAGATCTTGCATGGAGCCCCAGACCGAGGGAGATTGACCATCAACAGTTGTTGCCTTCTCACCAAGCTGCTTGCCTATTGTCCTGTAGCCCATCCCAGCCTTGTGCAGGTCAACAATTTTATACAAATAAATTATTTAGAAATCATACAATGTGATTTTCTGGATTTTTGTTTTAGATTCCATCTCTCACAGTTGAGGTGTCCCTATGATAAAAATAGACCTCTACATGCTTTGTAAACAGGAAAACCTGCAAAATCAGCAGTGTATCAAATACTTGTGAAATACTTGGCCACTACATGTGAAGTGGCCAAGACCAAAAACAACAGGTGGTGGACAAAATATTTAATCAAGGAAGGTTATTATGTCTGTTAATCAACAAGCAGTCTGAGGGCTGTGTGAGTGTATTAGCGGAATCTTTGTGAGACCAGGATTTTAATCCAGTTCATAAATTATCTCAGGTGTTCTACAGAGGGGAGTGCTATTGGTCTGCAACTTCTGGATTTTGTGGGATTAATAATCCGATACAGTTTGTCTCTAGTCTCGTTTCTCTGTAACGACTCCTTGTGGCAGCTTGGATGCATGTGTGCTGTGTCAGAAGAAAGATCTCAACACTGACTTCCTTATGTCCGCTGGGAGCTGCGGTGATGAACCAAGACCCTAATTCCAAATTGGATATTAGGACAAAAAAACATAATGCCATAATACCAAATTTAATGTGCGGGAGAGAGACCTTTCCAGGAAAAGTAATGAACTACTGTTGGTAAGTTTAGGGGTTGATGTCAATATAAAATGAATTACAGGAAAAAGCACAACATCGTAAATGTTATTCTTCTCTTTGTCTATTACTTTTCCATCTTAAGGACCTCCAAAACTGATTAAAAACTGATTTGAGCATTGTTTAAAAACAATAAAACATTGTTGAAAATTTAAATAATTTGATTTGAGGCAGGCGCCGGATAAGCGGAAGAAGATGGATGGATGGATGATTTGAGGCAGTTTAATCTTGCGACGCCATACCTCCAATTCGGTATGCCATTTAGAGGTGTGGATACATTTATACTTTCATAAAGATAGTGAGAATGAGAGAGTTATTGCATATACTAGTTATAGAAGGAAAGAACTGATGGAAACTTTTAAGGAAAATTCTGTCTTGGTAGAAGTCTTTCCTATTCACCAAAGCTTGGAGGATGAAAGGAAAATTGTAAAAGGAGAGAACTGTACACTATAATCTTCAGAATCGCAGAAACTTTTGTTGGCTCCATAAAATAGCGATGCTTGCTCCAAATGCTGTTGCTCTGCCAGGTTGTCATTGAAATAGCAGTCGATGAAGTTCACAATGTGTTTCAATGTTAAGTTACAATGTGTCCATCTTTTTTGCATCTTTTTCTCAACATTGACTAATACTGTGTAAGAGACATCAGAGTTGGGTTGAGGTGTTGTGACGTGTTACTAGATAACTCCATCTTACCACCCTTTTAAGCAGATGTTTTCAACTTACGTTTGCCAAACCTAGCGTATGAAAAAGATCCTCACATACTGGCTTATAAATCTTTGCAGGGGTACGTTGCAGATGCCCAAGGGCCTTTAATAGAGTGGGGGGACATAGACATTCTGAAGCCCATCTCCTGGGACCTTGAAATTCCTGTTAACACAGTCATCAGTATGATCAAGAAGTTTACGGAATATGGAACTATGGTTCAGCTACCCAGGATGTAGCTGCCAAAAGATACCCAACTTCAGGTGTCATGGAAAGTTTGAACAGTTGAAAAAGGTACCTTGCACAACCTAAAAATATTTATAAGCTAAAACCCAAGAATGCTGGATTAACAGATTCAGTCTACACTATTTGCTGCACACTTAAAGATGGAGTCTAGAACATCTGCAAATATTGTATCAACCACACCTGAATATATCTCCACAATCTACACTGCTCTAAAACATTAAGGGAATACTTAAATCACACATCATGTCTCGATGGACTAAATATATTAAAGATCAAAATGTTTACTGCACATTGTGTAATTTGTTGAGAACAAAATTACGTTACAACAGTCAATGGAAACCAAAATCACCAACTGAATGAGAATCAGAAATCAGAATCAGAAAGAGTTTTATTACTAAGTTTCACAACAAAAAAGGAATTTGTTCTGGCCCGTTAGTGCAACGATTTATACAAAAGTAATAACAAAAATCAAAACAAATAAGAACAGTGGAGTGTGCATGAAAACAGCAGACTGGGCATTAATACATAACAAAAAAAATATGTAAGCTGCAGGAATTGTCCAGGCGGGCTATAGTCAGTTTGGTTCCGGTGGCGTATTCATGAGGCATGAGGCCTACTGCTGTAGGTAGAGAAACTGTTCCTGTGGCGAGAGGTTTTGGTCACAACCAGAGGGGAGAGCTCTGAATATTCAATTTCCAGGGTGAGAGGGATAAGACCCAATCATTGCTGCTCGCCTCCTCATCCTGGAGGTGTGTAGGTCATGTAGAAATGTCAGATTGCAGCCAATCACCCTCTCTGCAGAGCAGTGGATGCCCTGCAGTCTGCCCTTGTCCTTGGTAGTGGCTGCAGCATAGCAGACGGTAATGGAAGAGGTCAGGATGGACTCTATGATGGCAGTGTCGCAATGCACCATCATAGTCTTTGGCAGGTTTAACCTTTTCAGCTGCCAAGTACATCCTCTGCTGTGCTTTCATTGTAAGATAGGTGATGTTCAGTTTGCACTTGTGGTCCTGGGTGATGGTGGTGCCTAGAAAGCGCAAGCACTCCACAGATTCTTACTGCACCAGGACACCAGATCCCAGTATCCCACCTGTAGGCAGAATCGTCTCAGTTACTCCATCAAGTCTGATGAGGGTGGTGTCATTCGCAAACTTCTGGAGCTTGACAGAGTAGCGACTGGAGGTGCAGCTGTTGGTGTACAGAGAGAAGAGTAAGGGGGACAGGATGCAGCCTTGAGGGCTGGTGCTGATGGTCAGGGGGTCAGACAAGTGCTTCCTCAGCCTCAGGTGCTGCCTCCTGTTGGACAGGAAGGCTGTGATCCACCTGCATGTGGACTGGGGCTCTTTGGAGCAAAGCAGGAATTGTGGTTTTGAAAGCGGAACTGAAGTCCACAAACAGAATTCTGGCATAGGTTCCAGGGGAGTCTAGATGCTGGAGGATGAAGTGAAGAGCCATGTTGACCGCGTCTTCCACAGACCCGTTGGCATTGTATGCAAACTGCAGTGGGTCTAGTAGTGGGTCGGTGATGGTCTTAAGGTGGGACAGCACAAGGCACTGAAATGACATCATAACCACCAAGGTTAGGGTGACGGGTCAGTAGTCATTAAGTCCGGTGATCCTTGACTTTTTGGGGATGATGATGATGGAGGATTTGAAACAGGCAGCATGAGGTGTTAAAGATGTCAGTAAACACAGCAGAAAACTGATCTGCACAGAGCTTTAGGGTGGATCGGGAGACACCGTCAGGCCCTGCTGCTTTGCGGGGGTTCTGTCTCTTGAATAGACTGTCAACGTCCCCCTCCAGGATTAAAATTTCACAGTCACATTAATAGATTGGGGGGATTTAGGCTTGTAGTTGGTAATCTGTTAGAGGCCTCTCCAAACAGAAGCAGAGTCGTTGGCTGAGAACTGTTATTTAAATTTCTCCCAAGAAAGGCACTTGAGTGAACAGGGTTTGTCATTGTTGTAACTCACCCTGATCCATGTTGGTATGCAGCTGTCCTCACAGAAGCTGCATGATGTCACAGCATCAGTGTACTCACCCAGACTATTAGTATGACTGTCACATCAATGCCCGAGCCCTTGTTCATGTAGAAACATATTCCTCCTCCCTTCGTT
Source organism: Esox lucius (assembly GCF_011004845.1). NCBI lineage: Eukaryota > Metazoa > Chordata > Actinopteri > Esociformes > Esocidae > Esox > Esox lucius. The sequence goes on from NC_047587.1 coordinate 46,501,132, forward strand.
TTGCCCGAGAGTTCTGTGTCATGATCCGCCCAGAAGATTGAAAAACCAGGCAATTGCAGCGCTGAGTCCAGTATAGATCCACACAGCCATGTTTCCATGAAACACAGTCAATGGCATCAAGTGCTCAGTGTGAACCTGCTCTCATCTCTGAAGAGAACAGGGTGCCAGTGGTGGACTTGCCAGTTCTGGTGTTTTCTGGCAAATGCCAATCGAGTGGCAAATTGCTGGGCTGTGAGAACAGGTCCCACTAGAGGACATTGGGCCCTCATGCCACAGAGTCTGTTTCTGACAGTTTGGTCTGAAATATGCACACTAGTAGCCCGCTGGAGGTCATTTTGTAGGGCTCTGGCAGTGTCCCTCCTCGCACAAAGGAGCAGTTACCAGTCCTGCTGCTGGGTTGATGCCCTTCTATGGCCCTGTCCATCTCTCCTCGTGTAACGGCCCATCTCCTGGTATCACTTCCGTGCTTTTGAGATTGTACAGGGAGACACAGCAAACCTTCTTGCGACTGCACGTATGGATGTGCCATCATGGAGGGGCTGGACTGCCTGTGCAACCTGAGTGGGCTGCAGGTACCGCCTCATGCTTCGCAAAATGCAAAACTAGGTATTAATCCATCTACATTTTCTCTTACTGATCTTTGTCATCAGGTCTTGTTAAATTCAGAGCTGTACTTTTGTCAAGTGCGATAGTACATAAATTCCCACTTTCTGGGAGAATAATCATAACTTTCCAGGACAAGTTGTTTTTTCCGTTGCTTCTGTGGCATTTTAGTAGGAACCCCATCTACCATTGTATTTTTTGTGTATAGAGACTACATGTCGTATAAACTTTATCATGTATAAACTGTATTTGGAGACAGTTTAGTCAGTGTTAAATAAATAGCTGTCCAAAATGTTGCTGTTTTCAGATCCAAGCTTCACCACTCACCCAGTTATCTAAATCTTGATTTCTATTGTTGCTACATGCATCTTACATTGAATACACACCAACATGCAGTTTTCCTTGACCAATCAACTAATCACATCTGCCTAGGTCTGCCTTCAGAAAAAGGTAAAAAAGGCTAAACTGCCACACACACACGCCAATGTGGCTGTCACAGTGACGCTCACACTCCTTTCATCTCTCTCTTCTCTCTCTGTCAGTCTCTCTAGCACCCCTCATGTGAATCCCATTGTTCATTGTTTGTTTGTTCTCTCTCTTCCTCTCCCTCTACCTGTTTTCTTTTCTTCCCATCTGTGTACCTAGGCAGCCCATTGAGTAACTTCTTTGACGTAATTGAAAAACTTTTTTCAGAGGAGAAGAATGGCCAGGTGCCTCACCACTACCCCCCTGCCACCCCATCCATCCGGCACTGCTCCTCTTCCATGCAAGAAGACACAAAATGTCCTCCCACCTTGGGCCGAGACAAAGCCAGGATGACATCCATTGGGACACTGGAGGAGGCCTAGACCAGGAAACTGTAACAGCAGTAGAGCCTAAATATTTGTTAGTACATCAAAGATTCAAACCCCAGTATAACCTCTCCACTGTTATCAAGGGTTTTGGGAAAGTGGTCAGAGGCTTCAGATTGACAACATTAGCAATACTGTAGCTTTACACTCTCTGGTTCTGCATTCTTGTTATACACTCACCTAAAGGATTATTAGGAACACCTGTTAAATTTCTCATTAATGCAATTATCTAATCAACCAATCACATGGCAGTTGCTTCAATGCATTTAGGGGTGTGGTCCTGGTCAAGACAATCTCCTGAACTCCAAACTGAATGTCAGAATGGGAAAGCAAGCAATTTTGAGCGTGGCATGGTTGTTGGTGCCAGACGGGCCGGTCTGATTATTTCACAATCTGCTCAGTTACTGGGATTTTCACGCACAACCATTTCTAGGGTTTACAAAGAATGGTGTGAAAAGGGAAAAACATCCAGTATGCGGCAGTCCTGTGGGCGAAAATGCCTTGTTGATGCTAGAGGTCAGAGGAGAATGGGCCGACTGATTCAAGCTGATAGAAGAGCAACTTTGACTGAAATAACCACTCGTTACAACCGAGGTATGCAGCAAAGCATTTGTGAAGCCCCAACACGCACAACCTTGAGGCGGATGGGTTACAACAGCAGAAGACCCCACCGGGTACCACTCATCTCCACTACAAATAGGAAAAAGAGGCTACAATTTGCACAAGCTCACCAAAATTGGACATTTGAAGACTGGAAGAATGTTGCCTGGTCTGATGAGTCAGAATTTGGCGTAAACAGAATGAAAACATGGATCCATCATGCCTTGTTACCACTGTGCAGGCTGGTGGTGGTGTTGTAATGGTGTGGGGGATGTTTTCTTGGCACACTTTAGGCCCCTTAGTGCCAATTGGGCATCGTTTAAATGCCACGGCCTACCTGAGCATTGTTTCTGACCATGTCCATCCCTTTATGACCACCATGTTCCTAATAATCCTTTAGGTGAGTGTATAAAGCAATGACTGTCTACCTATTGAGCATGTATTTGAATCAAAAAGACATTTTACCAAATTACACATGAAGACACCAAACACTCAAACAACATTCTCCCCTTTCCTTAACATAATCGCCCCCCCCCCCCCCACAAAATAATTTAATAGATATGCACTCGTTTGACCAAATTATCCCTGTTTGATTAACTCAGAAATACATCCATCCCTTCACCCACAAAGTAATCACAGACCCGAAATTGTTGGATTTACAGTAGGGCTGCAACAACTAATCAACAATGTTGATAATGAAAAATACTTTTTTTAATAGAATGTACATTAGTTAGATATATGCGAGATTATATATTATATAAAATGTTTATATAACTGTATGCAGTATATACCAATTAAAATATCCGATAATAACCCTTACATATTATTAGTAAACGTTAAAAAACTCTGGGTCTATGGGTGTCAGGACTGGCACTAGTGATGGGACGCACGAAGCAGAGGCTCCGAGGCTTGCTTCAAAATTTCAAACCAGTTTGCTCGAAACGCAAGGGCCGAGGCTTGCTTCAGAGAAAAAAATACCGGAACATGCTTATTTTAAAAGACAAGGCGCTTTCCAACTAGTAGAGTGTTCCAAGCCTTTTCGGCGAGCATGGTCTTAGAAGGTGAACAGAGCCAAACTAACCCTCTTCTCGAAAAGGAAGAAAGAACATGTGCCTCGCGTTAAGCAATATCGGGGAGATTGTGTGCTTTGTGTTAAATAGTATGATTAAACTTCAAATCACAAGGATTGTAATTGAACAAAAACATGGCATGATTAATTTACAATACTGAAAGTTGAATAGGCCTAGCCTACAGTCATGTGAAAAAATTTGGACACCCTATGAAAACTTGTGGGTTTTTAACATATTTAGACATATGGATATTTAATATAAATGTTATCAATACTGAGAGATTCAAGTAATATAACTAAACAGGTAAAACTGAAGAAAATACTTTTTTTAAACTTTCTGCAATTTCTGGTGAGGAATAAATGAGGACACCCCCACATTTTGTCCCACTTAAAATGGCTGAAATCACACACAGGGGTATCACATCAGGTGTACATGATTAGAACATTGTTACTCAGCATTTTGAAGGAGGCTTGCCCAATGAAACCTCAGACATTCAGTTTGGTGTGCTCCTGACTGTTGACATGAGAGTGAACACCATGGTGAGATCGAAATACCTGTCTGAGGCCTTCAGAAAGAAGATTGTTGCAGCTTATGAGTCTGGTAAGGGATTTAAAAAGATCTCAAAAGAGTTTGAAATCACTGTCCGGAAAATAGTGTACAAGTGGAGGACATTCAAAACAGCTGCCAACATGCCCAGGTCTGGCCGTCCAAGCAAGTTCACCCCGAGAACAGACCACAAGATGCTAAAAGAAGTCTCCAAAACTCCTAAAATGTAATCCCAGGATCTATAGCAGGCTCTAGCGACTGTTGATGTGAAAGCCTCTACAATCAGAAAGAGACTGCACAAGTTTAATCTTCACAGGAGGTGTGCAAGGAGGAAACCTTTACTCTCCAAGAGAAACACTAAGGCCAGACTGAAGTTTGCCAGAGAGAGCGTAAACAAAGAACAGGACGTCTGGAATAATGTTCTTCAGACAGAGTCTAAAATTTAATTATTTGGACACCAGAACAGAGGACATGTTTGGCGCACGCCAAATACAGCGTTCCAGGAAAATAACCTCATACCAACTGTGAAGCATGGAGGTGGAATTGTTATGGTTTGGGGATGCTTTGCTGCAGCAGGACCTGGCCAGCTCACCATCATAGAATACATCATGAATTCTACAGTGTATCAGAGGGTGCTTGAGAAACATGTGAGACCATCTGTAAGAAAATTAAAGCTGAAGCGGAACTGGACCCTGCAAAATGACAATGACCCTAAACATACCAGTAAATCCACCAAGGACTGGCTGAAAACTAAGAAATGGAGAGTCCTGGAATGGCCCAGTCAAAGCTCAGATCTTAATCCCATTGAGATGCTGTGGGGTGACTTGAAACGGGCTGTACATGCAAGAAACCCCTCAAACATCACACAGGTTAAAGCATTCTGCATTGAGGAGTGGGGCAAACTTTCCTTAGACTGATGTCAGAGACTGGTAGAGTGTTACAAGAAGCGTCTCACTGAAGTTATTTCAGCCAAAGGGCGTAACACTAGGCAGAGGTGTGGACTCGAGTCATGTGACTTGGACTCCAGTCATAAATTTTATGACTTCAGACTAGACTCACAAAATGTACAAAGACTTGCAACTCGACTTGGACTTGTGCACCACCTGTATGCATGCAGAGAGCGTGGGTGAGGAACCCAAGATGGCGGAGTGAGCGGTAGCAACTACGCAGGCTCTGGTAAAATAGTTCAATAACGTCCTAATATCGATACTTCTGGCAAAGAAACCTACTAGTAGTGTGGAAATTACATCCAGTATTAACTTAATTTTTGTTTTGTGATGCGATTAAGTTACTCTCTGTCAATCCAAGTGTAAATAAGATTGCTAATACTAACCAAGCAGATACCGGGCTAGCAGAACATGTTTATAACTTCACCGCTCTCACGGAGGCATGTGATGAGTCAGAAATTGAAGACATGTTGGTAGACAATGCAAAAGCAAGGTATGAACACACACCGCTGCCCAGCCTGAACCCCAAGAAAGCAAGAATGAAGGCGAAAGATAAAAGCAAACAAGCAGATGAAATCACAAACGAAGTGATTTTTGATGCAATCCAAACCTTAATTAAGCAATATGACGAGCAAGATCAAAGAATGAAAAACGTCGAAAAAAGAATGGAGGAAAATGCACAAGCAGTTAAAGAAAACAAAGAAGATATTCACAGAATGAAAGAGGAAATTAAGGAACAGAGAACAGCTCACTGAAACAACTGTGTTTGGAGCAAGCCAGATATAAGAGAAGATGGGATCTCAGACTAATTGGCATGCCAGAAAAAGAGAAAGAAGACACAAGGGAAATAGTGATTGGAATCCTTACTCGGGTAATTCCGCTGTCTGTGGAGAAACTTCGGGGTTCGGTGGACACAGTGCATCGTTTAGGAAAGAGGAACGACGCCGCTACTAACAGGTTACCCAGGCCGGTGATCATCAAGTTCGCAATGCGGACTGTTTGTGGCGAAGTGTGGAAAAGATCGAGAGAGGCAAGAGTATGTAAAGAGATGAACATCCAGTTCAAATAAGATTTTTCAAAGGAAGATCGCGAAGCTCGTGCTAAGTTGTGGCCGAGAGTGCAAGAAGCCAGGAAAAAGGGGAAAAGAGCATTCCTAAAAGAAGGCTATGCACTCATTGATGGACTGAGAGTTGACCCATAGCTGTTGATCATGTAAGGTAACGTCTGGACTCATGTTAAAGTTTTTCTAGGTTATCATTATATCAGGTGGAAATAATCTGATAACGTTATCGATGAACAGGTAGTTACCAGTCATTTAAGGTAGTATGGTTTTGTTAAAATATTATTAAGGACAACATGTTCACTCCTGCATATTAGAATGTTATAGTTCGTAAGGTACAGTTAAACTATGTCTATTTCTTTTCTATCTTTGAATGTCAGGGGGTTAAAAAATAGTGTTAAGCGTAAAGCCATTTTTTTATTTTGCAAGGAACAAAAAGCTAATTGCGTATTCTTACAAGAGACTCATTCTGTTTTAAATGATGAAAAATTCTGGAAGACACAATGGGATGATTTAGCCATTTGTGACTATGAGTATCGAATCAGTCAATTTGCTGATGATACAGTAATATTTTTAAAAGACAAATCTATAATTGAGAAAGCCCTGAATATTATTTCTTTTTTTTCAAGAGCATCGGGTCTGTGCTTAAACCTAAAAAAAATTTAATTGCTACCTTTGTATTCGTGTGATGAGGATGTATAGATTCCATTCCAGTTAAAGCTGAAATAAAATACCTTGGTATAACAATATCTAAAGATTCAAATACAAGAGAACTAGTAAATATAGAAGAGAGAATAGATAGTATGAAAAAATCTCTTAATCATTGGCTTATGAGAGATTTATCTATTATGGGCAGAATCCTGTTGACTAAAGCAGAAGGCATATCTAAACTAATTTACCCATCTTATTCCCTTTATATTCCTCATAAATTGATAAAAAAGGTTAACTCTGTCATTTTTTATTTTATTTGGAAAAATAAAACTCATTATATAAAAAAATCCCAGATGATTAAAGACTATAAAAATGGAGGACTGAAAGCCACTGAATTTGAATCCATGATTGGAGTACTCAAGCTGAATTGGATAAAATCATATTTAACACAGCCTAATTCAATGTGGTTTCATATACCAAAATGTGTATTCAAGAGAGTCGGAGGACTGGAATTTTTGCTAAAATGTGATTTTGAGATTTCTAAATGACCAATTAAGCTTTCAAATTTTCACCAGCAGATTTTGCAATACTGGAAAATGATATTTCCTCACAACTTCATACCTCATGGATCCACCTTGTGGAATAATAGGACCATTATGTTAAATAGGAAATCATTATTCAAACAAGAGTGGTTGGAGAAAAAAGTTTTATTTGTTGCTGATTTGATAGATGAAGCTGGTCAATATATTCACTATAATTCTTTCATAGAGAAACATTCAGTAACAAGTATTGTTATTATCTTAAATAGCCAATTGTACCTAAAATAAAGGAGATGCAGTTTAGAATCATCAATAATGTTTATCCTGCTGCTGAAATCTTACGGAAAAGATTCCGTTTTGAAGTAGATTTATGTGGATTTTGCTCAAAAGAGCCTGAAACCATTGAACATTTATTTTTTTCTTGCCCGGTCACACTGAAATTCTGGCAAGATCTTTACAGCTGGCTAAGTTTTGGTACTGAGATTCCTTTACTAAATGTATCTCAGGTTTTGATTTATGTAGATGGTCTCTCTAAAAATATGTCATTGGGGATAAACGTTATTATTTCCTTGGGTAAATATCATATCCATAAAAGCAAGTGGAATAACAGTAAACCTTCTTTAACTTGTTTTAAAAATGAATGTAAGAATTATCTAGCATCCATTAAATACTTATCCAAAGATATTCAGTCCCTTTGTAAACTATATGAAAACTTGTATGAGTCTCTTTCTTTCTAAGATCTTGTCTTTTTTATTTTTTCTTACAATTTGTAAGCATAGGCGTATATGCACAGATATACGAATGAAGATATTTTTTATGCATATTATTGTTCCTTACTTGAGTTTGTAAATTGATATGTTTCAATAAAAAAAATTTAAAAATGCAGAGAGCGCGAGCGCTGCCTGCACGACATCCAATCACTGTAGTGGCACGTTGTTTTGATTCGACAGCATCTAAGCAGGCACATTGCAAGACAACCAATGAAGCGCAACAAGCAACAACGCGCCAGTTGTCAAAATGATACCGAAGATAGTTTCGTTTGGTTATAAAAATTACGAGGTAGTCGACAAAAAACGAGTTGCAATTTGCAAAACATGCGGGTCGAAGATTACAGACGGAGCTGCCACAACGTCCAACTTTGTTCGACACCTGAAGTTGCACAAAGAAAGGTAAGTTTTGAACGAATGCTAAGCACCTTATCGGATGTAGCGTAACTTACTTGCTGCTGCATATTTACTGTATCAACGAGACAGTAAACGCACGTCTCCCTTGCTGGTTCATGCGTACAAAAATAGGGATTTTTTAACCCGGATTATATGAGGTACATGAGTGTAGCACGCTCAGATGGAAAACCTCGCCAACATCATGTCAACGTCCGTTTTAAAGTACCATAACACAGTCACAGTAGATCCACCATTAGCCTTCCCTTTTCATATCATGCCCAAACAGCAGGCAGCGCATGGACACAGAGTGCTACGTAGTCTAGGTATGTGAGGCAGCGCACCACTGGGATATATACAGTATATAATAAAACAATAACGATTATAGTAGTAATGTTCAAAGATGCAATAGATTATAATAGTGCAGTTCTTAACTAATGGGAATATGGTTTATCTTAGTTTTGGTTTACTTTAGTTATTTAATTTATTCAATTATTTTGTTTTGCTATACTTTTCATGCCAACTTGCCATGGCCCCCCTAGCACCCCCTCGCGGCACCCAGGGGTCCCCGTCCCCACTTTGAAAATCACTGCTATACAGCATATGACTTCAGTTTCTTGAGGGAAAGGGCTTTCTTATGACTTTTGAAGCAGTGAAAATATTCTTAATATTGTATACACTGAAATGTATTATCGTATACCGTAGTGTACAATAGACAATGAATATTAACACAACAACATTGATATGAGTAAAGAGTAGTTTCAAATACAACATGTGTGGATATAAGGGATTTTCTGACATCTGTTTCATATTCTTCTCTGTTACAGGTATGAAGAATACCAGATGAACAAAAGCATCGTAGATGAATCACAACAGCCTTCAATCTCACAAATCCTGGACACTTGTGTAAGGCGTTACAGCATGAGCCACCCACAGCAGAAGGCCATCTCCAATTCGATATTGTCTGACTTGATTATTGATTGCAATTTTCCTCTGTCTATTGTGGAAAATAAGAGCTTTCGTCACTTTCTGGCTGTGCTGGACAGCAAGTATACCCCACTCTGTCGCCGAACGCTGACCACAAAAACAGAGAGCCTTGCTGAGGAGAGACGTTCAAAGTTAAAAACTCAATTGAGCAACACTGACCATGTTTCAGTCACTGTGGACATTCGGTCTGATCGAAAGATGAGGGGAATCCTTGGTGTCACTGTGCACTGGATGGAGAGAGATGCAGAGAGGGTACAGCCAAAGACTAATCTCTTGGCCTGCAACCGCTTCAAAGGCTCTCACACAGCGGAGCGCATCTGTGTCCAATTTGAGGCAATATGTGATGAATACAACATCAAAGCTAAATTGGACTATATCATTAGTGACAATGCTGTTACATGCGCAAGGCATTTACGGTCTGCTTCCCCAGCGAACAGGAGGAAGATGATGATGCTGGAGATAATCTTGATGATCCTGAGCTATGGCATGACTTAACCCTAGAAGACCAGCAAACCGTCGATGCTGCTATGGCAAAGAAACAGCGCCTGCAGTGTTTTGCACACACATTGCAGCTGGTTGTGGGAGACGGTTTGAAAGAAACAAAAGCGGCAAGTCCTTATCTCTCCAAGTTATCAAAACTTAGCTCCCTGCTCCAGACAAGCACAACGTTTTAAAGACCATCTTCGATGGTGAATTTGGGGAGCACAGAGGCATCCCTGCTGCAGTGAGCACGAGGTGGAATTCCACACTGTGGCAGGTGAAAGCAGTCCTTCATTGTGATCAGCAAAAGCTCTGCACAGTTCTTGAGAAGGCATAAAGAACTGTCATTCACACCACAAGAGTGGAATCTGCTGAAGGAGTTGGTGGACATCTTGAAACCGTTCAGAGAAGCAACTGATTTGACACAGGGGGAGAAAGTCATTACAATCAGTGCAGTTGTTCCATCCGTCTTGTCCCTCAATTACCATCTTGAGAAGCTGAAGCCTCAAGTTCGTTTCCTGAGCGGCCTGGTCAGAGGTCTGCAGGCATCCCTGAATAAACAATAATAACAATTTTCAGTCTTGCACAGTATCATCAACATCAGTAATGGTAATAAGGGCTCTTTTGTTTCTGCTGTTGTGACATGTTTTTTTTTTTAGAATTGATCCTGCAAGATGCTGCAGAGACGGAGCAACCTGTGCCTGTGCCAGTGCCTGCTGAAGAAGAACTAGAGGACATGGAAGGAGAAGGCCTGTTTGCTGCATACCATAAGAGGCAGAAAAGGGATGTTGGGACCCCACCAGCAGTACAGCTAAGTCACTACATTGACATGGCAGAAGGACAGAATGCCCTTTTGTTCTGGGCACTGAACAGTAAGACTCTTCCTTCACTCTTTCAAGTAGCCGAGTCTTGGCAGTGCCTGCTTCTAGTGCTCCAGTGGAGCGAGTTTTCAGCCATGCTGGCATCATTCTGCGTCCCCATCGTGCACAAATGACTGACAGACTTTTGGCCAATTTGATCTTTTGCAAATGCAATGCAGTATAGGGGCCTCCCTCCACCTGTCCACAGCACGCATGCGCACCCACACTCACTCTCTGCTCATCCTGTCCACACAGCTCTCTCACTCACTCACTCACTCACTCACTCATTCATACACACCAGTCTCTATGGAGTCATTCCAATTATATTATCAGGTTGGTCCAGTTTTTCACAAGTGATCATTTTGAGGAGTGAGGATTTTATTGATGACATGTTTAAAAAAGTTTAGGCTAAAAGGACCCATGTCTATTTGAAAGTTAAACTGTTTTGCAATATGAGGTCAATACAATACAGGACTGAAGCTGCTGTGCATTGTTCTAGTGCAATATGCTGTTGAAATTTTGTGACAATTACATTTTCAGTTTTTTACTGTATTTGGTTAATGTCATTGTATAAAAAGAGGTTTAAATAAATACAAATCTTACAGACATACATGATTTGTATACATTTTATTTCTGTGGTAAGAGGACTTGAAATGACTCGAAACTAAAATGGTAAAACTTTGGACTCGACTTGAGACTTGTTGGCTTTGACTTTTGACTCGACTCGGAACTTGCCTCATCTTTGACTCGACTTGACTCAGGACTTGAGGGCAAAGACTTGAGACTTACTTGTGACTTGCATAACAATGACTTTGTCCCACCTCTGACACTAGGTATTAGGTGGTAGGGTGTCCTAACTTTTTCCTCAGTTAGAATAAGCATTTATGTTGATGTCTTTTGTTTAATGAGTAAAACAATAATACATTTTGCTGTTTACCTGCAATTAGATCACTTTGTTTTCCAGCGATGAATAAAACAAGATTAGACATCGATATGTGAACATTTCTTAATGAATAACTGAATATTTAATGGGGTGTCCTAATTTTTTCACATGACTGTATGTAATATAGGCTATTGAAAGAAATTGAATAATTACAGAAATCACACAATCGTTAAACACATTTTCTTATCAACTTTGCAAACTACTGACAATGCTTCTTAGCCATATAGCCAATTAACCTATTCATTTTGCCATAAAATCTTTTCACAGCATTGTACAGATGCAAATAAAATGCATTTGATATTGCATCATTTAATGGGAGAACAAATGTTCTCCCATCAACGATGTTCAAAACTGTATTTTTTCATTTAATTTGGTCTTTAATTTTTCGCATGTCAGGAAGACAAAGTTGTTAGCGAACGACTACTAGAATAGTGTCTGCGTCTTTTCAATGAGACATCACTTTTGTCTGTATTCACTTAAAACATGGTTAATATATTTAACTTTAATATAATATACTGTAGCATGTCAGATTGGGAAAATCGGCATGGAAATACATAAAATAGATGTGCATGTAGAAATAAAATATCCTTGTGAGGCAAGCTACGAATGCCCTTACAGAGCATCTAATATGTGCTCAACCCACTCAGCAGGGACTTCGCTAGGCCTGTTTTATGGGGGCTTTAGTGGTCTTTTTTTTTTTTTCTTTACTGGAAGGCAAGAAAGCTAGCTACAACTTTCTAGTAGACACTTCAGAGAAGACTAAGATCTGTCATTTGTAATACAAATATTTTTTAGCGAAAACATTAACCAACTATTAAAAATATACATTTCCCATTAATGACATGCTAGCTAACACTTGTATGTCACTAATAATCATCAGGGACACAGTTGTAAAACTGTGCGTGTTTCACAGATTCATGTTTGTTTGGTTTGAAGTTAACATATTGCAAATTATTCTGTTCAGAGGAAGGGAGATCCGGTTGTTACATTTATTTATTTTTTATTATGATTACTATAAACCATTGACAAGGGTATTTTGGCTACATAGTACCGCCGTTTTTGTGACTTTTGCTGGTGTTGGATGGATGAAGTCAAACTGGACTTTCATTCCTTTAGATAGAATTTCATATTAGATCAGTGTCTAACACAAAATATGAGACAGGTATACTTTTAGCCAACCTTGACCAAAAATAACCTTATTTTGATAGATTTTACACCCAAAGAATCATTTTTGTTACTCTAAAAATACATGATGAAAATATATTTTGGGGAGTATACCCCGATTTTGCAGGTTTTCCTACTTACAAAGCATGTAGAGGTCTATCATTTTTACCATAGGTACACTTCAACTGTGAGAGACAGAATCTAAAACAAAAATCCAGAAAATCCCATTGTATGATTTTTAAATGAATTTGCATTTTTCTTTAAGAAACCATCCTGTTCTCCACTCATTATAGTGAGATCTTGGCAAACAACCTCGATCCCTCAATAAGAGCACTGGACATCAGGGATAAAATTGTAGACCTGCACAATGCTGGGATGAGCTACAGGACAATAGGCAAGCAGCTTGGTGAGAAGGCAAAAACTGTTGGCGCAATTATTCGAAAATGGAAGAAGTTCAAGATGACGGTCAATCTCCCTCGGTCTGGGGCTCCATGCAAGATCTCACCTCGTGGGGCATCAATGATCATGAGGATGGTGAGGGATCAGCCCAGAACTACATGGCAGGACCTGGTCAATGACCTGAAGAGAGCTGGGACCACAGTTTCAAAGAAAACCATTAGTAACACACTACGCCGTCATGGATTAAAATCCTGCAGCGCACGCAAGGTCCCCCTGCTCAAGCCAGCGCATGTCCAGGCCCGTCTGAAGTTTGCCAATGACCATCTGGATGATCCAGAGAAGGAATGGGAGAAGGTCATGTGGTCTGATGAGACAAACATTTAGCTTTTTGGTCTGAACTCCACTCGCCATGTTTGGAGGAAGAAGAAGGATGAGTACAACCCCAAGAACACCATCCCAACCATGAAGCATGGAGGTGGAAACATCATTCTTTGGGGATGCTTTTATGCAAAGGGGACAGTACGACTGCACCGTATTGAGGAAAGGATGGATGGGGCCATGTATCATTCCCTCAGTAAGAGCATTGAAGATGGGTCATGGCTGGGTCTTCCAGCATGAGAATGACCCGAAACACACAGCCAGGGCAACTAAGGAGTGGCTCAATAAGAAGCATCTCAAGGTCCTGGAGTGGCCTAGCCAGTCTCCAGACCTGAACCCAATAGAAAATCGTTGGAGGGAGCTGAATGTCCGTATTGCCCAGCGACAGCCCCGAAACTGAAAGGATCTGGAGAAGGTCTGTATGGAGGATTGGGCCAAAATCCCTGCTGCAGTGTGTGCAAACCTGGTCAAGAACTACAGGAAACATGATCTCTGTAATTGCAAACAAAAGTTTCTGTACCAAATATTAAGTTCTGCTTTTCTGATGTATCAAATACTTATGTCATGCAATAAAAAGCTAATTATTTACTTAAAAATCATACAATGTGATTTTCTGGATTTTTGTTTTAGATTCCGTCACTCACAGTTGAAGAGTATCTATGATAAAAATGACAGACTTCTACATGCTTTGTAAGTGGGAAAACCTGCAAAATCATCTGTGTATCAAATCCTTGTTCTCCCCACTGTACCTTTACGACACTGAACCATGTTGCACACTATTGTGTGTTTAGGACTTTTTATTTCAAGTTTTTTACTTTTTTTGCGGCCATGGCAAAAAAAATGTGATTTCTTTCAGTAAATCCATTCAAAAAGTGAAAAAATGTTTTACCCTTTTTTGGAACAACTTAATGGATTGATCCTTAAGATTGGCAGGTTAAAGAACCATATATCATAATACATTTTAAGGACCTTTTTTTTTTTTTTTTTTTTACAAGTTATCAGCATAGTCAGTGCTACACTTTGGTTGTCGGGAATAATTTATAAATCTGGTAATTTTAAGATTGTTGACTTCAAATGTCAGGGTTCAAAATGTCTGTGAAAGGTGTGTGAGTTGTGGCCCAATGACAAGCTTTGTTTGGGTTCATGTAGGCATACACCAAGTGCTGCAGAAATAAAATATATACGGAAGCAACGGGAGCATCAGACAAAGCATGAAGTAAAACAAGGGTGAATTTGGCATTTATTAGATGGCGAGAGCTGAAATTTGTAAGAACAGTGATTCAGAATTGGCTACTTTTCTACTTGACAAGTAAGGTTAGATTAGATACCTCATTTAGCTAGTTGGCTAGATAGTCGAGGAGAGCTAAGTGAAAGTTACTAGATTGATGATGACGGAGAAACAATTATTCAACATCGAAAATCACTCAATGTTCTTGTTTATTTTGTTTGTATAAGTGCAGATATGTTTTAGGAAGGTTTCTCCAGTCTTTGGTCGAGACAATAACATTTGTGTGTCCGAACAGACACTCCTTGATTCCATTTGCTGCTGGAAAATAGTGTTACCACTTGGTGTTCTTTCGAAAAGATAAAGAAAAACTACCATGCATTGTGGGTTGTTTGACCAAACCTTATACATAAGCAACTATCGCTTGGAAGAAGCAATTACATTTTGTTAAGAATTTTACGTGTATCAGAATCTCTGAAGAAGGAAGAGGCTTCGGTCCGAATGGAAATTTAGCACAAAGATGTATTAATAGAAGTCAAGATACATGAATTACACTGCATCTGTCAAATATTTGCTTAACCCTCGAGCTTCTACAAAATATTCGCCCTGAATGAAGATCGAACATCGGTTTTGATTCTCCCGCCACAGGGGCGGTTACTTTTCACTCTTGTGAGTAAAACCCATCCTTATTGGCTCTTCGTTGGCATGGTGACATGTTGGACGAATCTCTTTGTTTTTGCTGTCCAATGAAGAAGGGCATGCTCTAAACTCTTCCCATTTGGGGTTACTCTCGGTCATAGATCAACAGGTTCTTGCATACAGGTGTGAAATCTTAACCAGGTTACAGTAATTTACAGTAATTCTATTGTCCTAACCTAGACTAGAACATCAGGGGGTTGGAGACAGAAGGTCTCTTCCTGCTGTATAGGGGGCAGTTTAATTTGTATGTTAATTGTGGGGTTTTAATCCTGTCTCTCTATCTGAGCCAGGTGTGAAGTCTGAGTGAGTGTGGCTGAGTGTAATGTATGGAGTTCTAAACTTTTTATGGTTATTGTATTCAATCATATTTCCCTAATCTGGCTGCAGCATACAATTTAATAAAACAAAAACATAAGAATACATGGTTATTAAATCAGCATTATTTAAACTTCATTTATCTCAACAATTGCCTTTTAGCTAGATTTAGCCTCGTGCTATCTGGTCAAATACAGATATTTTATTGTTCCAGCTAACACTAGCTAGCACGCTTAGAATTTCATGTTTGCAAGCTAGCCATCTACGAGTGTCTGAAATAAGGCAATGTATCTAATGCAATAGATATCCCAGATTACGTTTTTATTGGTTTAGCTTTTTACTTTATTTATTCTGTGTTCCGTAGTTATGGAACGGACCCATCAACTTCGACCCCATCTAAAACGAATGTTCATTGCTCCAGCATCGACAGTTGCAGATTACACTACTTCAGACCTGTCATTATGCTCTTAGTAAGGATAGTGTCAGATCCTAATGAAGTTATAGAACTGATATTCAACTCATTGGTGATAGGTGGCGTGAACTTGCATAGGGCACCTTTTAAAAAAAGATTTGTAACATAATTCATTGGAGCCATGACAACAAAGGTTGAAGAGGGCTCAGCATAATATCAAAAACAAGTGTGCCACTGTTTGCAGAGTTAATTTTAAGTTGGCTTTGTGACATGAGTTGTGTTTTTTAAAGTGAGACATGGTTCAGCCTGAATGCATGCTTGAGCTGTGCATGAATGTAATGTTAGTACCACCAAACTATTGGTCTGCTTGAGCATTTGGAATTTGTTTATAGTCAAGCAGCTCTTAGAACCTAAAAGCATTACTTTTACTGATGTATCATGTAATGAGTGCAAATTCTTCACTTCTGCAATAGAAACTCTGAGGAAAATGTATCGCCAGTGAATCCATTTATTTTAAGTGATGTTTTCTATGTTCTTCAATTAAAACATAAGTTGAAAAAATGGATGCTATACAATTCTGAGTGATGTTCTACCAGTCGCTAAATCATTTTATCTATATATTTTGAAGGTTCATTGAGCACACTGTGATATTATGAATACATTATTTAACAATAAATATAACTTGTTTCATGTTTTCTAGTGTAGAGCATTCTCCAAGTTGTTGGGGGGAAAAAAAATATTTAAATGAAAATCCTGCATTTATTGATGGAATATGTATGTTTTTTTGTATTAATCTATTAATTGAAGCAGTAATCAAGAGATTAATCGATTATCAAAATATTTGTTAGTTCCAGCCCTAGTTGGATTGATGATAGTTGTAGGGGGGTAACCTTTGCTTGCATGTATCCAATTCCAGAGGTCTGTGCTTGCTTTGAGGAAGCAAGTAAGAAAGGATGCCATTCTCCATTCAAACAGGTCCATTGTGTCTTGCATCTTTATTGACTTGAATCTTTTCTACTACCAGGAATTATCCAGAAAACCTATTAGATCCTCCTCCTGCTTCCCTTCTCCACTATGCCTTTCCCCTGACCCCTCCCAACTACTCCGTCGGCACACCAGCTGATGGACATTAGTTGATGGATCTGGGGACTGCTTTTCGAGGAGCGGGTTGCCATGGAAACAGACGTCATCACCCTCCCAACTCTCCACCCCTTCACCAACTTGATCGGCAGTCCCTGAGAGACAAAACAGCTATCTTAACCCTTCTGATGCAGAGCACACAAATGCGTGTAACACACTCATGCAAATGCTTTAATTCCTTCATAAGCACATACAAACCCAAATAATCTGTCCTGACCCTCATTTACTACGGATTATTCAAAATAATTTACACACACTCACTCCTACACATGTACAGTATACACAGAAAAACTCTGGGATGTTATAATAAGAACAAACAACAAATAAATGTACAGAATGATGAGCCAGGAGAAGTATGTGAAAAAGTTAGTTTATCGGAGTAGCATTGTCAATGTGGACGCTTTCCCAGATTGTAATGTTTCTCTTTTTAATGTTATTTTCTATGTAAAAAAAATAGATTTAAAAATGAAACATAAAATAAATGTTTAATAGACTCACTACCATTGCTGCAAACAAACTGGAAAAACTATTTCAGACAGGAAAGAGTTATAGGCAGTCTGGTGTCAGTGGGTGTGGGTCATGGTCTGACAGTATCTGGGGTTGTGGGAAGAGTAGGGGGTAATCCAAATGAATGATCTATTCTGTTGTAGAGATGAAATTCATTTCTTACGTAAAAAAGAAATCTAGTCTAGTTGTGTCACTGTTTAGATATACCAGTAAGGCCAGGTATTTACAAATGTTTGCTTTTCCCTTTTCTTTCGCTGTGTTTTTTGTTTATAGTCATTTGTTTATGATTCTGAATGTTTGATTTGACCTGAGTACATTTTCATGGTACAAATATTATTGTATTCGACCTGTTTTATCCCTTTTCCGCAGAGCACTTCGTTTCAGTTGTCATGTATATTTAGTCTCAAATACCAGCAGTAAGGGTGTGAGGAGAAAAAGTGTGAAATGCAATTGTGGATATTTTTGTATTTTCCATCATTTGGTCATATTTGTTTTGCTTTTTCTGCTCCGTTTCCTAATTTGATATTATAACGTTAATATTTATATGAAAAAAAGCTGTTAGATCAGTTGAATGTTATTTTTTTTTCTTTATTCATGTTTGTAAATGTGGCAGCGTGCTTTCGTTTAGTCAAAGAAAAAAATTACTTTCATTTGTCTGACTTTGACCAGCATTTTGTAAACTTCAATGAACAACATCTTACGGTTTGAAGGGGGTTGGGGTGGGGAGTGAGGGCTTGTTGTATATTTGAAGAAAATAATTTTACCTGTTATTTAAGAATGTAGACTTTTAGCTTCTTTTGGGGAGAATAATGCTCCTTGATTAGTATTTGCCGGCTTCACATCATTGTGCGGGTAGACCAGTCAAAGGCATAAAAAAATTACTTCATCCACTCTTTTTCTCTTGTACATAGACAAATATGGGGGTTGGAATTTCTCTCCTCTACAATGGGGATATTCCTGCTGTTTGCTTTTAGCTTGTAGTGCTGTGTGCATGTCAAACAGGAGCTTTTCTTTGCATGGCTTCAATGTTAATGCTCCTTACATCTCACTCTCTCTGCCCTTAGCCTATCACTTCTCTCATGTTATGTTCAGTCTCCTCCTCCTCTTCCCTCCATTTTCTCTTGTTTATTTTCTTCTATCTTTCCTTGAGCCCCTCTCTTTCTCTCCTTTTACTTTCTATTCTGTTGTGTGCAGCGTTTAAAGTAATGCTTCTTGCTCTGTCCATCTCTATAAGGCAGTAAGGGGCGGCATGCTGAGGGCACAGGGAGCTAGGGGAATCACACAATCCTGGCTGGAATTCTATATTACACCCTTTTCCTATGTAGTGCACTTTGAGCCCTATGGGGTCCTGGTCAAGTAGTAGTGTAATGTACTATTTAGGAAGAAGGCTGTCATTTAGGATGTAGTCCTAAAGACAAAGCAATACCTACTGTTACATCTTTACCCTTACCCTTTTCCTCATTGGGAAACAATGCTGAGCACATACAATGATATACGGTTACAGAGCATTATGGGTACTGTATTATATCATGCTGCACCGAAAGCCACAAGTGCTCCTTTTATTATCACAGCAGGAAACAAACAATCAAACCATATCACCCCCCTTGTAACACAACTGTGAGCAAATTCAGTACGGAAAGACAACTCCAATAAACTCATTCAGTTAAGGTTTGTATGTGGGCTGCCTTTTTGTCATTGTAGTGTGTCTGTCTCTTCTGTTTAGAAATCTTGTCATTCTGATGGGGAATTCTCAGGCTCCTACTCGCATATGAAACCACTCGCTTTTTGGCATCTTGTTGCTGATAAGATACCTCCCTGTGACTACTGGCATCTGTCTCCACATTAAAAGAAAATGAAATCGGGAAAACCCAGAATAGTTGCACTGGTAAGTTCCTTCAAGGCATCGAAAGAGATCTGACAATCTGTGGTCCACAGGCTACTAAGCTACTGATTTACTTTGAAGGACTTACAGCGCTTAGACATATTTACCAAGTTGTGAAGTGGACCTGCTATCTTTGAAAAACCTTCAACAAATCTCCTGTCTGGCACTTAGAACCTATAGGCTTGCCATTCAGTGTGAATTTTGGTTGTGTCCTGTTGTTGCTGCTGCTCCCCATACTAGTGTCTATGTTCTGAGTAGCCAGATTATTGACTGCCTGTGTTAACTCACCAATGGCTTTACCTTGCGGTACAACTACCATTAGAATATCCTCTAAAGTAACTGACATCTGATTGCTGGCATTTACAGCAGTACAGTATGCTTCTCCAACCAAATGTTCACAAAATCTACTGAGGGCTCCCCAAGAGTCCACATCAATCAGAGTGGATGGATTTGGGTTTGTTCCTGACATTTACGGGGCTGTCTTCTAAGAGATAGATCTCTGACTCTATATACTGATCTCTTAACATTAACCTCTGATTGGCAACAACATCAGGGGCTTTTTTTAAGAGCTTGCAACAAAGCATGTGAGAAGTCAAATTAGGCTTCAGCTTCTCTTTGTCTACGACCATAGAAGCTGTGCAACAGCTGAGGAACACTACGTTTAAACATTTCTCTGTGGTAATAGGACAGATCCCAAAGCTGGTCAGTTTTACTATTGTTACATAAACATATCTCTTCTAAGTCATACATCAGCAGACAAGATTCTAGCACGTAACACCCGTTTTTTAAATGATGTGGCATTCCCGGGGAACGTACACATACGGAAATAATTTAACACTGACACAAGTATTGTTATTTTGGCTGTTTACAAAAATATATTCAAGTTACAGTAATAATAAATAATGAATATAGGCTTAAGGTGCAGTCTCTCAGCTTCAATTTGACGGTATTCACATCCAAATTGGATGAAGGGTATAGTAATAACTCTTTAATATGATTCAAGGGATCAAAAGTAATTGGACAAATGACTCAAAAGCTGTTTCGTGGACAGGTGTGGGCTATTCCTTTGTTTTTTCTTCATCAGGTAAAAGCAGGTAAAATTTCAGGAGTTGATTCCAGGTGTGGCATTTAAATTTGGAAGTTGCTGTGAACCCACAACATGCGGTCAAAGGAGCTCTCAATGCAAGTAAAACAGACCATCCTTACATGCATAAAATAATCCATCAGAGAGATAGCAGGAACATTAGTGACCAAATCAACAGTTTGGTACAAAATCGTAGGATCCTTACAATGGTAAAGAAAAACCCCTTCACAACATCCAGCCAAGATTGAGCATGCATTTCACTTGCTGAAGACAAAACTTAAGACAGAAAGACCCACGAACGAACAACAACTGAAGAAAGTTGCAATAAAGGCCTGGCAAAGCATCACAAAGGAGGAAACCAAGCATTTGTTGATGTCCATGCGTTCCAGACTTAAAGCAGTCATTGCCTGTGCTTGAACGTTAATTTCATTCTATACCTCATCATCTGAGCCCAAACTGTCATTTTAATCAGTCCAGTCTCTGCCATAAGCATTGCAAATGTCCAATGGGATGAGCTGGGGTGTTTAAATCCCGGGCGATGTCATCCCTGGCCTTGAGTACTTGTTGCCAGACACCACATCTGGTCCTCTGCACGTCACAGAGCTGTCCTCTCTGCCCAGAAAGCACTGCTCTACCTTCTTCAACACTACCATATTTAGTATGGTACAGTATCTACTAGCTCCTAATTATCAGAAACCCTACTCCTGGTACCAAAATGTGTCAACCAGGAAAACACACACAGGAAAACAAATACTATTTTGGGCATTTATTCAGATAAAATGTGGACTCCATAAAGGTATGTAAACCAACAAAAATATATTAACAACAAATGGTGCTCAAAAGTTACAACTATGTGTCACGGTTAGGTGAGCAGCAGCGCCACCGTTCCGTGCACCTTCAGTTTCCCATCACTCACGAACACATCCTGGACTGTCACATCTTTTCAATCTTTCACACCAAACTATTTGTTTGTTAGGAAGGAAGGCAGCACGTAGCTGCGCCACAAAAAGCTGACAGAAACACTGAAGAGGAGTACATCGTCTCGTCCAGTCGCAGTGGCGTAAACTGGCAGTTATTTTGCAAGTAGTTGAAACTTTAAACTTGTATTGTTGTGAATCTTCGGTGTAAACTCGCCTTAAAACAAACGGCCCCAAAGGGCACCTCAACGCCACCCTTTCAGAAATATTGCTTCCAGCACCCCCCATTGTCCACTGAATATCCCTGGGGGCTGGTACCACCCCCGTTGAGAAACAGTGCATTTGACCAAGGAAGATTGTTTACAGTAATAAAGAAAAACCAACAAAGAACGATGGTATTTTGAGCAAAAGTTAGCAGAATGAGACTATGTTAGATATACATGGAGCGCAAGATTTTTCAAGTTTTTGTGAAGCATTGTATTATTGACAACGTAGATGTCATTTTCAACATATTCTACCGGATCACACTATATGGAAGAAGATATTTATTAAACAATGAAATAATAGAAACAAGTAGAACAACGTAGAAACTGTACAAATGAGTAAAAACGTGTATGAAACAATGAAACAGAATAAAAACAGGAGTAGAACACAATAAAAACTGTATGAAAAAGACAAAAAATCTATGTATGTAAAACAAAAAGAACAAGAATAAAATTAAAGCTGAAAGCAGCATTTAGCAGGTTTCAGCATTAGCAGTAAATGTAGGGTATAATGTGTCAGAATGGTGATTTATGGCCCTGGAGGGCGGGACATCCATATTGATGTGACTATGTCCGGTGACTTTGTAATTTATGATTACACTGTAATAAAAAGTGTTGTGTCAGCGATAAGATTTTTGGTGTTCAACAAAAGGGTGCCAGGGTTCCACTGCCATGTGGTACAACAGATGTAAACTTCCATGTTTTACAATGTGCGTGTAGCATGGTGTTTTTCCACAAGCACAGAGTTACACGTGGGAGACATGCTTTTTGTGTAAGATATAAAGAAGGGGTTAGGGACTTACGATTTGGAGAGTTTCAGTCCATTTTTCATTTTAACAAGAGATGGGCCTTAAGATCAGATCTGCCCTGTAGTAATGGTCCCTTAATAACCACTCTTACCAACTGTAGTATACACTCACCTAAAGGATTATTAGGAACACCTGTTCAATTTCTCATTAATGCAATTATCTAATCAACCATTGAATGGCAGTTGCTTCAATGCATTTAGGGGTGTGGTCAAGACAATCTCCTGAACTCCAAACTGAATATCAGAATGGGAAAGAAAGGTGATTTAAGCAATTTTGAGCGTGGCATGGTTGTTGGTGCCAGACGGGCCGGTCTGAGTATTTCACAATCTGCTCAGTTACTGGGATTTTCACGCACAACCATTTCTAGGGTTTACAAAGAATAGTGTGAAAAGGGAAAGACATCCAGTATACGGCATTTTCACCCGGTCCTGTGGGCAAAAATGCCTTGTTGATGCTAGAGGTCAGAGGAGAATGGGCCGACTGATTCAAGCTGATAGAAGAGCAACTTTGACTGAAATAACCACTTGTTACAACCGAGGTATGCAGCAAAGCATTTGTGAAGCCACAACACGCACAACCTTGAGGCGGATGGGCTACAACAGCAGAAGACCCCACCGGGTACCACTCATCTCCACTACAAATAGGAAAAAGAGGCTACAATTTGCACAAGCTCACCAAAATTGGACAGTTGAAGACTGGAAGAATGTTGCCTGGTCTGATGAGTCTCGATTTCTGTTGAAACATTCAGATGGTAGAGTCAGAATTTGGCGTAAACAGAATGAGAACATGGATCCATCATGACTTGTTACCACTGTGCAGGCTGGTGGTGGTGGTGTAATGGTGTGGGGGATGTTTTCTTGGCACACTTTAGGCCCCTTAGTGCCAATTGGGCATCGTTTAAATGCCACAGCCTACCTGAGCATTGTTTCTGACCATGTCCATTCCTTTATGACCACCATGTACCCATCCTCTGATGGCTACTTCCAGCAGGATAATGCACCATGTCACAAAGGCTCGAATAATTTCTAATTGGTTTCTTGAACATGACAATGAGTTCACTGTACTAAAATGGCCCCCACAATCACCAGATCTCAACACAATAGAGCATCTTTGGGATGTGGTGGAACGGGAGCTTCGTGCCCTGGATGTGCATCCCTCAAATCTCCATCAACTGCAAGATGCTATCCTATCAATATGGGCCAACATTTCTAAAGAATGCTTTCAGCACCTTGTTGAATCAATGCCACGTAGAATTAAGGCAGTTCTGAAGGCGAAAGTGGGTCAAACACAGTATTAGTATGGTTTTCCTAATAATCCTTTAGGTGAGTGTATGCAGGTTGAAAATCATCCCGTGTTTCACAGTTTGTCGTCCCACACACCACTACAGTAAACAAACATTGCTCGAGCAATGCTATTATTTTGAAGGAACAGTCATGGCCTGGGCCAACCACACATTACGCATAGGTGGATTGTGTCGCGGTTTGGGATTTAAAATATTGTTATATATAAAAACAAGGATTTTGGTACATGAGCAATGGTGAGTTTTGTAATAAAAATTGTTGTTTTAAGTCAGCATTAACTTTTAAGTTGCATTTGTTGAAGTCTAACACTTCCCCGAGTTGGTTTGTTGGAAAGGAGAATAAAACACCAGGAGTCAGGTCAATTACCGTATCGTACATCCATTTATTACAGAAGCTTCTGGAGACAAGTGTCGTCGCACAATGTCTAAGGATCAACATTCAACAGATCATTTTATACTTCTACTACGCCCAAAAGATAGAGTCGTTAAATTCACAAAACAAGTGTGCTATTGGTCCAGTTCCAGTTCTATTCCTTATAAGGATAAACGCAAACCTCTTCTTGTCCCCTCCTGGTTTCTGTCTGGCCTGTCAGACTATGTGTGTGTGTCTCTAACCTGTGTCCTGTTTCTCAAAAGACAGACATACTAAATCTTTCTCTCCCCGGCAACCGCTTGAACAGGGTTTCCTATTCTCCTACTTGCTCCTTCAGTTTCAGCTCATATTATAAACATTTAATATTTTGTTTCATTGGTTACAACAGCTTATAACAGTTCACTAACTTATACAATCAATACATCTACATTGGTTACAACAGCTTACAACAGTTCACTAACTCATACAATCACTACATCTACAAATTATATGGCAAAATGTTACAAAGATACCCGCAAGGTAGCGTATACATTTGTATGAACAACAGCGAATCGTTGACAGGTCAGAATATGTTATTTCAGGTTATTAAAACATTCGTAAAGGCATCTTTTGAAATTGTACAACGGGGATCAACGCGAGATTGTTTTCCACACCTTGGTAGAAATGTTTAATAATAGGCAACGTTGGTAAAAGAAAATACTGAAGTATTTGCCATTACTGGTTTGTGTTAGTATGGGCGTATGCTGTCACTTCCGGGTAAGATGTGCTGCATTTTCGTAATGACAACTCGTGAAATCTGATTTTTGATTGCTGTATTATGGTCTTGTGTTTGTTAAATGTTGAACAGATTAATGGCGATATGGTGACAATACCCTGCGTTTATATGTAAGAAGATGAGTTTATCGTTAATATAAAAAATTATATGACGTGATGTCACGGCTGATCTGCGAAAACTAACAAGAATGGCGTTTCTAACAGACAGTATCAATATATTTGGTTGTCAAACTTCAACAATCATCAGAACTAAATAGTTATGTTTTATCCAGAATTTTAATCGTTGCAGCCTGTATAGTTCTAACACAACACAAAAATCTAACGTGAATAACAATGACAAGTAACCAATGACAAAGTTAAGAGGCGTGACTTGCTGGAGGCCCCCCAGCTGCGATGTAAAGACAGTATTTAACCCCGCAGCATCCACAGAAGTCAGCTGTTGTTTCAAGCGCGGAGTATATCGTTTCAGTTGTAAGTACAAGTTATTTTCTTTGAAGTAAGTAATTTGAATTGTGTTGCAATTACAGACGCTAACAAACGACACATTTAAACTTTTCAAGAATGTCTAAATAAATGTTACGTTTGCGCAACCCATGCATTTTTAGCTGTCTTTCATATTGCCTGTTTAAATATCCGGTTTAGGTTGAGCGGAATTAAACACCAGCCGTGTTTGGTAAACTTCAAATCTTGGTAAGTAGACTTGTGACATTATTCTTAATCAGCTTTAATACTAGTATTTGCTTGTTAATCCTATTTGTATTTAGACCAAGTGACCAGCATCTTCATTGATTTCTTTCATGCTTGAAAGGTGAAGGTATTACCATCAACTCATCAAAACTGCGCTGTATGTTTGAGTTAGAATATTTTAACCTGAAAAGTGGATCATTATTTACACGTTAAGCTAGAGAAATGGTGAAAGATAATGCTAACAACACACCAGACACGGAACAGCCAACAACACCTACCAGGGGCGTAGTTTATGGGGGGGATGGGGGGGAGGTAACCCCCTCAATATTCAAATCCATCAGTTATAACCCCCCCAATATTTCGACATGAGAATTACAGTAGATCAAATGAAAAGTATGAAGAATTCATATATTTTGTAACAATAATTGTTCCTACTCAAATATGAGTTTGTCATAATCAAATAGGAAAAAAAATAATAATAATACTCCCCTCCATTGAACCGATTGGAAACGCCCAAGGCGCACTTTTTCCAAAACAACGCGAGTGGAGAGCACACGAGTCACGACGACGGGTAACGTTCAAAAATGAAGAGAAGCTCTGCACAGCGGACTTTATTTAACTGCAGGTCAGAGAGGGATGTAAAAAAACAACAACCATGTACTGAGAATGAGGTATGAGAATATTGTGTAATAGCTAAGTACACACCAGTGAAACCAGATATATTTTAGCTAGCTAATCTCCATTTCAATGTATTTAATTTATAGCTCACTTATCCGTGGCCTATTCAGTGAAGTGGAAACTCTGGTCAGGTTGCTTTTGGTTGTACCAGTGTCATCTTCTGAAGCAGAAAGGAGCTTTAGCGCCCTAAGAAGGTTAAAAACTTGGCTACGCTCAAGTATGTCACAAAAGAGACAGAATCATGTGGCAGTTTGTCATGTCCACCAAGACAAGTTGGACCTCTTAGACAACAAGTTGGTGTGCCAAGAATTTGTTGTTGGTTGTGAGAGACGCAAGCAGATATTTGGAGCTTTCATTTAAACTGTGTAATCATAATCACTGTTCTGTGCCTTTGAGCAAGTGGTGTATCTAAATTTAATGTTTACAGTTGTTCAAGAGCCCATGTGTTTCCCTTTAAAAAAATTAAATGCATTAAAATGGAATGTAAAAATCTTAAAATAAATGTCTAAATTTTGTCTCTTTCATATTTGTATATGTTGATTTTGTAATCAGTTAAAGCATATAGAAAGAAAGAAAGAAAGAAAGAAAGAAAGAAAGAAAGATGATCCAATAACAATACACATGAAAAAAAAAAAACAGGCAGCACACAACTTTAAACCCCCCCAATGTTCAAACCAAATCTACGCCCTTGACACCTACACATAATTAATCGACCACACCCCAAAATACAAATGAACCAACCATTACTTTGTTACACAGCGATGCACACAATAATCCTCAGGCTTGTTAACCGAGCTTAGTAGCCCCCATTTTTCACATGATCTAGTTGTCTCTCCTTCGAGCTCGCTGATGCAAACTCAGTGCAGTGATGGCGATGTTAGAGTTATACAAAGTAATGCTTTGACAATGTTGATTTATGACAGTTGATACATTTACAAAATACTTGTGAAGTTGGTGATTTTGGGACGTTCTATGCAAGTATTATGGCTGGCTTGCATACTTTGATTGTCAGAGCTTTCAGACTTTGTACACGGGCCTGGTGATCACCTGCAGATTGAGTTGATTGGTGAATCTCTGATAGACCCCGTACATGTGACCATGAGAGCGGATGAATATAATGAATGCACGTTTGGTAATCTACTTGAAAGCGTTATGCAGAGTAATGCTGAGATCATGATTGATGAATCACTAGAGCTGGTGGTACAAATTGTCAAAAACCAAGAGGATGGTGCCCCGTGACGTAAAGCTTAAACACTGTTGATAGAGCAGATTATCGATAAAAAAAGAAGGAATTCATAAGTGGCTGTGAATAATGATTCTACATGTTTTTTTGTTTGTTTGATGGGTATGTTGACCCTACGGTACACATGCTGAGACCCTGGTTAGTGGTCGTGAGTTACATATGGGAGCTGGTTTAGCGTTAGATGATTGTGTGGCATTCACAGATTGTTTGGTTTGAAATAATTATAGGGTGTAAAATTGTCTTTCATCGAAACACTGGATAGTCACTTTACCAAGTTTCAAAACAGCGAGGACACCACCCTAGAACCGTCTTCATGTACTTGCACAATAACCATTTCTATGGCATCGTGAATCTGAAGGGTTTTCTAGGTGTCATATGTTTGTGAGTGGTGTTATACAGGTTTTAACACCTGTGGCGATCATGGCTGTAAACATAGCTGTAGTGTCTGTCTTCATGAATATTGTCATATCCATCCCTGTAACACAATGCAGTACCCAGTGTAATGGCAATTTCATCGATCAAACATTTAAAGGAGTAAGTACAGAAACAAAATTCTCTTGCCACAATTAATACTTTATTTGCAAATAGAGAGATGCATCAAATGCTTACAGTATAATAATCTGAGGAGTCTCTAAAGTAATTAATGACAATAATCAGTACTTATAGGGGAAAAATATAGAGAAAAAAGGGGTGTGGTAAGTTGCTACCAATCTGTATTATGTCACATAGGTTTACCCTAAGGGTGGGCTGTCCCCCCACCTTATCCTTATTGCCATAATGTTTACTGTTGTGTTCAACTAAAGAAGCCAATTGCCCCTGCTTTCCCCCAATGGCCACATTCCTAGGGAACAAAGGAATGAACAGATGGTCAGAGCACCTAGTGATTCTCTGATATTTATACAGACGTGTGTCACAAACAAAGAAAATAGTTACATACTAGGCAATAGAAAAACAGACATTTTTCAAATGGACCTTAGTTCAAAATGTCCAAAACAATCCATCCTCTTGATACCAAATCAACCCTTGGTATCAATCCTTAAACAGTTTACTCATTAGGATGTAGACTGCAACAAAACAGTACTCTTTAACAACATGACCCTGTCGATATCATTACCCTAATGATTAGAGAATGGAACAAATCTGTCTTCATCCTCAATTACATGCTTCTAGACCATTACCTTTGTTGTAAATCCAAGACCACAGATTTCCATTATACAGAACTACAACATAGTACAGCAAGCTTTCATGTTAAAACATTTTTTCAAAGGAAATTCAAGTGACACATATACTGAAATTATGGGGCAAGTTGCATCGACAGTTGGGTGTGTAAACACCTATCACTGAATACATCCTTCAATCTGAATACATCCTTCCTCTTATTCCAATTGCTCGATTCACTAAAAGGTCCTCTTGTGGTTTGTGATGGCAATTCTATCGATCGACACTCTTAAAGGAGTAAGAAACAGAGACAAAATTCTCTGGCACAATTTAACAGTTTATTAATTATTTGCAAATAAGAGAGACACGTCAAACGCTTACAAACAATCGTCTGAGGGGTCTCTGACTTAACACATGAACAATCTGTATTTATTACAGACAAAAGGGGTGTGGTAAGTTGTTGCCCATCTGTCTTGTGTCACATAGGTTTTACCCAAAGGGCGGGCTGTCCCCCCACCTTATCCTTCCTGCCATAATGTTTACTGTTGTGTTTACCTAAAGGGGCCAACTGACCTCACTCCCCCCAAGGACCACATTCCTAAGGAACAGAGAACTGACACCCTTCTTTGTCTAGGCAGGAGGACATGTCCCAAATACCTAATAATCCTCTGATATTATACAGACGTGTGTCACAATCAAAGTAAAGATTTACATACCAGCAAATGGAAAGACAGACATTTCTCAAATGCACTTTAGTTCAAAATTTCCATAACAGGTTCCAATAAGATGTACTTCCAAATTCATCGCAAATGTTCTACTCCTTTAAATGTCAGATAGCCATTTCTTGGCAGACCATTGTAACAGAATGTATATGTCAGATGTATATTCCAAGGTGTTGTCCTTCATAGCTCAAATGCAGGTTACCATGAAACAGCTCTAGTTGTCTCCATTCTAGCTGCTTTATCAGTGAGAATCTGTGTGCTCTCCTTTGTAAATGGCAAAATGACCAGTTTTATCTAAGAACTCTATAGCTACCGGCCGGGTCAGAAGTGATGGTTACTAGTACCAAAAAAACTAACTTTAATTCACTGTGCCTAATCTTTAAACACTGAAGCCCTCCTGTAGCGTGTGTCATCGACCACAGGCACCTCTATTAGCTACCTGGATGGCAGATGAGATGTACTTGGTATGGACCCAATCAGCGTGGCATGATGTTGTGCAGTTGGTCTTCTGCGCCCCAGTAAACATTGTCCAGAACCGGAGCTTTCCTTAGCTCCCCCGTCAGTTGGAGGTGGCCTTCTTCATCTCATGGCAGAATCCAGTGGCGGAGCGTGCATTTCACACCTAGGCCTTCAGTGGGGTCCTACCCGAATTAATCCACCTCTTAATAGGCTAACGTTACCATCATTATTACGCCACGACTTTAAACTATCAATATTATACCATAAACGCAGTACAACAGGCTGTTGCATCACAGACGGTATCTCTCATGCAGTGAGAATGAATGCCATTACTAAAGCAAGAAACCCTAGGGGCCGTTCACATATCGCGTCTAAAAACGTGCCGCTTTCTTTAAAAAGAAAAGAAAAGAGCTTGCGCTCCCATGCCATCTGTTGTTGCTATGCAACCATCAAGCAGCCACAGCAGTGCCACATACATCATCTCTAGCAGAAGCATCCGCTCTCGGTTTTCCGTGCATTTTTTAGTAGCTACCGTTTGAATTCTCCGACCACGGAATTGTTTTAAATTAAATTACATTTTAAATGAAGGCAAAGTGTGTGTTTTTTCTGCAAATTCTACGAAAGAAAACGCAAAAGCATAAATTGTTCTTAAAAAAGTTTACCAAATGTTTCTTTTGAACAATTAAAATATAGTACAGTTCTTTCAGGTGATAAATACAAAGTATTTTTCATTAAAAAAATCGATTTTGATAATATGAATGTTTTAAATAATATATAAAAATAAAAAAATATATTTTTTGATAATAAATTCACAATAAAAAGAAATCATATTCAGCACAGAAAGAAATGGGGCAAAAACGGGGCCCAAGTTAGCCAAAAGTTGACTCGCTGTATAAACAAATGTTGGCTAAATAAAATGCATTATAGCCTACTCACCAAAACTGATTATCTGTACACAAAATCCATTCTCCTTTCCTTTCTCAAGAAGACTTCAATTACACTGTTGTACAGGTTATTTGTACGTTTCAGATCCAACAATAAGTCCCTTTCTATCGCCATGGAGGCTAATGCTGAAAGTCGAGTCTGTCCAGTCTTATTTCTGGCATACGTTTTAATTCTCTTTAGGGCTGAGAATGTCCGCTCGACAGAAGCAGTGGACACAGGGATAGTCAGCGCCAAACATGCGACTGTGTGTAGCTGCCCCATGCTCTCACACAGATTTTTCTGCTGAAGGAAATGAAGGAGATCAGCTGGACTTTTGCCTTCAAAGTCTGTCATGGCATACGTTACAGTCAGTTCTGTTTTTAGCGTGGACATATCGAACAGTGTTCCGTGACTCTGTGTCAAGCTGGTGAAGGCTGCCTGCGGGAATTTTTTCCGGTATGTCTGAAACTGCTGGGGGTTGAGGAGGGAGAGAAACATTAATTTTTCGTGGTCTTGAAATCTATTTCGTATCTGGCAAAGAATGTTGTCCAGAACAGTGCTGTGGAGTTGGTGGTAGTGTGCACGAAGGTCTCCTTGTGCTGGCCCTCTCCGTGCACTCGGAGCGCCTGCGATGCGCACAGTGGCTTCATAGATCTGATCAAATCGGCCCCTCTCTCGCTCAATGGTGTCACAAAACTCATTCACCCTTGACAGACAGAATTGTACATCCAATGTTTTGCTCTGTAGTATTGCAAAAATCACATCTGCATACTCAAAAATTCCATAAAATGTGTGAAGCAAAAAACAAAACTCAAAATCATCCAGATGTGCATTAAATGCATCAGCACATCGCACAGAGTCCTCGTCATACTCATCATGATGTTCCAGTATGTGGTCAAACAGCTCCTTTAGGGCAACTCTCTTTTCAAAAACTGTACTGACCAATCTTGATGTGTATTGCCACCGTGTTGGTGCCACACGAGTTAGACACCGCTGGCAAATTTCATCCAGTAGTTGCGTGCGCTTAGGGGATCTGGAGAAAAATGCAGCTAGGCCATTTAGGTGGGCAAAAAATATCTTGCATTCCTTAAGCTTCGAGGCCCCTTGAGTCAGTACTAAATTCAGTCGATGAGCATAGCAGTGTATGAATAAGGCCATAGGTGCCCTCTCCTTGACTTTAGCCTGCACCCCATTTAGTCCAGATGACATGACCGGTGCGCCATCAAAACACTGTGCCACAACTTTATCTAGGCATTCGCATTCTTCCAAGAAACTGACAATTAGAGCAGCAATGTCATCGGCTCACTTGCAACTGGTGACATCTTAAAATTTGACAAAGCGCTCCTTGACACCCGTGTCCGTCACATAACGCAGGACCAGTGCGAGCTGCACTGCATTACTCGCGTCTGTCGTCTCGTCCACCATAACAGCAACAAAGAGTGCTTTTTTAATCTCCCTTTTAATCTCTTCTCCCATCACTTCAGCAATGGCATTAATCAGGTCGTTCTGTATTGTGCCTGACGTCCCACAAAACACTTTGTTCGTGGACAGGTGGTAATGTAAGTCTGTGTTGTTTTCAGCGAGAAAAGAAAGAAGCTCCAAATAATTGCCTCTATTTGTGGACCCAGCGCTTTCATGGTGTCCCCGAAACAAAAGTTCTTGTTTCCCCAAAAATATGACACAATCTATGTCTTTTCAATATTTCCCTGTTTTTCTTCACCTTTTCGTTGTGGAGCTCTGTTTCCCTGCGCATCTGTTCATTGAGCTGTAGATTGTCAGGGAAATTTCTTACACTGATGTGTTCTTACTGATTAAAGGACTGAGTCCCCATTTTTAGATAAGTAAAGGAATGTAGGTAGAGTGGGGTCTGGTGTTTGTCTCAGGGAGACATCCTTGAACATCATCCTTGACCGGCACTAGTGGATAAGTTACTCGTAAATGAGTTAATCTGTATAACACTTTTAGGGTCTATCCTTGGGTGTCCAGACATTGTGACTCCTAAAAGGTTGAAAAGGATTACCATGTGAATGTGTTTTATTGACATACATATTACCACACCCCTTTTTACCCTCCTTTAAATGATGATGCTTGTCCTGTTTTACTTTAGAGATTATTCATTGTTACTTTGTAACCTGTGTATTCTCTCCTTGCAAGAATAAACTGATTATTGTGCAAATTGAGTTTTCCTCTGTCTTACCTACCATTTTCGTAAATAGTTTGGACTTTAGAAATTGCCATCACAAGATCCACTCGAGTTTCCCCAAAAGTTTTCAAAAGCACCGTTGCTTGTAAGTGTCCGGCCGTGATTTGGTGTCTCGCTGCTGCTTTGGTTAGACAACTCAAGTTTGCAAACCCAGTGTGGCTCCAAACACTAAGTCGATCGACTGCAAATAACATGCATTCCCAGCAATACAATGCAGTGCTCCTCGGAGGCTATGAGCCAAGGGTAACGCTCGTAATTATTGCAATGAAAGCGGCGGGTAAACCCTTTCCCCGGCTGGGACAGGCCTGCTAGCTTCGGGGTTGGCCGACCTTTCCTTATGATTTCCCGCTTTTCTTGAAAAGTCCGTCTTGAAAATGGCTTTGCTAGTAAATCTGTTACCAAATTAACAAATTCTCCTCTGTCAGCCATTGTGGTTTGTAAAATA
Source organism: Esox lucius (assembly GCF_011004845.1). Taxonomy (NCBI): domain Eukaryota; kingdom Metazoa; phylum Chordata; class Actinopteri; order Esociformes; family Esocidae; genus Esox; species Esox lucius. The sequence goes on from NC_047587.1 coordinate 46,534,589, forward strand.
ATAATAAAAAAAGCTGTATTTGATCACTACGTAAATGTTTTTATATTGTACAGATTCTGTTTGCGGTTTGCTCTGACTAACGTTAGTTGTAATAGCACGGGTTCTGACCATCCAATCAAAAGATGTGAAAAGGCTGACGTTATTCTAAGCCTTCTAGATGGCCCCAGTGTCGCCATCTCGAAATCTGATTAGTTGATTAAATCTGATATAAGTATCTGATTGGTTAAAGAGCACCGTTACATTCCCATTAATTTTTAAGCAACAGGCGCCTGCACGATTGATTCTGAAGGCCTTAGGGCAGATTTATTTGCTTGTGGCAACACATTGAGACTGAAATATGATTGGATTAAAGCTGTAATATAAACATACACTACTAGAATCAGCGCAACCAAGAAAAAAGCTATGAAATTAAGAGAATAGACTATTGGGAATAATTTAATACACATTCACAGGAAAAAAATTACATAAATGCAAGCCAGTGATTCTGATAGTGTTTAGGCCAGCAGAGAAGGCCTTGCTGGCCCTGACGCTCCACCACTGGCAGAATCATCAGGACTAGTATTAGTCCAACTGTCAGGAACCAGGCATTACTGTAGATGTACAGCCCCCCAGGAAGCAGAATCCGCTTGTATCTGTGGGGCAGTGTGAGATCCATCTTATTGCAGCCCACCTCACAATCGTCCATTAAGCCAAACTCAGACTCCAACCAGTCCTCTATCGCTGAATAACTTTCAAGTGTCTTGTACATGTCAGTGAATTCTCCTTGAAGATTAGTTGCAACTGCACAGTACACAATCAGAAATATGTCCATTACATTAGCATGTTGCTTATTTTTTATGCATTTGAACCCAGTCCTACCAAACACTCAAACCTATATATCCAATATATTATTGCTTCGTTGTCTAAATAGATTAGAACAGTTGTAAACATTAACCATATAATGGAAACGCTTAACCTTTCTGGTGCTTCTGAAATTCCACTCTCTTTTATAGTTGGTTTTGTTAGAAATCGGCCGTTTCGTATAGTGGTTGTAATAATTAGCATACCCGTTTGTCAAGGGAGAAAGAAATTATATTATTTATTGCAGCATTAGAAAGTCTTGTTCATGAGGTTACGGACCTGGTCTTCCTTACACAACCTCAATCTCATCTCACTCAATCTCTTCTCTCTGTAATGTTGGTTACCAGCTAGCCTATACATTAGCATGATTACTTCTAATCAAATATCACACGAACAAACTGAACAGTCACATTCTCATAGTCACTATTCATCCCAACACATTAGTTCTTTCTTAGCTAAACCAAATCAAAATGGTAAGATGTATTTTACTTAACCATAACCATGTTAGATTTTACATAAAACAAATTTCCAAAAACCCAAATTTAGACAAATACTTTGAACGGACACTAAGGGATACAATTTTAACAGATGCCAATGTTCTGTTATAACTATGGAAACAGAAACTAAAATCTTCATGTAACTCTTTAAATACTATAAATTCAAGTATTTTTCGTCATTGATAATAATTTCATACATTCCACCACTGCTTTCACGACAAAGTCAATGGAAAATGACTCCATGCGGGAAAGCAGACCCATTACAGGACGGACATGAAAAAAGAAAATCGATGTCAGGGATGAATCTAACAGTCATTCAGTACCTAGCTAACAATGAACATAGACATTTGTGACGTTCCCTTAAGGTCTAATACCGGTACTGAAAGTCACAGCCGTTCTAGGTACATTCATAACGTTCCCCTAAGGTCTTTCAGAGGTACTGAATGTCACAAACCTTTCTGGACGTTACAGGTACATTCATAATGTTCCCTAAAGGTCTTTCGGGGGTACTGATTGTCACAGCCTTTTCGGGACATTACAGATACATTCATAACGTTCCCTTAAGGTCTTATAGAGGTACTGAAGGTCACAGCCTTTTTGGGATGTTACAGGTACATTCATAACATTCCCCTAAGGTCTTTCAGAGGTACTGAATGTCACAGCCTTTTCGGGATGAAAATGTAGAATAACTTATTTTTACTGAGTGCACTCCCCTACAGATTTAGTTTTCTGAAGGGCAGTAGTTCCGCCATATTTGTTGCCAAAATGTCTGGCGTCATTGTAATTTGTCAGACATTTTAGTTCTAGACACACAATGAATTAAGTGCAAATTCATTGTTTTAATAGCAACAACTATATTGGATATCCACTCAGAACAGACTTTGCCATGGTCAACCAAATAAGTTGAGTGCATGTGCTCAGCGTCATATCCAGAAGTTGTCTTTGGGAAATAGACGTATGAGTGCTGCCAGCATTGCTGCAGAGGTTGAAGGGGTGGGTGGTCAGCCTGTCAGTGCTCAGACCATACACCGCACACTGCATCAAATTGGTCTGCATGGCAGTTGTCCCAGAAGGAAGCCTCTTCTAAAGATGATGCACAAGAAAGCCTGCAAACAGTTTGCTGAAGACAAGCAGACTAAGGACATGGATTACTGGAATTCGGTTCAGATGGTGTCAAGCGTGTGTGGCGGCAACCAGGTGAGTAGTACAAAGACAAGTGTGTCTTGCCTACAGTCAAGCATGGTGGTGGGAGTGTCATGGTCTGGGGCTGCACAAGTGCTGCCAGCACTGGGGAGCTACAGTTCATTGAGGGAACCATGAATGCCAACATGTACTGTGACATACTGACGCAAAGCATTATCCCCTCCCTTCTGAGACTGGGCCGCAGGGCAGTATTCCAACATGATAATGACCCCAAACAAAGAAGCTGAGGGTAAAGGAGATGGACTGGCCAAGCATGTCTCCAGACCTAGACCCTATTGAGCATCTGTGGGGCATCCTCAAACAGAAGGTGGAGGAGCGCAAGGTATCTAACATCCACCAGCTCTGTGATGTCGCCATGGAGGCATGGAAGAGGTCTCTAGTCGCAACCTGTGAAGCTCTGGTGAACTCCATGCTTAAGAGGATTAAGGCAGTGCTGGAAAATAATGGTGGCCACACAAAGTATTGACACTTTGGGCCCAATTTGGACATTTTCACTTAGGGGTGTACTCATTTTTGTTGCCAGCGGTTTAGACATTAATAGCTGTGTGTTGTGTTATTTTAAGAGGACAGAAAATTAACACTGTTATAGAAGCTGTACACTCTCTACATTGTAGCAACGTGTCATTTCTTCAATGTTGTCACATGAAAACATATAATGAAATATTTACAAACATGTGAGGGGTGTACTCACTTTTGTGAGATACTGTATATTAGGTTAATGTTCATTGTGGCCTTTATACTGCATTTCACGGACTGCATTGTGGGATTGAAGTGTTGTACGCTGCCTGCTGTTACCTACCTGGCTACCTGCCAAACTTCGAATTTACTCTATATAAACTAATTGGTCAAAATTCTATTTTAAGAGTTTTACCAACGCAATATTTTTATCTGTTGACCTCTTACCCAACGTTACTACACCGGGACTCTTTTTGGACATAATTAACAGAACTACTCACCCCTGAACACCCAAGGCTAAGTATCATTAAAATGACTTATCACTGTAATTGTTGGAGCAACAACACAGAGGAGAACTATCGTCTTCAGTTAAGGATAGCAGAGTTAGAGGCTCTGCTTCTGACGCAAATGTCAGGCAAGGATTATGCTAGTGTAGAAATAGAAAAAACTGCGTCAGTGCCACCAGGAAGAAACAATAGTTTTGTTAGCCCCCCAGCACAGCTCCTGCAGGCGGGGAAGAACTTTCTCTTGGTCACTGGGAAGAAATGCCGTCGACCAGTTAAACCTGAATCGTTGCTAAATCCAACTGAGACTTTGAACAGGTTTTCCCCACTGGAGTCGGAGTCAAGGCCCGAGCCGTCTTCGGAGGGGAATGATCGGCAGACATTTTCTACCGGTGGCCTTGAAAAACTGAAAACTTTAGTCATTGGCGAATTCCATTACCTGCAGTATTAGACAAAAGAATCAGCCGGCGATCGTACACTGTTTACTGGGGGGCAGAGCCACCGACGTAGCCGCAAATCTGGGGTTGATGCTAGCGAAGTCTAAAACTGGCAAGTATAGAGAGTACAGAGATATTGTTATTCACGTTGGCACCAACAACGTTAGGATGAAACAGTCAGAGATTACAAAGCAGAACATAGCATCAGCGTGTAAACTAGCTAGAAAGATGTGTCAGCATCGAGTAATTGTCTCTGGCCCCCTCCCAGCTAGGGGTGGTGACGAGCTCTACAGCACACTTGCGCAACTCAATCGCTGGCTGAAAACGGAGTTCTGCCCGGTGCAGGAGGTAGAGTTTGTAGATAACTGACTTCTTTTTGGGACTCTCCCAGAAATAGGGCCAGGCCTGATCTGCTGAGGAGCGACGGACTCCATCCAAGCTGGAGTGGTGCTCTTCCTTTATCTAGGAACATTGACCGGAGTTTCACTCCTATAGCCTTAACATGAGAGGCTGCAGGCTGTTAGCCAGCCTGCTAGCATAGTGGAGTCTGTTAATAGCATAGTCAGAGTAGTTAGTACAGCTTTACCTATTGCCACTGTGACTCGTTCCAGGCTGAGAAAAGTTAAACAGGGTAGTGCTAACAAAAACAACCTTATTAAGATAAAGCCTTCCTCCACCTTGGTCACAAATAAAAATGTGACTCCTAAATGTTAGATCCCTTGCTCCAAAGGTAGTTGCAATAAATGAATTAATCTCTGATCATAAACTAGATGTTATTGGTTTATGTGAAACGTGGCTAAAGCCTAATGAATTCACTTCCTTAAATGAGGCTTCTCCTCCTGGTTATGCTAGTGATCATATCTATCGTGCATCCCGAAAAGGAGGGGGTATTGCTAATATTTATGACAGTAAATATACATTTACTCTCAAACATATCACTGAGTTTCATTCCTTGAAGTTTTACTCATGAAAGTTAACCAGGCTGATAAATTGTTTTACATAGCTACTATTTATAGGCCCCCCGGGCCATACACAATGTTCCTCAATGAGTTTCCAGAATTCTTGTCTAACCTTGTAGTCATGGCAGATAGTATTTACATTTTTGGTGATTTCAATATTCGTATGGAAAAGTCCAATGATCCTCTTCAAAAAGCCTTGGAAGCCATAATTGACTCAATGGGTTTCATCCAACATGTCTCAGGTCCAACACATTGCCACAATCACACCTTAGATTTAGTCCTGTCATGAGAAATAGATATTGTAGATCTAATAATTTACCCCCAAAATCCTGGATTATCGGATCACTGTCTTATTACATTTACCGTTAAAACAAGAAATCCGCTTGCTCCGCAAACAGAGTTTCAAAAGCCGTACTATAAATTCTCGGACTACAAATAAATTCCTTGATATTCTTACAAGTTTGCTCATTAACGACAGAGTAAATAAATCTGTAAACGATCAAATTGAGGATCTAAACTCAACACTGCGAAATACATTAGACACAGTTGCACCATTAAAAACTAAAGAAATACGAAACAAGAAACTTGCTCCCTGGTACACAGACAATACCAGAGTACATAAGCAAGCCTCCAGAAAATTGGAGCGAAAGTGGCGCTCCACCAAGTTGGAAGTATTTAGACTAGCCTGGATAGATAGTACACTACAATACCGAAAATCACTCACGTCTGCACCATCAGCTTATTTCTCCAACCTGATTGAGGTGAACAAAAACAATCCAAAATTTATCTTTGATACAGTTGCAAAGCTAGGCAAGTGAAGTGGGTCTTCACTTTAGTTGTAATGAAAACATGAACTACTTTGATGAAAAGTTAATCACCATTAGAAAACAAATAACTGACTCCTCCTTAAATAGTTATGGTCCTCAAAATCTCAGTTGTCCTAAAAATGTCCTGAACCTCCCTGACCAGGTGTCAATGGGGACACTTGATTTTTTTTGATACCGTATCACTCGACACATTTACTACATTTCTAAACCCACAAACTGTCAGCTAGACCCGATTCCAACAAAATTACTTAAGGAGCTATTTCCTGTGCTAGGTCAGCCAATGCTGAACATAATAAATTGCTCCCTTTCCTCCGGATGTGTACCAAACTCACCAAAAATTGCGGAAATTAAGCCTCTTCTAAAAAAATCTAGATCTGGATCCCGACATATTAAACAATTATAGACCAATATCGAACCTCCCGTTCCTCTCAAAAATCTTTCCCAACAACTGAATGCCTTCCTGAAGACAAATAACATTTATGAAACACTCCAGTCCGGTTTCAGATCCCATCATAGTACTGAGACTGCACCCGTGAAGGTAACAAATGACCTTCTAATGGCCTCAGACAATGGTTCTGCATCCGTCCTGTTGCTTCTTGATCTTAGTGCTGCTTTTGACACTATTGATCACTCCCTTCTCTTAGCGAGACTGGAAACCCATATTGGGCTACGTGGACATGTTCTAGCCTGGTTTAAATCTTATTTAACTGAAAGATATCAGTTTGTTAGTGTGGATGGCATATCCTCTGACAAGTCAAAGGTATGCTTTGGTGTTCCTCAAGGCTCGGTTCGGGGGCCCATTATTGTTCTCACTATATATGCTCCCTCTGGGCGACGTAATCTGAAATCACAATATAAACTTTCACTGTTACGCTGATGACACAGAGTTATATATTTCAATGAAGCATGGAGAAGCCCCTAAGTTATTAGGAAGTGGATGACCATGAATTTCTTGCTCTTAAACTCAAGGAAAACAGAAATGCTCGTTTTAGGACCCAAGAAACAAAGAGCGTTGTTAGCAGATCTCACTGTGAAGGCTGCATGGTCGTATCCCAAAAAACTGTAAAAAACCTTGGCGTTACCCTTGACCCTGAACTCTCCTTTGAAGAAAATATGAAATATGTCTCGAGTTGCTTATTTTCATCTTCGAAACATTGCAAAAAATTTGAAACTTTCTATCTAAAACTGATGCAGAAAAATGTATCCATGCTTTCGTTACTTCTAGACTAGATTACTGCAATGCTCTTCTCTGTGGTTATCCAGACAAATTAATAAATAAACTTCAATTAGTGCTGCACACGGCTGCTAGAATCCTAACTAGAACATTTTTTTATAACACATTACTCCTGTCCTAGCGTCCTTACACTGGCTGCCTGTTAGGGTTAGGGCTGATTTTAAGGTTTTACTGTTAACCTATAAATCAATACATGGACTTGCTCCTACTTACCTTGCTGAAATGATTCAGCCATACATACCTACGATCGCAAGATGCAGGCCTTTTAATTGTGCAGTACCTAGAATTTCTAAACAAATAGCTGGCGGTAGGGCCTTTTCTCATAGAGCTCCACTACTGTGGAATGATCTGCCAATTAAGGTTAGAAATGCAAACTCAGTGCAAACTTTCAAGTGTCTACTAAAAACTAATCTCTACAGCACGGTTTGTACTTAGGTGTAGCCTGGCCCGGGGGCATGAAGGTGACTAGTAGGCTTGATACTGTCCACCCTTGCTGTCTTCGCCACTCTCTCGTCGCTCTCGTCGCCACTGGGATGCCCTCCCTCCAATGCCTTTCAGGGGAAGAGTCACTGGCTTGTTGTTGACTCTCTGTTGCGCACTTGTGCAATTGGGCTGTACTTTGCTGGCAATACTCGGCCCTCATTCAGGGGGGTTGCGGTTGGTGGGTGTCCCTTTGGTTGATGCCTGGCAATGTGGTTGGATTGATTTCCTGCCTGTTGGGCCCTGTCCGGGGCCTCCCCCGGGTAGGGCCACAGTGTCGCCGGACCCCCCCGTCTCAGTTCCAAGGTGTTACGCTTGTATATTATTGTGCTGGGGGATATGAGGAATGCACTTTCTAACTTTTCTCAAGCTCGTCCAGTTTAAAATTTTAGGAGGAGATGAGGTCCTGGTCCACACCTGCGGAGTACCTGGTTTGGGGGGCCCTTTGCTGTCCCTGTCCTTGTCCACCTGGTCATACTTTTGACCAAGTCTAGAATCAAATAGACTTTGGATTTAGCCCAGAGAAATGTATTTATTATTACAATTGGACTCTTAATATCTCACCCGGCACAGCCAGAAGAGGACTGGTCACCCCTCTGAGCCTGGGTCCTCTCTAGGTTTCTTCCTAAAATTCGGCCTTCTTAGGGAGTTTTTCCTAGCCGCTGAAATTCAACACTACTGTTGTTTGCTCCTTGAAGGCCGGGTGTCTCTGTAAAGCACTTTGTGACAACTGGCTTTTTTTTTTTTAGCTTTTATTTTATTTGTCAACATCTATTAGGCTGAAGTATTTTGACATATTTATGGATATGATGTTAGGCCCAATAAAGTTGTGGGTCCACCAGCCCCGCACACATTGGGTGACATCCATTTTATATATGTCTTCTGGAAAGCACTTTGTTGACTTGTGTATGAAAATGTCCTATACAAATACATTTGACTTCACTTGACTAACTAAAATACTAACACCATGCAAGGGTTAAATATCACGTCACTATTCAGATATCCAGGGAACTTCTTTGAAACCTGCGTGTAAACTTATTCAAGTGGAAAAAACTCCAAGCAGATGGTTATGATATGAATACAACGACCCTTAACTTTATCACAAACGTCAAGTTATTCTGAATTTATCCAGAAAGATTGAGAAGTGGGCTTGGCTAGAACGATTCTGCGCAGTGCTGCACGATAGAAAGGTTTCCCGCTGAAGGACTTTTGAAAAGTCCACAGTCTGAACGAGACCGTCAAGCACAATCAACGGTTCTGTAAGATTATATGAGAGTTAAGTTGTACAGGTTTTACCAATTTGCCTCTTTTACCATGTCGTCTTGCTCAGAATCAATGGTGCTGTTTATACTATATGAAAAAAGGTGGGGGCGACAGTACCACAAAGTCGAAAGTAACACAAACTAAATCAGATTTGGAGCGGGTGAACATCTGTAGGACACTTTTGAAGAGCTAGCTAGCTAACTAGCTGTGTTACACAGTCAGGTAATTTGTATACGTGTCTAATTATTTGCAAAAGGTTCAGGCAAGAAACAAATGTGGTTTAACCTGAAATAGTTTACAGGAAACGCAAGCTCTCAGGTAAAAAATATGTATTTACAAGCGAAGGGCCAAATCTATAGTAGCTAGTGACACTAGAGTTACAGTACACTATTCGTTCTAAGTTTAGCATTTTGGTATTTCATAGGATTTGATTGCAAAGTATTTTTATTTTGAATGGCTTGTTTTACCAGTTGACAGTTACAGTTATGAGAATGTGATGGAATTATATTTTTCAATGGTTTATGAATTAATTTTATTCAGGAGAATTTTGAAGAAAATTGGAACAGAGGAGCTGTGGGCAGGCTACTCCTTGAAGGGCAGGATGCAGAATGCTGTCGCACGTAAGTAAATGCGCATATGTACATAGGAATAATTTAATAATTAGAAATATTTTTTTGTGGATAGTTTTTGGGAAATATCAACGAAACACTGCCTAAGGTATAGAGGCGTTCCTAGAGTAAGGGAACCTCAACCTAGAGATGTGTAGCCTCAACCTTTAAAATAGTTGCCTAGTCTAGGAGTTTTCAACTTTTTCTTGTCCAGGGACCCCCACCCAAACCAAGATTCAATTCACTCCATATAACTTTCAAGGCTGTATAATCTTTCTTTTTTTACATACATACATACATCTTCTTCCGCTTCATCCGGGGCCGGGTCGCGGGGGCAGCAGTCTAAGCAGAGATGCCCAGACTTCCCTCTCCCCAGACACTTACTCCAGCTCTTCCGGGGGGACACCGAGGCGTTCCCAGGCCAGCCGGGAGACATAGTCCCTCCAGCGTGTCCTAGGTCTTCCCCGGGGTCTCCTCCCGGTGGGACTGGCCCGGAACACCTTCCCAGGAAGGCGTTCCGGAGGCATCCGAAACAGATGCCCAAGCCACCTCAGCTGACCCCTCTCGATGTGGAGGAGCAGCGGCTCTACTCTGAGCTCCTCCCGGGTGACCGAGCTTCTCACCCTATCTCTAAGGGAACGCCCAGCCACCCTGCGGAGAAAGCTCATTTCGGCCACCTGTATCCAGGATCTTGTCCTTTCGGTCATGACCCAAAGCTCATGACCATAGGTGAGAGTAGGAACGTAGATTGACTGGTAAATCGAGAGCTTCGCCTTGCGGCTCAGCTCTTTCTTCACCACGACAGACCGATACATCGACCGCATTACTGCAGAAGCTGCACCGATCCGTCTGTCAATCTCCCGTTCCATCCTTCCCTCACTCGTGAACAGGACCCCTAGATACTTAAACTCCTCCACTTGAGGCAGGCACTCTCCACCAACCTGAAGTGGGCAAGCCACCCTTTTCCGACTGAGGACCATGGCCTCGGATTTGGAGGTACTGATTCTCATTCCCACCGCTTCACACTCGGCTGCAAACCATCCCAGTGCATGCTGAAGGTCCTGGTTTGAAGGGGCCAACACGACAACATCATCCGCAAAGAGCAGAGATGAAATCGTGTGGTCCCCAAACCTGACACCCTCCGGCCCCTGGCTGCGCCTAGAAATTCTGTCCATAAAAATTATGAACAGAACCGGCGACAAAGGGCAGACCTGCCGGAGTCCAACATGCACTGGGAACAAGTCTGACTTACTGCCGGCAATGCGGACCAAGCTCCTGCTTCGGTTGTACAGGGACCTGACAGCCCTTAGTAAAGGACCCAGGACCCCATATTCCCGAAGCACTCTCCACAGGATGCCACGAGGGACACAGCCAAATGCCTTCTCCAAATCCACAAAACACATGTGGATTGGTTGGGCAAACTCCCATGAACCCTCCAACACCCTGTAGAGGGTATAGAGCTGGTCCAGTGTTCCACGGCCCGGACGAAAACCACACTGTTCCTCCTGAATCCGAGGTTCTACTATGGGCCGTATTCTCCTCTCCAGAACCCTGGCATAGACTTTCCCGGGGAGGCTGAGAAGTGTGATCCCCCTATAGTTGGAACACACCCTCCGGTCCCCCTTCTTAAAAAGAGGGACCACCATCCCGGTCTGCCATCCCAAAGGCACTGTCCCCAACCGCCACGCGATGTTGCACAGGCGTGTCAACCAAGACAGCCCCACAACATCCAGAGACTTGAGGTACTCAGGGCGGATCTCATCCACCCCTGGTGCCTTGCCACCGAGGAGTTTCTTGACCACCTCAGTGACTTCAGCCCGGGTGATGGACGAGTCCACCTCTGAGCCCTCATCCTCTGCTTCCTCAATGGAAGACGTGACGGCGGGATTGGACACTCCTTGAGAGAGGATGGACTCTTTTTTTACTATTTACTATTTTTGAGTAGTCTGCAAGCGTTGCTTTGCCACTGTTGTCTACATGTTAGAAGTGTTCCCACTTCTAACGTCATTCAGACCTAAACCATGACCCACAAACTGCAGTACACACCAAACCGTGGGCCCACTGTCCCATTGCATCCATCATTTCCATATAACTACGTAACATTGAATGTAAGTTGGTCAATTCATAGCGTTTTAAATAAGATTACCATTTTGAACAATATAGGTGCTGCCCTGAAAGCCTACCCAAAAGCCACCTACCTAGAGGTAGATGAAAAGATTGCAGACTTCAAGCATGCACCTTTTCGGCTGAAGAGTAAGAGAAAGGTATTACAAGGTACAATTACTATAATTCTTTTTTTAATGGCTCATTGTGTCCTTGTACCAAAATGTATGTTCTAAAGCAGTGGACAGAAACCTATATTATTGTCTTTTTTAAGAATTGTATTTCTCATGCTTACATGTATTTCTCATGCTTACAAATGCATGTGATTCACTTGCTGGAGGCTATCACCAAGACGCTAAATGAAGAAGCGTTTATTGTTGGGGAACTGGTCTTTCATATTAACCCATTTAGGCCTAAAACGCCTGCTAAAAAAGGACTTTTTATGCCTAAGTACTTTTCTGTAAACCCCCTCCCAAAACCTAAGGGTTTCCAGAAATATTTGTCAAAATTTGTCTACGCCTACTAAAATCTTAATTTCTCAGCCTCTATAGCAGATAAAAACATGGAATAAAAAGCATTTGAGAGCTTACTTCTTTAGCTTTCAACTTGACTGACTTGCTTGGCCATAATCTTCAACTGCATTTAAAAAAGAAAATCTATAAACAACTAAAACATCTAGAATATTTTGAAAATAAGTACAGATCCGTTTTTATTTCATTATTTCATACTTTTGAGGTACCAAAGTGACAAGTAAACATCACTGATACAAAGTTGGAAGCCAAAGAATTTGCGCATATCCTCCTCTTTCTCACGAAACATCGCTAAGATCCACTGCTCTCTATCGGCTCTCGCGATCGGCTGGTACATCTAAATCATCTGGGATATCATTTGAATCTGGTCCTGTGTCATCCTCCGTAACTTCATCAATATCACTTCCTTCACTTGAGTCAGCCATGACGGATCGCTAGAACACTGTTTAAATATGTCGACCAAAACCATAGACAGTAAAAGAAAACTTACTGTATGTGTAGGCTTACTTCGACCAATCATAAAGCATTTTACCAGTCAAACATGAGTTTAAAAAAAATCCCTAAGCATCTCTGTCACTCACCCCAAGAATATTTCAGCCAATCACAGTACATATAATTGGCCATGTGCCTTGTAAAAGACGACACCACTCAAAATGACACAGACGTGTTTGCCGGGCTTAAAGGTGTCTACGCACGGATGCGTGATCCGGTTTGAATGAGTTAAGTACTGCTGCATGCTCTGTAGTTACAGAAGACATTCAGAATCAGTGTTGAAGACTGCAATACGCAATAACCAAGCCAGTGTGCAACTCAACCCTCCCCCCCTGAATGTTTGTGTTTTTTCTGGTTTCCAGGAGCAGATGGAGAAAGATGTGGAGGAGGAGGGCACATATGAAGAACCAGCACCTGAATAAATTAGACTTTTTTTTAGTAATACCAACTTTAGTGTGGTAGGATACTTTAGGTATTGTTTAAATAAATTGTTTAAGCAGTACCAACAAGTTAAATGATTCAAGTCTTGAGGTCAGGGGAGGTTCCAATACATTGTATACCAAACCATACATGCATAGGACTCCAAATCAGTAGCTATAGTTTAACATCCTTTCTCATACCATTTCTAGACATTTGTTATAACATGATTGGTTCAAAATATTTTGTATACTCCGATGATTGTGACACCGAAAGAGAAAAAGATTAGGAATTTCCATCTTCGGAGGACTGCCTTTTAGTATGTTAAGCATTTAGCATTTTTCTCTGCTTATCTCTAAGATTAGTTTTAGGTCTACAGTTAAAGTATATTTTAACATGTAAAGATATATACATGTAAAGACAGATGTGGCTTGTAATATAAAGACTGAGTTTGAGATGTTTGATGCTTGTTTCATTAACTTAAAAACCAATCTTCAGGTAATAATAATGTTCTGAAGACAGCCTTTATACAGTTTTGTTTTGTTGTATATATGTTGATATATCTTTTTTTATTAACCAAATGGGTCACTTTAATTGGCTTTCCATTGAGAGGATCATTTGTGTTGTTTTGCACTAGAAGTACCAGTAACTTTTCTAATCCTGAACAGGCTATGACATTCAGTACCTTTGTAAAACCTTAAAGGAATGTTACAAATGTCTCAGTTATATTTCTTGTACTTCATGAAAACGTTATTTTAGGTAATCTTGATAACATTACTTACAGTACCAATTGGGGATGTAATCGTGTGTATGTTCAGGCAACTATTATAATGTTACTAAATAAACGTCATTAGGACTTTCAGAGGCCCCCACATTTCTGCGTCCTGAATAGACTTGGGACATAACTTACGTCAGCTGACACCACAGGTACATACAGACGACGTTTCACAAGTACGTAACCATGACTTTGTGGAGACTACAAAACCGTTGAGGTCACGTCCTGGAACGTAATTTTATTAGCTGGGACGTTGAGGTCACATCGAGGAACGTAATTAGCAACATCATTTTAAGTAATCCTAATAACATTACTTACAGTACCAATAGGGAACGTAATCATGTGCACGTTCAGGCAACTTTATAACGTTACTAAATAACGTCATTAGGCCTTTCAGAGGCCCCCCACATTTCTACATCCTGAATAGACTTGGGACGTAACTTTCGTCAGCTGACAACACAGGTACGTACAGACGACGTTTCACAGGTATGTAACCGTGACTTCGTGGAGACTAAAATAACTTTGAGGTCACGTCCTAGAACGTATTTTTGTTAGCTGGGTAAGGAGTCGCAAACTAAATAACCATCAAAAACCAATTTGAAAATGATAAAAACCAACATCCACAGACAAAAAAAACTAACAAAAATGAGCCAATTATAAACCATATAACCTACAGACAAAGTTGTCTCACCCAGTGAAACTCCCAAATTAGCATACCAAAATTTGCATTTCCACAAGCAATGGCCAAACTACATTGTAACAACACAAACATCATATCTCAATTAACCTCCTAAAGTTTAGGGAATTTTTCCAACTTTGATGCATGTCTATGTTATTCCAAATAGTGGCGGTCACCCAAAACCAAAATCACAACTTTTATGCATATTCCACGCATCAACATCAAGATTGTTCTAGTTATTAACAATGGGGGAATGACTGTAGTTCGCTACCCTCACTACAAGTATGTTTAAAAACCATACATTTCGACATAAAAGCTCTTGAGAGAAAAACTTAGTTAGCTGGCACTTAATGTTTGATTAACCCAAAACTGAACATACTCATGTTGGGCAAATTACACAGGTGAAACCAGTCAGAACACTTGAATTTAACCCGTACCACTAGGCTACTTTGATTTAATGGGAAAGGTTGCCAAAGGCCATCCCAGGGGGTCTGCCACCTTTCCTGAAGCCCCGTGCTGATCCCACTTCTGGTAGGCCATAAAGGCCAAATGGATTATTTAAAATGTTCATGAAACGCACATGAAAGTTTCCACACAAAAACGTAACATGGTCTTCAGACTGTCTGTAGTAAAAGACGTCATGCTTTCAACTTAGCCAATATCCTACGTTAACTAAAGGTTCAGATTTATTGCCCAACTCAGCTAATATCGTTGCTGTTGGCAAAAAAAAACAATCCTATCAACACAGCAACAGCAGGGAGAAAAAAAACTCGAAGTTAACAGAAAACAGATGCATGATGTCACAAAAATCAAGGAACAATCAGGGAGTGATCCACAGGATACTCCATCTAGATCTTTAAACACTGTCACATCAAACAACCCCATTTGTCCATTTGTCAGTGTACCATTTCAGATTTACACTCCAATAACCAGTATCAGGCGTTGGTTTTAAAACACAAGCATTATCCCAGTTATCATTTTAAACACAAATAGAGTGAAACTAAATCATTTAACCAAACCCAATTCAACATAAAAATAGGAAATTTAACGGGCTTTGGCTATTTGGGGAATAAACAGGCATTGGCTACTTTACCATCTGTTGCAGGCTATTGGATGCGAATCCAGTCTTCGTGGAAAACCACGTTAAACACTATCGCCATGTGGTTCTTCATCCTACTACTTCATACAAGGAGAGAGAAACACAATATTTTAACCAAATATAATGAAACCACAAGGCCATATTTTCCCAAATTAGGAAAACATCATTGTAAAATGTGATGGCAATTTTATCGATCAGAACTCTTAAAGGATGTAGTCTAGACACAAAATTCTCTTGGCACAATTTAGCAGTTTTATTAATTATTTGCAAATAAGAGAGATGCGTCAAACGCTTACAAACATAATCGTCCGAGGAGTCTCTAACTTAATACATGAACAGTCCGTATTTATTAGTTAAAAGGGGTGTGGTAAGTTGTTGCCCATCTGTCTCGTGTCACATAAGTATACCCAAAGGGTGGGCTGTCCCCCCACCTTATCCTTCCTGCCATAATGTTTACTGTTGCGTTTACCTAAACAAGCCAATTGCTCCTACTTCCCACCAAGAACCACATTCCTGAGGAACAAAAGGACTGACACACTTCTTCGTCTAGGCAGGAGAACGTGGTCAAAAGTACCTAATAGTCCTCTGATATTATACAGACGTGTGTCACAAAGTAAAGATTTGCATACTAGCCAATGGAAAGGCAGACATTTCTCAAATGTACCGTAGTTCAAAATTTCCATAACAACCAATATTCTTAATTGAATGCCCAGGTCTGAAGATTTGACTTCATGGACTTCAAATTGTGAATTCATTTTCAAAGGAGAGATAATCAAAGTTTTTCACCTGTTGGATCTGGTTAAAAGTGTGACAGCAAACCAATAAAACTGCTGACGATAGAAAGCCATTGGGGTGGGGGGTGTTTTTAGAGGCCATGGCATGTCTCAACAAGCCTTTTACAACTATTCCAAATGAGCTTGTAGGGCGTAAAATCAATTTGTTTAAACAATGGCGACATAATGGATGATTTGGCCCCTCCACCAGCAACTGGTTATCAACCAAACAAAGCCTTCATTTACCCCCCACCACGGACCCCACAAAATGACTTCCATTTTAATGTGTTTTTATTTTATGTTTTTTTTATCATTTGTGATTCATTGTCAAAGTGTATGTTTTACCTTGAGTAATTGTTGTATGAAAAATACTATCTAAACATTTATGTGGTTTTAGAAATTGTTTTATTTTTGAATAATAAAGCTGACACACAATTTACTTTTCTTCAATAACCATAACACAAATGAAACGATTCACAAGATTGAGCATGTTGTATGCAATTGAACATTTGCTTATTACACTTCCTCTTGTACATCTTAGCTACAAACGTTGAGAATAGCACATAATTTTTCTCGTAAATCATCAATATAAAAAGACATAGCATCTTTATAACTCAGACCTCTTGTCATTAGATAGAGAAAGAACACACAATGTTGTCCACATGTGGTTGAAATCATGTCCTGTATTTGCTTTGATCTGTATTCCACATTCTCACAGGTTTGCAGAAAGCACTGATTGCCTTGGGAAAATATGTAAAATCTGGGGGGTTTCCAAAACTGTCATGAAACCTTCCAATGCTGTTTTTCCAATGTCTGTTATGTAAATAGCCAGACAGTGCTCCCTGGGGTGATTGCTTGGGTGTGTATTAACAATCATCATTGACGAAACATCTCGGACTGGTCCACTAGGTAGTTGGTCACATACCAGCACACCATAGAAATGAGTCCCAGATAATAATTGGTTCACCACATCAGTCAACTCTGTGGTATTCAGTTCCACACCGTTTTACTAATAGTAGTCAACCATGACTTGTCGCCAGTTTGACACTTCGATAATGGAGTAAAAAATGGAATAAACAACCAAATTAATTGTGTGGGGTAGTGGTTGTCTGAACTTCATCTTAAGTTGTTGTAGATGTAGTGATTGTATAAGTTAGTGAACTGTTATAAGCTGTTGTAACCAATGTAGATGTATTGATTATATAAGTTAGTGAACTGTTATAAGCTGTTGTAACCAATGAAACAAAATATTAAATGTCTGTAATATGAACCGAAACTGAAGGAGCAAGTAGGAGAATAGGAAACCCTGTTTAAGCAGTTGCCGGGGAGAGAAAGATTTAGTATGTCTGTTTTGTGAGAAACAGGACACAGGTTAGAGACACACACACACATAGTCTGACAGGCCAGACAGTTACCAGGAGGAGACAAGAAGATGTTTGCGTTTATCCTTATAAGGAATAGAACTGGAACTGGACCAATAGCATACTTGTTCTGTGAATTTAACGACTCTATCTTTTGGGCATAGTAGAAGTATAAAAATGATGTTTTGAATGTTGATCCTTAGACATTGTGCGGCGACACGTGTCTCCAGAAGCTTCTGTAATAAATGGACGTATAACTACGGTAATTGCCCTGACTCCCTGTGTTTTATTCTCCTTTCCAACAAACCAACTCGGGGAAGTGTTATACTTCAACATTGTACATTCCCTGACTTGACCAAGGATAGGTGTTGTCCACATTCCTCATCTGGCGCGCAGTTGAATGCGTAAAGGGCATCAGACCTGTCAATAGCCAAGGATTGGCTATATTCATACACTGCTGAACCTGTTGTGTAATTTGGTTGGAATGGTTTGCTAGGAAATTGGTGACCATCTACATACATAGTCATAAATTAAATAGATTTTTTGTGTAACTTCCTGTAAAACTATCATTGTCCACCAATCAAATGACAACATATGGCATAGGTCCTAAAACTAGGTTTTCCTGGTTGCAAACGTGCCCCCCCCCCCCCCCCCCCCCCCCCCCACTGGTAAACTAAATGTCTTCATACACACTCGTTCAATTGGGTACTTGGCAGTGGTTGAAAGTAGTGCTTCAGCATGTCCAAGTTTCACGGCTGGTGAAACAGACATTTTCTTGACCACTAGTGACGCAGATAATATATGCAAACGATAACGCACATCCCCTGCCCCCATAAGACCCTTTGAGTGTCCTACGAGCTGTATGCCTTCTTTTAACTGTGGCTCATGTTTTATTGTTTCTTTTAACTGTGGCTCCTCCTGCCAGGTTGTCTCTTTCTAACATCTCGAGTCATAACCATCAATCCTGATCCGTCCTGCTGTTTTGTTTGTCATGACATAACGCTGCGGACAACATTGCCAACTATATTTCTTGGTGCATTTTTCAGATGGGGTTTTGCTATTGAGAATCCACGCTTCAACAAAGGTATTGCCATCCGGAAAAGCCCTCGGAAAAAGCCTTAGACCAACCCCATACATTGCAGCGCTACCATGATACCCCGGTAAACCGTTACCGGCCTGTGTTGTGTAGTATTCAACATACCTTTGAGGATCATCTTAGAGTTTCTGAGGCTGCATCTTATAGTCTAAAAGATTGTTTGATGGGTCTGAAGTGTAATTTTGCAATCACCTTCCCCACTACGAATGAAACCAGTTGTTTCTGATCAGATTTGAATAAAGATCTAATCAAACTGACTCTTACTAAGAGGTACGTAGTGTGGCTTGTCGTACGTCACTGTGACAACTTCGTTCTTTTTCTCTGCAATATATACAGTTCTCAACAGCGGGACATGACTGTCACCCACTCGTTGATAATCAATTATATCTGTGTAGATACGTGTATAGGGTGTTAAACCCTGCCAGAATATCTGTGGGGAATAGTCCGTACCATGGGGCGTACCATCGATTGCCTGGTTTTAAGCCTAATATCTGTTACAGTTTTGCACTAAATTTCAAAATAAAATGGGTCTCGACTTTCAAAAACATTCTATTTTTAAATTAATCATACCCCGTCCAATCACCATGTGGTTTTATATAAATATCTCTGCTTCTAGTTTTCCTATGCTGTTGTAATAACCGGTGTTGAGCTCATACTTCCAAGTTTTGTAGTTCATGTAGTTCAAATGCGTTTTCACCCCAGATAAATGTCTTCTACATATGCGGGTATTAGAATTATATCAAACATCACTTTTCAAATCTATACCTTTGGCAAATTTTGTGGTATAGCTCGAACTTCAATTGTTTGGATAGACATGTTTTGACGAGTTACTGGGCAGCGTTATTTAGAAACCACCATCACCTATGCTGATCGCAGTCATTGTAAATTACGTTTTATAAATTTTCTAGGTCAAGCACTTGTTCCGATGGTATCCAGCTGTTGAATTTCTCAGGCCAACCAGCCATCTCAGAAGACTCATTTTCTTCCCTTTCTTTACTTTCTCATCCAGAACTGCTTTCACTTTAAAAGTTTTATCCTTAGCCACGATTATTTTCAGTAATTCCTGTTCATAAAAGGTCACAACAATCACATCGCCATCGTAATCTTTTATTCTATATTCAGGAGGTACCCACGGAATGCATTCTGTTAATGTAAAATATTCATCTGTGTTCCCTTTTTCATAACCTTTTTTAAACGCTCCTCTCAACTTTGAGAGTCTCACAGTATCCCCAACCCGGAACTTGTAACTTTGATTACCATTTCTCATTATTATTGTACTATACAGGTTCTTGAGAACTAGTCTAACATTTTCTTCACTAACGTCAGCAGGCTTCATCTTAAGCAAGCCTAGTTTTGGGAAATGACCGTTCTTTATGTGGGTGTTAGTGAGCGTAGTGTTCCTCTACCTGGGCACTACCAGCCACACCAAAAACTTAGTAGCCTACTCCAAGCACTTGCCACATCCCTCCTCCTCCAGTCCATCCTGCCGGTCAACTTATCTCATCTGCTGGCCTTGATTGCTTCCCCTCCCATTGTTGTCAATCAGGTTAGTCAACCAAGGTTACATGCAAAACAAACTCCAACAACTTCCCCCCTCCTACTCCCAATGCTAACAGTCCCTTTATCCCACTGTGACAACTATCCATCCTAGAATATGATGTAGTACCCGTAAAGCCTTGTATTGTAATTAGGGGGCAATACACACAACTCTGAAACGCTTAGACACTACTCGTTTTTTCAATGTGAATGCTCTTTTATCACTCGCAATTGTGTCTGCATTAGCAAGGACGTGATCATCATCACCACGTTCGCCTTGTATGTGACGAGGGCTCGCGAGGAGGATGCCCGCTCTCTCTCCCGGCGCGGTGTTCGGCATGCGTCGTCACCGGCCT
This sequence comes from Esox lucius, assembly GCF_011004845.1. Taxonomy (NCBI): domain Eukaryota; kingdom Metazoa; phylum Chordata; class Actinopteri; order Esociformes; family Esocidae; genus Esox; species Esox lucius. The sequence continues at coordinate 46,555,113 of NC_047587.1, forward strand.
TCTAGTCACGCCGGACCTCCTCCCACAGCAATGTCATGTCTTGTTATTGCATACACCTGGTGTCCATTCCCTCGTCAGGTTACTTATATTAGTTCCTGTGTTCCTGGGCGTCTTTGTGAGGTATTGTTCTATGTTTGGTGTTTGTGTACCTGTGTTTTGTCTCCTGCCTGAGGGGCAAGGCATTGGATTGGGCCAACTCCATTGGCTCATTACAAGGCGTTCGTCTGCCTCTTTCGGGCCATTATCGATTGTCTGCCCGATGGCAGGGAGGTTGGCGAGCGTCTTGTGCACCTCAGGCAGGGGACAAGGAGTGTGCAGGCTTTCGCCCTAGAGTTCAGGACCCTGGCGGTGGGGTTGGGTTGGAATGACAGGGCGCGTATACAGTGGGGAGAACAAGTATTTGATACACTGCCGATTTTGCAGGTTTTCCCATTTACAAAGCATGTAGAAGTCTGTAATTTGTATCATAGGTACTCTTTAACTGTGAGTGACGGAATCTAAAACAAAAATCTAGAAAATCACATTGTATTTTATTGCATGAGTATTTGATCACCTACCAACCAGTAAGAATTCTGGCTCTTACAGACCTATTCGTTTTTCTTTAAGAAACCCTCCTGTTCTCCACTCATTACCTGTATTAACTGCACCTGTTTGAACTCGTTACCTGTAGGCTCAGGAACACTTCTAAAGAACATTGTCTGTGAACACAGTTTGTCGCTTAGTTAAAACTCTACCATGCAAACAAGAAACCAGATATAAACAAGATCCAGAAACGCTCTCACGATCTCTGGGCCTGATCTCATTTAAGATGGACTGAGGCAGAGTGGAAAACTGTCCTGTGGTCTGACAAATCAAAATGTGAAATCATTTTTGGGAATAATGGACGTCATGTCCTCCAGGCTAAAAAGGAAAGGGAACATCCGGGTTATTATCAGTGCACAGTTCAAAAGCCAACATCCGTGATGGGGGTGCATTAGTGCACATGGCATGGGTGACTTGCACATCTGTGAAGGCACAATTAAAGTTGAATAATATATACAGGTTTTGGAGCAACATATGCTGCTATCCAGACAACATATTTTTTCAGAGAAGGCCTTGCTTATTTCAGCAAGACAATGCCAAACCACATTCTGCACGTATTACAACAGCATGGCTCTGTCAGTCCAGAACTGTCACCCACTGAAAACATTTGGCACATTATGAAACGAAAAATACAACAAAGAAAACCCCTGAACTGTTGAGAACCTGAAATCCTATAAGAACAAACAATGGAAAAACAATTGGTCTCCAAAGTTCCCAAACGCTTACAGAGTGTTGTTAAAAGAAGAGACGCAACAGAGTATTAAACAGGCCACTGTACCAACATTTTTGAAACATGTTGCTTGCATGAAACTCATAATGGTCATATATCTTTCCAAAAACAATAACATTGCTCTAGTTAAACATTTAATATGTTGTTTTTGTACTATTTTCATTTTAATATTCAGATTAAATGATGCACGCACTATTGCATTCTGTTTTTATTTGTATTTTACGCAGTCACAACTTTTTTGGAAACAGGGTCGTGGAAAGAAAGTTCTTTGTTTCTGGACATTTTGAGTCTGTAATAGAACCTGCAATTGCTGATGCTTCAGATATTCAACTAGTCTAAAGAAGGACAGGTTTATTGCTTCGTTAAATGAGCACAACAGTTTTCATCTGTGCTAACATTGCAAAAGGGTTTTCTAATGATTAAATAGTATTTTAACACAACGTGCCATTGGAACACAGGCCTGATTGTTGCTGATAATGGGCCCTGTACGCCTATGTTGATATTGCAGAAAACATTTGTCATTTCCTGATACAATAGTCATTTACAACACTAACAATGTCTACACCGTATTTCTGATCAATTTGATGTAAATGTGATTTTCTTTTGAAAATAAGAACATTTTAGAGTCAAGTAAATTCCACAACAAACTAGGATTTTGTTCTGGTCCATTGGTGAAGCAGTTTTGTACAAAAGAAACTAAAACAATAAAGAATGGAGGACAGAGAATATAACAGTAGGCTGAGCATTTACAATAAATAAACGTTTGAATGGTAGTGTATATATACAGTTGTGCTCAAAAGCATATCCTTGGAGAATAGACTCTGTGCACCAGCGTAGTGATGAACTTCCGCTTTTGTCTAGAAGTCGGTATTGCAGTTTCCGGTTTACTTACTAATACTCATCCGCATTAGTAAACACCTAAACTCACAACAAGATGAGTGATGCTGTTGTACGGAAAAAAAAAATATATAATGTATGTGACTCATTTAAGTTTCAAGGTACAAGTGGGGCATCATTTTAATCAGGAGAATGTCCTCTTTTTAATAAAATATGGCTTGTGCCATTCAATGACTTCAAATGCTAGACTAGAAATATATACTTCCACGTAACGCAGGTTTAAGCGCAATTAATACCATATAGGACCAGATGTTTACTTCCTATGCCAGTTGTTATTTTTCAGTTTCGTTGTGAAGTGAGGTTACAGTAGTAAAATAAAAGAGGAGACCTGTTTTGGTGCTTTTTTGAGGCTATGGAATTTTAAGCTTCATTCAGGTTAGAAGAGGCTGAACGAAGGTTCGTTTCAATTCACTTGCTATGGGGACACGCTAGCGTTCCAGCTCAGCCAGCGTTCTTTTGCCGTTTTTGAGGCTAGGGTGAATTTTATGCGTTCTATTGTCCTGCCTAATACTACACTAAAAAGGAACACGTCGCTAACTAGCTTAGCCGATAGCCGACCGGCACACCACAGTAAACTACTTATCCTCGTAGTTTTGAAGATAACTCGATACGTAGAGTTTGAATCCCTTGTTCCGCTTTCTTGTTGGAGCAGGGGACCAGGCATCAACAATTCGATGGACATCACTAATGCTTATTTTAGGCAGGTCTTGGAGACATCTACTAAAAACTGAAATTTTGGGCGACACGGGTGATCGCCTTGAGTAAATCTGGCTAAAGCGTAAGTTCGTCCATACGCTTGTGCACAGAGCCTATTGATAATATATGTACCATTTGTAAAGAAAACATGAACAGGCAAAATATGTCTTATTTCTTATGGGATTCACATTCAACTGTAGGTCATAACAGAATAGCACAATCATAAAACCAAACATACAACAATGAATGAATGAAACAAATGTATTTATAAAGCCGTTTTTACATCAGCAGTGGTAACAAAGTGCTTTTACAAAATACCTGGCCTTAAACCCCAAGGAGCAAACAACAGTAGTGTCAAATTTCAGTGGCTAGGAAAAACTCCCTAAGAAGGCCGAAGTTTAGGAAGAAACCTAGAGAGGACCCAGGCTCAGAGGGGTGACCAGTCCTCTTCTGGCTGTGCCGGGTGAACATATTAAGAGTACAAATTGTAATAATTAATAAATACAATAACAAAGAAAAATATTAACTAACCCCTGTTCAAAAGTCTGCATACCCTTAGTTCTTAATACTGTGTATTGCCCCCTTTAGCATCAATGACAGCGTGTAGTCTTTTGTAATAGTTGTCTGTGAGGCCCTGAATTCTTGCAGGTGGTAAAGCTGCCCATTCATCTTGGCAAAATGCCTCCAGGTTATGTAAAGTCTTTGGTCGTCTTGCATAAACTGCATGTTTGAGATCTCCCCAGAATGGCTTGATGATATTAAGGTCAGGAGACAGTGATGGCCACTCCAGAACCTTCACCTTTTTCTGCTGTAACCACTGGAGGGACAACTTGGCCTTGTGCTTAGGGTCAAATGTATTTAAATACATCAAATGTATTTATAAAGCCCTTTTTACATCAGCAGTGGTCACAAAGTGCTTTTACAAAACACCTGGCCTTAAACCCCAAGTAGCAAACAACAGTAGTGTCAAATTTCAGTGGCTAGGAAAAACTCCCTAAGAAGGCCACATTTTAGGAAGAAACCTAGAGAGGACCCAGGCTGTGCTGGGTGAGATATTAGTCCAATTGGAATAATTAAGAAATGTATCTGGGCTAAATCCAGAGTCTATTTAAAATTAGACTAGGTCAGAAGTATGGACAAAGACAGGGAGAGCAACTGGCCCCCCAAACCAGGTACTCCGCAGGTGTGGACCAGGACCTCAAGTCCTCCTAAAATTTTAAACGGGAGAAGACTGGGAAAATTCAGAAAATGCATCCATCATATCAACAACGATTTATAGTGGAGAAGGAGAACTCCTTGACTTGGGGTAACGCCTCATTCCATACCCGGAGGAGGCACTCCAATGGTTTCCTGCTGAGAACCATGGCTTCAGATTTAGAGGTGCTAATCCTCATCCCAATCGCTTCGCACTTGGCTGCGAACCGGTCCAGTGAGTGCTAAGGGTCACAGACCGATGATGCCATCAGGACCACATCATCTGCAAAAAGCAGCGACGAGATCCCCAGCCCACAGAATTGCAACCCCTCCCCACCCCGACTACGCCTCGATATCCTGTCCATAAAATGTACCAATAGGATTGGTGACCAAGTGCAGCCCTGGCGGAGGCCAACCTCCACCTGGAACGAGTCCAACTTACTACCGATAATCCAAACAAAGCTCTCACTTTGGACGTACAGGCACTGGATAGCCCTCAGAAGGGACCTCCTCACCCCATACTCCCAGCACCTCCCGCAGTATCTCCTGGGGACCCGGTCATACGCTTTCTCCAGATCCACAAAACACATGGATGACTGGATGGGCATATTCCCAGGCCCCCTCCAGTATCCTTGCAAGAGCTGGTTGGTTGTTCGGTGACCAGGAGGGAATCCACATTGTTCCTCTTCAATCTGAGGTTCAACTATCTGCCGAACCCTCCTTTCCAGTACCTTTGAGTAGACTTTCCCAGGGAGGCTGAGAAGTGTGATACCCCTGTAATTGGCACACATCCTCTGGTCCCCCTTTTTGAACAGGGGAACCATCACCCCGGTCCGCCACTCCTTTGGCACTGTCCCCGACTCCCACGCAATGTTGAAGAGGCGTGTCATCCAAGACATCCCCTCCACACCCAAAGCTTTCAACTTTTCTGGACGGATCTCGTCAATCCCCGGAGCTTTGCCACTGTGGAGTTGTTTGACTACCTCAGTGACTTCTGCCATGGATATTGACAATGCTTCCCCTTCAGCCTCCAGCTCTGCCTCCACTATAGAGGGCGTGTTAGTGGGATTTAGGAGTTCCTCAAAGTTTTCCTTCCATCGCCCAATTACCTCCTCAGTTGAGGTCAACAGTGTTCCATCCAGCTTGGATAGTTCCCCGTGGCGGATGGTTTTCCAGAAGCACCTTGGTGCCGACCGAAAGTCCTTCTCCATGGCTTCCTCAAACTCCTACCACACCCGCTGTTTTGCTTTTTTCACAGCAGAGGTCGCAGCCCTTCGGGTCCGTCGGAACACTGCAACCGTCTCCAGAGTCCTCCAGGATAAATTGTCCTTGAGCCCTGCAATATACAATACAAACTTACGCCATTAGCAACAACATTTATCTAATCGCGGGGCAGCCGAAATAGGCTTGCCTGGTTACTTTTCTTGTTTTAGTAGGGTAACACTTCATCAGTTAAAAAAAGCAGGCAATCTAATAATTAGGACAGGTAGGATGTACTGTAACCTATTTGAACTTGCATTTTACTCTTTACACAGTTGTAGCCGTTCAGGAGCCATATGAGCTGGCTCTTTCCGGTGACGGAGACAGAAGTGCCGGCTTATCAAAAACACGCACAATGCCCATCACAACTGCTTATACCAACAAGCATGTAAGGTGTGTATCTATCTAAAAATGTTGACATAATATGAAACAAACAAAAAATGTATTAGTAATATAAGTGTGACTAATGCCAGGAGCCATTGAGATGATGATGCAGGACGCACGAGCGACGAGGGATGTTGTGCTGGATGTTGAGCCGGACAGACAGGCAATGAGGGATGTTGAGCCGGACGGACAGGCGATGAGGGATGTTGAGCGGGATGTTGAGCAGGACGGACGGGCAATGAGGATGGAGGGCATGGTCCGGACAGACAGGAAAGTGGCCTGGACGTACAGCTCTAACTGGATGTACATTGAAGCAAACTGGATGTCTTGTGCATGAGCATATTGTGAATGTAATAAAATGGAGAATGAAGCGATCATCAATCAAATTATGACTATTATCCAATGACAATATGTATTCTTTCTGTGATGATTATTCTAGAATTCAGACTAGGCTGCACTGTTTCTTCTATTGGGGGAAGTGTTATGTTTTGTTTTAGGCAAAAACGACACTGAAGTCTTAAGATGTTTTACTATGATGTTGTGTTTTTATAGCACAAATAGTCGATTTCATTTCACTTTGTAATAATATGTCTTGGTTAGGCTATAGTTTACAGTGTTATATATATTATCGCTTGATTTTTTGCTTATTTCTTACTACGTAAATGTGGGGTGCTATGTGACACGAATTTCATTGTGCAGGATGATGCTATGTTTTTCAGTGCATTTGATAACTAAACTGAAACTTAAACCTTAAACTTTCTTACTATACTGAAAAAGACACATCAATTGAAAAATAACCCGTCTGTCAGTCCCCATTTATTTAATTATTTCCCACATTTGTCATGGCAAAATAATGAATAATAATAGTAATTTCTACATATTGAGTTTTAAATAATACTCACAAAATATGTTTTGGATTTATTTTGATTTTAAAAATAGAAATACAAATTCCCAACAAAACAATAACGGTAGTGTAAGTCCTACAAATAAAAAATAATTATTAATAAAGAAATGTAAATACAATTGCATGTGGCCTTATTTTAATGTTCAAATATAAATGCTAAACTTCACCAATAAATAACAGCATTTAAAAAAATCCAAATACACTTCTCATAAGAATTATGGAACAATCATCACAGTATAGCAACAAGTCAATTAAACTTCAGGGATATCAATCTGTCCAGTTAGGAATCATAAGCGATTGTAAATCAGTGTCACATGTTTTGGGGCAAATGAAAGTGACAACAGCTGCACTGGAGAGGCAACAGAAAGACAGGCCACGAAACAATAATGGTTTTGCAAATGGCCAGACAATTGCTCTCTCCTTATCCTGACAGATCCTTCTCTTGTTTTGCATTTTACTAGTGTCATTGTCACTACCTGTATCATCATGCATTACCTGCAGCCCATTCAGTTTGCACAGGCAGTCCAGCTCCTCCAGGATGGCTAATCCATATGTGCTGTCGCTAGAAGGTTTGCTGCGTCTCCTAGTACAGTCTCAAGAGCATAGAGGAGATACCAGGAGATGAGCCGTTACACAAGGAGAGCTGGCCAGGGCCATGGAACTTGTTGCGGGATACAATATGCAAAGTCGAGGCCGTCAGCTTTCTTGCAGAAATCGAAAATGTTTGCTTTGTTTTAAAATATGAAATGTTTTTTAATACTGTCGTTCAATACATTTCATAGTTGCCAATGTTGAAGAATAGTCCACTAATCTATTCACTTCTATAGACTTCTATAGATATTTGTTGTTGTTGTTCCTGCTAGTATTATAACACTAACAATATAATGAATGTGTCCTTTACAGCCTTGTCAATTTAAGAATTTTAAATAAGCTAACTATAACTCTTGGTAAATGGTAAGTTAAACCAGTGTAAGATAAGACGTCGCTGCTGCTTTGACTGTGAACACAAGCTACTGTAGGGTAGATCAGAATCAGAATCCGCTTTATTCACCAGGTATGTAAACACATACGAAGCATTTTACTCTGGATTATACAGGCTCATGATGTGCTTACTCATAAAAAAACTTTAACAAAGGACACTCAACAAGAGTCACTGACTGCAATATACAGTACACACAAATACACATAATAAACCAAAACAATAACATAGTAAGACTGATGAGACAATAGTGCAATGGAAATAAATATTTTTGTGTAGGTATTATTATTTACATAATGACGGTGGATGTAATCTATATTTATCTAGTGTAATGGAGCAGAGTGCAAACGATGTTGGAATGAATAAATAAGTAATTTTTGTGCAGGAGTAATGTACATGAGGTAGGTGGACATGATAAATACAGTATATGTACAGTATGAACAGCACTGAATTACAGGATGACAAAAAAAATAAGTAGTAGACATTTGGATTTTAGGGTCAGAGTTACTGGGTTGTTATACAGGGATTGTGCCTGTCACTAAGTGTCTGAAGTTCACTGTTCATCAGAGTGATGGCCTGTAGGTAGAAACTGTTCCTGTCTGTTTGTTTTGGTGTACAGTGCTCTGTAGTGCTTACTTGAAGGGAAGGGCTGGAACAGGTTGTATCCAGGGGTGTGATGGATCTGCAGTGATGTTTCCTGCCCTTATACTGACTCTGGTTTGGTATAACTCCTGGATGGAGGGCAGGTTGGCACCAATGATCTTTTCTACAGTTCTGACTGTCCGTTGTTGTCTGCTCCTTTCCAGTTTCGTGGCAGATCCAAACCAAACAGTGATGGAAGTGCAGAGAACAGGGTGGATGATGGCTGTGTAAAAGGGGATCAATAGCTTCGTGGACAGGTTAAGCTTCTTAAGCTGGCGCAGGAAGTACATCCTCTGCTGGGCCTTTTTAATGATGGCGTCTGTGTTGGGCTACCACTTTAGATCCTGGGAGATAGTGGATCCCAGAAACCTGAAGGGTTGCATATTTTCCAAACATAAGTATTTTTGAAGTAGTCTACATTAAAATGTATTTTGCTGTAACATTCTCCTGTTAGTTGTGTCATTTGAAAAAAACAACAGACAATTATTTAATAATAAGGAAGAAGACTAGGCTAAAACAAGCCGGACAGCACCCAAAGAAATTGTCATCCAGATAGTGTGCTTTATGCGCATTCTTGGAGTGGCTGATTTGCGGCTCCATTCCCCACATCCCCCCTCCCCCCATTTCATTTTTAGCTGAAAACGAAAAGGATATCAAATGTGTCATAACAGCGTTCATCATCTTTTCAAACGTATTTATTATCAATTGATAAGGCACCCTGTTTTTCCAATATATTAACGTAGCCACTTGTTTGAATATTGTGATGGGGTTTTATTGTTGTTCGTTTTTATATTTAATTGAACATAATATGTGACAAATCTTTTAAAAAATAGGAAATGCAAGGACTTTTAAAAATAGGAAATGCAGACTTCTCAAGTGGGCAACAGTTTGCAGCGCACCTCCTGATGGTACCCTCCACCGGCTTGCATTACAACACATCACTCATCGCATTCTGTCCAGCTCAACATCCCGTGATCCCTGTCCGTCCTGCTAAACATCCACTCGAGGGCTCCCACTAGCGAGAACGACCATGTGATCCTGGTGGACCTCCACGTCGCTACGAGGGATCTACAGGTGCTGGTCATAAAATTAGAATATCATCAAAAAGTTGATTTATTTGAGTAATTCCATTCAAAAAGTGAAACTTGTATATTATATTCATTCATTACACACAGACTGATATATTTCAAATGTCATTTCTTTAATTGTGATGATTATAACTGACAACTAATGAAAATCCAAAATTCTGTATCTCAGAAAATTTGAATATTACTATATTACTAATATTACTAATATTACATTTTTTTTTAAATGTTGGCCAACTGAAAAGTATGACCATGAAAATTATGAGCATGTACAGCACTCAATACTTAGTTGGGGCTCCTTTTGCCTGAATTACTGCAGCAATGCGGCGTGGCATGGAGTCGATCAGTCTGTGGCACTGCTCAGGTGTTATGAGAGCCCAGGTTGCTCTGATAATGGCCGTCAGCTCTTCTGCATTGATGGGTCTGGCGTATCGCATCTTCCTGTTCACAATACCCCATAGATTTTCTATAGGGTTAAGGTCAGGCGGGTTTGCTGGCCAATTAAGAACAGGGATACCATGGTCCTTAAACCAGGTACTGGTAGCTTTGTGCCGGTGCCAAGTCCTGTTGGAAAATGAAATCTGCATCTCCATAAAGTTGGTCAGCAGCAGGAAGCATGAAGTGCTCTAAAACATCCTGGTAGACGGCTGCGTTGACCTTGGACCTCAGAAAACACAGTGGACCAACACCAGCAGATGACATTGCACCCCATATTACCTCTCCAGGCTGTCCGGCTTAACATCCCTCTCAATGTCAATCGTCCGTCCTGCTAACACATCTACTCGAGGGCTCCCCCTAGCGAGGACGTCCATGTGACCATGCTGGACTCGTCCACGTCGCTCGGGGGATGTAACTGCCTCTCCGGTCGTCTTCTATGGGGGTGGATTCTGCCACAGAGATGTAGATAAGCGACCTACCGTCAACTTGCTCCCATTTAACATCGCCGTGAGTGAATCTTTTATGCTGTACGTGGCCGTGAGTGAATTTCTTTGGCTTAACGTCGCCGTGAGTGAATTTCTTTGGCTTTAGTAGATTACAACTTTTGGTTGTTCATTGCATACTGCACTTGTTATCTAATTTCTCTAAGAATGACATACCCTTTTCTACTGCTCCTATATAGAGAACTGTAAATTAGAACTTATATATATTGGAAGAATATCAAGACAGTAAATCCAGGTATTGAAACTCCAATTTATGGCCCATCCACCACTGCCCAGACATCCCTGTGGACCATGATCAGCCATTATTGTGCAGGTTTAATTTACATGTCCTTTTATGCATTGTATACAGGTGTATTTAATAAAAAATAGAATATTGGTCCTTCCTACCACCATTCTACTAGAATAACTACCAGTTGGAGGAGTGTGTTCTTGAAATAACACTTTATGTCCCAAATATCTCTTTGAGCCTAGACACTTTTCATTGTAAGGGGAGAGTTTGCATGGCCATGAAGGCCTGGGGTCATCAGTCAAGCCATGTTTGACAGTATATCACTGGATAATCCCCCCTCCCCATATGTGGAAACAACCTCTACAGTTCCTGCTTGTTTTTGGTGCCTTTTGCCCTCAGGTTTGTCTCCAGCAAAAACGTCCATGCAGGTCAGATGATTGACAGGTGCTTTTTTCTACAGTCACATAATTGGCAGCCATACATGCACATGCCACAACACTTCCTCCACCACACTTCACAGAACAGGTGCCACAAAACTTCCTCCACCATGCTTCACAGAACAGGTGCCATAACACTTCCTCCACCATGCTTCACAGAACAGGTGCCACAACACTTTCTCCACCATGCTTCACAGAACAGGTGCCATAACACTTCCTCCACCATGCTTCACAGAACAGGTGCCACAACACTTCCTCCACCATGCTTCACAGAATAGTTTATTTGTATTTTTTATGTAACCTTTATTTAACCAGGTAGGCCGATTGAGACAGATTCTCATTTGCAATGGCGACCTGGCCGAGACAAAGCGCAAACGTGCAGGACAACAAACAGTTACACAGAGTACACAGAGTATAAAAATACAAAATGAAGTAGAGTCAGTAAGAGGTGCCATAACACTTCCTCCACCATGCTTCACAGAAGAGGTGGTATGCTTTGGCTCATAAGCAGATGCTCACCTTCTCATTACTCCTCCCTTCCCATATTTCTTTTAAGTTGCTGAGGGTTTACTGATCTGGCCAAGAAGGGGTTTTTATTGATCTGGGAAATAATTATTCTGTCATCCACCTCAGATATCTTTTGTAGTCTATAAGATTGTGCTCAACTCGAAAATCTGTTTAGGAGATTCAATTAATCCTTGTACATTTTCAATACGGCATTCTAATATGCAACATTGCTTAAATATTAACAAAATGCGTTCTGAACCTTGCGCTCAAATTAGCTTGTAAATTATAATACATTCAAGGAATCATTGCACTCCAATCCAATTTTCAGATGAGAAATTACATTGAGAAACACAGAAATGCGTATACAAAACAGGTAATTTACAAACATGCAAAATGGTAAAAATCACAATATCAACTCCCAAGGGCCAGAACAACTGTAGCAATATCAGCCACATCTGGAGCAGGCATGATGCAGAGGTTTATTAAGCTGACCAGTTCTACAAACATATACTGCCAAGGTCAGCCAGACATGGACAGAGACACCCAGGTCTAACTAAATTGGTAATTGGTTTATAAGAGTGAAAAGAAATCTCTGGGGTTTGTGAGAATTGCTTATATCCACGGTATATCCAAATCTTGTGTCAAGGCACTGCACAATGCATCACGCTTAAGTTCTTAGCTGTGGTACAATGATCATGTACCAAACCCGCTTGTGCCTTATTCCTTACGTATACCGATTTACTGTGATGCCACTTAAAGCAGAGAAAGAGCAAAGAGAAGTTATATTATGGTTTGGGGTGGCATTCATGCATCAGGGCCGGGCCAACCTGCCATAATGGAGTCAATCATGGATTTAACATTTACATCATGCAGCAGACCCTTTTATTATTGTAACGTTACTGAAGCTATTGGTGTACTTTTAATAAGTGCTCCCTAAAGAAATTGCATTTCTGTTTATTTTTGGAAAGTAAGTGATTGCAAAGTATTAATATCTCAGTGTCAGTTGTTGAATTAAGTTGCCTTTATCTGTTCAAGTTCGAAGTGTTTGTATTTGTCATGAAATGCTTAGTTTCCTTACTCCGCAACAGAGCAGATAAGAATAAAAACGGTATGATCTAAAGAAATTAATGTTAATGTATGATCTGTTCATATCTGTACACATCTGAGCAAAAAACGAATTTTCTGGGTGTGTACATACCTATATATAAATGCACCTTTAGCAGGATATATTCTGATTAACCATGTATTTTGATCCATAGTAATACCACATCATTTGTGGTGTATTATTTTTTTCTTTTATATTTTACATGTCTTTTTATGTTATGTTTGTTAATATGTTTTATAATTGTCTTACTACTTGCGCCGTAGGACGTTTGCCTGATACACCATGTGGCTAAACAAGTGAACTACACACAGACTGATTACAGCTGTACATTTAGATTTTGGATTTAGCTGTAAATATGCGGTGATCACTGTACATTTCATTGTATTCTGTAACATTTACTCTTTAGTATTTTCAAGAATAGAGAGTGTATGTTTCGGCTCAGTGATATTTTGACCAAGGCATGTGTTATCATTTTATGTTACTAGCTATTCAGACAGTTAACCAAACAAAAATATGAATACCTGTTAATATGAGTAGAATTCCTTATGTTGTAATATCATGTTGTTATAAACTATTTGTGTGACAATTATTTACACTGACTACACTAGTATTGTACAAATATGTTGAAATCTTTATTTTCCTACACTCACTGCGGTGACGTTCAGACGTTGCACATTGTTAATCACTCACGGCGACTTGGCACATTGTTGATCACTCACGGCGACGTTCAGACGTTGCACATGTGAATTTACTCACGGCGGCGGCGTAAGAAATGTTGACAACGTCTGTAACGCCGTCGCCGCCGTGAGTGATTCACCTGTGCAACGTCTGAACGTTGCCGTGAGTGATTAACAATGTGCAACGTCGCCGCCGTGAGTGTCGCAAAATAAAGATTTAACATTTCAATCATGGGGGTTTAACAACATATTTGTAAAATAATTACAAATAATAAAATAATTGTTTACTCTCTTTATACTATAGCTATGTCACTATCAGTAAGAAAGCAGTGGTAAGAAAGCTGTTGTAATAACAAACCTTTATCGGCACAAAAGGAGCACAAATGGTTGAGCCTATTTTGAGTTAATTTTACCTATAAAATATCATAATATATTTCTAAGAAATTATAGCAGCACAAACAAAACATTTTACGGCACAAACCAGCACGAACGATTAAGCCTATTTTGCCATAGATTTGCGCTGGATGGGGGACCATCTTTATACAGATAAAAACCTTTAATCTCTTCTACTCCAGTTGTGCTGCTGTCATTTTAAGTATTAGCCCCAAAAAATATTTTATAGTTAATTCTAAAAACATTTTATAGTTCATTTATAGTCACTCCGCCCCCCAAATCCTCCAAATTCACCCATAATGAATTTGTTTGTGCCGTTATAGTTTTTGTGCTGCTTTCATATTTTAAATATTAAATAATATGTTATAGATCAAATTCACTCAAAATAGGCTCAATCGTTTGTGCTTCGTTTGGGTCGGTAAAATCCTTCCTTTTCAACTTTTTTTGGAAACGAAAGAAAAAGGTGCAGTGATCTCTTAATTTTTTCCGGAGCTGTATAGCAGAGCTATAGGGCTATGGGAAAGAGAAATGTAGACTATTTACCAAAAGCTATAGCAGCACAAACAAAATTTTAGCAACACAAACGGAGCGCAAACTATTGAGCCTATTTTGACGCAGTTTGGAGCAGGTTCGGGGGCTCCTAACCTAAAATGAAATGTCTAATAGGATATAAAACGCTGCATCAGTACAAATGGAGAACAAACAATTGAGCCTATTTAGATGGAATTTTGAGCATGTTGGGGGGGCTGGTGACAACATACCCTATAATTAAATATCTAATATTTTAAACACCGAAGCAGCCCAAATGAAAGTTGTAACGGCAACAAATCAATCAATCAATCAAATTTTATTTATAAAGGGCCTTACAACAGGGTGCACAAGGCGCTTTCCATTAAAAGCTTCAGTAGACAACAGAATATAAGAAATATTAAAACATATAAAAATATAAGATAAATAAAGAAAAATGTATATGTACATATATATACACATACACCCGCATACGCATATACACACACATACACATACATACACTTACATACACATAAAATATATAAAATGAGCAGTCGAGTCAGAGATTACGTGTTAAAAGCCTGTCTGAACAGATGTGTTTTCAACTGCGCTTTAAAAACACTGAACACGGTAATGTTAAACCTTTCAGCAGCACAAAACCTTTCAGCAGCACAAACAGAGCATAAATGATTGAGCCTATTTTGAGGCAGTTTGGAGCAGGTTGTGGGGCTGGTGACAGCTAAAATGAAATGTCTAATATATAAAACGCTGCATCAGCACAAACGAAACTTTTAACACCGACCTAAAGCCAAAGAGATTCACTCACGGCGACGTTAAGCCAAAGAGATTCGCTCACAGCGAAGGTAGGTCGCTTATCTACATCTCCGTGGCAGAATCCACCCCCCATAGAATCCACCCCCCATACTTATCTACATCTCTGTGGCAGAATCCACCCCCCATACTTATCTACATCTCTGTGGCAGAATCCACCCCCCATAGTCTTCAATGTTTATTTTGTTTTCGAGTAACAGGGTTGACATGTATCTACTCCAGTACAGTAGGTGGCATTAATGCATCCCAACCCAATAAAATCACCATTGAAGAAGCCCCGAATAAGCAGCTAATCAACAGGTCTGTCTGGCTAATGTTAGTTATCTAAAATATTTGGCATATTTCACCAGAGATCTGTTTTTGTGCATTTCAATAGTGTGAGTTAATATAGACTGCATACCAACTGACAACTAAGCTTGCGCTTCTCTACATTACTGCGGCTGTTAACCAAATAATTGCTAGCTAACAACTTGTAGCTTTAAGAAGTTACTTTTCGGTCGGATATACTTTAAGTTACAAAAAAATGATAATACAATTGAATGGAATACTTTGGGACCAACTATTGCACCGGCCACAATAATTACCTACCTTTGCTGCCTAGTTATACATTTAAAAGTCGCGGTTGTTGTACATTTCGATTGTCCTTACGCTAAGAAACATTAGCTTTTCGTCAGTTATGTTTTTTTAGAGGTCCGAAATAGTATTTGTACTTGATTGAAAATGGTATTACTATGAACATCGGCTCATGGTTACAATTTGCTCTAGTTTGTGAAATGTAAATATGTCTGATACTTGTGCATTGTTCCCTAGGCAACAGACTGATCAACGTTCCTCCCTAACAGTAGCGACAGCGAACTAGCCATCCAAAATAACAGTGATTGTAGTTACTATTTTCCTACATACATGTAGCAAACAAGGTACTTGATACCACATAACATTATTTAATACAATTAGGAAAATCCCTATTCGTTAAGGTAAGGTCGGATTTATATGCTCGATCAGTTACTCTACAATACCTGACTTACGCTAATGTAATGTTAGCTAGCTAGCTTGCTTGACCAGCGCGTAGCTTGTTAGCTAACGTGAGCTCGTATGACTAACTTGATCTTCAGCAGCTATACTTTAGGTTAACTCAATTACAATGTAACGTTATTGTGGTCATGCACGTTTTTCTTTTAAATTAAGCCAATTTCTCCAACGCTTCGATGGATCAGCGATTATTGTCTCACGATTTAGACATAATCCGATTGGTCGGGCTTTATTTTTAGGGATGGGAAAGACGCCTGCTGCGATGATCCTCTGGCGGCACCTGAGTGCGAGGTAGTGAGGGTGCAAAGGCAATGCAGTCTGCTGTTAACTGCGCAACCATCATACAATGAAGAAGATATTCAACTTCACCAAGAAAAAGAAAGGCTTCTCCCCTAACACCTCGGACACTGGGAGTGTGCTGTCTGTGGGTTATGATTTGAAGGAGAAAGACCTCGGAAAGGTCCACAAGGCTGCTTATGGGGGTGACTTGGCTAAACTGAAGCAACTCGCAAAGAAGAACGACATCAATCAGCTTGATAAGGAGAACAGGTGCGTAATACGTGAATATTAACTGGTTTAGCGTGACTCAATTTCATCTTAACTTCTATCCTGTTTCATGTGGGTGTGTTTTGATTTTATGGATTTTATATGTATTGCAATTTCATTTTCTGTTTTTGATTGTCTGCTGCTGCAGGACAAGAGTGATAAAAAATAATAGTGGTCGTGATATCCAATATTTGTGTAACGCCATCTCAGCATCTCCCAGTGAACAATTGTCTAGAAATGTTTTATTAGTAGTGCAACTAAACCCATCATTGTCTTTTATGCATTTCGTTTGACTAGGACTGCCTGACTTCCTGTAGGGGCAGAACTTGACTGATGTTTGCATATTATGGAATATTAAACAAACCAAAAGTCTCTTTGTAAACTTTCATGCTATTCAATGATGATCCCTCTGTTTTCTAGTATGGGATTAAAATAGCCTAGTTAAATCCTTTTAATTCATGAAAAGTAAAACTTGCAGGGTTTGTTACCAGCATGGTTTGCATTGATTTACATAAATGTTAATCATATGGGCAATTCCAACACAAAGTACAATTTTCATTGAAATTCTGAAAGAAATTACTTATCAAGCATAAATGAACGTTTCATGATATATATTTGTAGAACCCTACAGAGGATGTGTAGACAAAAAATGTTAACAAATTGTAAGGAATCCCATTGGACAGAATGACAAAACTTATGGAAGACGTGTGTTATGGATGTGCCGGAAATGGACAGTCATTTCTGTGAGAACAGAAACACTGAAGATGTCTACGAATCTTAAAATCCTAGGGACAAATATTTTTTGAAAAATGCTCAGCTTGACTTTATTGCAGAATTGACCATAAACCTTTAGCCTAGTTAAAAATACAAATTAGTATCAACTATGTTTTATTACAAGATATCATATGCAGCCTGCTATTGAAACTCACATGGATACTTGCATGTAAAAATTCTACTTTAAATCAGATTGGGCTGAGAATCCTATTGTAGTCTGCATTGTATACATTGTATAGTAAATTAATATTAGCATTGAATCTGACTACTATGGTAGTGAGATTTAATGTGATTGTGTTGCACCACCACAACTGGTCTCACCAATATGTAAATTGCAGAATATTTAATTAATGGTTTGACAGTGACAATCACTCTGTGTGTCTGTTTGGCAGATTACCCTAAAATCGTCGCCCCCTGCTATTATGTGTGAAGCATTCCTGTGATCTAGAGCTGGGCAATGTCTCTTTACACAGTTGGAATGACCTAACATAGACAGTGTAATCACTTTTTTCCCCCTATGAAATGGGAGTATGTGCTGTATGTACAGAGGGCTAAGTTGGCAGAAATAATGCAATGTAGTATCAACATGTTTTTTAACTTTTTAAAAGTTACACACAACATAATTTTTTTGTCTTGGGCATTCTCGTTCTCGCACACTCATTCTGTTTTGCAAGTAGCTTTAGTGTGTTGTTAACATTAAACTGTTTCATAAATGCGCTGTCAGCTATATTGTAACATTCTAGAATGTTGTGTTGCTCTTACTTTCAATGAAGGGCCTCTTTTAATGGAAAAACTGCCACTTTGCCCTTGTTCTCATTTCAGAACAGCACTTCACTTCGCCTGTGCCAATGGACAAACAGATGTGGTCCAGTTCCTTGTTGAGATCAAAGCCAAACTCAACCTATGCGACAATCAAAACCGATCCCCCCTGATGAAGGTTTTGTCTTATTTTCACTTTGTCAGTGAGCAATATCATTTAGAATTTAAGGGAGAGAAAGTATATTAGTTTGACTAATTCTGGTATTACAGAACAGATAATGATTTGACTATGTCCTTTCCGAAATATTGCCGAAATGAGTAGGCTTATGCGTTATCAGTGTCATTATTATGTATTGCATAAAAGCATTATAGATACATTTGTACACATGGGTGGTATTCATTAGGGGCCATATAGCAAAATGCAATGACAAACGTACATTTAGCATGTTGTAAATAAAATTCCATGAATGGAACTGATGTGATACCTAATTCTAGATGTCACAGTAGGAGCTTTCTTTAAAGTACTGTATTTGAGTATCCCTGTCTTCGATTCCCTTGGCAGGCTGTACAGTGCCAGCAAGAACGCTGTGTGGCCACGTTGCTAGAACATGATGCAGATCCTAACCTGGTGGACATCAATGGAAACACAGCCTTGCACCTGGCTTCCTGCATTCCTGCTGTCTCCACTGCCATCCTGCTGTTGGAGCATGAGGCCAACGTCAACGCCCAAAACAAGGTAACCCGTCATCGAGGGCAAATGGTACCCCAGTGAGGGTTAGAACAACTTACAGTGGGGAGAACAAGTATTTGATACACTGCTGATTATGCAGGTTTTCCTACTTACAAAGCATGTAAGTAGAAGTCTGTAATTTTTATCATAGGTACTCTTCAACTGTGAGTGACGGAATCTAAAACAAAAATCTAGAAAATCATATTGTATGATTTTGCATTGCATTTTATTGCATGACATAAGTATTTGATCACCTTCCAACCAGTAAGAATTCCGGCTGTTACAGACCTTTTAGTTTTTCTTTAAGAAGCCTTCCTGTTCTCCACTCATTACCTGTATTAACTGCACCTGTTTGAACTCGTTACCTGTATAAAAGACACCTGTCCACACACTCAATCAAACAGACTCCAACCTCTCCACAATGGCCAAGACCAGAGAGCTGTGTAAGGACATCAGGGATAAAATTGTAGACCTGCACAAGGCTGGGATGGGCTACAGGACAATAGGCAAGCAGCTTGGTGAGAAGGCCATAACTGTTGGCGCAATTATTAGAAAATGGAAGAAGTTCAAGATGATGGTCAATCTCCCTCGGTCTGGGGCTCCAGGCAAGATCTCACCTCGTGGGCCATCAATGATCAGAAAACCATTAGTAACACACTACGCTGTCATGGATTAAAATCCTGCAGCGCACGCAAGGTCCCCCTGCTCAAGCCAGCGCATGTCCAGGCCTGTCTGAAGTTTGCCAATGACCATCTGGATGATCCAGAGGAGGAATGGGAGAAGGTCATGTGGTCTGATGACACAAAAATAGAGCTTTTTGGTCTAAACTCCACTCGCCGTGTTTGGAGGAGGAAGAAGGATGAGTACAACCCCAAGAACCCCATTCCAACTGTGAAGCATGGAGGTGGAAACATCAATCTTTGGAGGGAGCTGAAAGTCTGTATTGCCCAGCGACAGCCCCGAAACCTGAAGGATCTGGAGAAGGTCTGTATGGAGGAGTGGGCCAAAATCCCTGCTGCAGTGTGTGCAAACCTGGTCAAGAACTACAGGAAACATATGATCTCTGTAATTGCAAAGGTTTTTGTACCAAATATTAAGTTCTGCTTTTCTAATGTATCTAGTAATTACACTCACCTAAAGGATTATTAGGAACACCATACTAATACTGTGTTTGACCCCCTTTCGCCTTCAGAACTGCCTTAATTCTACATGGCATTGATTCAACAAGGTGCTGAAAGCATTCTTTAGAAATGTTGGCCCATATTGATAGGATAGCATCTTGCAGTTGATGGAGATTTGTGGGATGCACATCCAGGGCACGAAGCTCCCGTTCCACCACATCCCAAAGATGCTCTATTGGGTTGAGATCTGGTGACTGTGGGGGCCATTTCAGTACAGTGAACTCATTGTCATGTTCAAGAAACCAATTTGAAATGATTCGAGCTTTGTGACATGGTGCATTATCCTGCTGGAAGTAGCCATCAGAGGATGGGTACATGGTGGTCATAAAGGGATGGACATGGTCAGAAACGATGCTCAGGTAGGCCGTGGCATTTAAACGATGCCCATTTGGCACTAAGGGGCCTAAAGTGTGCCAAGAAAACATCCCCCACACCATTACACCACCACCACCAGCCTGCACAGTGGTAACAAGGCATGATGAATCCATGTTCTCATTCTGTTTACGCCAAATTCTGAGTCTACCATCTGAATGTCTCAACAGAAATCGAGACTCATCAGACCAGGCAACATTCTTCCAGTCTTCAACTGTCCAATTTTGGTGAGCTCGTGCAAATTGTAGCCTCTTTTTCATATTTGTAGTGGAGATGAGTGGTACCCGGTGGGGTCTTCTGCTGTTGTAACCCATCCGCCTCAAGGTTGTGCGTGTTGTGGCTTCACAAATGCTTTGCTGCATACCTCGGTTGTAACGAGTGGTCATTTCAGTCAAAGTTGCTCTTCTATCAGCTTGAATCAGTCGGCCCATTCTCCTCTGACCTCTAGCATCAACAAGGCATTTTCGCCCACAGGACTGCCGCATACTGGATGTTTTTCCCTTTTCACACCATTCTTTGTAAACCCTAGAAATGGTTGTGGGTGAAAATCCCAGTAACTGAGCAGATTGTGAAATACTCAGACCGGCCTGTCTGGCACCAACAACCATGCCACACTCAAAATTGCTTAAATCACCTTTCTTTCCCATTCTGACATTTAGTTTGGAGTTCAGGAGATTGTCTTAACCAGGACCACACCCCTAAATGCATTGAATCAACTGCCATGTGATTGGTTGATTAGATAATTCCATTAATGAGAAATTGAACAGGTGTTCCTAATAATCCTTTAGGTGAGTGTATGTCATGCAATAAAATGCAAATTAATTACATAATCATACGTGATTTTCTGGATTTCTGTTTTAGATTCCATCTCTCACAGTTGAAGAGTACCTATGATAAAAATTACAGATTTCTACATGCTTTCTAAGTAGGAAAACCTGCAAAATCGTCAGTGTATCAAATACTTGTTCTCCCCACTGTATCTCCAGTGTCTCTGTAGATTGGGACAGATCTAAAATGGCCTATGATTGTCCTGGGGCACTCAATTCCTGAGTTGGGTCCAACAATAACTTTGTTCTCATTGTCTCTGTTGGGCCAGTTGTTCTGAAATCTTCTGGCCTGAACTGATTTTTACTGGCCCAAACTGAATTAAAAAAAATAACAATACAATTGTACTGTACAGAAGTTTGGCATGTAAATATCAAATCATCCGAATATAGATTTATACCACAGTTTTCCATATGATGAGACATGAGCTGTTACAAGCAATTGCTGTTAACATAAATATGATGCAATGTACATGATAACTTCTGAATAAATAGTTTTCAAAACATTAATCCAACACTACTGTTGTTTGCTCCTTGGTGTTTAAGGCCGGGTGTCTCTGTAAAGCACTTTGTGACAACTGCTGTTGTAAAAAGGTCTTTATAAATACATTTGATTATCATCTTCGTGAAGTTTCTTGAATTTGAAGGGAAATATAATAGCTTGATAATAAAATAATTGAGTTATGGTTACATAAATCTGGTGTAATACACATTCAATACAACAGGTTTGGTACTCACACTGTTTAGTTCACTGGCCTTTTGTGTGAGTGCTAGTAAGCGCTTAGGCAGACGTAGTTAACATGACACTAGCTGTCGACAAACTAAGTCTGTATGGTTTCTCTATCCGTATTCACAGACTCTGTCATGGACGTAGTCAGTGAATGGTTTCTCTCTCTTCACAACATGGTAGCCGGTCATGATTAGTTTTTCAATTTGGCTATGCACCGCCTCATTCATTTAGAGCAGGCAGACGTTTATTGGTGCAGCCTCAAAGTTGTCTGCAGCCTGTTTGGCTGCAATACACGCCACATTTCCCCTGTAAAATCCTACGGTCTTCCCCATGGTTCACAGAGGAGCTTTGCAGCATGAAGACACAGCTGCAAGATAGAACATAAGTGGAGAAACAATGTCTGAACTGTCCACTTAGTGGCCTATAAACACCACAATAATTGTTGTTTTAAAACTTTAAAAGCAGCCCACTCTAGTTTATACTTTTCTTTGATTGAGAATGGCAGTGATAATCCCAGGACATTATTAACACTGACTCTGGCCCTCCCAAAGCAACCACCAAGCAGTACAATACATTTGCTGAATTCTTCAAGAATAAAATCAACAACATTGGAGAGAACATTCTATCCTATAACCTTCCCATCCTCTGGTGACACCTGCTACTGTTCTGGAAGTCATATTAAAAATAATCTTCCAGCGGTCCTCTAGACCCTATTCCAACATCACTATTTAAAACCTGTTCAGCCTCATTGATTTTGTTACTTGTTTTGTCAACAAGTCCCTGCACACAGGGCAGGTATCGTCACTTTTCAAGATGGCAGCCATCTCCCCCTTGCTCAAGACACTCCCATTCTTATCGAAAGTCTTAGAGAAGATTGTGGCAACTCAACTTCACTCAAACCTCAGTGCTAACCAGCTTTATGAGACTTTCCAGTCTGGCTTCATGCTAATGTAAAGTTTTGAGACAGCATTGGTGAAGGTTGTTAATGATTGGCTCATGGCTGCAGATAAAGGATCCCCCACCTAAAACATAATTTTTCCACCTTAAGGACATTTCTCGCCTAAGACCTTCTCTCACCTTGTCTGATGCAGAAAAGCTTATCCATTTAGTTTTCTCCAGAATGTATTATGGGAATGCAGTACTAGGGGGTCTGCCAGCAAATTCAGTTAATAAAATACAGCTCATCCGAAACAGTGCTGCAAGGATCCTGAGAAAAAAATCTGCCCACATCACACCTCTCCTTGCTGACCTTCATTGGCTTCTTGTCCCTCAAAGAATTGTCTTTAAAATGATAATTTTAGTCTATGAAGCTATGGGCTTGGGACTGGTCTGCTTATCTGACATGCTCTCCCCCCTATGAACCTCCACGCCCTATACGGTCTAGCAACGCCAATCTGCTCAATGAACCAAGAACCCAGCTCAGAAAAATGTCTGTCCGTGCCTTTTCTTTCATTGGACCTCATCTCTGGAGCTCTCTTCTTGTCAGCCTCAGGGCTGCACAGAGAGTCATGGCTTTTAAAGCAGGCCTTAAGAGACACCTCTATCGATTGGCCTAACCTTAGTTTATACTGTACTCTATTATATAATAATATGTATAAAAAAAAAATCTGTATCATTGTAGTTTAATGTAAATATTCTGTATATATATTTTATTGCGTTTTTATCTGGTAGCTCTTCTATTTATTCAATATTTTCTTTTTCATGCATTAGAGACTGTTCCTCTATAATGAAAAGCGCTTTACAAATGCAATAAATTATTATTATTATTATTATTATTATTATTAAATGCTGCAGGGACTTAAGAGCATGTTTTTGTTCCCTTTTATAATTACCCGGCCTTATCAGCTTTCAGCAGGAACGTGTATGGCAGTACATGTGTCTCTTGCCGTTATTATTTTTGACCCACGGAAACTGTTCTGTCCACTAAAACAAAAGTGATCACATTCGCTTTGCCTTGTACGATACCATGTTTGGGTCTCGCTCTAGAATGCACTATGAACTATTATTGGTCAAAACAGACGAGCCATTGAATATTCTTGGTCAAAAGACGACCCCGGTACTGTACCACATGGAGGGTGGAGAAGAAGCAGTACAGACATATTTTAATGCGAGAATAAGTGAAAATTGGAGCGGGAAGAATGACAAAGATGACAAGCAAATGTTGTAATCCCATACTATGAATTTCAATGGGGCAATTAAGCACTGGCCATAGGGGTAACTGTCTTTGTGAACTGGCCCGATGTTATGTCTTACTGGCCCCAGGCCAGCCGGTCGTTGTTAATGTTGATCAAAAAGACCTCAGACACACCCAGGGTTCATCAGTTAATCAATCAGTTAAAGATGCGTTCTGGGATTTTTGACTGCTGGTTGTGTGGTGTTAAGAAATTACAACATTTTTGGGAACCTGTTTTGTTTATGTCATTTCTTTTTTTTTTTTTATCAAAACCACTCACTTTCCAACTTAGTATTTTAACCCTGACTGAGGTTTGATAGTGATTCTACTTATATTATGCACATATTAACAACATATTAAACATTTAGACCAAATTGATTTAAAAAAATATATTATTTGCAAAACACTGACTTTTTTAAGATTAGTGATAGATTGGGTACTCCCCTAACCTGAGTGCATTGAAAGGAAATAACCACAATAGGCATGCACCCATGAAAAAATAATTAGCTGATACCACAATTGGCCGATGTCGATATCAATGTTTGTAGTTTCGGTACCTGTGTACCCTGGCATATATTTAAAAAAAAGTTTACTTCCGAGGATGAGGAGTCATGCAAATGTTATCTTTCTATGTGTTTAAATAACAAAAGACTTGCAAACCGAAGTCTGATAATGAATGGCAAATCTGTAATACAGGTTTACCACTGGTCATGGAATTTCGGGATTATCATGGGATGAAAAAAAGTTTATTCTAGACATGGAAAGTCAGAGGATTTTATATATTTTTTTAGTCCAAGTCATGGAACATCAGGGCATTTTGTAGCATGTTTAAATTTTAGTTAGTTTAGCCATTTATGAAAATGTATTGTTAGATGTTAGCAAAGTTAAAGGTAAAATTTGTTAAACTTCTTTCGATCTATCATATATGGTAGAGGGGGCGCTTCGCAGCCATGCAAACAGTTAGAAGCATGCTACCCACAAGAAGCCGACAGGAGCATCATCTTAATGATGATCATAAGTGTGCATTACACCGATCAGCCATAACATTATGACCACCTGCCTAATATTGTGTAGGTCCCCCTTTTGCCGCTAAAACAGCCCTGACCCGTCGAGTCATGGACTCCACTAGACCTCTGAAGGTGTGCTGTGGTATCTGGCACCAAGACATTAGCAGCAGATCCTTGGGCCTCCATGATTTTTTTCAGCAATTTGAGCCACGTTAGCTTGTCTTTTGGATCGGACCACATGGGTCAGACTTCGCTCCCCACGTGCTTCAATAAGCCTTGGCTGCCCATGACCCTGTCGCCGGTTTACCGCTTTTCCTTCCTTAGACCACTTTTGATAGGTACTGACCACTGCAGACCGGGAACACCCCACAATGGCTGCAGTTTTGGAGATTCTCTGACCCAGTCTTCTAGCCATCACAATTTGGCCCTTGTCAAAGTCTCTCAGATCCTTACGCTTGCCCATTTTTCCTGCTTCTAACACATCAATATTGAAGACAGAATGTTCACTTGCTGCCTAATATATCCCACCTGCTGGTGCCATGATAATGAGATTATCAGTATTATTCACTTCACCTGTCAGGGGTCATAATGTTTGGCTAATCTGTGTTTGTTTAGCAAGCGAGCAAGCAAGTTTATTTATATAGAACAATTCATACATAGAAGCTATTTAATGTGCTTTACAGTGAGAAAGTCAGATTGTTACAATTCTCTAGCTCAGCTATCTCCAGGGGGGGACTGCATGAACATCAACACCCCTGTATCTCAAGGATGAACCTGTCAGTCCTTATGTGAGATAATCATTGCATTTGTCTTATTTGGCTCTTTCCAGGGGGAGATGTATGCCCTGTCTGTACATGCATTTTATATTCATCCTCAATGAATTATAGTTACCATAACTGTTTACTGTACCACCCCGGTATCTTGATCCTTGTGCTCCAGTGCTTGGATAAACACGTCAGTCCTTTTGTGAGAAAATACCCTACACTGATGTCTAAACAGCAGCACAAGAACTTGCATTATCTGTCATCCGCAGATTGTTACATTTACTCAGAGGTTATTCATCTGATAGAACCAGAACTTGCATTATGATTTGTAAAAAATAATATACATTTAATATATGTTTAATAATGTTCTCCATGTTGTTTTCTGTTTGCTCATAGTTTTCTTTACCGATGCAACACGATCCATGACATTCAATATTTTGGTATAAAAATAATCAAGGAAGTACATCAACTGACTCAGCACTTATTGTTGGAGAGATAGCCATGGCTTCCATAAACTGAGCATTGGTTCTGTCATTAATGTACCTTTTCTTAACAGAAACAGAGTTTACTGGAACATTCGGGGTAGCCAGAAGCTGTCCATGTCATTTAACATAATAACTGCTACTCTCTTTTTTACTAAATATCTTGGTAATATATGGTATTAATGAACTATAATGTTGGTTTATGTAGCATGCACCGCGAAACCTAGTATGCACACTGCCCAAATGTAACTTGGGTGCTTCAAACCAAAGGAAATGTCAGTTCCGTATTCAGCTATGCCGGAAAAGTGTAGTGAATCATGCCCTGAGCCATTTGGTCCAGATACTTTTTTTTGTATAACAAACAGCGTTCAGTCACGCTACTTAGATAGCCAGGTAACAGGACTTCAGTGAAATGGAGTCCCGTCTGCCATGCACAGAACACGATGTATGTAAGGAAAATATGATACTCACTCAGCAGACTTCAATGTAGGGTACAGTTGTCTAATCAATGTAATTTTATTCTATATTTGAATCCCACATCAGCAGGGGTGTGTGGGGGGGGCTGGGGAGTGCTTGTGTGTGTGTTTGTGTTTGGTGGGGGTGGGGCGGGGAGGGAGTGTGTGTGTTTGGGGGGGCAGGGGAGGGAGCGTGTGTGTGTGGCGGGGGTGTAGGTCTGTGGGGTGGGGAATGGTGTGTAGGTGTGGAGCAGGGATCATTATTGTGATTTATTTCTACTGCTCACAGGCAAGCCTCTTTATATGAAAAATAACATAATTAATTTGTAGTAACCTATTCTGTTGTACTATGTACATTGTAAAATTACACTTTACCCTCCCAAACCTGCTTTGTCAGTGTGTCCTTTTTTGCCCCTTGAGTTGCCTGATGTTTACATCCATTTAGTCATTTCAGATCTAAGGAAGGTTTGAGTGTGCAGTGGAGACGTTGTCAAGGACAGTGATGTTTAACTGAATGGAGATGAGATGTTACTATAGTGCTAGACATGCCTAGGCTTTGTGGATGTGCAAAATGTTTTACCTTGCTTTGTGGATATGCAAAATGTTTGACCATTTCTGACCACCTTTGTATTTGCAGGAGGGATATTCCCCTCTGACTATGGCAGTAAAGGAGAACCATGCTGAGATGGCAGAATTCCTCCTTAAGGAAGGAGCTGACGTGAACATAAAGGACCGGGGACACAGGTGGGCTTGTGAATACTTTTTTTTACTCTTCCAAAATAATTATTTGTGAATCACAATTAGTCATTTTAGGAAAAACTATTAGATTAAGCTTTTCTTTTTGATCACTCCAAACTACCATACTTGCAGTTAGGTATCCAGTGTATGGAACTCTATTGATGCTATGTGGAAGTACATTCTTGGGCAAGACTTGTCTTATGCTGTAATACATGTTTTCCTAGCATACGTACCTGGTAAAATGATGGTAAAGAACTGATTTAAAGCCATTTAATCAATATGAGCCAACACATTCTTCATGTACTGGTCACACTTGCAAAATAGAATGTGTTAATAATTTCCCTTACTTAAATTTAAGGGAAAATAAAAACGTCTTGAAAAGGGATTAAAGCAGATTTTGTAACGTTGATTTTGATATTGGAGAGGGAACATATAGCTACAGTGCCGAACCTGAATTATTTCTCCACCTTGGTAAAGGCTATAAAAGAATGTTGATAATCAGCTTGATAATATGAAATGAGAACCTTTGGAACCTATTTTAGTCACATCTTTCAGATGTCGCTCATCTAATACCGCGGTAAGATCAGGTAGATTGTCTTTAAAACCGGCAGTAGGCTATACTGCATACTCTAATAATTAGTCAGACTACCTTTCAATTTCAATTCCTGTTTTTTTTCAACGCTGAATGAAGCTTGAGAAAGAGAATTCAGATGTTGGAGAAACACTATTATTATATCATTATTATGACTGGCTTTTCTCTGTTGACTTGGGCAAACTATGGAACCATGCGCAAACTATAAACCGAAATATATTATATTGTATTTTCTGCTTCAACACCTAAACTATATTTTGGTAAAAATCTAAGCAAATACAGGATGTACAGTAGTCTAGTACTGCCAGGCCTGTCAGACCCCCCAGTATCTGTGTGGTTTAGCTTCATTAGCATTTAATAGTCTACAGGATTTGTTTGTTTTAAATGTCAAATGAATTAGTGGAATACAATAATGTGTTTCTATATCAGGTCTTATGATAGGAATATGAAAAAAACTACTTCAAAAATCACACAGTATACTATTTTCATTAGTTTCTAAGGTTCTAAAAATTAAATGTTGCTACTTGTATAGGAAAAGACTAAACAAGATTTCACGATCTCAAACACCTAATACTAAAGGACTCAGACGAATTAGCACCATTGAGAGAAAATGCGGTTAAATGGCATAACCGGTTTTAAGAGCCCACACTCCAATTGACCCCTATATAATCAATTCCATTATGAGAATTCTGAATATTTTATCTCAAGAATTATGCAATACCTGATGTGGAGTTTTTTTAGGCTTTAGTTCATATTGGCAAATACATTTCTTTAAATAAAGGTCTGATAATCATAAATGACTACCTTTCGCTTTTGCTACTCTTTTTTCACACAATACTTGAATAATTAAACAACATAATAGCATACAGAGTACAGGCTATACATATAGTAGACATTTTCAACAACAGCATTACTAAATTGCATGAAGTCTAGGCCTATAACTTGTAAAATGATTTATTAAATACCAAAATATAAAACGTTTCAGATACGCACAGCCTATCGGCCATCAAGAAAATTAAGTGCTCAGCATTTTTAGGGAATATTTAGCCTATAGCATGTATAAAATAAAATAGTAAAACGTACTTTTTTTTTTATTAAGTTAAACATAAAAAGCCTTATCATGCAGCCAAAAATAAAATATATATTATTTCAATGCACTACATTGCAAATATGGTGCTTTCAAATATGATTTTTTTTTTTGCTACGTCACTACCCAACTACCTGAAAATATTATCTAATAAATATAATATTAAAAATTAGCATTATTAACATGCTAGCTAAAAATGTTATGTCACTAATAATCATCATAAACATTGGCGACTTGATTAAATGATTACTCAGATATTCCAATAATAGGGGGTTCTATGAGATTAGTTAGCCAAGATGTGATTTTGAAAACAAATTGCTTCACGCTAACAGAAAAATTTATCTGACCACTGTATTTACCATTGGTTTTTAATTATGGTAGAAGCACATTAATCTTAAACACATCTCAATGTAGACCAAAAATGCAGGCCTTGATACTACCCAGGCAGGTGCAAATCACTCTTAATGGGCGATACGTCCAGATAAAGGATTGTGCTCCTTGAATGCAAATTAACTTAACAATGAGAATGATGTCTAATGTTGATAACATAGCTCAAATGCAGCGGATCAATATCCGTTATACCTCTAAATTTAGTATTGCAAGCTTATTCATGAAATTCCTTTTTTTAAGGAGAGGAACAAAATCTGAAACATGTAATATGCCTGAATAGGCCTATATGAAATGTTGCTGATTATTTTATAGAACCATGATGGTGATCTAGACTCCTATTTAATTAATTAAAGGTATAACTGTAATTAATTATTAGTGAAACAAAATAAAAAATACCTGTATTGGCCTAGTAATCAACATTTCTGATGGATTTATCTATCAATAATTGAAATATGGTTTATTTTCATTTTATAGATTTGTTATTAAACTTATTAAACAAACGAGAATACTATAGCCTGTGTTCTTTGAAATAGTCCTTTTTTTCTTATACTTATTTTTCATTAGACCTCCAATAAAAAAACTAAATTCTTCATATAATTCCACAAAAAGCCCTGGCGGTTCTAGTGTTAATAATTGGTTAGGCATGTGACAGTACAAGTCTTGTAACAGTCACTTTGTCAACTTTAGTCCATTGTAAGTAAACAGATTACATGTTCTGTTCAAACACCATTTCATTAGAAACGTTAGGAAAAAAAACGATCATAATTTTCCTCTGAAAATGTTCATGAAACATTGATGGGTTGAACGTGTAGCCTATTGCTTGTTATACAACCGAAACGTCCTTCATGTACACACGCTATATTATAACTATATTTTCATTTGGGTTTACTGTGGCATATTGTACTTTATCAAAGAAATGCCATGGGAAAAACATTGTATTCACATCTGGTGGCCATTTACATTTTTTATTTTATGGTTTTGTCCATGCTTCATGGCAGTGTAACGTGCCGTGGTATACAGCAGCATGCCCTGTCGCGGACCTCCCCCTTGGAGCTGGAATTAGAAGAGCGACATCTGTATCATAGAATCCAGTTTGCATTTAACTTCTAGTTTAGTAAACACCTGATGCTGATTTTAATTACTTTAAATTCAAAAACATATTTGTAATTTTCCTTCCTCAGTGGGTCCAAATATACTTGCTTCCTTCTTTATCCAAGCAGATTCATCACAGCTCCAGTTGATTTAAAGCTTCTCTTGATTTCATTTAGCCCAATTGTGGATATTTTCAGGTGTCTAGCTTTATGTTTTACTGACAAAATGTTTGTTTAATTTTTTTGAGGTTTCGCACATTCCTAGACATTAGGAAAGCCAGAGAATACACAAAAATCTATAAAGTATTTTCTAAGACTTGCTTCATTAGAAATCCACCCAGTCTAAAAAGAATGAGCTACTCAGAATACTTAGGGCTGCCAATAATTGTAAATATATTTCAGTAAGAACTAAATATTTCTTTGTAAAATGTGTCCTCAGTATAAGGATAGGATTTCTTATTTTGAGCGCAAAATCAAGACAACAGTGACATTTTTTGATAGCCTTTTTTGTTAATCTTTTCCAACAGTTCAGTAATTGGGCCATTATGTGCACTCTTTTTCCCTCATCCTGATTTTGCCATCTTAAGGTCCCCATTGATGATTGCTGCTTGCAATGGTCAAATCAGTATGGTGCGGCTACTCCTGCAGTATGATGCAGACATCACTTTAAAAGACAACAATGGATGGTCGTCAGACGACTATGCTGTAATGAACGGACACCATGCGTAAGTGATTAAAACATTTTGTAGCATGGTCTATTCTGCAATTTCTTAGATTAGTGATTATTTTTTATAGATTTTACTTCAGCAGTCCTAAGTGCTCGTATCTATGTGTTCTGAAAAACAAATATTCACGTTGGCTTTCAAAAGTATTAACACCCCTTGGACTGTGGTAACATGAACTGGATTCAGTTTTTGTTGCCAATGTTTTTGCCACTGATCAATGCAAGAAAATGTCAGAGTGAAAAATAAAATCACAAAATTGTTGTAAATTAATAATATAAAACTGAAAATAATTGCACAACTGTGAATCTGTTTCTAACCGAATGTCCTTTTTTATTTTAATTTTTTTTTACCTCACCCAGACATTCCTCAAAAACGTAATGTCTGGGTGAGAAGGACACTAAGAGGTCTGTGGCAATTTAAAAGGAGTTTCAATCTACCACGGCAGAGCTAACTGCATACCGCTAATACTGCTAACTGCATACTGCTAACTGTGCATCCTGCTAGCCTGAAGACTCACAAAAGTGTTTTTTTAATGGGAGAGTGGCCACTAGAAAACATCTCAGGTAGAGTTTGCCGGAAGGCATGGAGGAGTATCTGAAATGAAGTGGAAGAGTGTGTTCAATAGTTTGATAAGGCCAAAATGGTCAGTGGATAAGTGCCATGTTTGGCACAAGATTAGTTGTCAGTGTATAGGCAATGTAGATGGTGCAAATGCAGTGTACTGTAAGAGTTGAGTGTTATTTCTTTTCAAAAAATTAGCAGTGTTTTCTCCTATGCAAAAGTACACTATGCAGATTATGACTAGTGTCTGATGAGGTGAGATGCTACAAGCACCTGTACAATCCGTCTCTGCATCTGTAAATGTACAGAATAAGAAAAGCAAACTGATGGATAGAGATCTGAACAAATGTTCTTAATTGTGAATGGTAGACATTTCTGACTCTGCTTTTGTAGTTTCTTAAATAAACTAAAAGTAAAAAGCTTGATTTAAATAAACAATCAGATCCAGTAGTTAAACACTGTCATTACAGTTGAAGAGCAAAGATTAGATTAGATTCAACTTTGTCATTGAACAGTACAAGTACAGTACAACGGAATGCAGTTAGCATTTAACCAGAAGTGCGAATAGAGGAGAGCAGAAGATGTAGAAGTATTTACAAGTATTAAGTACATGTATATTACCAGTGGAATTTGTAGATGTGCAATGAAGGCAAATGGTAATGCTGAATGTGCAATAAGGCAAATAGAGGAGGGCAGAACATTTACAAGTATTAAGTATACAGTTGTGCTCAAAGATTTGCATACCCTTTGAGATTTGGTAATATCTTTACCATTTGTAAAGAAATCATGAGTGAGCAGACAAAACATTCTCTTTTCTTATGGGATTCACATTCAACCGTAACAGAATGGCACAATCACAAAACAAACCTTGGCAAAAAGAAATAAATGAACTGACCCCTGTTAAAAATTCTGCATACCCTTAGCCTCAATACAGTGTATTGTTCCCTTTAGTATCAATAACAGCATGCAGTCTTTGGTAATAGTTGTCTATGAGTTGTCATGTAAAGTCTTTGGTCGTCTTGCACGAACCGCATGTTTGAAATCTCCCCAGATTGGCTTGATGATATTAAGGTCAGGAGACTGTGATGGCCAATCCAGAACCATCACCTTTTTCTTCAATAACCACTGGAGGGTCAACTTGGCCTTGTACTTAGGGTCATTGTCGTGCTGGAAAGTCCAAGAGCGTCCCATGAGCAGCTTTTGTGTAGAATGCAAATTGTCAGTATTTTCTGATAACATACTGCATTCAGCATGACATCAATTTTCACAAGATTCCCTGTACCTTTAGAGCCCCCCCCCCCCCCAAAACATCAGTGAGCCACCACCATGCTTCACTGTGGGAATGGTTTTCTGTTCACTATAGGCCTTGTTGACCCCTCTCCAAACATAACGCTTGTGGTGGTGTCCATAAAGCCCTATTTTGGTCTCGTCACTCCAAAATTAGTGTGCCAGAAGCTGTGAGGTGTGTCAAGGTGTTGTCTGGCATATTGTAACCGGGCATTTTTGTGTCACTAGCGCAGTATAGGCTTCTTTCTAGCAACATGACTATGCAGCTCATTTTTGTTCTAATATCGTCATATTGTGTTCCTTGAAACAACGACACTGTCCAGAGCAGCCTGTATTTCTCCTGAGGTTACCTGATGTTTTTTCTTTGTATCCCAAACAATTCTTCTGGCAGTTTTGACTGAAATCTTTCTTAGTCTAGCCGATCTTGGCTTGGTATCGAGATCCCTGAATTTACACAGGTCTTTTGACAGTTCTTTTCTTCTCCCCATGTTTCAGTATCTAGCCTGCTCAGTGCATCCACGTGTAAGCTAACAAACTCATTGACTATTTATACACAGACACTAATTGCAATTTAAAAAGCCACAGTTGTGGGAAATTCACCTTTAATTGCCATTTTCACCTGTGTGTATCACCTTGTCTGAATGTGTAGATGAACAATACTAAATGTGCAAAATGCCAAATAGAGGAGAGCAGACATTTTACAAGTATTAGGTGTAGTGTATGTTACAGCTAATAGTTGTTCGGGTACAAATGGACATTTCTAAATGGAATTCAAGATGTGCAATCGAGGCAAATTTAAGGACTGATGTATTAAGGTAGCATGTGCACCCGATTTCCAGACATAGCAGCATTGAGGTCCCGTGGTAGACGTGTGTGTAAGAACTTTTCAAATGCAGGCACAATGGCAAATCTAAATATGCAAATAGGCAAACTGAATGTACAAGGTGTATGTGCAACTGAAATGCAGATATAGCAGCGGTGAGGTTCCTAAGGTAGACTTGTACCTTTAACAACTGAACTTCATATTTTCAGGCATAGCAAGGCAGTCTCAGTGTAGTACAAGGGAGTAGTGCAACAAGGTCCCAGAGAGGCGAGGGGAATGGTAAGTGATGGGTCACAGAGTTCAGCAAAGTTACATTAGATGAGAAGAAACTGTTCCTGAGCCTGCTGTTGCGGGACCAAAGAGACCGGTACTGCCTGCTTGATGGAAGGAGGGCAAACAGTTGGTGGCATGGATGTAAAGGGTCCAAGGGAGGGGAGTGAGGGAGATTTCATTGAAGTTACTCTTGAGTCCACATTATACCACCTCTAGGGGATATTAACTACTAGGCAGAATTGCACGCTGGTTGTTGTGCAAAAACGTTGTTCAGAGTCTGTGGCTTTAGTCTCTGCCCAGCATTCTTAGTGTACTAATCTATGTATGTTGGCTGCGGACTGGCCATAATATTGCACAGTATCCTGAGAACATCATCCCTACATTGAAGCATGGTTAGTGGCAGCATCATGGTATGGGGATATTTCTTTGCTTTAGTGCCTATAAAGTGTGGAAGATCAATTTTGATCTTTCTGTACTGAAAAAGGTTTACAGCCCTTTGTTAATATTTGGGAGAACTTTTGACCTGTGATCTTACCAGCCTTGTCTGTCTGTGCAAGTATGCCGAGAGCTTTGTGGCCTGTGGCAGTAAACCACTATCTCATCCCTTTCTATTTAACCAGGGGTAAGGCTTTTTGGTAAGTGTTGAGAATTGCTATTCACCAAAGGTCTCCATCCAAATTGACAGAGTGTAGAGACTTATACAAATAGACTGTTCCTCTACCAAATATTGACAGAAAAGGGTGAATACCTATGCAAATCCAATGTTTTCTGTTTTGTAATTTGTAGATTTTTCACTTTCACATTATGGACTTTTATTTTGATCAATGGCAAAACATCCTGATTAAATCAGTTTTGATTTGATGTTGTAACACTTTAAAATGTGAAGAATTCCAAGGTTGGTAACTGCAACCAAATCCAATTTGTTCTTTAGTAATCAATAACATTTTCCAACCATAAATGCATTTCCTGTCTGGCTGCATCCCTGTTTCAGTTGTTCACATCTTATTATTGAGCACGGCACCAAGAGGATGTCCATTCCGTCTCTTACCCACTACCCGACCAAAAAGAATCAAACATCCATGTTGGGCAGCTCTTCCCAAGAAACAGGCTTCTCTCTGGGGGGACCAGCCACTGACAAAGAAGGTACATTAATTCTGATATTGATATATGGTTTACCAATGTCTTCAAATGTGTGTTACTGTATATACGGACGGGTGACAAATTAAACGAAAGAAACGAAATTAGGTGTCACAGTAAGGTTTTTGAGATCTGGTGACTGTGAATGCCATAGCCTATGATTCATATCATTGTCATTCTCATCACATCATTCACTGACCCCTTGTGTCCTGTGGATTAGGGTATTGTCATCCTGTTAGAGACACTTCCCCTACGGATTGGAATGTTTCACTGTAGGGTAAAGGTGATCACTCAGAATGACTTTGTAATAATTTGCAGTGATCTTTCCCTCTATGGGGACAAGTGGACCCAAACCATGCTGGGACAAACCATTACCCCCTTGTGTCCGACCATAATTTCCAACCCTTTTGACTGATGTCTTTCCCACTGATCTATATGCACATGTAATTTCAGTCACTGCTATTGAATGCCCCTGCCATCTGTGCTCCAATAAAGTAACTTTCTTCTTTCCATCTTGATCCAACATCAAGGACTTCTGGGCCTGCTCAGCATTTTTATACATTCCACAGAGCATGATAGTATGTTAATTGCTGAACTGTATCATGCAGTACACCTGTAACCTGTATGGAAGCATCTGCATTTATGTTCCTCCACCTGAATGGATGGAAGCAATGTGCATTGTTTTCCGTGTTCCACATTACTATGTGAATGTAACAATTATTCATTCACCTTGGTTTCATTTACCCCCTCATGCAATACCACTTGGCTGGATCTAGAACAAGGAGCAAGTCAAGCAGGGAGAGGTATTGACAGCAGCCATTGTGCTAATGAAAGCTCAACAAGATCAGACACACTTGCCAAACATTGTAAAGAAAAAGCTAAAGAATGAAAAGGAAAGCTAAAGAAGCTTTTCTCTCTGGGTTTTCACTGTTTTTTTTTTACTACATAACATATGTAATTTTTAATCTGGTGATCTTAACAAGGTTTCTGAGCTTGTTGTGCTATGCTCTTGATAGCATTTTCTTAACTGTTTCTACTAGTTCCTTTTTCATTCAAAAATGTTTGTGTTTAAGACAGTGAGGCGTAACGTACTGTACCCTTTCACTGTAAAGCTGTAGATATATTTTTTTGTTTGTCATCCGATAACTTAGGCGTTATAGGTTCACAACTTGAACTGTTGAAATGAATACACAGAAAATACTAATGTTGGCTACTGTGTTGCAGATGTTGAAGACAATTCACAAACAGAGTCAATGAGCCGGTAAGCTATCATCTGGTGTGCGTATGTTCTGTTTTGCTGCACAGATGAAGTGAAACAAAACCAAGTTGAAGTGTTTATGATAATCAGTCTCTGATATACAGTATTGTAAGTTAATTGCTGACCCATAAATAGGGATCAACCTGGCTGATTAATTAGGGCCAATTTAAGTATTTCAAAACAATCGGTAGTCAGCATTGTTGTATGCCAATTATGGCTGGTACTTTTTTGGGAGGGAAGCACGGCAATTACATGGCAATCCACCGGACTGCTTGGCAGTCTGAGCACCTGTTACGCTTTGCAGCATCGAAGGGACCTTGGTTACAGCATCGATCGCACGCATGACTGCATCGAAGAGAAGCCAGGATAAGTTGCTAGCTAGTGTAAAATGTATCTTTCTGAAAACAATAAATAATCGCAGAATCAGTAGCTAGTTACACATGGTTAATTTTATAAGGGTAATTTGCTGATGCTGTGTTAAATATAATAAATCACACCCTTCACCTAACAGGTGCTGGTTTAACAAAAGCGCATTAGCAGCAGACAAAGCGCAGTCATTCCAGAAATGTAACTTGTCAAATCATAAAGTGTGTTTTTTAAAACCAATACACGGCAGTAAAAACAATTTAAACCTGCGTATTTTGCTAAAAGGCATTCATGTTAGCAGGCAGTATTAACCAAATACCAATAAGAAAATACCTATGTAAACTTTACGGAAAATGGTCAGTTTGTCACATCCCCAGTTTTCACTGCAGTGACTTATGTGGCCAGTACACATCCATTAAGCATCCATATTTTCTTACTGAACGGGTGGAAACCCGAATTGATGCACAGCTTTCAATATGAAACAATCATGTAACATTCTGGTGAATTAACTACAGTACTTGAAAGGAACAAATGGTCTTCACATATTTTGAAATGAGCCAGGAGGCATAGGAGTGTGTGCATGGTGCAGAAAAAACATGCTTTCAATCCAACCTTCCAACTGACACATATCCAGAAGTGACATGATGTCCCTAGTTAAAGTCATGAAATTTCATGTGAAATGGCATTAATCTTGTCGTCCAGTTGCAACATGATCTAAGTGGTATTAGATTATCTTTATGCACTTTAGGAGATAGCTTATCTTGCTAATCAATTGAAGATGGAACTGAATGGAAAGTCTGTACAGGACTGTACAGGTACGCTTGCTTTGCTGGCTGTTAGTTAGCTGAGATTAGCTTGCTGGCTAATGCTTCTCTTCTGTCCCCGCATGGAAAAACCTGTTTTAAAAAAGTTAATGATTTCCAGTCTTAGTAGTGGCTGTTTGAAGTGTAATGTTATTGCTGACTACAGATATTGTGGTTGTTGTTGATTTCATTAGGCATAACCCGCCATTCTTTAAAAACATGCATGTTTACGGCACATTGTTAAGACAATCCGTTTCATGGCAACGGCTAATTACATAGACTTGCTGTCATCGATAACTGATCCCGTATTTTTTGCCAGTATCGGACAAATATCAGATGGCGCTATCGGATCAATGCATCCCTGCCCATAAACATCATTACCTCTTTGTTTCACATTGACTTGGATTCTCTTGTTGATTTTTAGGGCATCAAAAAGTGTAGCTGATGATTCCTGGCCATCCACAGATGAAGATGACAAATTGGATATAGGTCCAAAGGTCTTTATTAACCTTTGTTTTTGCACAGATATCTGTTGATTATTTAGGATTTTATGAATGATTTACCTTTTTTATCTTTCAGAGACCCCCAAAGCTAAACCTAAAGAAACTGATGAATGCCTCCAAAACAAAAAAAAATTATGGTAATAGTTGTTTATGTATTTGTACCCTTCCATGAGTTTGTGTCTGTGCGGTAATGTATGAACCCTTCCCTGTAGCTGTACCTGATCTCAACGAGTCTGAGTGTGAGAGCGAGGACAGTGTCCAGAGAAACCCATCCCTCCCCAAGGCATTCCCACCAAGATCTTCTCCCCAGTACCCAGTCTCTCCCTTACCCACCTTCAACTCCAATCCTCTCCCGATGACCTCCACCCCTCTCCGGAGTTGCAAAAAGGTAATGTAGCATGTAGCTAAACTGTTTACTTGAGCT
Organism: Esox lucius; assembly: GCF_011004845.1. NCBI lineage: Eukaryota > Metazoa > Chordata > Actinopteri > Esociformes > Esocidae > Esox > Esox lucius. The sequence goes on from NC_047587.1 coordinate 46,593,980, forward strand.
TCTATGTGACATCTTCCCTTTTCTGTCCCATTTCATATTTTTCTCAACCATCAACACATACAATCAGACGGTGGCAGAACAGATCAGCAGGAAATTAAGGCAAGCGAGCTGCCCACAGAGCAGCCATCTAGTAGTAAAGCGAGTTGTAAAGACTCATCTGAGGAAAGCCAGGAGGAGGAGCAGGAGGAGGAGCAGGAGGAGGAGCAGGAGGAGGAGGATGAAGATGAGGAGGATGAAGATGAGGAGGAAGAAGATGAGGAGGAAGAAGATGATGATGATGTTGAAGATGACAATGAAAATGATGACTATGACGAAGAGGAAGATAAAGAGGAGGAAGAGGGTGATGTTGCTGCGACTTTGAATAAAGCAGAAGGAGTTGGAGAAGAGGAATTGTTCAAAACACCTAATGCTGAAGCTGTTGATATTGTTGGCAATATTGAGCATTGTCAGAATGTGCCAGTTGTTGGGATCTGTGATAACGCAATAATTGGTTCAGATCATGAACCCACAGCAATAGAGATTGGGGCCGTTGAGAATGATTCCAATGCGGAAAGACAAGCCAATGAGAGAATAGATTACAAGATTCAAACACCTAGTTATGGAATATCAGAGGATCTCAATTTAGAGCAAGACTTTGTGGTATCAGCAATCCGGGTAGAGTCTGGGTTTTCGGATGAGGAAGACAGTTTAGGTATTGAGCTCCGTGGTAGATTCAACCCTAAGTTTGTTCCCGAGGCAGCACGTACAGTTTCTACTTGCAGCATAGCAGCTCCTACATCACAGATAAACTTGGGAGATTTCAGTGATGAAGTGATTAGTGATGAAGATGCACTTGCAGACTCCTGGAGGGATGAGGCGAAGCCTCTTGTTGATTATGAAATTAATGTAGATCATAACTCAACTCTTGCAGAGCCAAACATTACAAGTAGAGTTTCTCAGGGAGAAACAGGTAAGATAAGAATTTCAGACAATTATTTTGTTGACATTGCTACACCTATGGTAGATAAACTGATATCCTCATGGGGTTTCCATCCCGGTGAAAGTGAAGAGAATGATGGTGTTTCACCGACTGAAGATGATAATGATGTGGTAAATGAGAGTTTTGTTAAAGCAAAGTTAGATGAACTCAAGTCCCTGACACGGGATATCCTACCTGATGGAAATGACGTAGTTAACAGTGACTCTATGGAAAAGGAGGTGATTCATGAGATCCCCCATCTCAAAGGAGATTTAGGAATACATTTCTGTCTAGAACCAGTGGCCACCCACTCACAAAGCATATCACCAAAGCTCAACTCACCAAAACCATATGTAGATGAAACCAAGCCACACTGGGATTCTTCATCAGATGACAATGACGGAAACGTTTGCTCATCCAGTAAAGATGGTGGTTTTGAGGTTAATCTTTCTAAAGAGGCAGGTAAGCTTTCACCAAGCTGTAGTATCGCATCACCAAGAAACCAGGATGAGGACCGACTGCTTTCTGATGATTCTTGGGAATACAGCGATGAGGTAGATGAAGTTGAGAAGATGCCAAATGACACAGATTCTCCAAAACCAAGAGATGAACTAGCTGTCAGTGACAAATCATTTTTTTATAATGAATATGTTTCGCAAGAAATTGGTGAACAAGTTGTGAGTCAAAAGACATACAATGATGGCGATTTGGATGACATTGATGATTCGAGGGATATTGCAATTACAGAGTCTTGTGAACCTGACAAAGTTATTGCTCCTATTAAGCACAAACATTATGAGATATCTTCTTGTACTTGGAACAATCCTCCTAGAGACTCAGAATTACCAATAGCAAGATCTCAGAGTGAAATATCTTGGCCCGGGAGTGCAAATGAGTCCCAGTTCACATCCAGAGACTTGCAATCACCATTATCTAGGCCTACAAGTGAAAACGAAGAGATGGTAAATGTAGTTCCTGAAGAAATGGAACTCTATAAACCCCAAAGGGATGTTGTGGAGTCAGATGAGGAGTCAATTAATGTGTCAATGATTGATGATGACTGGCTGGATGGAAATGAGTTGGCAGACAATGAAATGAGTGACGGACATGAACAGAGAAGTAAAAACGCTGACAACCAAGACCAAAAACTACAATATGACTTTGCCTTTGGGACTGTCAAAGTTCCTGATGACACACATAATTCTAATAATACATTAGGAATCGTAAAAGAGGACATTGAGAGCATTGATAAAAAAAATCTTAGTAAATCATATAGCCACCAAGTAACGCCTAACACTCTCAGTCCAGAGACTAGTAAAATGTTTGGAAATACTTCAAGTGAAGATGAGGCTACCTCAGCCCCTGAATCTGAAGACAGTTTAAAGCCTGAGGCTATGAATGCTGCAAAATCTCAAAAAATTAAGAATACAGATGACAAATCTGACAAAAGTGATGGACTTGTACAGATTAATTTTGACCAGGATAATTTTGAGGAAACTCCTGAGGACAGACCTAGGAAGGATCTTGTCAAGCTCCTGAGTACTCATGGCAAAGACTATAAGGATGACATTGCTGTTCAGCAACATGAGTATGAAATGAGGGGTGAAATTCCAGATAAGAGGGAGGGATTGCCTAAAACAGACATTGATAATTTTGATTCTCCTTTTGTGGGTGAGCCACAGTATGTTGAAACAGAAACATTAGAGATCAGAGACGGTAAAGACCCGGTGAAAAACATCAAACAGCCTCAAAAATGGGTAAGAGGTATAATTGTTGAGTTAGTTAGAAAAACATCTAGGCATTAGGCATGTAGTATTTCTTTTGCAGAAACCAATATAAGAAGTGTTTGTTTTGGGAAATGAGTAACTCTGCTTACTGTGCTCTGCTTTTACTTTTTAAAGATTTGTCAGGCATTTATATGCTTTGTGAATGTCTGAAAGACACAGAGTTTTTGGGCCTGATTCAAATCCACATTGCAGTGTATTTGTGTGCCGGGGGCAGAGATCTAGACCACTAGATTAATGAAGGCCACCTCACTCAAATTATTTTCTCCACTCAGGAAAAATATTCATCTGCGGATGATGACTATGAGGACTATGAAGAAGATGAGGGAGTTGATGAGGAGGATAAAAGGTACCATGAGGAGCTGGATAAAAAAAAGACAAAGCAACCTACAGAAGAGCAGAAAGACAATCCCTTTGTTGATGTTTCACTAGTTGCAGGAAGTGAGGATGCCTCCAAAGAAAAACAAAGAGGTAACTTGGTAAATCTACAGATTGAAAATATCCACAGTTCACTTTACTTGAAGCCTACTTAAGTAACATATCAAAAACATTTCTTGTTAGATTTTCTTTCCGAGTTGGGTCTGGAGAAGGAAGACGACGAAGAAGACTCATGGGACACTGAGGTACTATAGACAATGAATTATCTATCCCCGGTAGCATTGGCTAATGCCCAGACTTAGTTTTCTAACATGCATACTCCTCCTTTTCCAGTCTGGCTCTGGAAGTCCCAGAAAACAGCATGTCAGAGTTCTTGCAAATGCACCACATGTTTCCATTATTTCAGAGGAGAACAAAGAAGGTAATTCTTATTGTCACATGTATCTGTACATTTATCCCCATCAGGACTTGGGATCTCTAAGCAACTGGATGTATGACTATCATTATAGGGATGCCTTTGCATTCATTACAGCTACCATTTCATGCTCCAAATATGGTTATCCTGCTAGTGAAATGATCTTATTATAAATATAATATTACTATTGTATTACTTTGAATATAAGACATGGGAGCCGTATATAAATTGGTGAATTATGTTAATACATTTTTTATTATATCTACATTTCCATTTAATGTTAATAAGATTTATTTAACAAATCAAAATGAATTCACATTTTTCCAGCCAATGGAAATGTGGTGATTTTTTTTAGCATTTACCAGAATTTACGTTCCTTTTTGTAGACTTCTTTTACATTCCCTCTTTCTTAAGAGGATCACAGAGTTTTACGATGGCATATCTAGAGCCTGGAAGGAGTGTAGCCATGCCCAGAGGCAACATGGGACCGGGTGGGTAGGAATGTTTATCTGGCTCAATGGTCCTGAAAGAATTGCATGCCAGTCATCATCCCACACCATTGACCATCTTTGATGAAGATAGACCATAGGGTTGTAGAATTTTTCCAGATGATTGCCAGTAATCAGGAGGTAATAAATAGTGGTTGGAAGATACCCGCAATCTGGAAGGAATCATCCAACCAGGATTTCTGGGAAAGAGTATAAACATTTCTGGAATTTTGCAACCCTAGAAGCACATGGTGTCCCCCTCATTACTAATTTCTACCATTTGTGGTCCTCTGTCTGAGAGCAGAGCCACAGAAAAATATTGATTTGGATGCTTGTCCATTCTCCTAACTGCCTACCATCCCACTGTCTCAGCATATTAACCAAGCTGATTTGCCTGGGCGAGATGCAACTCACAACAACTGTTCTGGCTTCATTTTGCATGGCTGCACCAACTTATCCTGCTCCACTCAAAGTGATTGCAACCACCATATTTAATTGCAATCTCATTTTTATCTTGCAGTTGTAAGAAATGAAGATGAGGCTGCTGGCAGTTCTAAGGTTCCAGAAAAGGTGAGGGCTGTCAGGAAATAACTTACACAAAGGTGAAAGCTAACATTTTATATTTAAATGTTTTGCCAGGCCGCGTGAGCGAATGTCTCTTACTGAGTGACTGACTGACTACCCTTTAAGTAGCGTAGAGGTCAGAGAAGCAGACTTATGAACAATAGGTCCCGAGTTTGTTTATCCTTGCAGGCGAAGCGAAGTACGCATTCTGAATTATTCCGTATAGACAAAAACGTTGCTGGCTAAAACCGTTAGTATCTACATTATAGTAAGCATGAAATAAAACAGTTTATGGTTATATTGCGACTGTTTCTGGTGGATTTTCGAAGTATGCATCCATGCATGTGTTTTGGGTCAGGATAGACAAACAAATTTGCTGGCTTAACAAACAGTAGTTACGTTATAGTAAGCCTTAACTGAAACTGTATACGGTTATATTGCGACTGTTTCTGGCATGGAAAAGTTCATCTTCAGTCTTGTTAGCAATTGCTCAATTCTTATGATTATTCCTAGGAAGTTAGTAGATACTAGTAAGCCTATTACTGGCTAATAAGCTGTTAAAATGGCCAGTGGCGAAAGCTATACAGTTCATAGACGCTATGGTGGAGGTAAACTTAATAAGAAACGTTAGTCAGTTTAACATAATCCTCAATGGTGTCTAGCAACTGCTGAAATGTGTAATGCCGTGGCGTACTGGTTAAAGACATGTTTCTCATGGGGAAGACCTACAGTTAAGGATATTTCTTTTTTTGACCCCCTGCTGAATTTGTACGTTTGCCCACTAACAAAGAAATGATCAGTTTATAATTTTAATGGTAGTTTTTTTTAACAGTGAGAGACAGAATAACAACAACAAAATCCAGAAAAACATAAAATGTTATAAATTGATTTGCATTTTAATGAGTGAAATATGTATTTGACCCCTCTGCAAAACATGACTTAGTACTTTGTGGCAAAACGCGTGTTGGTAATCAGAGGTCAGACGTTTTTTGTAGTTGGCCACAAGGTTTGCATACATCTCAGGTGGGATTTAGTCCCACTCCTCTTTGCAGATCTTCTCCAAGTCATTAAGGTTTCGAGGCTGACGTTTGGCAACTCGAACCTTCAGCTCCCTCCACATATTTTCTATGGAATTTAGGTCTGGAGGCTGGCTAGGCCACTCCAAACCCCTAATGTGCTTCTTCTTGAGCCACTCCTTTGTTGCCTTGGCTGTGTGTTTTGGGTCATGGTCATGCTGGAATACCCATCCACAACCCATTTTCAATGCCCTGACTGAGGGTAGGATATTCTCTCCCAAGATTTGACGTTAAATGGCCCCTTCCATCGTCCCTCTGATGCAGTGAAGTTGTCCTGTCCCCTTAGCAGAAAAACACCCCCAAAGCATAATGTTTCCACCTCCATGTTTGATGATGGTGTTCTTGGGGTTTTAAAATGCAAATCAATTTATAACAATTTGTGTTTTTCTGGATTTCTTGGTTATTATTCTCTCTCACTGTTCATATAAACCTACCATTAAAATTATAGACTGATAATTTCTTTGCCAGTGGGCAAACGTACAAAATCAGCAGGGGATCAAATAATTTTTCCCCCTCATTGTAAGTTCCAATCTATTGAGAGCAATGACATTTATTATTTCTGTTAGATTCCACAATTCTCTTGTCTTTTCAATTGATGAAAAAGTTAAACTGAACAAAATTATAAAGACAACACTTGCATTTGCCCCCATTTATCATGAGCTGAACTCAAAGATCTAGGACTTTCTCTATGTACGCAAAAGGCCAAAAGTTGCTGGATATTGGCAGGACCTAGAACATGCTGTCGTATACGCTGATCCAGAGCATCCCAAACATGCTCTGTGGGTGACATGTCCGGTGAGTATGCTGGCCATGCAAGAACTAGGATGTTTTCAGCTTCCAGGAATTGTTTACAGATCCTTGCAACATGGGGCAGTGCATTATCATGCTGCAACATGAGGTGATGGTCATGGATGAATGGCATAAGAATGGGTCTCAGGATCTCGTCACGGTTTTCTGTGCATTCAGAATTCCTTCAATAAAATGAGCCTGTGTTCGTTGTCCATAAGACATGCCTGCCCATACCATAACCCCACCGCCACCATGGGCCACTCGATCCGCAACGCTGATATCAGCAAACATACAGCCATTCACGCTATCTGCCCTGTACAGTGAGAACCGGGATTCATCCGTGAAGAGAACACCTCTCCAAAGTGCCAGACCCCATCGAATGTGAGCATTTGCCCACTCAAGTCGGTTACGATCGTCAGGTCGAGACCCAAATGAGGACGAGGAGCATGCAGATGAGAAATGTTTTGGTTCTGCAAACTGATTGTTGCAGCAGCTCTCCGGGTGGCTGGTCTCAGACGTTCTTGGAGGTGAAGATGCTGGATGTGGAGGTCCTGGGCTGGTGTGGTTACATGTGGTCTGCAGTTGTGAGGCAGGTTGGATGTACTGCCAAATTCTCTGAAATGCCTTTGGCTTATGGTAGAGAAATTGATATTCAATTCACAGGCAACAGCTCTGGTGGACATTCCTGCAGTCAGCATGCCAATTGCATGCACCCTCAAAACATGCAACATCTGTGGCATTGGGCTGTGTGATGGAACTGCACATTTTAGAGTGGCCTTTTATTGTGGCCAGCCTAAGGCACACCTGTGCAATAATCATGCTGTCTAATCAGCATCTTGATATGCCACACCTGTGAGGTGGATGGATTATCTGTGCAAAGGAGAAGTGCTCACTAACACAGATTCAGACAGATTTGTGAACAATATTTGAGTCAGAAAGGTCTTTTGTGTACATAGAGAAAGTCTTAGATCTTTGAGTTCAGCTCCTGATAAATGGGGGCAAAAACAAAAGTGTTACGTTTATAATTTTGTTCAGTGTAGTTATCGTTGCCTTTATTGATAGTTACTGTATAAATGTCATTAACAAATGAAAGAAAAAAGTGTGCTGATTTGCCATGAAAGAAAGAAATGCGTTATTATGCCATGAAATGAAATAGTTTTGGCAGACTCGCTAGCAATTGCTCAATTCTTATGACTATTCCGGTAAGTTAGTAGATACCGGTAAAGCTCATTACTGGCTACAACGCTTTTAAAACGGCCAGTGGGAAAAGGCATACATGGTAAACTTGGTAAGAAACGTTAGTCAGTTTAACTGTGTCAATTTCATTCACGAATGGCCAATTAGCTATTAAAACGGCCAATGGCAAAAGAGGATTTGTTCAGGATATACAGATGCCGGGTGTCAATATAGACAGGAGGCTATACTGACAGCCAGCAAATGTACAGCTCCGTGGTGTAGTGGTTAACGATGCAGCCTTTCACGTGACCGACCCGGGATTGAATCTCGAGGTGGCAGCACTTTCTATTGCGGGCCGGCTGAACTAGGCTTGCCTGGTTTCTTGTTTCTAACAATGTTTGCATTTCATTCTCAGCACCCAGAAAAAGTCAAAATGGAAATGTTGTCTATCTTCAGCAAGCTTGAATTGGCCAAAGAAGATAATGAGAAAAAGACTGGTAATAAATGTTTTTGTGAGAAAAAAGTATTTCACATTTATATGGATATACAACTGTATCTATATAAATGGAAGTTTAGTGACAAAATAAAAATATTTATGCTTATTTATTTAATGAAAACAATCATGCAACCAAAAACAAGGTAAACGTTTGACCATTGGCATGTCATCCAAAACATTTCCTCAGTTTGCCTAAAAGCATTTAAAAGCACTTGGATGGTGTCAACTTTTATTTAATTATTAAAATGTTTGCTTGTTTTATTTCTTCACTAAAGGCTCTGGCACATATTGGCCCTTGGCTTACACTCAGACGCGAGAGCAATTTCCACCTCTTTTTGATTAGTGATTGTCAGTGATTGATTACTTCTCAGCAGGGAATGTGTACAGTATATGAGATTAGTTTTGTGCATGTGTAGAAATTACCCTCTTCTCACTCATTGAGCAGTTTTACTAGTGATTTCTGATTGATGCAGTCCTGGCGTCTAGCAATTCAACAAGTCAAAATGCTAAGCGTTAGACGCTAGCAGTGGGTGGTCATTAAAACACAGTATGCGTTGAGTTGGCCACTATGTGCCAGAGCCTATCTAATATTAGTATTTGTGTGAAGGTCTTACAACACTGAGTATAAGACATTTCGACCTTTTCAAACATAGGTATAATCCTAAAGGAGGAAAATCACTGTATTCCATTTTCCCCTAATTTGTTCCACAGACATTATGGAGGATCTTGGGGTGGGTGATGTTGATGATTTTGAAGGTAATTGTATACCTTCATTGGTTAATTTAACACTCCCTGTGCCTTGAATTGCCTACTGTATCGTTGAGTATAATTTACTGTCAAATGTTAACTAGTCTATTTTTTTTCCTTTTACAATTTTTAAGAAGCTAAAAGAAAACCTGCAGGTCAGTGCATTAATATAGAATGAATAATAGATTTGGTTTGTGATAAGTTGTAGCTTGTATATTTGTAGCTCTAACTCACTGTATGATTAGTAGTGATAAAAGTAGTGTTAATTACTTTGCCAGAACACCATGTTTTCTATTTTCTTTGCCAAGGGATTCGATCTAGTAACGTTTTAGGTTCTTGCCAAATACTCTAACTAGTAGGTTAACTGCTGCTATAGTTTGATCCCAAATCATGGACGAAATGCTAAATTGGCAGTCTGCACTAAGGAGATTAGGGATCAGGCCCTGTGAATAGACTGCTGTCCTGTCCAGGGGGTGTGCTTGTGCAGTAGCTTCCACATGCTACAAAGGCCGCTCCTGTGACCTGTTTGACTTTCAAGCAAGAGCTTGTGCTAGACTAATTACTTTGCTTCTAAAATTTCCCTCAAACATGCTAATTGTCTTACTGGTGTTGCTGGTACAGAAGCCTCGGATTGGGACGTGGCCAGCACGGCCAGCAGGAGAACCCTTTCGGGCTGCAGAGCATCTTCCCCCGGGTGCTTGGAGGTCAAGGCGGTTGTCCAGGAGCAGGAGGCAGACCCCCCTCACCTAGATACTGTAGATATAGCTGACAGGAGCAGTCCTGAGGAGACAAGACCCTCTCCCTCAGACAGCCCACTGGCCAGACCCGGCTCCCTTTTTCCACATACCCAACTGCAACCCCAGCACTGTGCTAAGGAGACACTGCTCCAAACTGCAGAGAGTGAGAAAGGTAAGAATGTAAACAGTTAGTGTATACTACCTGTACTTTATAATGTGTTTTTCGAAAACTTGCAGTAGGGATTTTGCCCATTGGAGATGAGATTGTAAGCATTGTGTTTACTATAAAACAAAATTCTAGACTCTGATTGGGATTCCGATCATGTGACTACCTCCAGCCTGGTAAAGCCTGAGAATCAACAGCTGAACATAACGGAGAACTCAGCTGTGTTGAAACCAGGTAAGTGACCCTGAAGTTGGCCTAATTAATTAACATTGATTAAGGCTGAGGCTATATGCAGACTGGTTGCTGCTTTGGTTAAGACATATTGTCTCCTGGTTCTCTCTGCAGATAACCATCTGTGTGAGCCCTCACCAATAAAGCAAAAGAGCGAGAGCAGTCCAGAGCCAGAGATGCAGTTACAAGAGGTGTGGGGCCTTAGTGCTTGTTTACATTACACTACATTTTCAGAGACATATCGAGCATGACTTGAGACGCTAGATTAATTTTTGGGTCAACTTGCAAATATCCGTATCTCGTAGCGCCACCTTTTGAGGTATCATGCGTCACATTTTTGATTGAACCCCCTGGTGTTTTGCAAGTGTGATGACAATTCTGTCTGAACTGTATGAAGTTTCTGTGCAGCACGCATGAATATCGCTCAGTCTTCCCACAATTTACAGTCACAAACAACGTGAGTTCTTACCCAGGAACCCACAGAAAAAACATTATGAACATGTTTTATGAGAAATTCTGACTGCTTGCCACTATTTCATTGAACATTTGTGTGGTTAAGTGGTACAACTTTGAAGTGTCACTTGCATGCACATGCAATTAGTTTTGAACTTCAGTGTTTTTTGTGCTTGCTTGAACATACATGTATTCTGCAACCCTGTTTCCCAAAAAGTTGGTAAGCTGCGAATAATGCAAATAAAAACAGAATGCAATGATGTACAAATCATTTATCCCTGTATTTATTTGAAAATAGTACCAAGATAACATCAGATATGGAAACTGAGGAATTATATTGATTTCGGAAAATGTATTCTCCTTTTTGAATTTGATGCTAGCAACACATAAAAAAAAAAGTTGGGACAGGGGCTTGTTTACCACTATGTTGCATCACCTCTTTTAACAATACTCTGTAAGTGTTTTGGTACTGAGGAGACCAATTGCTGAAGTTTTGAAAGTGAAGTGCTTTCCCGTTGTTGCTTGATATATGATTGCAGCTGCTCAGAAGTTCAGGGTCTCTCCTTTATATTTTTCATTTCATATTGCGCCAAATGTTTTCAATGGGTGACAGGTCTGGACTGCAGGCAGGCCAGTTAAGCCTGCCTGCTGTCCAGACCATTTACTATGGAGCCATGCTGCTGTAATACATGCAGTGTGGTTTAGAATTGTCTTGCAGAAATAAGCAAGGCCTTCCTTGAAAAAGGTGTCATCTGGATTGCAGCATATGTTGCTCCAAATCCTCTATATATTGTTCAGCATTTATAGTGCCTTCACAGATGTGTCACCCATGCCATGTGTAAGCAAGCAAGTTTATTTATATAGCACAATTCATACATAGAAGCAATTCAATGTGCTTTACAAAGATAGAGAAAAAATATAAAAATACAATAGCATAAAAACAAATACTCAAATGAAAACAAAACAACATAATAATAAAACAAAGAATAAGAAATAGAATAAAAATGGGATAAAAACATCGGAAGCAATTAAAGCTATAAGGCTAAATAGTGCAGTTAAGTTTAAGTGCTTTGTCATAGGCGCGTGAAAAGAGAAGTGGGTTTATAAATCTATATGTTAGGTCCACATCTAAGATCTTCTGGTAGTTTATTCCAGTTGTGTGCAGCATAACTGCTAAACACAGCTTGACCATGTTTAGTTTGGACTCTACTAGCTGACCTGAGTTCATGGATCTAAGAGCCCGGCTTAGTTTATATTCTTCAAACATATCAGAAATGTATTTAGAGCCTAAACCATTCAGTGATTTATAAACTAAAAGCACCACTTTAAAATCTATTCTGTCACTGACTGGAAGCCAGTGCAAAGATTTAAGAACCGGAGTGAAGTGCTCTTGGGCCTGGATAACGTTCTAGCAGCAGCATTCTGAATGAGCTGCAGCTGTTTTACAGTCTTTTTGGGGAGTCCAGTTAAGAGGCCATTACAGTAGTAAACCTTACTTGAGATAAAATCATGGATGAGCTTCTATTGGTTTTTTCGGGACACCAAGCCCTTGATTCTGGGTATATTTTTTAGATGATAGAATGCTGTTTTGGTGACTGCTTTGATATGACTGTTAAATGTGAGTCTATGAGAACACTAAGACCATGTGCACTATTGCACCCCCATACCATCACAGATGCTGACTTTTGTGTGTGCTGATAACTATTGTCTGTGAACAATAAGAATGTGTTTTCTTATGTGTTCCTGAGACCATGCGGTGATGTCCACTACAGAATATTTTTTTTAAGATCACGGCCATCCAATATCGGTTTTCGGCCTTGTCCCATGCGTACAGTGATTTCTCCAGATTCTCTGAATCTTTTAATGATATTATGTACCGTAGATGATGACATCCCTAAACTATTGGCAATTGTATGCTGAGAAACGTTATTCTTAAATTGTTGCACTATTTGCCTGTACAGTATTTCACAGAGTGGTCAACCCCTTCCCATCTTTCCTTCTGACAGACTCATCCTCTCTGGGATGCTCTTTTTAATACCCAGTCATGTTACTGACCTGTTGCCACTAAACCTAATTACAGCTTTTTTTGAAACGTGTTTTTTTGGCATCAAATTCAAAGTAGGCATATATATATATATATATATTTATTTATTATTATTATTTATTTTTTTCAAGAAACTATATATTTTCTCAGTTTCAACATTTGATATGTTGTCTTTGTGCTATTTTCTATTGAATATAGGGTTTAAATGATTTGCACTTCTTCACAGCGTCCTAATCTTTTTGGAAATTAGGTCTTATGCCCAGTTGTAGGTGTCAGTGTTAACTCAATTTCCTTTGTTTACTCATGCCATCAAAGGAGAAAGATGATGTGTTAGACCCAGCAGAGGTAGATATAAGTAACCCATACCACCTTGGTCCAGTGAGGTCCCAAACTTGGCAGGAGGAAAAAGAGGAACAAGGGAGATCTAGAGATAGAGAAGATGGAGCCAGTAATGAGAGTGAGAAAGAGCCTGGTTGGGAGAAATGTTATGAGAAGATCTGGATGGAGATGGAGAAAAGGGATGTCATGTCTACCTACAAGAATGTGGCCGCTGAACTGAAAGAAATGTTCGGTGAACTTCCTGCTGAATCTACCTGTGAAGAAATCACAGATGAGGAGTTTTTAGCTCCAACCAGAACAGCAGAGAAAGAGTTTAGTGACGAGGATGGGATGGGGGAGCCGATACGTCCATTGGCCAGGGTGAGAAGGAGTAGTAGCACTATTGTCCTGCTGACTATTCCTGAGCAGAGCGAGTCGGGACTGGATGACTGTTCAACAGAGTCAACTGACAACTACCACTGCGAAAACAAGTCTCAACGATTTGACACTCCTGGGAGTTCCCACCTTTCTCCCAGGGTCGATGACCATGAGATGACAAACCAGCAGTGCAGCTGTGGCAAGAAGCCAGAGAATAGGTTTCCTTTACCTCAACTGTCTGGAGGAATCAGTGGAGAGCAAGGAAACTTTGATTTGGATTATGTATCCAAGACCTTCACAGATGACAATGTAGCCTCAGTGGAACTCAAATCTGACTCTTCATGGAACAAAGTAAAAACCAATGCCATTCCAGACAAAGATACCACTACCGGAGTGCAGACTTCCCCAGAGGGAGCTAGGCCAAGGCTCATTCAGGAAGGTATTGACGATGAGCAGAGCCCTTCCATGTCTGAAGAGGAGCCTGAAATGCTACCCTACCAGTCCCAGCCAACCTCAGTGAGCATTGTGCTCCCCCGAGCTCCCTCGCATCCCTCAGATGAAGAGCTGGAGGAGTACCTGCAGGGGTTCAAGCACAAGGTAGGGATGCTGAAGTTTGTATTCCTGGATTTGGAGAAAGAGAAGGCCCTACTCCAAAAAGAGGTAGAGGATTCTGACTGCTGTCTCTAGTCCCCCCACCTCTTTCTTTCTCTCTGTCTCTCTTCTCTCCACATTCTACCATTCCATCGCCTTATCTATGTCTGTGTGCCAGATGGCCCAAACAGTGCCTGGAAAAAAGGCTGTTTTTTTCATTCACTTTTTCCTTGCGGGTCTTTTTTTCTTTTCTATAATGAATCCAAAAGTCTGCATATAATGTTTCCTTTATAATTTGTAAATTTTTAAGAAGCAAAGTGATGATATTTTTTCTCTCTGCCTCTGTGTACTCCACACACTTCAACCACCGTCAATTCCGTGCAGACTGTGTGTAGTGACATTTTACACCTCTGACCTCATCTGACTGCTATCTTGTCTCATTTCCTTCTTTAAGCTGGTTGATCTTAAAGATCATCATCATCTTCCGCATCATCTTCTGCTTATCCGGGGCCGGGTCGCGGGGGCAGCAGTATAAGCAGAGATGCCCAGACTTCCCTCTCCCTAGACACTTCCTCCAGCTCTTCCGGGGGGACACCGGGGCGTTCCCAGGCCAGCCGGGAGACATAGTCTCTCCAGCGTGTCCTAGGTCTTCCCCGGGGTCTCCTCCCGGTGGGACGGGACCGGAAATCCTACCCAGGAAGGCGTTCCGGAGGCATCCGAAACAGATGCCCAAGCCACCTCAGCTGACCCCTCTCGAGGAGGAGCAGCAGCTCTACTCTGAGCTCCTCCCGGGTGACCAAGCTTCTCACCCTATCTCTAAGGGATCGCCCAGCCACGCTGCGGAGAAAGCTCATTTCGGCCGCCTGTATCCGGGATCTTGTCCTTTCGGTCATGACCCAAAGCTCATGACCATAGGTGAGAGTAGGAACGTAGATTGACCAGTAAATCGAGAGCTTCGCCTTGCGGCTCAGCTCTTTCTTCACCACAACAGATCGATACATCGACCGCATTACTGCAGAAGCTGCACCGATCCGTCTGTCAATCTCCCGTTCCATCCTTCCCTCACTCGTGAACAAGACCCCTAGATACTTAAACTCCACCACTTGAGGCAGGCACTCTCCACCAACCTGAAGTGGGCAAGCCACCCTTTTCCGATTGAAAAGATCAACTCTATAAGTTCCTGCTTGGCTGCCTTGATGTCAGTCACAAACAGACCTCAGGAATTATTTGATATCCTTCCTGTTGTGGTGTATGTTTCCTGGATTTGAACATCACCAAAGCCCCTTCACCCAGCTTCAGAAATGGGCAAGGAGGGGCATCATCTACACATCTTCACTTGTAGTTATTTTTCTGTTTTGTTCTCAGTCTGTGTGTTATGCATGCATGGCATGTTTAAGTCACCTCTGGTCATTCCTGTTTTGTTGATTCTAGCTGGTGTAGTAGGAAGGGAGTTGGCTTGCAGAAAAATCCTAATACTTGTGCACATTTTTGAGTATTCATTTTGATTGCATTACAGCAATTTTCATTAGAATAGAATCAGTGCAAGTCACAGTCCACATGTAAGCATGCTCCATTTCTCTAAAACATCCACAGTCTTTGCTGAGGGCCACTGACTTAAATTGGTCAGAAAATGTTGAATTTTTGGCAAAGGTAAACTGCCGCTTGTCTTTGTCCATAGACGGCTTTTAAAGAGAATATATTCATTTGTAATTTGAAGGAGTTTTAAAGGCTACTAAAAATGTTCTTGTCTAAAGGAGTTGCTATTCAAACTTATCAAAGTTGTTTAAATTAATTTGAAAATGCCAGTCAGCCTTTTATTGCTTTGGTGTCTGCAAAGATCTTTCAGTAAAGCTGCCAGTAACTAACCATCCCAGTAACTAATCTGTAACACTATGGTTGCATGCAAATGGAACCCTATATATTGTATGACTATTACCATGGTTCATGGGGCTCTGGCACTATCTAGCATATAGGGTGGTATTTTGTTGTGAGGTCTCAGGGGAGGGATGACAAAATTACTAATATATAGGCATAGTAGTATCTGCTCCAAAACACATTGCAAAGGCCAACTTAACCTTACCTCTCTCAAAATGTATGTGCCAGGCAAACTCTGCAGACTTGGTGTTTTAGAAATGTGTTCTTTGTTTTTAGGTGGACGAAGGCAAGACAAAGATCAAGGTGGCGGTGCTACAAAACTCCAGTGCTTTGCAGGATGCAGGAGGACCAAAGAATAAACAGTCTAAAAAAAATGCTGAGGAGAAACCTGAGACCACTTTAGAACACCCTGAAGAGTCACTAAGTGTACATGGAGCATTAGAAAGCGAACATCAGCTCAGATTAACAGACAGTATTTCCCAGAGGCACTGGTCCAAAAGTCAAAAAAGGTATGTACAGTATTTCTTTCTTCTTTTTGCATTGCTTTGTGATTGTTCCAGAAAATGAAGGTGAGGGGACAATTAAAACTTGACTGACAATCTAGAGGGCTATTCACATTTGATCAGATTATCTCAATCATCAGCTGTAATTCGATCCTAAAGAACAGCAGTCCCAGGACCAACAATAGTTTCTTCCAAAACTCTGTGAACCCCTCCTCTTGGGTATAAAGAAATATAGTGTATGTACTTCTGCTTTCTTGCTAATCCATCCCCTTCAAGCTGAATTACAGCCCCTGGTTAAGGATGATATATGGAAATTCCCTATCCCATCCTTTACCATTCTGGCAACTACTTGAATGAGACCTCACACTCCTTAGATATTCCCAGCTTTTGGCTCTACAATGTCATGGGGTGTAAAGTTCACCGCTCTCCCTATAGCACTAACAGGGCTGTGGATGACCGACTACAGCAGCAGAAGATGCTTGGGAGAGCTCTAGCCACTGAGGCCACCTTACAGATACCTTGTCTGGGAGAAGGCAAACAAGGCCAAGTCCCGCAGGCAACTAACCATGTTAACGGACGAGACTCCATCTCAGTATTTGACGATAGCACTTTAAGTGACGTGTCGGACAATGATGGAAGGTATATATGCAGTATGCCCTTTATTTTCCTGATGATGTTAATAACTCAGAGAATTAAATTATTTGTGGAGGTGGGATATTGCCTTTTGGCTTCTTTCTTAGTTTATATGCTACCAATTATGTTTTGTTTCTAGTTGTTGGACAGCAAATTTTGAAAGATATACTGCATTTATACCATCGCACTACTACCTAACAACTTGGGCTGCTTGACGTGCACCCATGCACTGAGCTCAAGGCGCATGCATTTGTGAAATTTTTCCAAAAATAACATCTCACCCTTTTCTGTTTGTTTGTTGTTTTCAGGCCTCTATCTGAAGTGCATCATAAGGACAAGGTAAAATAATGAAAATATTTTTTTTGTACATACCAACAAATTCAGCTATTGTTTTCCTGAACATATTATTGGGCCACCAATGCAAAAAAGCCCAGCTTAATGCAAAAAAAAAACAACTTTCTTAACAAATGAAACCATTACTCTATCTGAAATTAGGTGAACATTTTTGATAGAATTTTGTAATCTCAGCAGAAAGCAGCAACTGGAACACACGTCTTCTGAGAAGCACAAAGTTAGACAATTGGCAGTGTTGCCAATTGGGCATTTTCTAACCAAATTTGGCTATTTTCATATACAGCTCTGGAAAAAATTAAGAGACCAGTGCAAAATTATCAGTTTCTCTGGTTTTACTATTCATAGGTATGTGTTTGAGTAAAATGACAATTTTTGTTTTAGTCTATATACTACTGACAACATTACTCCCAAAGCTCAAATAGAAATATGGTCATTTAGAGTATTTATTTGTAGTGCCATCAGGGAATACTGTTACCATGAAAGGGTGCACTTGGTCTGTAACAATGCTCAGGTAGGTAGGTACATGACAAACTTATATCTAAATGAATGGAAGGACCCCAGGTTTCCCAGCAGAACATTGCCCAAAGCAACACACTGTCTCCGCCGGCTTGCCTTCTTCCCATAGTGCATCCTGGTGCCATGTGTTCTCCAGGTAAGTGACGCAAACGCACCCAGCCATCCATGTGATGTAAAAGGAAACGTGGTTCATCAGACCACACCACATTCTTCCATTGCTCAGCAATACAGTTCTGATGCTCACGTGCCTATTGAAGGCACTTTCGGTAGTGGACAGGGGTCAGCATGGGCGCCCTGACTGGTCTGTGTTCTGACACCTTTCTATCAGTACTAGCATTAACTTTTCCAGCAATTTGAGCCACAGTAGCTTGTCTGTTGGATCAGACCACACGTGCATCCATCTTCCTCTTGAACACATTTCAGGGGGTTCAGGTCTGGATGGTCTTGATCTGGTGATTCTTTAAAGTTGTAGAAAATTGTCAGAGCAGAAGGAAGCATGTGTTCTTCCAGGATAACCTTGTACTTGGCTTGATTCATGCATTCTTCACAAAGACAAAATTGCCTAATTCCAGCCTTGCTGAAGCATCCTCACCATATTCTCCACCACATTTCAGAGTGGGTGCGAGACACTGTGGCTTGTAGGCCTCTCTAGGTCTCCGTCTAACCATTAGACGACCAGGTGTTGGGTAAAGCTGAAACTTTTCCTAGTCAGAGATGATGACCTTACTCCATTCCTCTACGATCCAAGCCTTATGGTCTTTTGCAAACTTCAGCCTGGCTCTTCTTTGCTTCTTATTGATGAAGGGCTTTTTTCTAGCTTTGCACAACTTCAGCCCTGCCCCTAGGAGCCTGTTTCAAACCGTCCTGGTTGTGCATTTCACCCCAGCTGCTGTTTGCCATTCTTTTTATAGGTCACTTGATGTCAGCCGATGGTTGTTGAGTGACATTCAAATGAGTTGACAATCATCTCGGTCAGTGGACAGTCGTTTTTGCCCTCTGCCAGTCTGTAGATTTGTTGTCCCCAATGTCTGTTGCTTGACCTTGTTCTTAGGAACCACCATCTTTTTCAGGATGGAAGCAAGCTCACTGTACCCCTCTGCTCACTGTACCACTCTGTCAGTAAAGCCAGAAATGAACCCTTCTTTTCCGCACTCAAAGCTTTTCTTTTCAACTATTTTGTCATGCTGAATATATATTTTTCCAAATTACCTTTGAGTTACTACTGGCACTGTTTTTGCCATCCAGCTGGTCCTATTGCAAGAGGTTCCCCTTATGATGTGCAGTTGACCAGGTTCATAGGAAGAAAAGCTGCCTCAGATCTTGACATTCCCACTACCATGCTTGACTGTTGGGATGAGGTTCTTTTGGAGGTGGGCATTGTCAGGTTTTCACAAAACAAAGGTTTTTAAATTGACCAAAATGGATAATATTGGAATCATCTGTCTTGAGAACAGACTTTCAGAAACCTTCAGGTGGTCTTTGGTAAAGTTAAGACAGGTTTTTGACTGCAGACACTTCTTCCTAGCCACCTTCCCACGAATACCGATTCTATTTAATGTTCTATTTATTGTTAAAGCATGCACATTAACCTGAGATGCAACAAGGGAGTTCTGCAAATCTCTAGATCAGGGGTGGGCAAACTAAGGCCTATGGGCCGAATCAGACCCGCGGGGCAATTCCATACGGCCCGCGGTAGGTAATAAAATGGTTTTGTGGGGAAGTAAAACATAACTATCCAGCCCATTTGGCGTTGACCTTATTATTTTTCTTGTGGCTCCTAGGGATGTTTTGAAAGGGCATCCACTTACAGGCCGAGTCGCTGTCATGTTAAATGCTTTTCTCTCACAGTGGACTGATGGAGCTCAAATCTTTTTGAGGTGGTTGCTTAGCCTTCCCCAAACTGATGTGCTCCAGTGTAGCTCAGTTGGTGAAGGATGGCGCTTGCAAGACCAGGGTTGTGTGTTCAATTCACTACTGAAAGTCACTCCTAATATACCTGCTAAATTACTTAAATGCTCAAATGACGGTTGAGCTCATTTATACATTTTAGGTGCTTAATTTCAAACCTCCTTGTTCAGTTCAAGATGAATGTTTAATTTGGTGTGCAATGTTCCTTGAAGAAAGTGGCATGAGTTTGTTCAAATTTGCTATTACGCATGTGAACTTTGTCTGTGAAAATATTTTGGTCTGTTTCATTTTGCATTGACAGCCCCCAAATGCTGGTGACATGGATATGGCGGAAGAATTTGATGAGCTCACACAGTCATCAGACACAGCCACGTCTGACCTTGAAGACCTCTCATCTGCCTATCGTCACACCTCTTCCATCATCAAACAGCTTGACTTTGCCACTTTAGGTACACATAACCCAAAACTGCAATTTTCCCTTGGAATGAATGCAGAATTAAATTTATATTTAGTGGTGTTGAAATGCCTCAATTGCCAGAAGGCAAGTACGTCTAAATAAATCTCTGCTTAATATCTTACATTATAAATCCACAATGTAGACATTGTAAAATTTTTATCTTTCTGTGATTCTTTGCATTCTGTCTCCACAAAGTGCTTTAGAAAATTAAGTTCCTCCCCTATTACATTTAGCTTTCAAGAACAGTTGAATTGATGAATATTCCAAAGCTTTAACACTACTCTCCTTCACCTTCCATTCCCCACTTACTTTCCTTAGACTCTGTAAGCATGGTAAAGCTGCAGAACATGTTTCACGAGTACGAGCGCACCATCCAGAGGGAGCGGGACCGACAGGGGCGCCTGGTCGACAAGATGTGCCAGCTGGAGGCACAGCAGGTTGAGCTGAGGGACTCTCTGGAAGAAAGCCGTGACAGCAAACAGGCCCTTGATCACCGGCAGCTGGAGCTGGACACAGACCTCAACAACCTCAAGTAAGTTAGAAAGATGAGGTACCTCTGTCTTTACTGTTTGTTTGAGAGTTCCTTCTGAGTGAAAATATCTGTGCGTTTTAATTTTTCTGTACTTGTATTTTTTTTCTGGCTCTCCCATTCTTCTCACGTTTCTTTTTTTATTCTTTCATTTTTTATGTCTCCTTGCTCTTTCTGCTTCTGCTATGCCACTTGGTTCAGATATGGCCTTCTGCTCACTCGGTATTCAACCTTTCTGCCCTGTGCTCTGTAGGTTCCAGCTAAAGCAGGAGCAGGAGAAGCACCGGAATGCCTCAATGCTGTACGAAAAGACCAGGGTGCTGCTACGGAAGAAAGAAGAGGATCTCCGGACTGAGGCAGAGGGAAAGCACAAGGTGGAGCTTGCCTTGAGGAACTTGGAGTTGGAGAAGAGGGCCATCCTTAACAATATGAAACAGGTAACACTTTCTCAGTCTTTCTCTTCGGGCCTTCACTTTTCCTTTCACTTATGGCAATTACATTATGATTATATACCCTGATTATACATACTTTGATGAAAGTTTGTTGACTGAAATTGACTGACTCAAATACATTAAAACGGCATTGATTGTGAGTGTGTGAAGATCCTTGTTCAGTTTCATAGAAATAATAGTCTACAACATCTTGTCTGCAGCCATTCTCACACTTTTAACAGTAAATTTTTAGGCACAGAGCTCTTACGTTGATAAGTAATTATTATTCAACATAGCTTTTGTGTTGCCCTGTAGTTGGAAGAGGACCGTAGTGAGACACAGAAACTGTTGAACCAGGAGCGTGGTGCCCGAGCTCTGTCGGAGACCCTCCTCAATAACAACCTCCGCAAGCAGCAGGAGATCGAGGAGGAGAACCGGAGGACCATCTGCAAGAGCAATGAGGTAAAACACTTTCCTATCCAATTTTGAAAGTCAGGTAGTTATTTAATCAAGTTTTAGATATAGAAGACCTTTTGCAGTGAATGCTAGCGTAGAGTTTTTGATTTATTGAGTAATAACGGCCCTTGTTCGAAATACTTTCCTTAACTGAAATACCAATGTGCTAACTTAAAATGGACCCTAACCTAATACCTACATTTTGGCTTCTGCTCATTTAACTAAACAGTAGAAATGAGAGAATTTATATTTGTAAGTTCTTTAGTGACTCTAAAACGTTTAGAGGCCCTAATCAAATTGTGTTGGACTTTCTTTTCTTGCATTCTCTATTTAATTTGGTCACAATTACTTCACTGTTGCCTAGTGGTCATGGGCCCTTTATGTGTTTAGGCAGAGGCAATTTTAGTTTAGTTGCTCTCATCTGTGTTAATAGCATATCCAGCAAACCGAATTTTATCACAATGTTAAAGACAAACCCTTGACAGTACCAATGTGTTTCAGTAGATGGCATCATACATCTACCATACAGATAGATTATTCAAAAGGTACAATAACAAGTATTGTTTATTTAAACAATTATTTTTTGCTGCCCAATTTGGAATCCAAATCGTCCTTATTCAACCTGTACAGTATACATGTTTCTTGCTGCTGTCAAACACAGTGTCCAATGAGCCTAGGGTCTAAGGCGGTTCCAGCATTCTCATCCAAACTCACGTATTTACCCCTCCCTAATACAAAAAAGCTTAAAAGGTCTGCATATACATACATGCATTCATGCGTACATACATGCATATACAGCTCTGGAAAAAATTAAGAGACCAGTGCAAAATTATCAGTTTCTCTGGTTTTACTATTCATAGGTATGTGTTTGAGTAAAATGACAATTTTTGTTTTAGTCTATATACTACTGACAACATTACTCCCAAAGCTCAAATAGAAATATGGTCATTTAGAGTATTTATTTGTAGTGCCATCAGGGAATACTGTTACCATGAAAGGGTGCACTTGGTCTGTAACAATGCTCAGGTAGGTAGGTACATGACAAACTTATATCTAAATGAATGGAAGGACCCCAGGTTTCCCAGCAGAACATTGCCCAAAGCAACACACTGTCTCCGCCGGCTTGCCTTCTTCCCATAGTGCATCCTGGTGCCATGTGTTCTCCAGGTAAGTGACGCAAACGCACCCAGCCATCCATGTGATGTAAAAGGAAACGTGATTCATCAGACCACACCACGTTCTTCCATTGCTCAGCAATACAGTTCTGATGCTCACGTGCCCATTGAAGGCACTTTCGGTAGTGGACAGGGGTCAGCATGGGCGCCCTGACAGGTCTGTGTTCTGACACCTTTCTATCAGTACTAGCATTAACTTTTCCAGCAATTTGAGCCACAGTAGCTTGTCTGTTGGATCAGACCACACGTGCATCCATCTTCCTCTTGAACACATTTCAGGGGGTTCAGGTCTGGAGATTGGGCTGGCCATGACAGGGTCTTGATCTGGTGATTCTTTAAAGTTGTAGAAAATTGTCAGAGCAGAAGGAAGCATGTGTTCTTCCAGGATAACCTTGTACTTGGCTTGATTCATGCATTCTTCACAAAGACAAATTTGCCTGATTCCAGCCTTGCTGAAGCATCCTCACCATATTCTCCACCTCATTTCAGAGTGGGTGCGAGACACTGTGGCTTGTAGGCCTCTCTAGGTCTCTGTCTAACCATTAGACGACCAGGTGTTGGGTAAAGCTGAAACTTTGCCTAGTCAGAGATGATGACCTTACTCCATTCCTCTACGATCCAAGCCTTATGGTCTTTTGCAAACTTCAGCCTGGCTCTTCTTTGCTTCTTATTGATGAAGGGCTTTTTTCTAGCTTTGCACAACTTCAGCCCTGCCCCTAGGAGCCTGTTTCAAACCGTCCTGGTTGTGCATTTCACCCCAGCTACTGTTTGCCATTCTTTTTATAGGTCACTTGATGTCAGCCTATGGTTGTTGAGTGACATTCAAATGAGTTGACAATCATCTCGGTCAGTGGACAGTCGTTTTTGCCCTCTGCCAGTCTGTAGATTTGTTGTCCCCAATGTCTGTTGCTTGACCTTGTTCTTAGGAACCACCATCTTTTTCAGGATGGAAGCAAGCTCACTGTACCCCTCTGCTCACTGTACCACTCTGTCAGTAAAGCCAGAAATGAACCCTTCTTTTCCGCACTCAAAGCTTTTCTTTTCAACTATTTTGTCATGCTGAATATATATTTTTCCAAATTACCTTTGAGTTACTACTGGCACTGTTTTTGCCATCCAGCTGGTCCTATTGCAAGAGGATCGTGATGCCCACAGCAGTGGTTTTTATACTTTTCCATGTTAAATAAGATTTTGTTCAGGTAATCACCTAATCAGTACCTCATTAAGTAAAATGAGGTGTGCCTGTGATGGAATGTAACAGACAGAATGGAATAGCTGCCATACACGTAGAGATGCGGATTTAAGAAAAATGAGGAGTGGACTCTTAATTTTTTACAGAGCTGTATATTAAAATGTCTGATATATTAAAATGTCATGTCAAATCTAACATTAACATAATACTTTAAAAGTGTTGCGTGTGACCATGGCTGTTGTGTGGTCATTTACTCAGGCCTTGTCTCAGCTAACGGAGGCCACAGACCGGGAAAGAGAGCTGCTGCAGCAGAACTCAGCCCTCCAGGATGACTTGAGCTCCCTGAGGGTTGAGCTGGAACGTTCCCGCTCTCACAGTCGCCAGGAGGAGTCCCGCCTCACAGAGGAGTGTGAAGCCCTCCGAGAGCACCTGGAGGATGCCCGGCGTGACCTCAAGCTCAATGAGGAGGCACTAGCCCAGATGGTCTATCAGTACACCGGCCAGTTGACCACCCTCAAGGCGGAGCTTTCCGTGACATCCACTAGACTAGAACACGAGCGCCAGGCAAGAGAACAGCTAGAAGCCGAAGGTGAGTCAGGGAGGACACGGCTGACGGGTGCTCTCCAGGAGGCAGAAAGATGCCAGGCTGCTCGTGCTGATGCTGAACGGGCTCTTCAACGAGAGCGCGAGGAGCGCCAACGAGCCCAGGACAAGCTTACGGGAGAGACGGCAAACAAACGTGAGGCAGTGGGTGGGCTGTCCCAGAAACTTGCCAAGGCAGAGTCACGCACTAACAGCCTTGAAAATGAGGTGCATCGCCTCACCATGGCTCTCACGGAGACAGAGCACATGGTCACTGCACTGCAGAGGGAAAAGGAAGTGGCTATGGGCAGGTTGAGGGAGCTTGAGGCAGCACTACAAGTGGAGAGGGAGCAGGCAGTGAGAGCATGCGCCCGACAGGAGGCGCTGCAGGAGAGGCTGGCTGTGACGCAAAGTGAAGGCATGCTGATCAGGCAACACCTGGAGGAGGCTCAGAACAAAGGTGCAGTTGAAGCCTTGTATTTATTATGAAATGTTAAAGTCAGTTCAATTCTAGAGACATGGCACACGACATCTACGTAGTAAGAATAAAAAGAAAAAAATGAAGCAAACATAGGAAAACATTTACATAACAAGGTGAACCAGCTGCTATTTTAAAGAGTGTAAAGTGGGGAATATGGACAATATGGGTAGAAATATTCAATAATATAAATATAAGTGTAATATGCCTATGAATGGTCAACATATTCTAATGTACATGGACAGGCATCAGAGCATTTGGAATGTTAATGTGATCAATATGGTCATAGATCAGTGTTGCTGGTAGAGAAGACTTATGGCCTGATGAAAAAGAAAATGGGAGGCTGGAAGTGTGTGCTGTGATGCTGCGTTAGCGTCTACCAGACGGTAGCAGTGTGCATAGACCACAGCCTGGGTGGCTGTGATCTTTGATGTTCCGTGCTTTCATAAGGTATTGTGTATGGTAGATGGCATGATGCGCTCTGCAGACTTCACTTTTAGGCCGTTTTCACTGCCGAGTTCGCTTGTCTGGGCCAGGTGAGGTCATCTTTAATGAACACACCGAGGAAACCTGAAGTCAGAGACTCCACTTCAGCTCTATCGATGTGTGTGGGAGAGTGATCCCCTCCACCGCTTCCTGAAGTCCACGATCATCTCCTTAGTCTTGCAGACGTTGAGAGGGAGGTTGTCCTGGCACCATGTAGCCAGGTTCTATACATCCTCTCTGTAAGCGTTCTCATCATTGTTGAAGATAAGACCCAGGATGGTTGTATTGCCGCAAATATGAGGATGGTGTTGGAACTGGGCGTGGCCACGCAGTCATGCATTAACAGGGAGTACAGGAAGGGTCTGAGTACGCAGCCCTCAGGGGCTCCGATGCTCAGGGTCAATGCAGAGGAGGTGAGGTTGCCCATTCTCACCACCTGGGGTCTGCTTATCAGGAAGTCCAGGATCCAATTGCAAAGGAAGGTGTTAAGTCCCAGAGTCCTGAGCTTAGGAACAAGCTTGGCGGCTTTGTGAAAGTGTTTGGACAGTTGGAATTAAAATTTGAAATGCGTGGCATTTATTTGTCTTGGTACTCATAGCAGAAGGCAATTGCATGTATATTTCAATAGAACCATTTTGTGGACATATTAGTGTAAAAGTTTTCCAAGAACCCTTTTGTTGTAAATGTATTTGAGATGTATGCTTACTGGGTCTATGAGCATGATTGCTGTGAGTTTGCTCATTGATATTCACACTGGATTGGAACCGATAATATAGTCACATTACAATCGAACAGCTCAATGGGTGACGCAAACCTCCTTTAATAAGATGGTGAACTCACCTTTGCCGCCTCCACCAATGTATGAAACCCACGTACAGAGAAAGCGCACCACTCACAGCCAGCATGGTGGAGAATTGATGCAATATGTACACCAGTATTTGGGTGAGGGAGGATGATTAGGTGGCCCTGGATGGAAATTAATGCTGGTTTGAAAGATAAGTTAGGAGACCAACGTTTACCTCCTAAAATGTGCCATTTTTATTTTTGTAGAACAATTTAAAAATTTTATGTACAGGGATGGCAAAGGAGAAGGCTGTGACTGATGCTCAGGAACGCTTTGGTGACCTGCTGGCTAAGCTACGAGCAGATGGCGAGGAGCATGTGCAGCTGGTGGAGGAGAGGAGCAGAGAATTGGCCACAAAAGCGGCAGAGCTCAGAGACCAGGTCTACAAGTTGGAGGAGGAGAAGAACGAAAGGGAGGTAAGATGGAAGAAGGATAGGTGAGAAATACCTCTTGCGATATGCTTCAGGAGGCAAAATCTAATGCAAAGTATCAGGAAGCACTTGGCGTTTTCCTGTCCAAGTAATTCGTTGTCAGTCATTATTCTAAGGGGGGAAGTCTGCATGTTCAAATATAAAAAACAAAAAAGCCCTGGATAACAATCACGTGGCATTTATTTTACTTTAGCATTTTCTATTTAAGTCATTTATCAGTGAATTGTTAAATGGATAATGGTTGTGTGTGGGACAAGATGATAAATCATATTTTAGTTTTCTTTGAAAACTGCTACAGAATGAAGCTACGTTTAGCTAATGTTAGCTGCAAATCAGGGAGCATCTTTTTCTACTTTTTCTACTATATCCCATTACTAAATCACCCCCTGAAGCCCAGAATAATTCAGTGTGTCTGTCTCTGTCACCTTCTGTCTCTGTCGCCCTCTCTCATTACTACAGACCGTTTTGAGGCAGCTGCAGCAAGAACTCGCTGACTCACTTAAGAAACTGTCAATGAGCGAGGCTTCTCTGGAGGTGAACACTCGCTACCGCAATGACCTGGAAGAAGAGAAGGCGCGTCTGCTCAAGGACATGGATCGTCTCAAGGGGAAGGTTGGTGGAGTAGGGTGATGTTCCCCTGCTTAAACTTGAGATCAGGGCAGGTAAACTGATCCTAGAATAGGAGAAACTTCCACCAAGACCAGTAAGCATTATAGGCAAGTTGACTTAGAACAGATATCCTCATTCATGTAATTAATGGGTGGAATTCTAGTAATTGAATCTCCAATACAGGCGCCGTATTAGTAAGTCTAGGACATTGCCAACCCGTGGGTATAGTCTAGTTTAGACTAGTTCTGGATAATGTGGCATTAATCATCTGCTTAGACACACAGTACCACTACCAACAATTCGGTAGTGACAACTAATTGTATTTGATTTACAATTCTGGCTACTTTGCGATGGATGGTAGTCTGGATTCACACGCAGCGTTTCTTTACAGGCTATAGAATCACAGCATAGTTGTGGTTCGAAACCATCTCTCGAGTAGTTTTAGTGATGGCATTTGTAAAGTTGTAGTGGGCATTTAGAGATTTTTATGTATAAGCTTTTGCTTTGTATAAGCTATCAAATGGTTAAACAGTGTCTGGAAATTGACCTACTAGAACAGTGGTTCCCAACCAGGGGTACAAGGACCCCTGGGGGTATCAACAGGGGGTACTTGAGAACACTCATGACAACATAGGCTTACTAGTGAAATGAACATGAGGGGGTAGAAGACCATGGTGCTTGCCTATGGTGCAGCAAAGGGAACTGTACCTCCCTACCTGTGGGCTATGCTTAGACCCTACAACCCGTGTACGCCGATGTGCCACTTCATGTCTTTAGGCCATCCAACCTTCATGGGTGGGCAGCTTCTGCTCAGCCAAGGCAAAGCTCTTCTTGGCACCACCTTGGTGGTACAGTAACTGCAAAAGGTTGGGAAACACTGTACTAGAAGTATGTTGTATTAATGCTTGACCTCACGGGCCTGTTCAGGTGGGTTTGACATTACAGAACGTTCAGATAGAAAGGTACTGTATTTGTTTAATATATATCCAATTGTTTCGATGGCAGAAAAAATTATATTTAGTTCTGTATGTAGGTCTATTGTCCATCAAACAGAAGGGGGAATCATATTAGCCATTCTGTCATATTTCTTTAAAAAATTTGAACATTTTACTTCGTAGCTGGAGGAGAGTGAAGACCAACACGTTCAGGCAGAGCGCCGCATCAACGCCCTAAAAAGCATTCTGAATGAGAAGGATCACGAGGTGGTTACTGCCTCTCGGAAACTGCAGGAGGTGTTGTTGGCCTCAGCTGGCTCAGACAGCATCAGAAAACAGCTGGAGGAGGCGGTGCAGAGGTAAACACATAAAAGCACACAAAAACTTAGCACACACGATGCCTGCTTTGAGGCACAAACACACTTCATAGTTAGTTATACTTACAATTGTGCTCAAAAGTTTGCATACCCTTGGAGAATTGGTAATATACAGTCATGGCAAAAAGTGTTGGCACCCCTGAAATAATTCTTTGTGTGTATTGGAACAAAACAAAAGAAAGAAGGAAAAAAAGCAAATTGGACATAATTGCACACAAAACCCCAAAAATGGGCTGGACTAAATTATTTGGACCACTCTTCCAATACACACAAAGGGAATAAACATGTGTATAGCAAAACATGTGTTAATGCAATTATTCTGCTCTTGCTTTAACAGGTTAGCGTAGCAGATAGCTAACATAAGATCCTTGAAATAAAGACCCAGGAAACCGGAGTAGAGAGGCTTTTAGTATCTTTTATCTGTAAAACTGTGAAAACATAATAATATGGCATTACAAACTGCCCATATACACATATACATGAATATGCAACTTAAGTCTAACATATAGCTATCACCTAGGACAAATAAGCCATTATCATGACTTGTAAGCATTTAAGCTAACTTTAACATGGAGCAATGGCAATCGCGATTAGCATAACCATGAATCTCTATGGAGAAATGCTAATCGCGATTAGCATCTATCAACACAACATACATGTTATGCTAAAATAGACAATACACAAAGATTATATCAAAGTAGTATGCTACTTACAGACTTAGACCTTCAAAAACTACCAAAGACGAAGATGGAAAAGTAACTGCAGCATGTCCTTTCAGTAGAGCTGAGTCAGAAGCAAAACAGGAAACCAACGGCAAGAGAGGAGGGACTACATTTTGAGAACTCAAATGCAATACAACTTTACACCACTAGATGTTTTTAATTCAACACAAAGTGGGGGCAGAACAGCAATACTTTTCTGTGAGAAATACTTGATTTTCTTGAGAAATTCAGGGGTGCCAACACTTTTGGCCATGACTGTATGTACGATTTGTAAAAAAAACATGAGTTAGCAGGCAAAACACTTATTTCTTATGGGATTGACATTCAACTGTAGGTCATAACAGAATGGCACAAACATAAAACAAAGCATGGCAAAAAAGAAAAAAATTACTGACCCCAGTTCAAAAGTCTGCATACCCTTAGTTCTTAATACTGTGTATTGCTCCCTTTAGCATCAATAACAGTGTGCAGTCTTTTGTAATAGTTGTCTTGCATGTGGTATAGCTGCCCATTTGACTTGGCAAAATGCCTCCAGGTCATGCAAAGTCTTTGATCGTCTTGCATGAACCGCATATTTGAGATCTCCCCAGAGTGGCTCGATGAGATTACGGTCAGGAGACTGTAATGGCCACTCCAGAACCTTCAGCTTGTTCTGCTGTAACCACTGGAGGGTCAACTTGGCCTTGTGCTTAGGGTCATTGTCGTGCTGGAAAGTCCCAGAGCCTCCCATGTGCAGCTTTCGTGCAGAAGAATGCTAATTGTCTCCCAGTATTTTCTGATAACATGCTGCATTCATCTTGCCATCAATTTTCACAAGATTCCCTGTTCCTTTAGAGCTCACACACCCCCAAAACACCAGTGAGCCACCACCATGCTTCACAGTGGGCATGGTATTCTGTTGGTTGAAACCAAAAAGCTCTATTTTGGTTTCTCCACTCCAAATTACAGTGTACCTGAAGCTGTGAGGCATGTCAAGTTGTTGTCGTGCATATTGTAACCAGGCTTTTTTGTGGCATTGGTGCAGCTCATTTTTGTTCATGTATCGTCGTATTGTGGTCCTTGAACCACACCGTCTTTTTGCAGAGCAGCCTGTTTTTCTCCTGAGGTTACATGTGTGTTTTTCGTTGTATCCTGAACCATTCTTCTGGCAGTTTTGGCTGAAATCTTTCTTGGTCTACTTCTTAATAAGTGATTGAACAGTACTGACTGTCATTTGCAAGGCTTTGGGTATCCTTCCATCTTTATAAAGTTCCATTACCTTGTTGAGGCAGGTCTTTTGACAGTTCTTTTCTGCTTCCCATGGCTCAGAATCTTGCCTGCTCAGTGCATCCATGTCAACAAGCTCAACAAACTCATTGACTATTTATACACAGACACTAATTGCAATTTAAAAAGCCACAGGTGTGGGAAATTCACCTTAAATTTCCATTTTCACCTGTGTGTCACCTTGTGTGTCTGTAACAAGGCCAAACATTCAAAGGGATGTAAACTTTTGCTCAGGGGCATTTGTGATTTCCGTTATCGTTATGACATAAAAAGGAGTTTAACAACAATCTGATAATAAATGGTTTCATATGATCACTATCTTTAAAAAGTGACTTTTTTGTCAATTGAAGAAGACGAAAGAATCGTGGAAACCCATCCCTTTTTACTGTGCCAGGGGTTGTGATCTATTTCACCCCAAAAAGCATACACGGATGAATACTCCACCAGAAATAGTCGCAATAGATCCGTAAACATAGTTTTTTTGGCTTACCATAACGTAGCTCCTGAAGCTTGTGGCCAGCCTAAGGCACACCTGTGCAATAATCATGCTGTCTAATCAGCATCTTGATATGCCACACCTGTGAGATGGATTATCTCGGCAAAGGAGAAGTGCTCACCAACACAGATTTAGACAGATTTGTGATCAATATTTGAGAGAAATAGGCCTTTTGTGTACATAGAGAGTTTTAGATCTTTGAGTTCAGCTCATGATAAATGGGGCAAAAACAAAAGTGTTTCGTTTATATTTTGTTGGAATGTTTAGATGGAATGTTGAATGCAAATGCATTACATATGACAGTTCTATGTGTGCAGTGGACAATATACAAAATCTACAGGTATTAAGAATAACCTATGTACAAGTGATTGATCCCGAGCTGATTTTGTACGTTTGCCCACTGACAAAGAAATGATCAATCTATAATTTCAATGGTAGGTTTATTTGAACAGTGAGAGACAGAATAACAAAAAAAAATGCATGTCAAAAATGTTATAAATTGATTTGCATTTTTATGAGTGAAATAAGTATTTAATTTCCTAAAATCCACAAGGAGCTCCTTGGTTTCCTTTGCATGGAGGGCCAGGTTGTTAGTGCACCATGCCGCCAGGAACTTGATCTCTTCCCTGTAGACTTGACCTCCTCCTTTCCTTGCGCTTCTAGCAGAAAGCGTGTGGTATTTGATGAATGTAGCCTGCTGCTGCTATTTTAATCAAATATCAAATGGGTCCAAATTATGTTTACAATATAGCATTCATTACAATTTCTGCAAATTTTAGAGCATGTCTAATACTTGAGACTTTGTTTTAAGATTTTGCAGTGGATCTAATGACCTGCATTTACTTCAGAGTAGATATTACAGCAGGAAGGACAGCGTCAGTAGAGTGTATGCAATGTGAGCAGATGAGTGTTTTTGATTCTTCAAAGAGTGGTTCGACTTCTAATGCTATTTATTAGTTTAATGAGTTAAAAGTTTTGTTAGAATCAAACATAGAATCAACTTCATCCCCGTGAGGTTTGCTTGGCTACGATTGGGTCATTGAGATGTGCGTCACATTTTGGTACCAGTAATTTTGTTTGTGATTACCAACTTTGATTGTAAACTGCTGAAACACCACTACCATTGGAGCATTTGTTTTCTGGGTAGAATAATCGCTCATGTTCGAAAACTTTGC
Organism: Esox lucius; assembly: GCF_011004845.1. Lineage (NCBI taxonomy): Eukaryota > Metazoa > Chordata > Actinopteri > Esociformes > Esocidae > Esox > Esox lucius. The sequence goes on from NC_047587.1 coordinate 46,626,199, forward strand.
CAACCTACATTTTTTGACGCATATGCATTGGAAATTATAGCACTGCAGAGAGAGAGTAGAATTACTATGATACTTAATTTGTGCATGTAATTCCTAGTTTTCGAGCAAATGGTTATGATGATGTGGCGCACGTTCGCACACATATGACAGTGTACAATTAGGGTTGACAGCGCCACTTATATACCTTCTACAGAGGATATAAAAAGTATACACACCCCCATTAAAATGCCATGTGTTTGTGATTTAAAAGAATGAGACAAAGATAAATCATGTCAGAACTTTTTCCACCCTTAATGTGACCTATAATGTGAACAATTCAATTGAAGTGACTCTGATTAATCACAAATAAAGTTCAAATCTTCAAGGGGGAAAAATTACAAATAAAAACCTTAAAATAACCTGGTTGCATAAGTGTGCACACCCTCTTATAACTGGGGATGTGGCTGTGTTCAGAATAAACCAATCACATTCAAACTCATGTTCAATCGAGGTCATAACAAACCGGCCATCATTTGAAGTGACTCTGATTAATCACAAGTAAAGTTCAGATGTTCTAGTAGGATTTTCCTGACATTTTCTTAGTTGCATCTCAGAGCAAAAGCCATGATCCGCAGAGAGCTTCCAAAGCATCAGAGGGATCTCATTGTTGAAAGATATCAGTCAGGAGAAGGGTACAAAATAATTTCCAAAGCATTAGATATACCATGGAACACAGTGAAGACCGGCATCATCAAGTGGAGAAAATATGGCACAACAGAGATATTACCAAGAATTGGACGCCCCTCCAAAATGTATGAAAAGACGAGGACAAAACTGGTCAGGGAGGCTTCCAAGAGGCCTACAGCAACATTAAAGGAACTGCAGGAATTTCTGGCAAGTATTGGCTGTGTGCTACATGTGACAACAATCTCCCATATTCTTCACATGGATGGACTATGGGGTAGGGTGGCAAGACGGAAGCCTTTTCTTATAAAGAAAAACATCCTAGCCCGGCTGAAGTTTGCAAAAACAAACATCAAGTCCCCCAAAAGCAAGTGAGAAAATGTGTTATGGTCTGATGAAACCAAGGTTGAACTTTTTGGCCATAATTCCAAAAGGTATGTTGGGCGCAAAAACAACACTGCACATCACCCAAAGAACACCATACCCACTGTGAAGCATGGTGGTGGCAGCAAGATGCTTTTGGGCTGTTTTTTTCCAGCTGGAACCAGGACCTTATTCAGGGTGGAGGGAATTATGAACAGTTCCAAATACCAAGCAATTTTGGCACAGAACCTTCAGGCGTCTGTCAGAAAGTTGAAGATGAAAAGGAAGTTCACCTTTCAACGACCCATGCACACATCCAAATCCACAAAAGCATGGCTTTACCAGAAGAAGATAAACGTTTGGGAATGGACCAGCCAGAGCCCAGACCTGAATCCAATGGAACATCTGTGGGGTGATCTGAAGATGTCCTAGCAATCTGACAGATTTGGAGGGGTTTTGCAAAGAAGAACAGGCAAATATTGCTATGTCAAGATGTGCCATGCTAATAGACTCCTACCCAAAAAGACTGAGTGCTGTAATAAAATCAAAATGTGCTTCAACAAAGTATTGGTTTAAGGGTGTGCACACTTATGCAACCAGGTTATTGTGATTTTTTTTTTTTCCTCAAAGATTTCAGTTTGTTTTTCAATTGAATTGTTCACGCTATAGGTCACATTAAATGGGTGAAACATTCTGACATTATTTATCTTTGTCTCATTCTTTTACATCACAAGAACCTGGCATTTTATATCCACTGTATCATTCAAAATAGTTCAAAACTGTAATATCAATGTTTTGTGTCTGCAGGTTGGAAATTGAGAATGCCAGGCTAGAGGCTGCAGCCAAGCATCAGACCAACAATATCGAGGCACTACAGAAAGATGTCCAAGATGCTGCCATTGTGAGTATAAGAAGTCTGCATCCAAACATTCTCCTCCATGTCAGTTAAATGTGTCTTTGGTTCTTATGCAGTACTGGTACATACTTTAAAATTAGCTTCTATGGTATATAATCAGAATATACATATTTGCATATTGTTTCCTAACCATGACATTAGGTAAGGTTTTGACTGCTATACAGGAAATGTAAATATGAAGATATTCTACTTCAATCAGTAATGAATTTAAAGGAAATCAATCTCTGCACAGGCATCTGAGTCTACAGCAGGAGGGGTTGGTATTTTAGACATTGTAGCTGTAGATGTTTCTTTGCGTTCGTTGTCCTCTATTATCTGGAATATTTCTCTAATATGGACCAATAAATTACTCTCTACATTTTAGCCAATCCTTTACGATTTGGTGGGTCTTTTGTGCACTATTCATACCAGAAATACATTTTAAAAAAACATTGTTGAGTTATTATCAAGATTGTCTTTCAGTTTTCTTCAGGTTGTGTCTGGTTGTTTTTGATTGGTTGTAGTCTATGTACGTCCAAGATCTCTTTATTTTTTCCTATATATCATCTATATATGTGGTTTGTGACCCTTTCTTTCTGTAGTTGCATGGTGGGTTTTTTTCCTTGTGGGATTGGTTCTTTCTTGGGACAGTGTCCTGTTTCGATGAGAAACCACATCACTTGTGGACATGTTGCTTCACCCATCAGGTCAGAAACCGTTTGGAGAACTTTGTGACTGGGCTCCAGAGCAGCAAGATGACCCTGGAGGAGCAACTTAGTCAGGAGGTTTGTTGATTTTTTAACACATGCTTGGTTACCATTTGGATTGTATCTTGATCAGCTGAAGTGGCTGCGACATACAGTACTTTAATTCAAATCAAACATTGCTGTCCCCCACTAAAGCGATTTGCTCCAACTATGTAAAATTACGATTGTCTACATGAAAAACAAACGTTCTGTCACATCAAAAACACAATTGGCTAACCCCAGTCTATTGTTGTACATGCTGCATACATTTCATGGGATTATTGTAAGTTGCGGGTTTTGAAGTTTTCTAACAAGGGTATTTCTTTATTTAAATGTTTTACTATTTTTCCCATTGTAGAATAATACTGAGGACATCAAAACTATGAAACAATACATATGGAATCTTAATGTAGTAACCAAAGAGAGTGTTTAACAATTTGGAATACATTTATGTTTTAGATTTTTCAAAGTAGCCACCCATGGTGGTTACCACATTAGCCGAGATCATTTGTTCAACCAATCTGAATTTCAGAAAGACATGGTGGTTGGAACCAGAAATCTTAAATTGGGACTAAACAGACCAAAGGACAGCTTTCCACTGGTCTCATGTCCATTTCTTGTGTTTCTTGGCCCAAAGAATTGGCGTCTTCTTATTGGTGTTCTTGAGTAATTGTTTCCTTGCAGCAATTCGACCATAAAGGCCTGATTCATGTTGTCTCCTCAGGACAGTTGATGTAGACATTTCTCTGTTACTTGACCCCCTATGAAGCATTTATTTGGGCTGCAGTCTGAGGTGGAGTTAATTACTGATTTCTGAGGTTGGTAATGAACTTATCATCTGCAGCAGAGGTACAGTGGATATAAATCAGTTAAATTTCAGTCTACACAATCAGTAAAAAATTTTGTTAGAATCAAACATATAATCAACATCACCCCCCTGAGGTTAGCTTGGCTACGATTGGGTCATTGAGAAGTGCGTCACATTTTGGTACCAGTAATTATTTTTGTGTTTACTGAATGTAAACTGCTGAAACTGCTGACCAGTCCTCTTCTTTAGCCAGAAGAGGACTGGTCACCCCTCTGAGCCTGGGTCCTCTTTAGGTTTCTTCCTAAAATTCGGCCTTCTTAGGGAGTTTTTCCTAGCCACGGAAATTCAACACTACTGTGGTTTGCTCCTTGGGGTTTAAGGCCGGGTGTCTCTGTAAAGCACTTTGTGACAACTGCTGTTGTAAAAAGGGCTTTATAAATACATTTGATTGATTGAAACACTACTTCCAAGGGAGCATTTGTTTTCTGCGTAGAAAATGTGCGAAAACTTCATTTTAAATTTGCCAACCTACATTTTAAGTTGCATATGCATTCGAAATTATAGCTCTGCAGAGAGAGAGTAGAATTACTATGATACTTAATTTGGCCATGAAATTCCTAGTTTTCGAGCAAATGGTTAGGATGACGTGGCATATTCGTACATCTGACATTTGCCATATATACAATTGTGGGTTGACAGCTCCACTTATCTAACTAGTGGCCAGAAATCTCTGAATGCATCTACAGTGGATATAAAAAGTCTACACACCCCTGTTAAAATGCAATGTTTTTGTGATGTAAAAGAATGAGACAAAGATAAATCATGTCAGAACTTTTTCCACCCTTAATGTGACCTATAATGTGAACAATTCAATTGAAGTGACTCTGATTAATCACAAATAAAGTTCAAATCTTCAAGGGGGAAAAATTACAAATAAAAACCTTAAAATAACCTGGTTGCATAAGTGTGCACACCCTCTTATAACTGGGGATGTGGCTGTGTTCAGAATAAACCAATCACATTCAAACTCATGTTCAATCGAGGTCATTACAAACCGGCCATCATTTGAAGTGACTCTGATTAATCACAAGTAAAGTTCAGGTGTTCTAGTAGGATTTTCCTGACATATTCTTAGTAGCATCTCAGAGCAAAAGCCATGGTCCGCAGAGAGCTTCCAAAGCATCAGAGGGATCTCATTGTTGAAAGATATCAGTCAGGAGAAGGGTACAAAATAATTTCCAAAGCATTAGATATACCATGGAACACAGTGAAGATCGGCATCATCAAGTGGAGAAAATATGGCACAACAGAGACATTACCAAGAACTGGACGCCCCTCCAAAATGTATGAAAAGACTAGAAGAAAACTGGTCATGGAGGCTTCCAAGAGGCCTACAGCAACATTAAAGGAACTGCAGGAATTTCTGGCAAGTCCTAGCTGTGTGCTACATGTGACAACAATCTCCCGTATTCTTCACATGGATGGGCTATGGGGTAGGGTGGCAAGACGGAAGCCTTTTCTTATAAAGAAAAACATCCTAGCCATCTGTCAGAAAGCTGAAGATGAAGTTTCAGCACGACAATGGCCCAAAGCACACATCCAAATCCACAAAAGCATGGCTTCACCAGAAGAAGATTAACATTTTGGATTGGTCCAGAGAGCCCAGACCTGAATCCAATTGAACATCTGTGGGGTGATCTGAAGAGAGCTGTGCACATGTCCTAGCAATCTGACAGATTTGGAGCACTTTTGCAAAGATGAGTGGGCAAATATTGCCATGTCAGGATGTGCCATGCTAATAGACTCATACCCAAAAAGACTGAGTGCTGTAATAAAATCAAAAGGTTTTTCAACAAAGTATTAGTTTAAGGGTGTGCACACTTATGCAACCAGGTTTTTGTGAGTATTTTTTTTTTTTATATTTCCCCCTCAAAGATTTCAGTTTGTTTTTCAATAGAATTGTTCATGTTATAGGTCACATTAAATGTGGAAAAAGTTCTGACATGATCTATCACAAAAACCTTGCATATTAACAGGGGTGTGTAGACTTTTTATATCCAGTGTAACTCTGGGTCTTCCTTTTCTGGATACAAAGGGAGAAATAACAATGATGCTCATCCCACTGACTCACTGCCTGTCAAGCTCAGCAAACACAATTCCTACAGTGAGGCTTGCTGAGGACCAGGATGACTACACTCTCTCCCTAACCACGGCTGACGTGAGGAGAGTTAAAAAAAAAAAAGAAGTGAACCTGCGTAAGTCACCAGGGCCTGATGGCATTCCATGTTGATAAAAACTACGGATTCCATATGAGCGCTACTACATAACGCGCAAAGGACAGGGTGTTGTTCTCATGTAACATTGGCTCAATGACCGTTCATGTAACAAAAAAACAACAGCGTGTATGGAGGAAACCGTGTGGTTGACACGCAAAACTACAGAACTAGAAGACTATTAATCAACAGACAAAAATGTGATTATTGGATGGAAGAGTCTAGAGAAGCTAGTTAGCTAAGCTAGCCAGCTATATGCTATTTGCTCCACTCACCGTTTTCTGCACTCTCAACCGCCTTTCAATTCCTCAGCTTAAAAAATTTTTTTTGTAGCCAAATATTTTTTTTCTGAGGTAATATTTTTTAATTCAGTATATATATTCCATCTTCCATTGAATTAATTGACTTTCATCCACTTGCTAGCAGTAGGCTAAAAAGTATATATTGCGTCATTCTGACTGACTGGGCCCAACCACACTACTACCTCTTTGATTGAGTATTGTAAACGACAAACATGTGAAGGAGCGCTATTCTCTTTTAAATGTCATGGTATATCATATGTTAAACACTTTAGATTGGAATTTTAAAAGTATTTAGAAAAATAACATTTAAATCTATTTATTTTAACCAAAAAAATACAAGTATTCGAATACTAAATACATTTCGGGTATTCGTATATTCGACTATCGGTGCCCATCCCTAACACATACGTGAGGATGCTGTTTGTGGACTACAGCTCTGCATTCAACACTATTGTTCCTAAGCTCAGGACCCTCGGACTTAACGCCTCCCTTTGCAGTTGCATCCTGGACTTCCTGACTGGTAGACCTCAGGTGGTGAGAATGGGCAACCTCACCTCCTCTGCACTGATTCTGAGAACTGGAGCCCCCCAGGGCTGCATACTCAGTTCCCTCCTGTACTCTGTTCACGCATGACTGCGTGGCCACACCTCCAACATCATCCTCAAATTTGCGGACAACACTACCATCCTGGGTCTCATCTCTAACATTGATGAGACCGCTTGCATAGAGGAGGTAAAGAACCTGGCTACATGGTGCCAGGACAACAACCCCTCAACATTTGCAACACAAAAGAGATGATCATGGACTTGAGGGAGTGGCAGAGGGGGGTGTCATGCCCCCATACCCATCGATGAAGCTTAAATGGAGAGTCTCGGAATTCATGTTTCTTTTGCGTTCATCAAAGACAACCTCACTTGGTCCAGACAAGTGAACTCGGCAGTGAAAACTGCCTTAAAACATCTATACTTCCTGAGAAGACTCAATATTTTTTTGGCGTGTCGGTAAAAACTCACAAACGTTTACAGCTTTGAATACATCCTCTCAGGCTGCATTACTGCCTAGTACAGCAGTTGCTCCACTGCCGACCGCAAGTCCCTCCAGAGGGTGGTAAAGTCTGCGGAGCTTGTCATCTGCTGCCATCTCCCCTCCGTGCAAGGAATCTACCATGCCAATGCCTGAGGAAAGCATGAAACATCATCAAAGATCACAGCCACGCAGGCTATGGTCTGTTCATACTGCTGCCGTCTGGTAGATGCTACCGGAGCATCAGGGCACACACTTCAAGGCTAAACATTTTTTTTTTCCTCAGGCCATAAAGGTTCTCAGGCCTAGTCCACACGAACACGGGTATTTTTATAACCGGAGTTTTTTCTCCTCCGTTTAAAAAAAAAAACCCGTCCACACATGCTCGGTTTAAAATAAATCTCTGTCCACATGAAAACACAAAAACGCGCTGTCAAGAGCATGCCACACCAGCAGGCGGCGATATAACCCAAATCGTAAAGTCACCTTGGCCAATCAGAAGCCTAGAAAAAAAGTTATTACCGGTTCCGCTAGACTAACAACATGACGAACAGAGGAAAGGGAGAGTCGTATGTTTGGACTGATGGCGAAGTTGAGATTTTACTTAATGTCACACGTGAATATAAAGTTAACAAAACACATGAAAATGTGGACTGGGAGTCTTGCCAGTCCAAGTATGCCGACATCCTAGCGTTGTTTCTAGAGCATTACCCTGAGACGTCCCAAGAGTTTCCTCATCGTAAAGAGGATATAACCAGGACCATCATCACCAATAAACTTAAGGCGATACGGGTTATACATGTATACATGTTAGAAGCCCTGTTAGCAGCACAGTTGTTATAAGCACGATTTGGGCTACATCCGCCATTGCAAAGAATCGTCAACAAACATCAACAAAGCAGTTAGCGGCGCACAATATGACGTCAAACACAGCGGATAACGGCACACTCTATGACGTCGCAAGGCAAAAAACCCGGTTATACTGTCCACATGACAACACTGTAACCGGCGTTTCTGAAAATGCTCACCCTGGCCGGAGTTTTCAAAAATGTTCGGTTACAGTGCCCTGAAACTGCGTTTTCGTGTGGACGGAAGGCCGAACCGCGTAAAAAAAGTCACGGTTATAAAAATACCCGTGTTCGTGTGGACTAGGCCTCAACCAGCAACAGTGATCCATGATCATACTGATCAAATATTCCAGATGCTCTGATGTCCTTTCAGGTACATTTAATGGGCATCTACCATTCATAAGCATATTGCACTCAAATGTACAGTGGGGAGAACAAGTATTTGATACACTACCAATTTTGCAGGTTTTCCCACATAAAAAGCATCTAGAAGTCTGTCATTTTTATCATAGAAGTCTGTCATTTTTAAGTAATTAATTTGCATTTTATTGCATGACATACAGGTCTGTGAGAGCCGAAATTCTTACTGGTTAGTGGGTGATCAAATACTTATGACATGCAATAAAATGCAAATTAATTATTTAAAAATCATACATAGTGATTTTCTAGATTTTTATTTTAGATTCCATCTCTCACAGTTGAAGTGTACCTATGATAAAAATGACAGACCTCTACATGCTTTGTAAGTAGGAAAACCTGCAAAATCGGCACTGTATCAAATACTTGTTTTCCCCACTGTATCTATAATATCTATAATACTGTTCACACTCCCCATCCTACTTTTTCAAAAATTGCTGCCAGTGTACATTATGTATATTACTGCTAGACTTGCCATATCTAGAATTTCAATACCACTACCAATATTGCTGCTAGTTTCAAGTACAGACGTGCTCAAAATTGTTGGTACCCCTCTACAAAAAATAAAGAATGCACAATTTTCCCTGAAATAACTTGAAACTGACAAAAGTAATTGGCATCCACCATTGTTTATTACATATTTAATAGAAATCAGACTTTGCTTTTTTTATTTTTTATTCAACATAATATTGTAAATAAGAAAACAAATGAAAATGGCATGGACAAAAATGATGGGACCGCTAACCTAATATTCCGTTGCACAACTTTTAGAGGCAATCACTGCAATCAAACGTTTTCTGTAGCTCTCAATGAGACGTCTGCACCTGTTAACAGGTAGTTTGGCCCACTCTTCCTGAGCAAACTGCTCCAGCTGTCTCAGGTTTGATGGGTGCCTTCTCCAGACTGCAAGTTTCAGCTCTTTCCATAGATGTTCGATAGGATTCAGATCAGGACTCATAGAAGGCCACTTCAGAATAGTTCAATGTTTTGTTCTTATCCATTCTTGGGTGCTTTTAGCTGTGTTTTGGGTCATTATCCTGTTGGAGGACCCATGACCTGCGACTGAGACCGAGCTTTCTGACACTGAGCAGTATGTTTCGCTCCAGAATGCCTTATAGTCTTGAGATTTAATTGTGACCTGCACAGATTCAAGGCACCCTATGCCAAGCTCAGCAAAGCAGCCCCAAGTCATAACCGAGACTCCTCCATGTTTCACTGTAGGTATGGTGTTCATTTCTTTGAAAGCTTCATTTTTTCGTCTGTGAACCATAGAGCTGATGTGACTTGCCGAAAAGCTCCTGTTTTGACTCATCTGTCCAAAGGACATTCTCCCAGTAGGATTGTGGCTTGTCAATATGCATTTTAGCAAATTCCAGTCTGGCTTTATTATGTTTTTCTTTGAAAAGTGGAGTCCTCCTGGGTCTTCTTCCATGGACCCCACTTTCGCTCAAAGATGGTGAGATCAGAAACTGACATACCTTCACCTTGGAGTTCAGCTTGCATCTCTTTGGCAGTTATCCTTGGTTCTTTTTCTACCATTCGCACTATCCTTCTGTCCAATCTGGGGTCGATTTTCCTCTTGCGTCCGTACCCAGGGAGGTTGGCTACAGTTCCATGGACCTTAAACTTCTTAATAATATTTGCAACTGTTGTTATAGGGACATCAAGCTGCTTGGAGATGGTCTTGTAGCCTTTACCTTTACCATGCTTGTCTATTATTTTCTTTCTGATCTCCTCAGACAACCCTCTCCTTTGCTTTCTCTGGTCCAAGTTCAGTGTGGTGCACACAATGATACCAAACAGCACAGTGACTACTTTTCTCAATTTTTCTCCATTACTTTTCTTGGTTAGTTTTTTTGGTCTGGCTATATTTCTGCTTATATATTCTTCTTCTTAACTCTCACTACGTAGTTGTGGGGTGCTATGTCACGAGAAGATTCATTGTGATGACGCTGTGTTCGGTGCATTTGACAAATAAACCTTGAAACTTGAAAACTACTTGTGGTGGTCCTCATGAGAGCCATTCATTCATTCATTTCATCATTGGGCTTGATGGTTTTGGCATCTGCACCGTACCTGCCATTTTATGGATTGACTGACCTTAATGTTTTAAAGAATTTATGAACTTTCATTTCTCTTTGCTTATTTGAGATGTTCTTGTCATAATATGGGCTACTACAGTACAGACAATTTCTTCTGTATTCCAACTTTACCTTGTTACCAAACAACTCATTGTCTGAAACACATTAAGAAGTGCCACTTATGAAATGCCACTTATGAACTTTTTTCCATACATTTTGATGTGTTATGCATTTTTGGTTACTTCGTGAATCTAAATGTGTTTCTACAATGTTGAAAATAGTCAAAATAGAGAAACACCCATGAATGGGTAGGTGTGACTGGTATGAGTCCAAACTTTTGAGTGGTATGAGTTCTTTACCTGTTTTGTGCTTTTTAAATTCAGCTTTGCAAGTTCAGAGACAGGGTGCAGTTGAGTTTTTCAAGTGATGATGTTGACCACTTGCATAGATTTTGTGTTTGTAAAGAACATCCCATCCCCCTTCCTCTCTCCTACTCAGGTGCAGAAACAGAGTATGCTGTCCCACAATGCCCAGGACTCTCATACACTGTGGGAGGAGCAGTTGAAGAGCCGTTCAAAATTGGGACTGCGCCTGGCCGAGTTGGAGAAGGAGAAAGCAGATCTCTTTGAACAGGTTATAATTTAAGATGGCCCAGTTCAGAAACAATGTCCACCTTTTCTCCCCGTAATGCTGATTTTACATTGTGAATGATGTCTTTTCTGTCTTTGCAATAGTACCACATTAATTCAGTAGGCCATACTCCTTAGTAAAATATAAACAGAAAAGGGCATGTACGGTTAGTATTAGTCAGTTTGTAGCTAATTATAATTAGTAAAAAAAAATATGATCACTATGTTGTCCATGGCATGCCGTCCTTTCCTGCTGGTCGCAGATGGAACTGGAGAAGAAGAAGGTCAAGAAGATAGCGGAACAAAAGAAGTCTGTAGACAACAGGTTGGACCAGGAGATGAAACGAAACACTGAGCTACAGAAAGAAATGTACAGGTGACAGACCCACCACTTCTCCACAGTATCCTCCATACTGACTGCAGGGCAACTTTGATGTGTACAACCAACACCAAGTACTATTAAAGAGCCCAGTTAGGAATAGACTTAAATTCATCCAAATTCATCCTTGCTTCACCCACCTTCATTATGGTGCCCTGTTTAATGGGTGTAGTGTTATTTAAATGGATCTTGTTGTAACTGTGTGTTTGTGTCCAGTCTAAAGATTTGTGTGTTTGTGACCATAATTGGTGTGACCTGTCAAAGTGTCAGCAGTGTTTCCCTCTTATTGTAATCAGAGCGGCGCTACACCGTTGCTAAATTGTGATGTGCCACCACAGAAAACCTGAATATTTGTATGAAAATATATATTTATTTTTTTACCATGCTGAGCGTAGTTTACCATTATGCGTAGTTTACTATCACACGAGCATCAGAGCAGCAACTTCCTGCACCCTGATGGTCAGTGTATCAACATAGCGAGTGAGGTCAGAGAAACGTAACTAGTTGTGTTTGTGTTGAACTGTCAGTAAGTGGCTGTCACATTGATATAAAGAAGGTAACCATTGTCTTAGTGACAACCAAAGGTAAAGCGATGACACTTAGAACCTTAGTGATGATGAGTTACTGATGACATTAGATGACATTGCGCACAGATACATTTTCAGAAACGATGCCGCCAACAAAGTGGTCCAACTCTGGAAAAAAAAGTAAAACAAAGACTGGGAAAAAGACAAACAACATAAAGTCTGAGTACGTCAAGTATTCGGTAATGACAGTAAAGCTCTGTGCAGATACTGCAAAGCAGTATCTCTGTACCTAGAGTTTCTCATGCCCATCTTACACGTGTTTTCTAGAGTCAACAAGTTGTTCCAACTCGAAACTGGCAATGCTTTCAAAATGCTGGACTGCCTATAGTCATTTTTTCGTACACTTATCTCAAGAGTAATCACATTAAGAGCCATTCCTCCATCCGATTCCAAACAGCCTTGATGTCAATTTGGATGACACAGCCAATCAATTACCCGTGTGTGCTGTATAATATTGCTTTTGGAGAACAGATGCCAGGACTTCTGTCTGGAAGCAGCAAATCAGGTGCAGAATTGGCTCCCAGTGATTCTATCACATAACAAACCCCAGTTAACCGTATCCATGCTGAAAATGTACACAGGTGATCTTGGGGATCTAGATGCACAGTATCAGGCAATCAATTTCCAGGAGTGGAAAACAAAGGATCACTGTCAAGCAGAACAGTTCTAGGTCAAAGTTCTGAACTACAAGGACAGCAGTGGGGAGCAGTGTTTTAAAGATCTGGCCGTGTTTGCGCAGTCCCTTCTCGCAATGCCCATGAGCAATGCCGACGTTGAAAGTTTATTTTCGCAAATGAACCATGTGAAATCCAAACAGCAAAACAGAATCGTCCAGAAGACTCTCAGTAGTATATTGTGCGCTCGCTACGTCCTAAGAAGATTAGGGATTTGCTGCAAGGACTTCGTCAAGCCAGGAGATGTTATAGCGCTTCAATGTTGGGATGTATAGAGATGGAGAGGAGACAAGAGAGACTATGGATAGTGCAAGGGAGGAGAGGGAAGGTAAACGTAATAAAATGTTTTTATAATGTATGAATCTATTATTACAGGCTATAACAAACCAGAAAAGGAACCATGCAAGCCTAGTTTAGCCAGCAATTGAAAGTGATGAATGTTGTTGCCCTCAATGGAGTCAAACCAGGGTCTCCCACATGAGAGGCTATGTCTTTAGCCACTACACAGTAACATCACGTAAACCTTGAATATTTCGCTAGACACCATTAAGCATTGTGTTTAACTGACTAAAGTTCCTTATTAAGTTTACCTCCACCAGAAATAGCATCTATGAACTGTGATTTTGCCACTGGCCATTTTAAAAGCTTATTAGCCAGTAATATTTCGCTAGACACCATTAAGCATTGTGTTTTACTGACTAACGTAGCTTATTAAGTTTACCTCTACCACAAAAAGCATCTATGAACTGTATGGCTTCTGCCACTGGCCATTTTAACAGCTTATTAGCCATTCATGAATGACATTGATACAATAACTATCAATATAGGTGACGATAACTGACATTTTTGTCAAGTGAAAAGACGAGAGAATCGGGTAGCCAGCAAAGTTTTTGTCTATCCTGAACAAATCCTAATGCACAATTCAAAAATCCACCAGAAATAGTCGCAATATAACAGTGACCAGTTTAATTTTAGGCTTCCTATAACATGGCTACTGAAGGTTGTAGCCGGCAATGTTTTTGACTGTCCTGAACAAATCCTAAGGCATAATGTGTTTAGACTGTGACGGGAGTCGAATGCGAGACTGGTTGTTCCATAGTCTGTGTCTCTATCCACTACTCTATTTAATAAGGGGTAGTCAGTCAGTCAGGCATTCACTCTTCTAGGCCGGCTCCACTTACGCGGTCCGACAAAAAAGAAAATTTGACATGATGTCTTGATATTTCAGCGTTTACATATATTTCAATATCTGCATTTTCCATACAGTGGATATAGACCTTTAATCCAATGTATGGCCAAGGCTTCAATTTGGGATTAGGTCTCACCTCTCCAATTTAGCAGCCAAACTCCATATAGAGTTCCCGGTAGCGCTCCAGCTCAGTGTGGGTGGAGTCTCGCAAATTCATGCTGTCTTGCTGTGTGCCCAGCTCACCCTCAAGCTCCCGGATACGCTGCTCCAGAGTCTAGTGCAGGCTTGCTTCACTCGCATCTGATCCAATGCTTTCTGGGATGCAGCCTGAGTCTGAGGGACAGACACCTGTTGTTCCGTAGTCCGCGTCTCTAACCACGCCATTTAACAAGGGGTAGTCAGTCACTCACTCACTCAGAGACATTCGTTCTTCTAGTCCGGCTCCACTTATGCGGTGCAGCAAAAAGCATGACATACTCATATATAGCGTACAAAAAGTTGCTTCATATGGTTATAATTTATTTTATTATAAATATGTTGCTATGTTATGCGCTCCCCCTTATTGACCCTGTCCTCTTATCCTTTTCCATCTCTCCTGTCATATTCGGCTCGCCGGTAATCACAGATGAGTGTCTCCCCTCCTTATACGCTCTGTTGAAAGTCCCTATATTACTTTTTGTAAACAATATTAAAAAAGGGGTGTAGACCGTTCTACACACCTTTTTCAAACCCCATGCAATACGTGGGGGATGTTTTGTCTAGAGTCTGTGCTTCAGTCTTCCCACATCCTCCAGCAGTTGTGACGGTTTGGCTTCCTGTCACTATACCAGGGTGCGGGTGGCAATAAATTCAGACCAGAGACAAGTTCAGGAGATTTGTTCTCAGTGTATTTTCCGTATTTTGTCTTATCTTTTCTTTCTTCAGCCAGTTAGAAACATATTTATGCAGTTCCAGCACACAGCCAGTTAAAGAAATTCAAATAACGATGGCTCTTATGGAGTTTTTCTGTACTCGAAGGATGAATCTAAGAAATCCTTGCCCAGCTCTTCTGTCCCCGGGTTTCCCACCTGTATCAGCATATCACCATAAAACAAAATGCTTGTGTGACAGCCACACCTAAATAGAGGGCACAAGGTGATTAATGGGTACAACTATGAATCAAAGCTTTGATTTCACGCATCAAGCCTTTTGTGTTGTTAATGTCGGCATACAACCCTTAATTTACATCGAGAAATCTACATAGACCAAGGTCTTATTTACAGCTGAGCCCTGTATTAAAACAATAAAAACACAGACAAAATGGATATAAAACATGCATTAAAAAAGCAATGACAATTGATGTAGTATCTAACATTATATTTGTGTATTTGACTATGGATTTTTATTGGTCTACAGACTGCGAACCTTGGTAAAGACTGCTAAGAAGAAACTTCGGGAACAGGATGGACCTGGGTTTGAGTTGGGCTCGCCCATAAGCAGCATGAGAGGGGAGATGGGCCACAGACAGACTGAGGCTGCCATCAGCAGGATGAAAGACAAGGTACTATGCCTAATTGATCAAGAAAAACAAATGATGTGTACCAAATGGCACACTTGAACAGTATTCTCTGTTTTGAGTTCTATATGGGATAGTACTCTTTTTCCATTAAAGGCTTTTCAAATGTCGTTTTCTACTTTATACTTGGTTTTTCCCAAAACATTTAGGGCCCTACATACAGTGGGGAGAACAAGTACTTGATACACTGTACATTTTGCAGGTTTTCCTACTTACAAAGCATGTAGAGGTCTGTAATTTTTTATCATAGGTTGTATGATTTAATAATTAATTTGCATTTTATTGCATGACATAAGTATTTGATCACCTACCAACCAGTAAGAATTCCGGCTCTCACAGACCTGTTAGTTTTTCTTTAAGAAGCCCTCCTGTTCTCCACTCATTACCTGTATTGACTGCACCTGTATGAACTCGTTACTGGTAAAAAAGACACCTGTCCACACACTCAATCAAACAGACTCCAACCTCTCCACAATGGCCAAGACCAGAGAGCTGTGCAAGGACAGGGATAAAATTGTAGACCTGCACAAGGCTGGGAAGGGCTACAGGACAATAGGCAAGCAGCTTGGTGAGAAGGCAACAACTGTTGGCGCAATTATTATAAAATGGAAGAAGTTCAAGATGACGGTCAGTCTCCCTCTGTCTGGGGCTCCATGCAAGATCTCACCTCGTGGGGCATCAATGATCATGAGGTAGGTAAGGGATCAGCCCAGAACTACACGGCAGGACCTAAAATCCTGCAGCGAACGCAGGGTCCCCCTGATCAAGCCAGTGCATGTCCTGTCCCGTCTTAAGATTGCCAATGACCGTCTGGATGATCCAGCGGAGGAATGGAAGAAGGTCAGGTGGTCTGATGAGACAAAAATTTTGCTTTTTGATCTAAACCCCACTCGCCATGTTTGGAGGAAGAAGCATGAGTACAACCCCAAGAACACCATCCCAACCATGAAGCATGGAGGTGGAAACATCATTCTTTAGGGATGCTTTTCTCCAAAGGGGACAGGACGACTGCACCGTATTGAGGGGAGGATGGATGGGGCCATGTATCGCGAGATCTTGGCCAACGACCTCCTTCCCTCAGTAAGATCATTGAAGATGGGTTGTGGCTGGGTCTTCCAGCATGACAACGACCTGAAACACACAGCCAGGGCAACTAAGGAGTGGCTCTATAAGAAGCATCTCAAGGTCCTGGAGTGGCCTAGCCAGTCTCCAGATCTGAACCCAATAGAAAATCTTTGGAGGGAGCTGAAAGTCTGTATTGCTTAGCGACAGCCTCGAAACCTGAAGGATCTTGAGAAGGTCTGTATGGAGGAGTGGGCCAAAATCCCTGCTGCAGTGTGTGCAAACCTGGTCAAGAACTACAGGAAACATATTATCTCTGTAATTGCAAACAAAGGTTTCTGTACCAAATATTAAGTTCTGCTTTTCTGATGTATCAAATACTTATGTCATGCAATAAAATGCAAATTAATCACTTAAAATCATACAATGTGATTTTCTGGATTTTTGTTTTAGATTCCGTCACTCACAGTTGAAGAGTACCTATGATAAAAATGACAGACTTCTACATGCTTTGTAAGTGGGAAAACCTGCAAAATCGGCATTGTATCAAATACTTGTTCTCCCCACTGTACATGTACGTTTGGTGTTGCATTTTTTAGCCATTTAAAAAAAATCAGATTTTAAATATATCTCTTCACACTTCCTGTGTTAGGTGTGTGTTTTGTACCTAATGCACATCATCATTTACACTCATCTGTCAAGTTATATTATCCACTTGGCTCTAATTGACTTTTACAGAAGAATGTTTGAGGAAGAAGGAGGAACAAATAGCCTTCTGGTGTGTAGTTGTAATTATATGCCATTCTCAGAGATTACTTACATTTTTGGCAAATATATGCTAGATGACCAAAAGTTTGTGGACACACCTTTAAGATAATGGATTCCGCTATTTCAAAGAACCCATTGCTAACAAGTGGATAGACAAACATTGCCATTGGTCTCAATGTCCCAGGTGGACGACCTGTCAGTGCAGTTGCAGAAGGAGGCATCACGCTGCAGCCAGCTGGAGAGGGTCAACAAGGAGCTAAAGGAGCAGTTGGTGTCCTTTAAGAACCTGGGCCGTAGCAATGAGCGGCTGGAACGCAGCAAGAAGCATCTGGAGGAAGAGGTGGGTAGTACCAGAGGGTAGAGAAGCAGACATACCAGTAGTCAGAATGATTGTTTGAAATCCCAGAATGGCCAATAAAAAATATCTGGGAAGTGTACTGGAAACTGGGAGGGAGGGCTAGTTTTAGCTCATAACTACTATCCATATTGAATTGGATAGTAGTGTATAGTAGTGTACTCTAAAATGTATACCCCCATAATGTGTACAATGGATACATTTCCTTCAATATCTAAAGTATTCAGTAAGTATTCCCATGATGGATTGAAATGTTCTTCTATTGTTTTGCAGTTGTTGGGCCTGCGACAGCAGGTTGAATTAGGAGTGATTGACCAGAGTCAGGTGGATCATTATCGACGAGAAGCAGAGGAGAGGGCCCGCCAGGAGATCAGGCAAAAACTGGAGGAGGTCAACATCTTCCTACAGGTGAGGGGACACTAGACACACAAACCAGAATTTGGCATTGTTGTGATGCCTTTCTTACATTTCTTGAAATAATGACATTCCTTGAATGACATATTCAAGAAAATGGCTAAATGAAGACTGGTAAAGCCTCTCATCAGTCTTTCCTTTTTAGGTCAATGTTTTCCTCAAAGGGCAAAGTCTTTGCAATGCAAAGGCAATCCCCTTGGGTTTTCAGTATCTGCTGACACTTATTGACAGTTAATCCCTGATTGTTGAAATTTTTAATCCCTGATTGTTGGAATAACCTTTATCTTTTGAGCACCTCCATGGTTTGTGTCCCTCAGACTCAGGCTGCATCCCAGGAAGCATTGGATCAGATTAAAGCTGCCAGCGAAGCAAGCCTGCGCTCGACTCTGGAGCAGCGTATCCGGGAGCTTGAGGGTGAGCTGGGCAGGGCACGCTCCACACAGCAAGACAGCATGAATTTGCGAGACTCCACCCACACTGAGCTGGAGCGCTACCGGGAACTCTATATGGAGGAGTTGCGTCTCCGCAAGAGTTTGGCTGCTAAATTGGAGAGGTGAGACCTAATCCCATATTGAAGCCTTGGCCATACATTGGATATAAGGTCTATATCCACTGTATGGAAAATGCAGATATTGAAAATGCAGATTTTGTATATGTAAACGCTGAAATATCAAGACATCATGTCAGATTATTTTCTTTTTTGTCGGGCCACGTAAGTGGAGCCAGCCTAGAAGAGCGAATGTCTCTTAGTGACTTAGTGAGTGCCTGACTGACTGACTGACTGACTACCCCTAGTGGATAGAGACACGGACTATGGAACAACCAGTCCCGCGTTCGACTCCCGTCACAGTCTAAACACATTATGCTTTAGGATTTGTTCAGGACGGACATAAACATTGCTGGCTACAACCTTCAGTGGCTACATGATAGAAGCTTAAAATAAAAGTGTTAACGACTATTGCAACTATTTCTGGTGGATTTTAGAATTATGCATTAGGATTTGTTCAGCATAGACAAACTTTGCTGGCTACACGATTCTCTCGTTTTTTCACTTGATGAAAAAGTCAGTTATTGTCATCTATATTGATAGTTATTGTATCAATGTCATTCACGAATGGCTAATAAGCTGTTAAAACGGCCAGTGGCAAAAGCCATACAGTTCATAGATGCTATTTGTGGTGGAGGTAAACTTAATAAAAAAAATTTAATCAGTTAAACACAATGCTTAAAGACCTTGCTCGAATCCAGTGCAGGCAACAACATTCATCACTTTCAATTGCGGGGCGGCTGAACAAGGCTTACCTGGTTCCTTTTCATATATATGTATTTTTATTAACCTTAAATAAGATCTTCTGACCAACAATTTTTAAGTGAAAACAAATGGATAATTTCTCAAACAAAAAAATTGTCAGTGTGGATGTAACTTTTGCTTGGATTGTACAAGTGAGTCTGTTTGGAGAGGTCTCTATCAACCCAGCATACCTGGAGCTTACAATTGTATCCCTCCCTTCTTTGCAGAAGAGTTCAAGCTCAGTGAAATTGGGAGGTGATCTCCTATGCACTGCACTCTTAAGGTCTGTCCACAGATTCTCTATAGAATTGCGGTACAGGCTCAAACTTGGCCCCTTCAGGCCATTGGTCTTCCTTTTTAAAGCCACTGCTTGGTTAATTTGACTTTGTGCTTGGGGTTGTTGTCCTGTTGAAAGGTGAAAATCTTCTTTAACTTCAAGTTTCTTGCAGGAGGTAGCAAGGTTTCTGCCAAAATGAACAGACATTTGGAAATTTTTAACCTGACCTGAGCTCTTTTGGTTTTGTGCCCAACATTTATTTTGGAATTAAGGCCAAAGAAATGTATATCAGACCATAACACATTTCCCACTTGGTGTTGGGAGATAAGACGTGTCTTCTTGCGAAATATATACAGCCTTGGATATTATCAGAATATCCATCCTGAACTGTACATTTTAACAATAAGATCTCCTAAGATCTATCACCTCCTTGTGGACCATGGCTCCAGCATAACACCAAGAAACCTTCAAGGAAATCCCAAAAGAAAGTTTGCTTTGAGTTTGTGCTAATCAGAATAACTTCAGTTGTACACTCACCTAAATGATTATTAGGAACACCATACTAATACTGTGTTTGACCCCCTTTCGCCTTCAGAACTGCCTTAATTCTACGTGGCATTGATTCAACAAGGTGCTGAAAGCATTCTTTAGAAATGTTTGCCCATATTGATAGGATAGCATCTTGCAGTTGATGGAGATTTGTGGGATACATATCCAGGGCACGAAGCTCCCGTTCCACCACATCCCAAAGATGCTCCATTGGGTTGAGATCTGGTGACTGTGGGGGCCATTTCAGTACAGTGAACTCATTGTCATGTTCAAGAAACCAATTTGAAATGATTTGAGCTTTGTGACATGGTGCATTATCCTGCTGGAAGTAGCCATCAGAGGATGGGTATATGGTGGTCATAAAGGGATGGACATGGTCAGAAACAATGCTCAGGTAGGCCGTGGCATTTAAACGATGCCCAATTGGCACTAAGGGGCCTAAAGATCCCCCACACCATTACACCACCACCACCAGCCTGCACAGTGGTAACAAGGCATGATGGATCCATGTTCTCATTCTGTTTACGCCAAATTCTGACTCTACCATCTGAATGTCTCAACAGAAATCGAGACTCATCAGACCAGGCAACATTCTTCCAGTCTTCAACTGTCCAATTTTGGGGAGCTGGTGCAAATTGTAGCCTCTTTTTCCTATTTGTATTGGAGATTAGTGGTACCCGGTGGGGTCTTCTGCTGTTGTAGCCCATCCGCCTCAAGGTTGTGTGTGTTGGGGCTTCACAAATGCTTTGCTGCATACCTCGGTTGTAATGAGTGGTCATTTCAGTCAAAGTTGCTCTTCTATCAGCTTGAATCAGTCGGCCCATTCTCCTCTGACCTCTAGCATCAACAAGGCATTTTCGCCCACAGGACTGCCACATACTGGATGTTTTTCCCTTTTCACTGGTGACTGGCTAGGCCACTCCAGGACCTTGAAATGCTTCTTACGAAGCCACTCCTTCGTTGCCCAGGCGGTGTGTTGTGATGGTAATTCCATGTATCGACACTCGGAGTAAGGGACACAGAGACAAAGTTCTCTTGGCACATTCTAACCGTTTTATTAACTATTATGCACATATGAGAGACGCGTCAACCGCTTACACACACATAATCGTCTGAGGAGTCTCTAACTCAAAACATGCACAATCCATATTTATTACAGTGAAAAGGGGTGTGGTAAGATGCTGCTATCTGTCTCATGTCAATCAAACACCTTTGTTCTATCACACAAGTCAAATGCTATCTTCCCCCACCTTATCCGTCCTGCCATAATGTTTACTGTAGTGTTTACCTAAGCTTCACACAAAGGACAGCTCTCCTTACCGCCATAAGTAACTTCTTCATTTCTAAGAGTTCTTACAGCATCTGGACAGACAATAGATGTCCCCTATGCAAATACCAGATCCCCCACATTCCTCTACCTATCTAAACAATGGGACTCAAGTCACCTTTAATCAGTAAGAATACATTATTAAAGACATTTCCACAACAGGTTTTGGGATCATTGTCATGCTGAAAGACCCAGCCACATTTCATCTTTAATGCCCTTGCTGGTGGAAGAAGGTTTTCACTCAAAATCTCACGATACATGGCCCTATTCATTCTTTCCTTTACACGGATCAATCGTCCTGGTCCCTTTGCAGAAAAACACCTCCAAAGTATAATGTTTCCACCCCCATGCTTCACAGTAGGTATGGTGTTCTTTGGATGCAACTCAGCATTCTTTCTCCTCCAAACACGACAAGTTGAGTTCTTACCAAAAAGTTCTATTTTGGTTTCATCTGACCATATAACATTCTCCCCATCCTCTTCTGGACCATCCAAATGCTCTCTAGCAAACCTGAGACGGGCCTGGACATGTACTGGCTTAAGCAGGGGGACACGTCTGGCACTGCAGGATTTGAGTCCCTGGCGGCGTAGTGTGTTACAGATGGTAGCCTTTGTTACTTTGGTCCCAGCTCTCTGCAGGTCATTCACTAGGTCCCCACATGTGGTTCTGGGATTTTTGCTCACCGTTCTTGTGATCATTTTGACCCCACGGGGTGAGATCTTGCGTGGAGCCCCGGATCGAGGGAGATTATCTGTGGTCTTGTACGTCTTCCATTTTCTTATAATTGCTCCCACAGTTGATTTCTTCACACCAAGCTGCTTACCTATTGCAGATTCAGTCTACCCAGCCTGGTGCAGGTCTACAATTTGGTTTCTGGTGTCCTTTGACAGCTCTTTGGTCTTGGCCATAGTGGAGTTTGGAGTGTGACTGTTTGAGGTTGTGGACAGGTGTCTTTTATACTGATAACAAGTTCAAACAGGTGCCATTAATACAGGTAACGAGTGGAGGACCGAGGAGCCTCTCAAAGAAGTTGTTACAGGTCTGTGAGAGCCAGAAATCTTGCTTGTTTGTAGGTGACCAAATACCTATTTTACCAAGGAATTTACCATGGTAACATTTACTGTAATTGAAATCTGTGGTTAGGTTTAGGTTTCATTTGGCAAGAATAGTAAAGATTGAAGGCTTTCTATTCTGTCTGGCACTGTTTTAACATTCATGGGATTCATAGTGTCTGGCACTATTTTGGCAAATTTAAACTCTATATTCAGTAGGAAATAGTACAAAGATAACTGGGAAAGGTTTTTGTCTTTGGAAAAATACATGCCCATTTTGAACTTATAATAATTATGTAGTGTAGACATCACACTGGAATTCCCCAGGTTGTGACAACCAGTGAAACAGTGTTAAAGGGCCATAGATATTAGCAAGCAAAAACATCTTCTATTCTGATTTGATCTAAGCCTCCGTTAGCATTGTGCGATTGAGCAAGGCCAGTCGCTGAAGACTAACAGCTAGCCATGGGTGGTCAACAAAACAGAGCATGAGCATAGCATGAATTTAGTTAGTGATCGTAGATAAGACAAAAGGCAAGTGATCACAAGGCCTACAATCACTGCAGTGTGCCTCTACCTTTAGTTGCAAACAAAGATATCCTCCACCGAGCCTGTCAAGATGCAAGGTTTGAGTTATTACCATATTGCTAAAACCTGTCTAATTCCCAAAGATTTACACATACAAATTTTGTGCATAGAGTTTAGGATGTCAAGATTGGTTAAGAGAGAAGGAAAGATAATACAGGTTGTGTTCATTAAGTTCCAAATGGATGTCTTTTCCGATGACATATTTTTTTTTTTTATGATTTCAGTTGTGTGCCCTAATGAACTCAAACATTGTGTAGCTCTGTCACCAACAAAGAGGGCATGTAATTGTTTCAAGCTTAAAGGGATAGATTGCCAGAATGACAAAATTACTAATTTCTTCCCTTCCTTTTCTGCCCTGTAGACTACTTTTAAGGTAAGGACATGTCACATTTTAATTTAGGCAAACTATCCCTTTAACTGCTTGGTGGTTATATGTGTTTAGATTGGGTGTGTCATGATAGCTCTGAATGTATTGTAGAGTTATAGTTTATTGGTGTGTGTTGTGGGCCATTGCTATAGTGTCATTTGTCTATAAATGGAGGATGTTCAAAACAGAAATATTTCTAAATTCAATCTATATGTTTTGTTTTTGCTATTCCATTCCAGTGTCTGTTACATTCCAACACAGGCACATATCATTTTGCTTAATGAGGTACTGATTAGGTGATTACCTGAACCAAATTTAATTTAACCAGGAAATGTATAAAAAACACTACTGTGGTCATCATTAACTTTTTGAAATAGGACCAGCTGCATGGCAAAAACAGTGCCAGTAGTACCTCAAAGGTAATAAAAAAAAAATAATCAGCTTGACAAAACAGTTGTAAAGAAAAGCTTTGAGTGAGGAAAAGAAGGCTTCAGTTCTGGCTTTACTGGCAAAGGGATACAGTGAGCGTCAGATTGCTTCCATCCTGAAAGTTTCAAAGATGGCGATTCATAAGAACAAGGTCAAGCAACAGACATTGGGGACAACAAAGCTACAGACTGGCAGACGGCGAAAACGGTCCACTGACCGAGATGATTGTCAACTCTTTCGAATGTCACTCAATAACCATAGGATGACATCAAGTGACCTACAAGAAAAATGTTAAACAGCAGCTGGGCCTCAGACTGTTCGAAACAGGCTCTTAGGGGCAGGGCTGAAGTCGTGCAAAGTCAGAAATAAGCCCTTCATCAATGAGACACAAAGAAGAGCCAGGCTGAAGTTTGCAAATGACCATACAGATTGGACCGTAGAGGAATAGAGTAAGGTCATCTTCGCTGACGAGGCAAATTTTCTGCTTTGCCCAACACCTGGTCATCTAATGGTTAGACGGAGACCTTGAGAGGCCTACAAGCCACAATGTCTCACACCCACTGTGAAATTTAGTGGAGGATCAGTGATGATCTGGGGATGCTTCAGCAAGGCTAGAATCGGGGCAGATTTGTCTTTGTGAAGGACGCATGAATAAAGCCAAGTACAAGGTTTCCCTGGAAGAACACCTGCGTCCTTATGCTCTGATAATGTTCCCTAACTCTGAGAATTGGTTTTTCAAGCAGGGTAATGCTCTATGCCACACAGCCAGGTCAATGCAGGTGTGATTGGATGACCACCACATCAAGAACCTGTCATGGCCAGCCCAATCTCTAGACCTGAACCCCATTGAAAACCTCTGGGATTCGATCAAGAGGAAGATGGATGGTCACAAGCCATCAAACAAAGCCGAGCTTCTTGAATTTTTGTGCCAGGAGTGGCATAAAGTCACCCGACAGCAATGTGTCAGACTGGTAGAGAGCGTGCCAAGACGCCTGAAAGCTGTGATAAAAAATTTGGGTTATTCCACCAAATATTGATTTCTGAACTCTTCCTAAGTTAAAACATTAGTATTTTGTTGTTGAAAAATGAATATGAATTTGTTTTCTTTGCATTATTTGAGGTATGAAAACAATACATTATTTTTGGTTATTTTGATCAGTTGTCATTTTCTACAAATAAATACAAACCCGATTCCAAAAAAGTTGGGACACTGTACAATTGTGAATAAAAACAGAATGCAATGATGTGGAAGTTTCAAATTTCAATATTTTATTCAGAATACAACATGGATGACATATCAAATGTTTAAACTGAACAAATGTATCACTTTAAGGGACAAATAAGTTGATTTTAAATTTCATGGCATCAACACATCTCAAAAAAGTTGGGACAAGGCCGTGTTTACCACTGTGTGGCATCCCCTCTTCTTTTTATAACAGACTGCAAACGTCTTGTTTAAACCCATGTTTTCTATGGGTGAAAGATCTGGACTGCAGGCTAGCCATTTCAGTACCCGGATCCTTCTTCTACGCAGCCATGACATTGTAATTGATGCAGTATGTGGTCTGGCATTGTCAAGTTGGAAAATGCAAGGTCTTCCCTGAAAGAGACGACGTCTGGATGGGAGCATATGTTGTTCTAGAACTTGGATATAACTGTCAGCATTGATGGTGCCTTTCCAGATGTGTAGGCTGCCCATGCCACACGCACTCATGCAACCCCATACCATCAGAGATGCAGGCTTCTGAACTGAGCGCTGATAACAACTTGGGTTGTCCTTGTCCTCTTTAGTCCGGATAACATGGCGTCCCAGTTTTCCAAAATGAACTTCAAATTTTGATTCGTCTGACCACAGAACACTTTTCCACTTTGCCACAGATCCTTGGCCCAGAGAAAACGCCTGCGCTTCTGGATCCTGTTTAGATACGGCTTCTTTTTTGACCTATAGAGTTTTATAGGTCAAACGGCGAATGGCATGGTGGATTGTGTTCACCGACAATGTTTTCTGGAAGTATTCCTGAGCCCATGTTGTGATTTCCATTACAGTATCATTCCTGTATGTGATGCAGTGCCGTCTGAGGGCCCGAAGATCACGGGCATCCAGTATGGTTTTCTGGACTTGACCCTTACGCACAGAGATGTTCCAGATTCTCTGAATCTTTGGATGATATTATGCACTGTAGATGATGATAACTTCAAACTCTTTTTCTCTGAGAAACTCCTTTCTGATATTGCTCCACTATTTTTCGCCGCAGCATTGGGGGAATTGGTGATCCTCTGCCCATCTTGACTTCTGAGCGACACTGCCACTCTGAGAGGCTCTTTTTATACCCAATCATGTTGTCAATTGACATAAGTTGCAAATTGGTCCTCCAGCTTTTCCTTATCTGTACATTTAACTTTTCCAGCCTCTTATTGCTACCTGTCCCAACTTTTTTGGAATGTGTAGCTCTCATGAAATCCAAAATGAGCCAATATTTGGCATGACATTACAAAATGTCTCATTTTCAACATTTTTGAGATTTGTAATTTATTCCATTCCTTTTTTACACACAATTTGTACAGTGTCCCAACTTTTTTGGAATCGGGTTTGTACTATATAACAATGACAATATTTTTATTTGGAATTTGGGAGTAATGTTGTCAGAAGTTTATAGAATAAAACAAAACTTTTCATTTTACTCAAATACATACCTCTGAGTTAGAGGTAAAATCTGGAAAAACTGATAATTTTGCAGTGGTCTCAATTTTTTCCGTAGCTGTATATGTCTAAATGCTTATATAATGAGTATTTGAAGCACATTTATGGCAAAATGTACTCTTGTTTTTTGCCAACAAAGGTTCTGATGTTCAGCTGTATTCTGGAAACATTTTTGAACTTTTGTTTGAAATTCTGGCTTGAGTATTCCTTGGATTTTTGTTGATACATTTCTAGAATTGTGCAACCTCACACCTCTCTGACGAATTCATTCATCTATGCATTTGCCCATTCAGGTCCAATGAAAGACTGGCTGAAGCCAATGCCAAATTGTTGAATGAGCGGCACCGCAGCAAGTCCCTAATTGCCAGCAGCATTGTCAACGGCAGTTTGGGAGGGCCTTCGCACCTGGAAATGGGCTCCCTGGGGTCTGTCAGCGCCTACGGAGCCACGCTTGGTCCTCCCAATAGAAACATTGGAGGGCCCATTAAGTCACTCGGAGATGGGGTCCAGAGCAGCAGAGTGGAAACCTACCTGGCGAAGGTGAGCCAGCTGTTTCTGATTGTATGTTGCCTGACCTCTGAATGGTGTAGACTCCACCTTGCCTTGATTTCTTGTTTCTGGAATATTGTTTAAACTTGATGTAACTTTTTATTTGTGTGGAAATGTTACATGGGGTTACTGTGTTTTTAGATTGCTTTGGTATTCTTTTGAAAATGACTTTAACATTTACTATCTCCACGTTGTTGTTATTGGGAGTCAGCACTGTTTGTGCACATAACATTTTCAATGTTATTCTATTATATGCTGGCAAATCAATACAGTTAGATCCGGAAATAATTGGACACAGATACGTTTTGTTATTTTGGTTGTGACGGTTAAATAATGAATATATGCTTAAAGTGTGGCCTCTTTGCTTTAATTTGACGGTATTCACTTTCAAATTGGAGGAAGGGTACAACACAGCGTCATCCTGTACTATGAAATTTTTATGACATGGCACCCGACAAACTGCGTAGTTAGAGTTAAGAAAAAATATATCTAGACAGAAAATAATAATAAAATAAAGCAACAATATACATTACACTGTACATTTAAAAAATAGTGCTGTCACCTAGCAGCAATCTGGGTAGAATGTTGAACATTTAGATATGGCAAGTATGGCAGTAATATACAGTGGGGCAAAAAAGTATTTAGTCAGCCAACAATTGTGCAAGTTCTCCCACTTAAAAAGATGAGAGAAGCCTGTAATTTTCATCATAGGTACACTCAACTATTAGAGACAAAATGAGGAAAAATGTATCCAGAAAATCACATTTTAGGATTTTTTTATGAATTTATTGGTAAATTCCTCTGTAAAATAAGTATTTGGTCACCTACAAACAAGCAAGATTTCTGGCTCTCACAGACCTGTAACTTCTTCTTTAAGAGGCTCCTCTGTCCTCCACTCATTACCTGTATTAATGGCACCTGTTTGAACTTGTTATCAGTATAAAAGACACCTGTCCACAACCTCAAACAGTCACACTCCAAACTCCACTATGGCCAAGACTAAAGAGCTGTCAAAGGACAGCAGAAACCAAATTGTAGACAGGCACCAGGCTGGGTAGACTGAATCTGCAATAGGTAAGCAGCTTGGTGTGAAGAAATCCACTGTGGGAAATCAACTGTGGGAGCTATTATAAGAAAATGGAAGACATACAAGACCACTGATAATCTCCCTCGATCCAGGGCAAGATCTCACCCCATGGGGTCAAAATTATCACAAGAATGGTGAGCAAAAATCCCAGAACCACGCGGGGGCACCTAGTGAATGACCTGCAGAGAGCTGGGACCAAAGTAACAAAGGCTACCATCTGTAACACACTACGCCGCCAGGGACTGGAATGCTGAGTTGCATCCAAAGAACACCATACCTACTGTGAAGCATGGGGTTGGAAACATCATGCTTTGGGGCTGTTTTTCTGCAAAGGGACCAGGACGACTGATCCGTGTAAAGGAAAGAATGAATGGGGCCATGTATCGTGAGATTTTGAGTGAAAACCTCCTTCCATCAGCAAGGGCATTGAAGATGAAACGTGGCTGGGTCTTTCAGCATGACAATGATCCCAAACACACTGCCTGGGCAATGAAGGAGTGGCTTCGTAAGAAGCATTTCAAGGTCCTGGAGTGGCCTAGCCAGTCATCAGATCTCAACCCCATTGAAAGTCTGTGTTGCCCAGCGACAGCCCCAAAACATCACTGCTCTAGAGGAGATCTGCATGGAGGAATGGGCTAAAATACCAGCAACAGTGGGTGAAAACCTTGTGAAGACTTACAGAAAATGTTTGACCTCTGTCATTGCCAACAAAGGGTATATAACAAAGTATTGAGATTAACTTTTGTTATTGACCAAATACTTATTTTCCACCATAATTTATCATTAAATTCATTAAAAATCTTACAATGTGATTTTCTGGATTTGTTTTTCTCATTTTGTCTCTCATAGTTGAAGTGTACCTATGATGAAAATTAAAGGCCTCTCTCATCTTTTTAAGTGGGAGAACTTGCACTATTGGTGGCTGACTAAATACTTTTTTGCCCCTCTGTAGAGCTGTGCACCTCCACAGGCAGAACCTTGCCGCATCATCCAAAAACACTGAAATAAGAGGAAGAGCAAATGGAAAATGTGTCTCACAACAAATGGACATTTTTTCTTTTGTGGTGTTTTGTCCCTTTCTCCATGACCTGTTTGGAGAAATCTCAAAGTTGAGTCTTTTGCTTCAGAAGAACTAATTTATTCTTCCTCAGGCTATAGCATCTATTGATACCTGTGTATGTACAATCAAGGGAATGAAGAACAAACCAGTGAGGAATGCAAATTTGGAGGAATTTCTCCATCACACAAACTTTAACAGCATGAGAATGTGGTGCACCAGGACAATGCTCAAAGAGAAAAACAAAATAGAAGGCAGAAAAAGGCAGCCTCATCTGACAACATGGGCATTTCCTTTCAGAACATATCACTTAAAGGCTGTGGCCTCTCGGGTTTCAGTGAAGAACTAAACCACCTCATTAAAGAAACTCTAGACATTACAGTTAAGGAACTGAAATTATGAGAGACAAGGTTTGAAATGATGAGAGACAACACACAGCACAAAAAATGGCTTTGGGCAGAGATTATTCAATGCTTCTGTCTTTTGTCATGATTCCTGGCCAGACTACGTCCATACTTACCGAGAAAATGAAATTGACACGCTGCTGAGATCGTATCAAGGCATCTTGCTGAAAAATTGATGTGACATTAGTGCTGTACGGGTAGAATGGAGATGCACACAGTCTTCATTGGTGTTCTTCGTTATTATTTAGTTTTTGATAAATTACATAAGAAGCTGAATCTTTGAAAATTCAGACAATTAATTGACAAATGATAGGCTGTGTCTGATATGTTGTTTCTCTCCTAATGAAAAACCGTAATGTGTAATACTTTTGTAGAATTATCAGGGATATTGTTTGTATTATGTTACCCTAATAATTCATTTGTTGAATAATTAAGGATATTTTTAAGGAATAATTAAGGAATCATATTTTATTTTGCTAATAATTATTTTGTGTAATAAAATGGATGAATTACATAAAAAGCTGAATATTCTGTATAAATAAGAGAAAATCTGACCGATGCAAGGCTATGTTTCATATATTGTTTCTCTCTTAATAAAAACAGTAATTTTATGGATTAAATTTGATTACTAAGCCTAGAGGTAAAAGGATTTGGGACATGCTGCTACCATATTTTTCAACATTACACCTCTTCATCCTCATCTTAAGTTCATTCAAATTCAACCAAGGCTCTGATCTTTTATCTGGGGGTATCACCCATTCATCCATTGTTGTCATTCGTTTAGTGAGGGGTGATAAGTGCCTGGGTACCGATTAAGGCCTGTCTGGGTACCAACGCAAAGTGGTGTGTGCTTTCTAGTGGATTAGGTTGAGTATGGAGTAAAAAAAGGTAAATTGTTTCTAAATAGTTTTCAGTTTGTGAGTTTAGAATTCTGATGGCGGCAGACATATTTACACCTAATACACCTATTTAGGAAAAATCATAAAAGGAAGAGGTTGTAGCTTTCAAAATAATAGATTTATTTTAATTACAAACTCAAACCCTAATTGGCTTAGGAATTTTAAGGTTCTAGTGTTAATGCCTTACTAATGCTCTGCTTTCTATTCTGAGTGCTCTCTTTGGTCTCTTCTTACTAAACCTGTATATCACTATAACTTTCTGTTCTGTATCACATCTATTCTTCTCTATTCTTCGTCACATGTCCCTTCCATTTCTTCTTTAGTTCTTTTGTAGTACTACTTTGTGCCTAACCTCTTGGATTTCTCACTCCTTCAGCTTCTAGCTCAAAAGTCTGTCTCTCACCTGTCCTGTCTTCAGCCAGACTCATGACCAGGTGTGTAGTTGTGTGGTAGCTAACTGCCTAGTCATCTACCTCTGCTGCCCTTTGATTTCCCCTTCCACCGCACCTTTCCACTCACATTCCTATTGGCCCATGTTTGCCTCAATCAATTGTTTTTGGAGCATGTTAGGGTATGTTTGAAACTGCTTCCGATTCAAGCGTTAAAATGTCAGGGCCCTATTCATTTTCAATGAAGGGCAGCGAATTAGACGAGGGGTACTGGTTGGCGATGCATAAGTTAAATTAAAGATACAATTTTTGCCACATTATAGTTCCTGTCAACTAGTGCAGTCTCATTCAGTTTGGCAAATATTACATTTCTGACAGCGGAACAATGGCAGATACAGAAGAGATATGACTCTATATTCTACTTGTCAGAGAGAAATGTATGGCTGTAACCATGCCTGTCTTGGTGTCACAGATGACAAACATGATTTTGCATATTACAGTAGAATTCAAAGATGGTCGAAATCAGTGACAAATTTAAAATGGTGGAAATCTGTGACAAATTCCTCAAAACCCTTCTCTGAATTTCTTGGAACCCATTTGTGATCATAGTGTGGTTCAGTAACATATCCTGTAATTCCCTGTTTATAACTGCACCGTGTATAAACCACACCATTCATTTTATAACTTTTTGTGTATACAAACCCAAGTATTAACCTCACAATATATAAACCGCATTTGCCTAAAGAATTGAACTTTCGCAAAACCCCTCCTCCAAATGGTCCTTGTCCAATCCTACCTAAGGAACCGGTCACTACTTGAAGAAGGTCTGCCAAGCTTTTGTTGTTAATGGTGAAACTGTGTTTTCGCTACGGCACCTGCTGCAAATCCGACTGCAGATACCCAAAAGGTTTAGAGGGGGGAGTCATTTACAGTGACACCTCTTGGGGTTGTGAAATGCTTTAGTCAATATTTATACATAATTATTAGACAACAATGTTATCTAATGCTCACATTATAGTTATTTGTGCTAACATGACTATACAACTTACTTGCTGCTACTATGTTAGCTAGATAGCTAACCCTGATATTAGCTTGTTACGTTGGGGCACTCGTAGACTTAACTTTAACAGGCGACTTTCCGCTGAATTTTATAGGATGATGTTGACAGATAAGAGTTCAATAATAGCTATAAACAGAACTTACCGAGCGGTGCAAGAGCATGACTGGTCAACAAGTCTGTGCTGGTCACATTTGAGTTCATGGGGTTTCTCATTCTTTGATTGAGATCTGTCTGCTTGTTTCAATTAGTGTCCCCTTCCTTGTTTATCAGAATGTTGTAAAAATATCCTTCCACTGAATATTGTAATCCCTCAATTGCATATTGCAATGCCTTGATCTGGAGTATATCGTGGAGTTATTCCTCCAAAACGAATCACATGCACTGACTGGTAATATGTTACTCCGTGCTTGGATGTTTACAGTAGTTGCTGCTTACAAAGAAGCACAGCTTGACAGGCGTAGCAACCGTAACTAAGATAGGCTGGGCTTTTGCGAAAGGTCAATTATGACTCGTACATACATTGGACATTAATATTAAACATCTGTTTTATATTTTTAATTTGTTGTAGAATAAAATACATTTTTGAAAACTGTAACACTAATTGTATCATATTTGCTACATAAGTAGCTGTGGTTGAAAATGTTTTCAAAATGTGTATAAGCTGCAGTTTATCAGCGGGAAAATACGCTAACTGTTGGTTTGGGATCATTTTTACTTCAGTAGCCCATTTCTGTTAATTTCATTTCCTTTTTACAGATTTTTGTGAAGTGAATAATATGCTTAATTCTGAACAATGATATTCTTGTGACATGGCACGCGACATCTACAGTGGGGCAAAAAAGTATTTAGTCAGCCACCTATTGTGCAAGTTCTCCCACTTAAAAAGATGAGAGGCCTGTAATTTTCATCATAGGTACACTTCTACTATGAGAGACAAAATGAGAAAAAAAATACAGAAAATCACATTGTATGATTTTAATGAATTTATTGGTAAATTCCTCTGTAAAATAAGTATTTGGTCACCTACAAACAAGCAAGATTTCTGGCTCTCACAGACCTGTAACTTCTTCTTTAAGAGGCTCCTCTGTCCTCCACTCGTTACCTGTATTAATGGCACCTGTTTGAACTTGTTATCAGTATAAAAGACACCTGTCCACAACCTCAAACAGTCACACTCCAAACTCCACTATGGCCAAGACCAAAGAGCTGTCAAAGGACACCAGAAACAAAATTGTAGACCTGCACCAGGCTGGGTAGACTGAATCTGCAGTAGGTAAGCAGCTTGGTGTGAAGAAATCAACTGTGGGAGCAATTATAAGAAAATGGAAGACATACAAGACCACTGATAATCTCCCTCGATCCGGGGCTCCACGCAAGATCTCACCCCATGGGGTCAAAATGATCACAAGAACGGTGAGCAAAAATCCCAGAACCACACGGGGGGACCTAGTGAATGACCTGCAGAGAGCTGGGGCCAAAGTAACAAAGGCTACCATCAGTAACACACTATGACGCCAGGGACTCAAATCATGCAGTGCCAGACGTGTCCCCCTGCTTAAGCCAGTACCAGGCCTGTCTGAGGTTTGCTAGAGAGTATTTGGATGGTCCAGAAGAGGATTGGGAGATTGTCATATGGTCAGATGAAACCAAAATAGAACTTTTTGGTAAAAACTCAACTCGTCGTGTTTGGAGGAGAAAGAATGCAGAGTTGCATCCAAAGAACACCATACCTACTGTGAAGCGTGGGGGTGGAAACATCATGCTTTGGGGCTGTTTTTCTGCAAAGGGCCCAGGACGACTGATCTGTGTAAAGGAAAGAATGAATGGGGCCATGTATCGTGAGATTTTGAGTGAAAACCTCCTTCCATCAGCAAGGGCATTCAAGATGAAATGTGGCTGGGTCTTTCAGCATGACAATGATCCCAAACACACAGCCCAGGCAACGAAGGAGTGGCTTTGTAAGAAGCATTTCAAGGTCCTGGAGTGGCCTAGCCAGTCACCAGATCTCAACCCCATTGAAAGTCTGTGTTGCCCAGCGACAGCCCCAAAACATCACTGCTCTAGAGGAGATCTGCATGGAGGAATGGGCCAAAATACCAGCAACAGTGTGTGAAAACCTTATGAAGACTTACAGAAAACGTTTGACCTCTGTCATTGCCACCAAAGGGTATATAACAAAGTATTGAGATGAGCTTTTGTTATTGACCAAATACTTATTTTCCACCATAATTTACCAATAAATTCATTAAAAATCCTACAATGTGATTTTCTGGATTTCTTTTCCTCATTTTGTCTCTCATAGTTTAAGTGTACCTATGATGAAATTTACAGTCCTCTCATCTTTTTGAGTGGGAGAATTTGCACTATTGGTGGCTGACTAAATACTTTTTTGCCCCACTGTACATGGTAATTAAGACATATATGTAACAAAATAACAAAAATATACATAACAATAGTGACTAGAAGCAATTATAGTGAATATGGACAGTATGAATATAAATCTTAAATATAATACGTTTTGTGTTGTAGTGCCTATAAATGGATACATTGTATCTTCAACATCTACCATTTCACATAAACCGATCAGCCATAAAATTATGACCACCTGCCTAATATTGTGTAGGTCCCCGTTTGCCGCCAAAACAGCCCTGACCCGTCGAGGTATGGATTCCACTAGACCTCTGTAGGTGTTGTGACGTCATGAGAGGCTACACAGCTCTTAGCGGGACTGTTCAATTAGTACGAGGACACAAAGCTCAAGTATGAACAAGGATTTTATTATAGTTCTAAGGGATTAACAGAAACAGCGTGTCAAATTCAAAAAGGTAACTCAGGGTCAGGTCTACCTTCAACAGAAAACTTAAATGACGCCTCTTCTTGGCGGTAATCCTGATTTCCTCAGGTAAGTAAACAGTCTTTTCAACCTTACTTTACTGGGTGTCCTAGCCTAAGGCTATTCCAGTTGTAAGTCCTTCTAATGTCTAGTGGTGTTTCCAGCCTTCCGTTTTCCTCACTGGATACGATACTGGAGCGGTCTGGTCCTTCCCAGAACGCACAACCCGCAGCTTGTCTCCCAACAAAACCCCTCTCCCACTAACAGTGTCTCTAGTCCTTAAAACCCTTCAGGTCATCAAACCCTGATCAGTCTCAGGTGTGCGGGATTGCCATGTTTTGACGGGTGGAGTTCCCGACTCCACCAGCAGATAGAGCCATCGCTGCTCATGGTTGTAGCCATCTCAGGGGGATGTAGCACCCTTCCACGACACAGCCTCTCGTGTCATCACACATCCTTCCCCTCGAGACCGACGTCCTCGTCGGGGCGAAGGAGACGAGAAAGGCGTCCCGCCTGGAGAGGGCGTCCGCATTGCTGTGGCGCTTGCCCGCTCTGTGGAGAACAGTAAAGTTAAATGCCTGTAAGCTCAAAAACCACCTGGTAACTCTGCTGTTGGTTTCCCTGTTCCTGGCCATCCACTGCAGAGGGGCATGATCAGACACCACTGTAAAACGCCGGCCCAGGAGGTAGAACCGCAGGGATTCCAGTGCCCAGGTAACAGCAAGGCATTCCTTTTCCACAGTGGAGTAGTTCTTCTCTCTTGGGAGTAGCTTCTTGCTTATATAGAGAACGGGATGTTCCTCCCCGTCATGTTCCTGGGCGAGTACCGCACCCAGCCCCACCTCTGAAGCATCCGCCTGGACAGTGAATTCTTTCTTGAAGTCTGGCGCCACCAGGACCGGACTGGAGCACAGAGCCCGCTTCAAGTTGACAAATGCTGCCTCCGCCGCCGGGTTCCACCTCACCATCCGTGAGTGGCGTTTGGTTGTCAGCTCTGTCAAAGGTGTAGCTATGGTAGCAAAATCCGTAATAAAACGTCTGTAGTAGCCAGCTAGGCCCAAAAATGACCTCACCTGTTTCTTGGTGATGGGCTGTGGCCAGTCCTGTATGGCCCGCAACTTGGCTTCCTGAGGCTTGACCAACCCTCGTCCAATGGTGTATCCCAGGTAGTTCGTCTCGCTGAAGGCCAGCCTGCACTTTTTTGGATTCGCGGTGAGCCCCGCTTCCCTGAGCGAATCAATCACAGCTTGCACTCGTGGTATGTGGCTGGCCCAATCCGGACTGTGTATGACCACATCATCCAAATAGGCTGCTGCGTACCTCTTGTGGGGAGCAAGGACTCGATCCATCAAACGTTGGAACGTGGCAGGGGCTCCGTGGAGACCAAATGGGAGCCGGGTATACTGGTAGAGCCCCTCCGGTGTAGCAAAGGCAGTCTTCTTCAACGCCGGGGTCAGGGGCACCTGCCAGTAGCCTTTAGTGAGGTCAAGAGTGGTTAGGAAGCGAGCCTGCCCTAAGGAGTCTATCAAATCATCTACCCGAGGCATTGGGTATGCATCAAATTCAGACACTTCATTCAACTTCCGAAAATCATTACAAAACCGTACAGACCCGTCTGGTTTGGGGGCCAGCACAATGGGACTTGCCCAGGCGCTTTGGGACTCTTCGATCACTCCCAGCTCCAGCATCTTCCTTACCTCCTCCTGAATAGCCACTTTACGAGCCTCCGGCACACGGTACGGGCGCTGGTTTACCGATTTGCCAGGCACAGTGCGGATCTCGTGTTGGATTACCTCCGTGTGCCCGGAGAGGGAGGAGAAAACATCTTGGTTACGGTCCACCAGTTCCAGGGCCATCTGTCGTTGATGTGGGGACAGGCTTGGACCCACTTGAACCTCTTCTCGCACCGGTTCCTTGGACTCTGTGGGGGGTAGACAACTGAACAGCACCTCCCTGGCGTGCCACTTCTTTAAGAGGTTAACGTGATAAATCTGCTCAGGTTTTCTTTTATCCGGTTGCCTCACCTTGTAGTTTACCTCTCCCACCCGTTCGATGACCTCATATGGCCCTTGCCAGGTTGCCAGGAATTTACACTCCACGGTTGGCACCAGGACCAGCACTCTGTCCCCTGGCTTAAACTCTCTGGGTTGAGCAGATCGGTTGTAGGAGGCTTGCTGTTGCTGTTGAGTGGTCTCCATGTGTTCCCCCATCATGGGATAGATGGTCTTCATTCTCTCCCTCATGGCCCCGATATGCTCGATCAAGGTCCGCTGTTGGCATGGCTGCTCTTCCCAGGCCTCCTTGGCGATGTCCAGCAGTCCTCTGGGTCTGTAGGAAAGCAGGAGCTCAAAGGGTGAAAAACCAGTAGAAGACTGAGGTACCTCTCTTACTGCGAAAAGTAGGTATGGTAGAAGCTGATCCCAGTTGCGCCCATCTTCTCCAACGGCCTTCCGCAGCATGGATGTTAGTGTTTTGTTGAAAAGTTCGACTAACCCATCCGTCTGGGGGTGGTAGACTGAGGTTCTCAGCTGTTTGATCTTCAGTAAAGCACAAAGTTCTTTCATCACCCTGGACATAAATGGAGTCCCTTGGTCCGTCAAAATCTCCTTTGGGATTCCCAGACTAGTTGAGAGAAGGAACAGCTCTTTGGCGATTTGTCTGGATGTGGCCTTCCTCAGCGGGATTCCCTCAGGGTATCGGGATGCATAGTCCAGGATGACCAGAATGTACTGATGCCCCCTGGCACTTTTCGGTAAGGGTCCAACTATGTCCAATCCAATCCTCTCAAAAGGAGTTCCGATAATTGGCAAGGGAATGAGCGGGTTTCTATACGTGGGCTTTGGCACCACCTGCTGACATTCCGGGCAACTACGACAGTAATTCTCTATCTCTCTGTGTACGCCTGGCCAAAAGAAGCGTTGCAGGGTTCTTTCCTTAGTCTTCTCAGCCCCTACGTGGGCCCCCAGGGGGTGCGAGTGTGCTAGGTTAAGTACGGTGGCCCGATAGGGCTGTGGTACGAGGAGCTGTTCATGCACTTCATCATTTTTCTTTACTATCTGATACCCCAGCCCCCGGCACACTGCGAAATGGGGGTAAGTAGGGCTTGTCCTATCCCCTAGCACTACTCCCTCTAACACCTGTACATTTCTTAAAGCATTTGTGAGAGTGGGGTCTTGTAACTGGGCCGTACCATACTGGCCTGTGAGAGGGGGCAGTCCTCTGGTGCCTTGGAGGTCTTCCTCACTGGAGATCGGACCACTTTCTTGGGCCTGGTTCTCTCCTCCCGTGTCTGGACCAGTCTCTGTGTCAGCCTGGGCAGCTGTCAACCCTGCAAGAGCACAGGCGGGAGTGCGTGAGGGTTTCTGAGGGTTTCACTTGAGTATTCTCAGGATGTGTCCTACCTCTCCGCTTCCGGGGTACTCGGCAGTGGGCATAGGCTCATCCGCCGGTTTCCCACACTGCCAGGAGATGTGTCCCATCTCCCCACACCGGTAACACACCCGGGTTTCGCTTTCCCGGTGTAGTTTCCCCGGACCCGGCTGGTTTCTGGCTCCCCCTGGAGCCCGGAAAGCTCCTGAAGTGGCTGGGTTGGACACGTTGGGGTTCTTTGGATGGGTTCCTCCTGTCGGTGGCGGAAACGGACTCCTGGGTTCTTTTCTCGAAGCCCGCAGCATCTCTGTGGTGGCTTGGTACTTTTCCACCGCTTCCACGGTTAGATCGGCCATGGTCAAGGCCTGTTGACTGATGAACCGTTTCGCCTCATAAGGCAGTAACGATCCACCACAATGGCCTCCACTACCGCAGGCGCCGGGTTCTTCTCTGGTTCCAGCCATTTCCGCGTGAT
The DNA here is from genome assembly GCF_011004845.1 of Esox lucius. Classification (NCBI taxonomy): domain Eukaryota; kingdom Metazoa; phylum Chordata; class Actinopteri; order Esociformes; family Esocidae; genus Esox; species Esox lucius. The sequence continues at coordinate 46,664,933 of NC_047587.1, forward strand.
CCGGACCAGTTTGTGCATCTGCGCACGGGGAGGATGGCCTGGTTGGAAGGTCCAGCTGTGGAAGCGCTGGGCCATACCAAACTTGGTGAGCCCACTTCTGCTGAGGACATCCGTCTTCAGGACATCATAGTCAGTCACCTGGTCAGGGCCCAGGTCCCGAACAGCATTCAGCGATTCCCCCGTTAGGAAAGGGGCTAACAGTCCCACCCACTGTTCCCTGGGCCAGGCTTCCCTAGTGGCCGTAGCTTCAAAGGCATGCAGGTACGCCTCAACGTCATCCGTGGCCCCCATCTTGGATATAAAGTCACTCGCCTGTATTGGGCGGACCTTCCGGGCAGCCATCTGTTTCTGCAGCTGCAATTCCTCTGCCTTCAGAAGGTTGGCTCTCTTTTGCTCCTCCAAGAGAGCCGCATTCGCTTGCATCTGGGCTTGCTGGCCCGCAATAAGGTTTTTCAGAATCTCCTCCATGTCGTTATGTAAGGGGTCTATGGCCAATTTGGAAAAGCGGATAATCAACGTTTCAGTATCCTCCTCAGACATGCACTATGTAACGCTTGAGCAGTGCCCGCATCCTCCACCATATGTGACGTCATGAGAGGCTACACAGCTCTTAGCGGGACTGTTCAATTAGTGCGAGGACACAAAGCTCAAGTATGAACAAGGATTTTATTTTAGTTCTAAGGGATTAACAGAAACAGCGTGTCAAATTCAAAAAGGTAACTCAAGGTCAGGTCTACCTTCAACAGAAAACTTAAATGACGCCTCTTCTTGGCGGTAATCCTGATTTCCTCAGGTAAGTAAACAGTCTTTTCAACCTTACTTTACTGGGTGTCCTAGCCCAAGGCTATTCCAGTTGTAAGTCCTTCTAATGTCTGGTGGTGTTTCCAGCCTTCCGTTTTCCTCACTGGATACGATACTGGAGCGGTCTGGTCCTTCCCAGAACGCACAACCCGCAGCTTGTCTCCCAACAAAACCCCTCTCCCACTAACAGTGTCTCTAGTCCTTAAAACCCTTCAGGTCATCAAACCCTGATCAGTCTCAGGTGTGCGGGAATGCCATGTTTTGACGGGTGGAGTTCCCGACTCCACCAGCAGATAGAGCCATCGCTGCTCATGGTTGTAGCCATCTCAGGGGGATGTAGCACCCTTCCAGGTCACAGTGTGCTGTGGTATCTGGCTCCAAGATGTTAGCAGCAGATCCTTTAAGTCCTGTAAGTTGTGAGGTGGGGCTTCCATGGATCGGATTTGTTTGTCCAGCACATCCCACAGATCTGGGGAATTTGGAGGCCAAGTTATCACCTTGAACTCGCTGTTGTGATCCTCAAACCATTCCTGAACCATTTTTGCTTTGTGGCAGGGCGCATTATCCTGCTGAAAGAGGCCAATGCCATCAGGGAATACCGTTCCCATGAAAGGGTGCACATGGTCTACAACAATGCTTAGGTAGGTGGTACGTGTCAGTGACATCCACATGAATGGCAGGACCCAAGGTTTCCCAGCAGAACATTGCACAAAGCATCACACTGCTTCCGCCGGCTTGTCTCCTTTCCATAATGCTTCCTGGTGCCACGTGTTCTCCAGGTAAGCGATGCACACGCACCCGGCCATCCATGTGATGTAAAAGGAAACGTGGTACATCAGACGAGGCCACATTCTTCCATCGCTCCATGGTCCAGTTCTGATGCTCACATGCCCATTGTAGGCGTTTTCGGCTGTGGACAGACCTGACTGGTCTGCGGCTACGCAGTCCCATAAGCAACAAACTGCAAATCCACTGTGGGTTTTGGAGATACTCTGACCCAATCGTCTAGTCATCACAATTTCGCACTTGTCAAAGTTGCTCAGATCCTTACTCTTGGACATTTTTCCTGCATCTTACACATCGACTTTGTGGAGAGAATGTTCACTTGCTGCCTAATATATCCCACCCACTGACAGGTGCCATGATAACGAGATTATCAGTGTTATTCACTTCACCTGTCAGTGGTCATAATGTTATGGCTGATGGGTGTATGTTTTGTTAATTTACAGTAAACTCTGGGCTTTCACTGCACTTCGCAGTGACAAATATATTTTAGAGGATATCTTTTGCCGGGAATAAATTACTTTTCAAGAAAATACACATTTAAAGGCTATCATTCAGTGTGAAACTATTCAGTGTGACAAATATGCAATAAAAGGAAATCATGGATACTTTTCACATTACCTATCAGGTAAAATAACAGTGAAGTTATACACCTTCCAGGACAGAGGTCTGAAAAAAATGCTACACATGCATGTATGACGCAGCAGGAATTTCTTGATACTTGTGTAAATTGTGATGGTAAATCCATCGATCGACACTCTAAAAGGAGTAAGAAACAGAGGCACAATTAAAAGTTTATTAATTAATTGCAAATAAGAGAGACGCGTCAAACGCTAACAAACATAATCGTCCGAGGAGTCTCTAACTCAATACAGGTCAATTATCAGTATATAAGGGAGGAAAAGGGGTGTGGTAAGATGCTGTCCATCTGTCTTATGTCAATACAACTCATTCCCTTTGTTCTATCACATGTCCTAGGTTTCAAACAAGTCACATGTTGTCCTCCTTATCTGGGTATCCTCCTCAACCCTTGAGGGGGACCTAAAGCACCTGGACAACCTACAGATTTATTATTTACTATAATCTACTGTTACCAATCAAAAATGCCCCCTAGGACAAATACCAGATCTCTCTCTAACACATTCATTTTCACATCCAAACAAAGGGACTCAGTCCTTTAATCAGTAAGAATGCATCAGGTTTCAGAATTTACACCACAAAATATATAATTGTATTTCCATATTATGTGAATGTTATTTAAATTACATTTTTGTTATGACAATTGTTGTAGTCAACATAGGCTATAAAAAATGAATAGAAAACACAGACTGAACAAACATGGCAATAACCCAGTATCAACAAAAAACAACATTAAAACCAAGCACATAAAGACAAAGCATGACAGCTTTCTTTGTTAAAACATGGGCCTGGTAGCAGACAATATAAAAGAACAAATACAGTAGGGCACAAATGTTTAGATAATAGGCAAAGACAACAATTGGACAACATGGCAGTTGGTGAATAGACACATCACATGAAGCAGTTACATGTCTCTTTTAAAGTGGATGTGGTAACAAACATTTAATAGTTTTCTGTTAATCATTTAATATTCTTCTGTAGTCGATTCCAGTCAGTACCTGCGGCAAACTGAACAGAGGAACAACCCCAGATTTTGGTTAAGGGATTTTTGACTGAGTGTGTCTAGCAAAGCAGTTTCTAGGCTATCTGTGGAGAAGGTTTGCTGTAGACATCTCAGATAGGGAGTGAGACCTTAGAGTACAGTGCGGAGAACAAGTATTTGATACACTGCCAATTTTGCAGGCATCATAGGTTCTCTTCAACTGTGAGTGACGGAATCTAAAACAAAAATCCAGAAAATCACTTTGGGATCAAATGTGTCATGCAATAAAATGCAAATTAATTATTTAAAAATCATACAATGTGATTTTCTGGAATTTTGTTTTTGATTCCGTCTCTCACAATTGAAGTCTCTCACAGTTGAAGAAGAAAAAAATTACTTTTCAATAAAATACACATTTAAAGGCTATCATTCAGTGTGATAAATATGCAATAAAAAGAAATCATGGAAGTGGGGGTAAATACATTTTCACATTACTTATCAGGTAAAATAACAGTGAAGTTATACACCTTCCAGGACAGAGGTCTGAAAAAAATGCTACACATGCATGTGTTGGGCCTTACGACACCCCTCTGACGCAGCAAGAATTTCTTGATACTAGTGTAAATTGTGATGGTAATTCCATCGATCATGTCTAGCAAAGCAGTTGCTAGGCTATCTGTGGAGAAAGTTTGCTGTATACATCTCAGATAGGGAGTGAGACCTTAGAGGGTTTCTAAATTTGCTTTAACCAGTGGATCTTGTATTGGGTATATAGTGATTGACATTATATGGAGTTGTATCATAAATGCCTTTCAACAGTAGATTCAGACATTGACAACTTTTCAGTTTGTCTAGTGTAATTGAATTAGTGTTTTTTTTTTTTGCTTATAAATCTTTGGTTTCTAAATATTCTTAGGCAGTGCATTGCTTTCAAGTTGTGGGGTGTTAATTGCAGTATGTTTTCTGACTTTCATCAAGCACCTTTTGCCAACATGTTCACTTGCACTAAATAACAAATAGATTTGTATATTTTATTTGTTTGTCCTGTCATTTCATAAGCATGAATAATGCTTATCTCCCATCAGATGGCATCATTACGTATTTTATGTAACATTGAAGCATACCCCTTATAAAAAATAATAATATACAGATGTATATAATCATGTTTGAAAGCTAACTGCACAGATTGTGGCTTACTGCAATATTTGCTTTCTCTAATTTTTTAGGTGCAAAATGAATTAGAGAGAAACATATCAAAGGAGTTGGACCATGGTAAGTGTTATAAAGAAACATGATAAGGTTAACCTGTATAATTTCAAATGCGGGATATATAGAGAATATTTTGAAAAATTGATGCTATTTTTTGTATACAGTGGGGAGAACAAGTATTTGATACACTGCCAATTTTGCAGGATTCCCACTTACAAAGCATGTAGAAGTCTGTAATTTTTATCATAGGTACTCTTCAACTGTGAGTGACAGAATCTAAAACAAAAATCCAGAAAATCACATTGTGATCAAATACTTTTGTCATGCAATAAAATGCAAATTAATTATTTAAAAATCATGATTTTCTGGAATTTTGTGTATCAAATACTTGTTATCCCCACTGTATACACTCAATACATTGCACCATGCTTGCTTCATGTTTTGTCTGGTTCTCTTTTTTTTACAAATTAATTAGAAACGCAAAATTTTTATATATTTTGCTTTTGCCTTGTGTGTGTAATTGTTCTATTCATATTTCAAACACCATTTATCAGTGACTTCAGGTGCTTCCAATCTCAGTCGTCAGGTTCTATAGCAAATCAGCAGTTTCTACCAATGTACACAATTCCAATCAAAGAAAAGCAAACAATTAATTTACAGATTATAACAATTAATGTAATAATGTATGAATGAATGGCCATGTAGAGTAACTGAAAACATCGGGCAAGGCTATTTATGAATTGTGTCCATTCTCACATTGTATGAACATATCAGTAGATGAATTTGCTTACCACTACAAAAGTCAGGCTGGGTCTTTGATAAAATAGTGGGGCTCTAACACGTTAATATAGTAAATATAGAGTATATTTTACAAAATGTATAAACTCCCTTTGTGGTGCATGTTATGACTTAAAAGGTCCTAGAGGTTTGGCACATTAATTTAAAGCATTTGCTTATGTTTTTCTATAAGGTGCATCATCTGCTGCGGAAACATAATTTTTATAAATGCCTCTCTTCGTTTCTGTTTATTTTAACCATTGGGCATTGGGTGTTACATGCTTACATTTAGTAAATATATAACGTATTTAAAGCGTTTGTTTGTTCATTCAGTTAAAATTGTATCTAATATTAGTGGCAAAACACATTAACAATATAAGATAACCTCTTTATTTTGTACCTGTTACCTTTGCAATTATAACAAAAAAATGCTATTTGCATGTTATACCACAGCTTTTAACCAATCAGGATTCAAACCTGTTTAGAATACATTACATGATGCCATAGAAAAGACAGCTCTCTCACTAACTCACTCTTGTCTCCAGCCACAGCAGAGCTGGAGGGTTCAGCCAGAGTGCCTCCGGTAGGCTCTGCATCGGGCTCCCCTATAAGCCTGGGTATGGGTCTCAGTGTGGCGCAGGACCCGGTGATCAGGGCCACCCAGCAGTACTTGGAGGTTCTTAAGAAGAACTATATGATCTAAAGAAAGCACAGCTGCCAGAACTCGCTGCCTTGTTCATTGAATTATTGGGAACAATAGCCGTTCACTTTACCATGACCTGGGTGGTGTTCATTAGGGCACAGACATGGAGGAGTCCATCCGGAAGAGTCACAGATATTCCCTTCTTTTTCTGTAATTTTTTTTATGTCATCATCCAGGGTTTTCTTACTGCCTGTTTACACAAGAAGAACATTCACATTGAGAATACTAACACTGAAGGCTAAAGCCACTCCACTACCAACACATGTTTTTTGTTGTTTTTGTAACTATTTATTCTGTCTTTTAAAAAAGGAAATCAATCTGATGCACATTGCACTTATAAACTCAGGGGCAACATGGCATGCTCATTCTTTTCATAGTATTGTTTGACTTTTTATAAAGCCATATTTTAAACATCTATGTTGTTATCATTTGGGACAACCAAGAGCAAAGTGGGGAAAAGCTCATATTTAAAATGCGTTTAAGTTCATAACTCGATTGGTGTTTTTTTTAAACGCATAGCGCTCTTACTCATGAGTTAAGAGCTAAAATGAGCAGGTACTAACGAGCTAATTCCTCAATCATCATTGAAAATAGGAGTCAGTGGTTTTTCACAAGTATTAGCACAATATTTTTCTTACAAATCGTATAATCAAATGGAATGGTTATGAACCCATTTATTAATATTTTATCTATGCATTAGTTCCTTTAAGTCTAGTATAGATTCCTGCATACATATTTTCTTGATAGGTTTTTTGTTTTTATTTGTTGGTATTCCGTGGTGTTTTTTCTAGGATTAGATGTAACATGAATAGTTATCAGTATGTTGCAATTTTGGTACCCAGCCGTGTGATGGTGAAATATGTTTCTTTGTCCTCATCTTGTTTTATAAAAAGCTATGTATTATTCTTTTGTTTTCATAATGCACAGGTTATACTTCAATAAGATTACCATGGATATGCTTTAATTCACATTTGTCAAACCAGTTCCAAGAAGGGTGGAGTATCTTACCTTGTAGTAGGTTTTTGCTCTTACCTTGTACTTGATTGATTATTAAGGTCACTATTTAGTTAGGGTGTCCGCTCACCTGATTGTCCTCATTTTGTCAGTAAAAACCAGCATATACTGTGGGTATAACAAGTATTTAATACACTGCCGATATTGCAGGTTTTCCTACTTAAAAAGCATGTAGAGGTCTGAAATCTTTATCATAGGTACACTTCAACTGTGATAGACGGAATCTAAAGGAAATCACAAAAATCCAGGAAATCACATTGTATGATTTTTAAATAATTAATTTGCAATTTATTTCATGACAAGTATTTGATCACAATGTGATTTTCTGGATTTTGGTTTTAGATTCCGTCACTCACAGTTGAAGAGTACCTATGATCAAAATTACAGACTTCTACATGCTTTGTAAGTGGGAAAACCTGCAAAATTGGCAGTGTATCAAATACTTGTTCTCCCCACTGTACTTGTCCCTCCATGGAATCAGTTTTGGACTTATGCTGTAGGTAGTCACAGTGGAGTACTTGTAATTTATCTATTTTGTTTGCTTTTAGTGACCAAAAGTTAATTGTTACTTTAAAATTGATTGTAAAACAACAGTATTCATCTAAACTCCTGTGTAGTACATTACAGATGATATGTAAATATATGAAAAAACATCTTGACTTTTCACATACATACATAATTCATGGCTGAAACTTCATGGTATATACATATTTTAACAAGGTGTTTCCCTCTGCAATAGAAATGAAGAGCTGTAGTGTGTTTGATGCCCCCCTCACGTGGGTCTCTTTGATCTGTCCTCCCTGTCAGCTTCAGATGTTAAGATATTCAAATTTGAATACATTTATTAAACAAATAATTTGTTTCCTTTACTGGGCATATCTGACAGACTGTCTTTTAGATGTTTTATTTACATTTTATTTTCACTATTTATTAGACGTAACTTTATACACTTCACATGAAGCCAAGTTTTGATTGAGAGGGTTACAAATATTGTCATCAAGTTGTAAGACAACGAGGCTTACAAAAAGATGGAATTTGATTAAGACATGTTGGAGAGATTGTTTTGAAAAGCAACGCATGCATAAAACGCAATTTCCACAGTGGGTCATTCTGTTTCCATAATCAAAAATGTTGGTGCCACTTTGTACTTTGTACGATAATATAGGTGAGTTGTCAATTTCCCAACCAAGATAATAATGGTTAAGCTAGTCTGTTGTTATACTATTCATTTTCTCTGTACAGGACAGTAATAAACATTTAATGTTCAATCTGAATATTGAGATCTGGGGAATTTGGGGGCTAAGTCAACACCTTGAACTGGCATGTTCCTCAAACCATTCCTGAACCATTTTTGCTTTGTGGCAGAGCACATTATCCTGTTGAAAGAGGCCAGTGCCATCAGGGAATACCGTTACCATGAAAGGGTACACTCGGTCAGTAACAATGCTTAGGTAGGTGGTATGAGTCAAAGTAACATCCACATGAAGGGCAAGACCCAAGGTTTCCTTAAGGGAGCTGAAAGTCTGTATTGCACAGCGACAGCCCCCAAACCTGAAGGATCTGGAGAAGGTCTGTATAGAGGAGTGGGCCAAAATCCCTGCTGCAGCGTGTGCAAACCTGGTCAAGAACTACAGGAACGTATGATCTCTACCAAATATTAAGTTCTGCTTTTCTGATGTATCAAATACTTGTCTCATGCAATAAAATGCAAAGTAATTACTTAAGTCTATAAAACATAATCCAAGTCAGGGAATGGTTGGCAGAGTGGGAGCCAAAATCGTCATTTCGGCCTAGTAGTCCTGAGGTGTGGTCCAGGGGCTCATGTCTTCCTAAGTGTAAACGGCTCAGGACACAAGGAATATTCATTCCTTCGATTTATTAAGGAGAAGGAGAACTGATCCTATTCTTCCAGGACAATGATATAGCAGCATCAAATCTTGGGTCTGAAACAGGGGTGTCAAGTGACACTGCAGGCCAACCCGAGGGTAACTCCAGACAGGGCTCAACAGGAAGTCTCTCCATCCCCTTTGCCAAGCATCAGCCGAGGGGCACCAACCAACCACAACCACCCTGAAAGAGGGACACGTATTTTTATTCAGTAACAGACTTAAAATCGAACCCTGGGGAACTACTCTGTAAACAATAAGAAATTCAAATTTGATCCCATCTGATATATTAGCTTGTGTTCTGTCACTAAGATAATTCTGAAACCACAAGCAAGTGTCCATGGTTAGGTGTAATGAGGTTGCTTTCTTTAGTAAGATGAAATTAACTGTATCAAAAAACTTTGACAGGCCAATAAATAATGAAACCGAATGCGATTTCTTATCCAAGGCTTTTGAAATATCAAACAATGAATGTAGTTGCTGCAACATACTACATTATGCCCAGATCACAAACCAGAATAATATCTGTTCAAATTGTGATTTTCTGATAAGCAAGTGGCAAGCAGGCAAGTTTATTTATATAGTACAATTCATACATTGAAGCAATTCAATGTGCTTTACAAAGAAAAATATATGAAAGTACAATAACATAAAAACAAATATTCAAATTAAAACATCAAAACAAATGAATACATCATAATAAAAAAAACAATATGAAAACATATAAAGATTAAAAATGGGATAAAAATATAGGAAGCTATGAGGCTAAACAGTGTGGTTAAGTTCAAGTGCTCAGTCAGGCATGTGAGAAGAGTGTTTTTAACCTGGATTTAAAAATGTATACGTTTGGGGCACATCTTAGATCTTCTGGTAGTTTATTCCAGTTTTGTACAGCATAAGTACTAAACACAGCTTCTCCATGTTTAGTTTGGACTCTGGGCTCTACTAGCTGACCTGTGTTCATGGATCTAAGAGCCCTGCTCGGTTTATATTCTGCAAACATATCAGAAATGTATTTTGTTCCTAAACCATTCAGAGATTCATAAACTAAAAGCACCACTTTGAAATCTATTCTGTAAATGACTGGAAGCCAATGCAAAGATTTAAGAACCGGAGTGATGTGCTCTGTTCTCTTAATCCTGGTTAACATTCTAGCAGCAGCATTCTGAATGAGCTGCAGTTGTTATACAATCTTTTTCAGGATTCCAGTTAAGAGGCCTTTACAGTAGTCAACCCTACTAGAGATAAAAGCATGGATTAGCTTCTCTTGGTTTTTTTGGGACACCAAGCCTTTGATTCTGGCTATATTTTTTTAGATCAGTGGTTCTCAACCGGTGGTGCCCGCCCCCCTGGGGGGGCGCAAGTAGGCTACAAGATGGGAGAAAAAAAATACATCAGAAAAAATAAAATTAACAAGAATACTCCCCATGTTGAAATGCAAGTGGTTGGACTATTATAACACACAAATCATCCTCCTGGCGACATTTGTGTCAAAAGCGACTAGCAACAAATCTAGTGACATGTATATAGCATATTTGTCATAATTTAAACAAGTCTCCTGAAGAGAAACGGTATCTCTCTCCCCTGCCTCTGCCTGCTGTGTGTGTGTGTGTGTGTGTGTGTGTGTGTGTGTGTGTGTGTGTGTGTGTGTGTGTGTGTGTGTGTGTGTGTGTGTGTGTGTGTGTGTGTGTGTGTGTGTGTGTGTGTGTGTGTGTGTGGGCGGGCGGGCGGGCGGGCGCGTGTGAGAGAGAGAGAGAGAGAGAGACAGCCCGGTCAGCGAGGTTGTCAAGCCCGCAGGGCACACTTTTGGAGTTTAACTCCGAAAAGACCAGTTAACCACAGGTTCCCATTGATCTTATGATGGACATGTGATGTGATATAAACAAACGAACCGTCAAGAGCGAAATAAAAGCCTCTTATTAATGAGAGCGGTCTGAGAGACCTCCAGATAACAGTGAGGTCTCTGCTGTGATGGTAATTTCATCGAACTCATTAATAAGGAAGTACAGAGACGTAATTCTCTGGGCACAATTAACAGTTTTATTAATATTTGCAAATATGAGAGACGCGTGAAACGCTTACAAACATAATCATCCGAGGAGTCTCTAACTCAATATAGCTCATTCAACAGTATATATCACATAGAAAACAGGTGTGGTAAGTTGTTTCCCATCTATCTTTTGTAACATTTACCCAAAGGGCGGGCTGTCCCCCCACCTTATCCTTCTCAACTCCTGAGGAGACACAATGTCTGGTTAATCAACAGAGACACTTATACAGATGTCCGAGTACCCCTCTAATCCACCTGTGCCGATCAAGGATGCTGGTCAAGGATGTCCCCCTAGGACAAATACCAGATCCCTCTCAGCATCTTTAACTAGTAACTCATTCATTCTCACATCCAAGCAATGGGACTCAATCCTTTAAACAGTAAGAATGCATCAGGTTTCAGAATCTCCACAACAATCCATCCTCTTGATATCATGTCAAACCTTGGTCTCAATCGTTAAACAGTTCACTCATTAGGATGTAGAATGCAACAAACCAGTACTCTTTAACAACATGACCCAGTCAATATCATTACCCTTACTGATTAGAGAACGGAACAAATCTGACATGTCTGGATCCTCCTTTACATTCTTCTAGATCATTACCTTTGTTGTAACTTCAATCAATCAATCAATCAATCAAATTTATTTATAAAGCCCTTTTTACAACAGCAGTTGTCACAAAGTGCTTTACAGAGACACCCGGCCTTAAACCCCAAGGAGCAAAAAACAGTAGTGTTGAATTTCAGTGGCTAGGAAAAACTCCCTAAGAAGGTCGAATTTTAGGAAGAAACCTAGAGAGGACCCAGGCTCAGAGGGGTGACCAGTCCTCTTCTGGCTGTGCCGGGTGAAATATTAAGAGTCCAATTGGAATAATAAATACATTTCTCTGGGCTAAATCCAGAGTCTATTTGATTTTAGACTAGGTCAGAAGTATGACCAGGTGGACAGGGACAGGAACAGCAACGGGCCCCCCAAACCAGGTAATCCGCAGGTGTGGACCAGGACCTCATCTCCTTCTAAAATTTAAAACTGGAGGAAACTGAGAAAAGTTAGTTGTACTTCCCTCATATCCCCCAGCACAATAATATAGCAGCGTAACACCTTGGAACTGAGACGGGGGGTCCGGTGACACTGTGGCCCTACCCGGGGGAGGCCCCGGACAGGGCCCAACAGGCAGGAAATCAATCCAACCACATTGCCAGGCATCAACCAAAGGGACACCCACCAACCGCAACCCCCCTGAATGAGGGCCGAGTATTGCTAGCGGCGTACAGCCCAATTGCACAAGTGCGCAACAGAGAGTCAACAACAAGCCAGTGACTCTTCCCCCGAAAGGCATTGGAGGGAGGGCATCCCAGTGGCGACGAGAGCCCACCTGGCAAGACAGCAAGGGTGGAGAGTATCAAGCCTACTGGTCACCTTCACGCCCCGGGCCAGGCTACACCTAATTATAAACCGTGCTGTAGAGATGAGTTTTTAGTAGACACTTGAAAGTTTGCACTGAGTTTGCATTTCTAACCTTAATTGGCAGATCATTCCACAGGAGTGGAGCTCTATGAGAAAAGGCCCTGCCGCCAACTGTTTGTTTAGAAATTCTAGGTACAATTAAAAGGCCTGCATCTTGCGATCTAAGGTTACGTGTAGGTATGTATGGCTGGATCATTTCAGCAAGGTAAGTAGGAGCAAGTCCATGTATTGATTTATAGGTTAAGAGTAAAACCTTAAAATCAGCCCTAACCCTAACAGGCAGCCAATGTAAGGACGCCAGGACAGGAGTAATGTGTTCAATTTTTTTTGTTCTAGTTAGGATTCTAGCAGCCGTGTGCAGCATTAATTGAAGTTTATTTATTAATTTGTCTGGATAACAAGAGAGAAGAGCATTGCAGTAATCTAATCTAGAAGTAACGAAAGCATGGATTAATTTTTCTGCATCAGTTTTTGATAGAAAGTTTCTAATTTTTGCGATGTTTCGAAGATTTTATATGTTCTTCAAAGGAGAGGTCAGGGTCAAGGGTAACGCCAAGGTTTTTTACAGTTTTTTGGTATACGACCATGCAGCCGTCGAGGTTCACAGTGAGATCTGCTAACAACGCTCTTTGTTTTTTAGGTCCTAAAAGGAGCATTTCTGTTTCATTTGAGTTTAAGAGCAAGAAATTCTCTGTCATCCACTTCCTAATATCTGAAACGCATGCTTCCAAAATAGCTAATTTAGGGGCTTCTCCATGCTTCATTGAAATATATAACTGTGTGTCATCAGCATAACAGTGAAAGTTAATATTGTGATTTCGGATTACATCGCCCAGAGGGAGCATGTATAGTGAGAACAATAATGGGCCCAGAACCGAGCCTTGAGGAACTCCAAAGCATACCTTTGACTTGTCAGAGGATATGCCATCCACACTAACGAACTGATATCTTTCAGATCAATAAGATTTAAACCAGGCTAGAACATGTCCACATAGCCCAATATTGGTTTCCAGTCTCTCTAAGAGAAGGGAGTGATCAATAGTGTCAAAAGCAGCACTAAGATCAAGAAGCAACAGGACGGATGCAGAACCTTTGTCTGAGGCCATTAGAAGGTCATTTGTTACCTTCACAAGTGCAGTCTCAGTACTATGATGGGATCTAAAACCGGACTGGAATATTTCATAAATGTTTTTTGTCTTTAGGAAAGCATTCAGTTGTTGGGAAACACATTTTTCTAAGATTTTTGAGAGGAACGGGAGGTTCGATATTGGCCTATAATTGTTTAATATGTCGGGATCTAGATTAGATTTTTTTAGAAGCGGCTTAATTTCCGCAATTTTTTGTGAGTTTGGTACGCACCCGGAGGAAAGGGAGCCATTTATTATGTTCAGCATTGGCTGACCTAGCACAGGAAATAACTCCTTAAGTAATTTTGTAGGAATCGGGTCTAGCTGAGAGTTTGTGGGTTTAGAACTCATTACAAATTTTGTAAATGTGTCGAGCGGTACGGTATCAAAAAATTCAAGTGTCCCCATTGACACCTGGTCAGGGAGGTTCAGGAAATGTTTTGGACAACTGAGATTTTGAGGACCATAACTATTTAAGGAGTCAGTTATTTGTTTTCTAATGGTGACGATCTTTTCATCAAAGAAGTTCATGTATTCATTACAACTAAAGTGAAGACCCACTTCACTTGCTAAGCTTTGCTTTTTTGTTAACTTTGCAACTGTATCAAAGAGAAATTTTGGATTGTTTTTGTTCGCCTCAATCAGGTTGGAGAAATAAGCTGATCGAGCAGATGTGAGTGATTTTCGGTATTGTACTGTACTTTCTATCCAGGCTAGTCTAAATACTTCCAACTTGGTGGAGTGCCACTTTCGCTCCAATTTTCTGGAGGCTTGCTTAAGTGCTCTAGTATTGTCGGTGTACCAAGGAGCAAGTTTCTTGTTGCGTATTTCTTTAGTTTTTAGTGGTGCAACTATGTCTAATGTATTTCGCAGTATTGAATTTAGATCCTCGATTTGATCGTTTACAGATTTATTTACTCTGTCATTTATGAGCGAACTAGTAAGAATATCAAGGAATTTATTTGTAATCCGAGAATTTATAGTACGGCTTTTGAAACTCATTGTTTGGGGGGCAAGTGGATTTCTTGTTTTAACAATAAATGTAATAAGACAGTGATCCGATAATCCAGGATTTTGGGGGTAAATTATTAGATCTACAATATCTATTTCTCGTGACAGGACTAAATCTAAGGTATGATTGTGGCAATGTGTTGGACCTGAGACATGTTGGATGAAACCCATTGAGTCAATTATGGCTTCAAAGGCTTTTTGAAGAGGATCATTGGAGTTTTCCATATGAATATTGAAATCGCCAAAAATTAGAATACTATCTGCCATGAATACAAGGTTAGACAAGAATTCTGGAAACTCATTGAGGAACAATGTGTATGGCCCGGGGGGCCTATAAATAGTAGCTATGTAAAATGATTTATCGGCCTGGTTAAGTTTCATGAGTAAAACTTCGAAAGAATGAAACTCTGTGATATGTTTGAGAGTAAGTTTATATTTACTGTCATGAATATTAGCGACACCCCCTCCTTTTCAGGACGCACAAGGGATATGATCACTAGTATAGCCAGGAGGAGAGGCCTCATTTAAGGCAGAGAATTCATTAGGCTTTAGCCACGTTTCACATAAACCAATAGCATCTAGTTTATGATCAGAGATTAATTCATTTACTGCAACTGCCTTTGGAGCAAGAGATCTAATATTAAGGAGTCCCATTTTGAGATGCGAAGTGATACAATTATTTTTGACCGAGGTGGAGGAAGGCTTTATCTTAATAAGGTTGTTTTTGTTAGCACTACCTTGTTTAACTTTTCTCAGCCTGGAACGAGTCACAGTGGCAATAGGTAAAGCTATACTAACTACTCTGGCTATGTTATTGACAGACTCCACTATGCTAGCAGGCTGGCTAACAGCCTGCAGCCTGACCTGCACCCTATCTCATGTTAAAGCTATAGGAGTGAGACTCCTGTCAATGTTCCTAGATAAAAGAAGAGCACCACACCAGCTAGGATGGAGTCCGTCGCTCCTCAGCAGATCTGGCCTGGCCCTATTTCTGGGAGAGTCCCAAAAAGAAGGCCAGTTATCTACAAACTCTACCTCCTGCGACGGGCAGAACTCCGTTTTCAGCCAGCGATTGAGTTGCGCAAGTCTGCTGTAGAGCTCGTCATCACCCCTAGCTGGGAGGGGGCCAGAGACAATTACTCGATGCCGACACATCTTTCTAGCTAATTTACACGCTGATGCTATGTTCTGCTTCGTAACCTCTGACTGTTTCATCCTAACATCGTTGGTGCCAACGTGGATAACAATATCTCTGTACTCTCTATACTTGCCAGTTTTAGACTTCGCTAGCACCAACCCCAGATTTGCGGCTACGTCGGTGGCTCTGCCCCCCAGTAAACAGTGTACGATCGCCGGCTGATTCTTTTGTCTAATACTGCAGGTAATGGAATTCGCCAATGACTAAAGTTTTCAGTTTTTCAAGGCCACCGGTAGAACATGCCTGCCGATCATTGCCCTCCGAAGACGGCTCGGGCCTTGACTCCGACTCCAGTCGGGAAAACCTGTTCAAAGTCTCAGTTGGTTTTAGCAACGATTCAGGTTTAACTGGTCGACGGCATTTCTTCCCAGTGACCAAGAGAAAGTTATTGCCCAGCTGCAGGAGCTGTGCCGGGGGGCTAACAAAACTACCGTTTCTACCTGGTGGCACTGACGCAGATTTTTCTATTTCTACACTAGCATAGTCCTTGCCTGGCATTTGCGTCAGAAGCCGAGCCTCTAACTCTGCTATCTTTAACTTAAGAAGAACATTCTCCAGCTGAAGAACATTACAGTGATAAGGCATTGTAATGATACTTAGCCTCGGGTGTTCAGGGTGAGTAGTTATGTTAATTATGTCCAAAAAGAGTCCCGGTGTAGAAAAGTTGGGTAAAGTAATAAGGTAAAGACGAGAGACTGGTAAAGACGTACTGCCGCACATACCCATCAAACCAAAGCGAGGCGAAAACACTGGATCCAGGGCGAACCCAAATGGGGCTACCAAGCCGCCACCTTTCACCCTGGTACCTCGATCAACGTGCCCAGCATGCGTTGATAAGCTCGTCAGCCCTTACGCGAGATATACCTTACACCAGTGCTTTAAACAGTGGGCCAACCACCATACTGTTAACAGTTTTTCCTTAAGCACTGACTGTAATGTGCACATACTTCCTGAGGACGAAATTTAAGCCTGGGTATACCTGTACTGATCAGGCACGAGTCACAGCTCCAGTCAGGCACTCTTTCTCAGCCCGTCAAACGGGGGATACTAGAGTTCCAGAGACTTCACTCTGGCCGTGCACGGTTAACCTGTTTGGAAAAGGACTCGAACCGAGCAGGATTAGGATCCCAGACGAGCTCCCCAAATTGTGATGGTAATTTCATCGTACTCATTAATAAGGAAGTACAGAGACGAAATTTTCTGGCCACAATTAACAGTTTTATTAATATTTGCAAATATGAGAGACGCGTCAAACGCTTACAAACATAATCATCAGAGGAGTCTCTAACTCAATATAGCTCATTCAACAGTATATATCACATAGAAAACAGGTGTGGTAAGTTGTTGCCCATCTGTCTTGTGTAACATTTACCCAAAGGGCGGGCTGTCCCCCACCTTATCCTTCTCAACTCCTGAGGAGACACAATGTCTGGTTAATCAACAGAGACACTAAAGGGTTATACAGATTTCCGAGTACCCCTCTAATCCACCTGTGCTGGTCAAGGATGCTGGTCAAGGATGTCCCCCTAGGAGAAATGCCAGATCCCTCTCGGCATCTTTAACTAGTACCTCATTCATTCTCACATCCAAACAATGGGACTCAGTCCTTTAAACAGTAAGAATGCATCAGGTTTCAGAATTTCCACAACACTGCGCAGGACTGTCCGACCGACGAGCTAGCGGCCGAGGCAGGCACTTGCTGGCTGTCGCATCACTTCATGGAGCTTCTCAACTCCGAAAACTTTGAAGCAAATTGTCAATTCCTAAAACGCTGTCAGAAGTGAATTTAGTGATTAAGAAGATGGCGAAAAATGTTTTGTGGTGTTTGGAGACTCAAAAGCATGTATCACTCTGCAGTTACTGTGCTCAACGAGCAGCAGGTGCTGCCGTGAGCCCCTCCCCCGTCCAAAAGCACTCACAGGCGGTCAGTCTCTCAGTAGCCACGCGCAGCAGTGAGGACAATCACACCACTCCGTGTCCAGGCTGCAAATGAATCGTGCATGCGCATGGCCAACGCCGTTCCCGCCCTGGTTTACAGAGCGGGTGTAAATGTAAATGTTTCTTCACTCACTCTCACACAAAAATACATACATACATCTTCTTCCGCTTCATCCGGGGCTGGGTCGCAGGGCAGCAGTCTAAGCAGAGATGCCCAGACTTCCCTCTCCCCAGACACTTCCTCCAGCTCTTCCGGGGGGACACCGAGGCGTTCCCAGGCCAGCCGGTAGACATAGTCCCTCCAGCGTGTCCTAGGTCTTCCCCGGGGTCTCCTCCCGGTGGGACGGAACCGGAACACCTTCCCAGGAAGGCGTTCTGGAGGCATCCGAAACAGATGCCCAAGGCACCTCAGCTGACCCCTCTCGATGTGGAGGAGCAGCGGCTCTACTCTGAGCTCCTCCCGGGTGACCGAGCTTCTCACCAGTAGGGAGAACAAGTATTTGATACACTGCCAATTTTGCAGGTTTTCCCACTTACAAAGCATGTAGAAGTCTGTAATTTTTATCATAGGTACTCTTCAACTGTGAGTGACGGAATCTAAAACAAAAATCTAGAAAATCACAGTATGATTTTTAAGTAATTCATTTGCATTTTATTGCATGAAATAAGTATTTGATACATCAGAAAAGCAGAAAATAATATTTGGTACAGAAACCTTTGTTTGCAATTACAGAGATCATATGTTTCCTGTAGTTCTTGACCAGGTTTGCACACACTGCAGCAGGGATTTTGGCCCACTCTTCCATACAGACCTTCTCCAGATCCTTCAGGTTTTGGGGCTGTCTTTGGGCACTACAGACTCTCTCCAAAGATTTTCTATTGGGTTCAGCTCTGGAGACTGGCTTGGCCACTCCAGGACCTTGAGATGCTTCTTACAAAACCACTCCTTAGTTGCCCTGGCTGTGTGTTTCAGGTCGTTGTCATGCTGGAAGACCCAGCCATAACCCATCTTCAATGCTCTTACTGAGGGAAGGAGGTTGTTGGCCAAGATCTCGTGATACATGGCCCCATCCATCCTCCCCTCAATATGGTGCAGTCGTCCTGTCCCCTTAATGTTGTTCTTGGGGTTGTACTCATCCTTCTTCTTCCTCCGAACACGGTGAGTGGAGTTTAGACCAAAAAGCTCTATTTTTGTCTCATCAGACCACATGACCTTCTCCCGTTCCTCCTCTGGATCATCCAGATGGTCATTGGCAAACTTCAGACGGACTTGCACAAGCGCTGGCTTGAGCAGGGGGACCTTGCGTGCGCTGCAGGATTTTAATCCATGACAGCGTAGTGTGTTACTAATGGTTTTCTTTGAGACTGTGGTCCCAGCTCTCTTCAGGTCATTAACCAGGTCCTGCTGTGTAGTTCTGGGCTGATCCCTCACCTTCCTCATGATCATTGATGCCCCACAAGGTGAGATCTTGCATGGGGCCCCAGACAGAGGGAGATTGACCGTCATCTTGAACTTCTTCCATTTTATAATAATTGCGCCAACAGTTGTTGCCTTCTCACCAAGCTGCTTACCTTTTGTCCTGTAGCCCATCCCAGCCTTGTGCAGGTCTACAATTTTATCCCCGATGTCCTTACAAAGCTCTCTGGTCTCGGCCATTGTGGAGAGGTTGGAGTCTGTTTGATTGAGTGTGTGGAAAGGTGTTTTTTTATACAGGTAACGAGTTCAAACAGGTGCAGTTAATACAGGTAATAAGTGGAGAACAGGAGGGCTTCTTAAAGAAAAACTAACAGGTCTGTGAGAGCTGGAATTCTTACTGGTTGGTAGGTGATCAAATACTTATGTCATGCAATAAAATGCAAATTAATTATTTAAAAATCATATAATGTGATTTTCTGGATTTTTGTTACAGACCTCTACATGCTTTGTAAGTAGGAAAACCTGCAAAATCGGCAGTGTATCAAATACTTGTTCTCCCCACTGTACTTGAAAGAGGATTATCACTCTTTTGCATGGGTTCGAGATCCATTTATGTGCACAGCAAACGAGCTGTCAATTGATATGCAGGAACAGCTTATTGAGCTGAAGAGTGACAGTAGGCTGAAGGAACTCTTTACCTCCTGCCCTCTTTCATCATTCTGGGCAGCATTGATGCAGGAATACCCTCAACTCTGTGACGTCGCCTTGAAGATTCTCCTCTCTTTCGCGTCAACCTATTTGTGTGAGGCAGGATTCTCAAAAATGACTGCACTCAAAACGAAATACCGCAATCGTGCACAAATCGAGGATGATTTGAGGCTATGTTTATCAGACATTGCGCAAAGAATTGAGGATCTTTGCAAGGCAAAGCAGGCTCAGGTCTCACATTAACATTGCCTACCTGCAAGCTGATGTAAAAAAAGCAGATGATATGCCTACTATTAGGCCTAGTAATAATAACAATAATAGAGCATACATTCATATCAGAGGTCTGGTGCCAATTCCCAATTATAGCAATAGCATAGTAATGATAATAGGCCTACTACTACTCATAATAATAATAATGCCTGCAAGCTCACATTAGAAGTCTGGTGCTAGTGCCAATTATAACAATAGCCTAGTAATGATAATAGGCCTACCTACCACTACTGATGGTGATGATGATGATGATAATAATAATGTGTGGGCCTAAAAATAATAGCCTAGGGGGCTATCTATCTATGTATGTATCTATGCAAGGTGGTGTAGTGGGGGTGGTGCCGGGAAGGGGGGCCCCAATTGCAATGAACCAGCTTGGGGGGGGCCCTGTTTTAGATGATAGAATGCTGTTTTGGTGACCGCTTTGATATGACTGTTAAATGTGAGTTCTGAGTCTATCAAAACACCAAGTTTATGCACTTGATCCCTGGTTTTAAGGGCCCGGGAATCCAGCTCTTTACCAATTCTTGTTCTTTTATTTTTGTTGCTAAACACAATAATCTCAATTATTGGTTCATCCAGGTATTTATGTGCTCTATACAGTGACACAGAGAGTCTATTGAGCTGTTGTCATATGGTTCGAGAGCCATATATATTTGAGTATCATCGGCATAGCTGTGGTAGTTAATGTTGTTGTTTTGTAGAATTTGGCCCAAAGTAGTATATAGAGATTGTCCACACCTGTCCATGAAACAGCTTCTGAGTCAATTGTCCAATTACTTTTGGTCCCTTGAAAAAGAGTTGGGCTACGTATTATTCCATCCATCATCTTCCGCTTATCCGGGGCCGGGTCGCGGGGGCAGCAGTCTAAGCAGGGATGCCCAGACTTCCCTCTCCCCAGACACTTCCTCTAGCTCTTCCGGGGGGACACCGAGGCGTTCCCAGGCCAGCTGGGAGACATAATCCCTCCAGCGTGTCCTAGGTCTTCCCCGGGGTCTCCTCCCGGTGGGACGGGACCGGAACACCTTCCCAGGAAGGCGTTCCGGAGGCATCCGAAACAGATGCCCAAGCCACCTCAGCTGACCCCTCTCGATGTGGAGGAGCAGCGGCTCTACTCTGAGCTCCTCCCGGGTGACCGAGCTTCTCACCCTATCTCTAAGGGATCGCCCAGCCACCCTGCGGGGAAAGCTCATTTCGGTCGCCTGTATCCGGGATCTTGTCCTTTCGGTCATGACCCAAAGCTCATGACCATAGGTGAGAGTAGGAACGTAGATTGACCGGTAAATCGAGAGCTTCGCCTTGCGGCTCAGCTCTTTCTTCACCACGACAGACAGATACATCGACTGCATTACTGCAGAAGCTGCACCGATCCGTCTGTCAATCTCCCGTTCCATCCTTCCCTCACTCGTGAACAAGACCCCTAGATACTTAAACTCCTCCACTTGAGGCAGGCACTCTCCACCAACCTGAAGTGGGCAAGCCACCCTTTTCCGACTTTTCCTTGGAGGTACTGATTTTCATCCCCACCGCTTCACACTCGGCTGCAAACCGTCCCAGTGCATGCTGAAGGTCCTGGTTAGAAGGGGCCAACACTACAACATCATCTGCAAAGAGCAGAGACGAAATTGTGTGGTCCCCAAACCTGACACCCTCCGGCCCCTGGCTGCGCCTAGAAATTCTGTCCATAAAAATTACGAACAGAACCGGTGACAAAGGGCAGCCCTGCCGGAGTCCAACATGCACTGGGAACAAGTCTGACTTACTGCCGGCAATGCGGACCAAGCTCCTGCTTCGGTTGTACAGGGACCTGACAGCCCTTAGCAAAGGACCCAGGACCCCATATTCCCCAAGCACCCTCCACAAGATGCCGCGAGGGACACAGTCGAATGCCTTCTCCAAATCCACAAAACACATGTGGATTGGTTGGGCAAACTCCCATGAACCCTCCAACACCCCGTAGAGGGTATAGAGCTGGTCCAGTGTTCTACGGCCCGGATGAAAACCACACTGTTCCCCCTGAATCCGAGGTTCTACTATCGTCCGTATTCTCCTCTCCAGAACCCTGGCATAGACTTTCCCGGGGAGGCTGAGAAGTGTGATCCCCCTATAGTTGGAACAAACCCTCCGGTCCCCCTTCTTAAAAAGAGGGACCACCACCCCGGTTTGCCATCCCAGAGGCACTGTCCCCCACCGCCACGCGATGCTGCAGAGGTGTGTCAACCAAGACAGCCCCACAACATCCAGAGACTTGAGGTACTCAGGGGGGATCTCATCCTCCCCCGGTGCCTTGCCCCGAGGAGTTTCTTGACCACCTCTGTGACTTCAGCCCGGGTGATGGACGAGTCCACCTCTGAGCCCTCATCCTCTTCCTGCTTCCTCAATGGAAGACGTGACAGCGGGATTGAGGAGATCCTCGAAGTACTCCTTCCACCGCCCGACGACATCCCCAGTTGAGGTCAACAGCTGCCCACCTCTACTGTAAACAGCGTTGGTAGGGCACTGTTTCCCTCTCCTGAGGCGCCGGATGGTTTGCCAGAATCTCTTCGAGGCCAGCCGATAGACCTTCTCCATGGCCTCACCAATCTTCTCCCAGGCCCGAGTTTTTGCCTCCACAACCACCCGGGCTGCAGCCTGCTTGGCCTGTCGGTACCCGTCAGCTGCCTCAGGAGTCCCACAAGCCAACCAGGCCTGATAGGACTCCTTCTCCAGCTTGACGGCATCCCTTACTTCCGGTGTCCACCACCGGGTTCGGGGATTGCCGCCTCGACAGGCACCGGAGACCTTACGGCCACAGCTCAGAGCGGCCGCTTCGACAATGGCGGTGGAGAACATGGTCCACTCAGACTCAATATCTCCAGCCTCCCTCGGGATCCAGTCGAAGCTCTGCCGGAGGTGGGAGTTAAAGATCTCTCTGACAGGAGACTCGGCCAGACGTTCCCAGCAGACCCTTACAGTACGCTTGGGCCTGCCGAGTCTGTCCAGCTTCCTCCCCCGCCATCGGATCCAACTCACCACCAGGTGGTGATCAGTTGACAGCTCCGCCCCTCTCTTCACCCGAGTGTCCAAGACACACGGCCGCAGGTCAGATGAGACGACAAAAAAGTCGATCATCGACCTGCGGCCTAGGGTGTCCTGGTGCCACGTGCACTGATGGACACCCTTATGCATGAACATGGTGTTCATTATGGACAAACTGTGACTAGCACAGAAGTCCAATAACTGAACACCACTCAGGTTCAGATCAGGGGGGCCGTTCCTCCCAATCAGGATTTAATCATTCTTAAATCCTTCCTCCAATTTGGATGAGAATACCCTAAATTAAAGCTGAGCGACTGCACTTCAAGCCCATATTCATTACATGACTGTGTCTTGGTAAACAGCCAAAATAACGTGTCAGCATCCAATTATTTCAAGATCTAACTGTATAAATGTGGCTACACATATATTCTTACGGAGCTGAGATATATTTTGACTCTGTTAAAGTCTATATAAAAAATAAACAGCCACCCAATGTCTGCATCAGTTGTTTCATTTGCAATCTAAGTTTCAGATAAGATGTATAGGTTAAACTGGGTTTGATGAAAGGCGGAATGCTGCATTTATCTTTATTAAATACTACAGAGTTGCAAACTTGACTTATCCAGGAATTGTCCAGAAAGTAAGTGGATACAAAACAGTGGCCTAAAAACACATTACAACAATGTTGGTGGTCTACCCCAAAAATTTAAAAGGTAGTGACACAGGGTTATAGATTTTGTAGAATGTTACATTCCAGTGATTTCAGTAGATTGTTTTGTCAAGAAGTCATCCCATAGTATGTCTCTCATTGTATTCTGTTTTAACTCACTTGAATTTGACTATTGCCACTAACTGTCTCTGTTGGTAAAGAGCTGTTACCCATCAGCAAAAGCCTTTGATGCACTGTCAACCCATTAGAAGACATTTTTCTGATTACTTCTGCAAGAGGCATTTTTACAGAAATGAGTGAAAGTTAGTGCAGAACTGGAGAAAACTGTAACATTTATAGGAGAGGGGGTGGAGGGAAGGAGAGAGAATATGGTGGAGGGTTTCTTTGATATGCCACATCTTTATAGGAAGGCGGACAAGTCAACATGTTTTTCAATACACCACTTTGACAGCACTTAATCAACAGCTTCTTCTACCAACCCTCATTTTCCTTTGTTGCAATGTGTGTTCTGATATATTTTGTGTTCGATATTTTCTTAAAGCACATATTTTATTCAGGTATGCGTATTATGAATGTTTAATGTTTATGGGAGCATAGTGTTTATGTTTACAACAATAATTAATTATTTTATGTAACCTTTTAGTATTGTGATTTATTTATCTTGCATAGTTTGTATTGAATGATATAGAAAACAGTGGACTCAAACCTCAATCAAATCAAAGTCATACATGTTATTTTAAGTATTAACCACAGTAAGAGTGGTTATTGCTTTGGCTGTGGGTAATAGGAATAAGTACAAAATACCTCCAAAACCAATGCTAAAAGAATACTGTAGGCACCAGCTTAATTTTACACAATTCTTTGTTTCCTGTCTTTTATTAATCTTGTTCTTGGTAGAATGAATAATCAAAACAGGAAGTTTGTTGTTTGGCAAATCTGCCAAAATTCAACTAAATCGTTATTTTGTTCACAGTCCTTATCAAAAAGATTTAACTTTAAATTCATTGCATTTCGTACCACTGCTTTCAGCCAATCAATATTCAGGGTTCAAACCAACTTGTGTTAAATGAATCACCTTGGGAAATAAACTTTTAGTTACTATGTTTACTGTTTGTACATGGCCTGGCTGTTAAGAGTATTGTGAGTGGCAGTACTAAACAGAATCTTTCAGTGGAAGAAAACAATATTTGCTTGCTGTGCAACATAAGTAGAAGGGATATCTAAGTGTTGTTAGTGGCAGGGGTAAAAAAGCACTGGCCTCTGATGTTATTTTGTTTTTGTTTTCCCCACAAAAGTCTCTCCTTTTGAAAATGTCCAGTACGCTTAAAAAAAAAAGATAAAAAAGGCAACTTTACTCCACTGTGGTTCTAATGATGAAAACATCAGCTATTTATTTCAAACCTCTAAATAACCTGTGATATACTATAGTCTTTCTCATCATAATGACAGTGGTTCATGCACAAAAACACATTATTGAAATAATACATGAAAAATAATTAATGTTGTGTCAAAAAATGAATGGGGACAAGATAGCTGCATATGAGCCTGTGAGCAAGTGTTTGTTGTTACTGCACTCCATTTGTGTTACTATTTCTGTAATATAATGCACTTGAAAGTAGAGTTTGTCCCTTATGCTTGCGTGTGTTTTGCACTATTTGCATTTCTGTTCAAATGTCTGCGAAGTTTTGCGAGGTAGCGTAAGAGGGTCTGTGTGTTGGTTCGCTCTTGCTGTACTAACAAGGCAATGAGGTATGTGTCTGCATTGTGTTGATAATTAAAAGCAGAATGTAGCATGGTTACAGTTGTATCTTATCTATCTTTACTTGTCCATGATCAAGCTGTTCAGTTATGGGGAGCCTAAAGAAATTGCACACAATTTTATAAGTTGGAATCACAGCCGTGTTAGCATGGTATCTATTAAAAGTACACAGAATTAACACACACACAAAGGGACTATGACTCACTTGTGGCTTTGAGTTGCGAAGGGATATACTGACATAACATAGCAGATACTTCACTCCTTTTAGTTTAACTATTATTTAGTTTACTGTGGGTATTGTCATTACATTTGTTATAAAGTGTGTTGTTGAGCTACCCGTTATGAGAAACATGTCCTGAGAAGACTATCTTTGGCTGTGGAAAATCCTTCATCAGAGGGACACCAGGAGTAAGGTGGGAACCCATTTTTATTTATCTCTTAAAAGCATTACACATTTGTGAATCTAAGTCAGTGTTACAATATATTCATGAACTTCACACATAATACCCAAAGTGCCATTCTATTTCTGATTTGGCCAACCTGTCCCTATTTTGTCTGTTTAGCACTATAGTCGAAACTTTTTGACATCCAAGTTTGTTTTATAATATAAGGTCTGTGTTTTTTAGAGGAAATTAAAATTCATATTTGTTATCTCCATAATAATAAGATATGACCATGTGATCTTTTGTTGAATGTTTTTTTTATGATAACACCCCTCCCCTGTCCAGGCAGTGGGGGATTCTTAGCACAAGGTCACATGATAGGGAAATTCACCACCAACAATGACTGGAAATGATGACTGTAGGCAAACTAACTGCTCCTCAATCAAGTCAAATTTTAAGAGTAACTTTAATCTGTTTTTTTAACTGCCTGATAGGCACCAACATTTCTAACTTAAGTTTACTCTACAAGGCATTCCATGAGTGTAGGACGTGATATTCAAAAACAGTTTTACTGAACTCATATAGGCCTACAGTGGATATATAAAATTGCCTGGTATTTGGAACTGTTTATAATTCCCTCCACCCTGACTAAGGCCCCAGTTCCAGTTGAAGAGAAACAGCCCCAAAGCATGATGCTGCCACCACCATGTTTCACTATGGTATGGTGTTCTTTGGGTGATGTGCAGTGTTTTTGCGCCAAACATACCTTTTGGAATTATGGCCGAAAATGTTATACATTGGTTTCATCAGACCATAATACATTTTCCCACATGCTTTTGTAGGACTTGATGTTTGTTTTTGGGAAAAATCAGCTGGGCTTGGATGTTTTTCTTTTTGAAAAGCCTTCCGTTTTGCCACCCTACCCCATAGCTCATTCATATGAAGAATACAAGAGATTGTTGTCACTATAATGTTCCTTTAATGTTGCTGTAGCCCTCTTGGAAGCCTACCTGACCAGTTTTCTTTTCATTAATTTTGGAGGGACATCCCGTTCTTGGTAATGTCTCTGTTGTGCCATATTTTCACCACTGTCTTCACAGAGTTTGAATGTGATTGGTTTATTCTGAACAATCCACATCCCCAGTTATAAAAGGGTGTGCAAACTTATGCAACCAGGTTATTTTAAGGTTTTTATTTTTAATTTTTCCCCCTCGAAGATTTCAGTTTGTTTTTCAATTGAATTGTTTACATTATAGGTAACATTAAAAGTGGAAAAAGTTTTAATATGATTTATCTTTGTCTGATTCTTTTACATTTTAACATGGGTGTGTAGACTTTTTATATCCACTGTATGTGAGTTTTATTTATACAGGAAAAAAACAGACCGCGGTCTCAATTGCCGTGGTGCCCAGGAATACAACAATATAATAAATAATAAACAATAAAACAAAATACAAATAAAATATATTATAAAAAGGTAAGGTTAACGAAGTTGAACCAATCTCAGACTGACCCCAGGGTACCTTGAGAAGTACACACGCTTGAGAGCATGTGTGATAGGACTCAATTCTCCAATAAATTTTAAAGGAAAGATAATTATGAAGTCTGGCTCTTCTGGAAGACAAGGAATCCCAACCCACAGTAGTGTATAGACAATGGTGTGTACAACATTTTGCATCAGTAATAAAATGTAGAACCGCATGAGTCCAGACTTTTTAAAACAGAAGCTGAAGCATGCATGTATAGTATATCACCATAGTCCATGTCGAAATGACAATGGATTATCTGATCTTACCAAGGCTAAAGTAGACAGCCTCGGTTATTAAGGCTAAAACTGTTTAGTAATTAGGCATATCGGGACTACAGACAAATATGATTCATATCAAAAGGGAGACCCATTACAAAATATATCTCGACCATAAGGATACACTGCTCAAAGAAATTAAGGGAACATTTAAATCACACATCGAGTCTCGATTAACTAAATTTATTCAAGATCAAAATCTTTACGGTACATTGTGTAATTTGTTACAGTCAGGGTACCGCTGGCTAGCACGTGGAGGTCTGTGCGACCCTCCAAGGATATGCCTCCCCAGACCATCACTGTCCCACCGCCAAACCGGTCATGTTGGATGATGTTGCAGGCAGCATAACGTTCACAATGGTGTCTCACACGTCTGTTGGATTCTGTCACCAAAAGAGGTAGAGGCTCGGTGTGACACAGACCATTGACTGCCCACCCTCTCCCAGGCCATGTGCGGAGTGCAGGACTCAAGTCTCTGTCCAGAGCCAGAACAGCAGGAGTGGCAGCACAGCCAGATCACGCAAACCTAGTACCACACAGGATTATAGGTAGACAATGCACACTTCGTTGTAATCAATGTTTGCATTCTGCTGTAGTCTAGTGTTGAGCATCTGTCCAATAACTATAAGGTTGTTAGATCAAATCCCTAAGGCGGCAATGCGATACATCTCTAGTACTCTCCTTGTGCGAGACAAGTTAAGCTCCTGCATTTCTGCAATTTGAAGGGTTAGGTCCTTTTCTGCAATGAACACTAAACTATTGTAATCCATTATTCCTTTCACTGCCACATTGAAATTGCAAGACTGGTACCTTACAATATTGAACTGAATATTTTCTATCAAAACACAAAAATTTAACAGTCCCTTATAACTGATCCCTTGTGTTGAGGATAATTGGAAGAAGGATCATTTATAGAAATG
The DNA here is from genome assembly GCF_011004845.1 of Esox lucius. Lineage (NCBI taxonomy): Eukaryota > Metazoa > Chordata > Actinopteri > Esociformes > Esocidae > Esox > Esox lucius. Next base: position 46,693,468 of record NC_047587.1, read on the forward strand.
CCCTTAAAATAGAAGCTGCTGGTAATTTAGAGTTGGAATCATCATAAGCTAGTTATTTTGAGTTGAAATCATAATGCATTTTGTCCTCAATGGAGGAACATCTTGTTACAGACTCATCCATATCACAGTCCATCACCCAAACAGGCAAGATCTTGTTTACCACTATGTGTCTATGTTTTTTTAATAGAATTATGTACTAACAAGCCTGATATGTACCAAATCAATACACTACATGAGGCATTTTTTGTTCATAAGCATCATTAACATAACTTTGTGTGTGTGTCAGTAATGAGCCGAACTCCCTATCCCAGGGGAAATCTATTTTGTTATTTTTTCCATTTATTCACTAGAGTAAATATCATAAATCACATTGATTTTGCATAATCTATCTACTCATTCCTTACTCCTTGAAGGGATAAAACACAAATACACTAACAATAGTCTGAATGTCCAAGAATGGACAGACTGTAATGACTGTAACGTGTTCCAGGGTTAATATATGCAGTGTTAGGCGTACTCAAAATGAATTTCTGAGCAATTACTCAATGACATCTCATGGCGGCTTATTATACCAATGCCCCTATTTTGCTTTCTCAGCATTCTCCCTGAGGATAGTATCAAGCACTGAGTTTAGGTTTAACACAATCACATTCCTGGAACTTCTCATTGAAGCTCTATATTGCATAAATTGTATAAACATATACTGTATAAAATTTATTGTTAACCTCAGTACTGGAAAGATTATTTAGTATGTATAGCAACTTAATTTAATGCATTCAAAATCCACCTGATAAACATTAGATTCACCTGTTTTAGGTTGCAGGTCCGCTGGAAAGAACGTATTGGACCACTCTAAGAAAACAACATTATATTCTATTGTTTTTTGTATAAATAGGGTTTTCCTGCATTCAAAATTCAAAGGTAACCGCCTTCCCAAAATCTTGCACCGCATCTATGTGTCGGCATGGTAAAACATGATTTTGTGCTCATACATTAAATACCAGCAAACAGGGGTCTTGATCTGGTGGTCCTCCAACCACACCTTGATTGACCTGGCTGTGTGGCATGGAGCATTGTCCTGCTGGAAAAAACAATTTTGATACATGCGTCCTTCACATAGTCGAATCTGCCCGATTCCAGCCTTGCTGAAGCATCCCCAGATCATTATTGATTCTTCTCCAAATTTCACAGTGGGTGCGAGACACTGTGGCTTGTAGGCCTCTCCAGGATCTCTCCGTCTAACCATTAGACGACAAGGCGTTGGGCAAACATTTAAAAATGTTACTCGTCAGAGAAGATGACCTTACTCCAATCCTTATGGTCTTTAGCAAACTTCAGCCTGACCCTTCTTCGCTTCCCATTGATAAAGAGCTTTTTTCTAGTTTTGCATGACTTCAGCCCTGCCCCTGCGTAATATGTAAATAAAACAGAATGCAATTAAAGCTGCAAACAGCATTTAGCGGGTTTCAGCATTGAGCTATTAGTAGCCAGATTGCAGTTGTTCCAATAAGACACATATCCAATTCATGTCCATTGCTGGAAAAATATTACATGTATGGTTTTTCCTTTGCACTAGTATCCCCATGTGCCAAAATGGAAAACATCTTTCATGTAAACTAAACTTACAACTCTGATCATGTGTACCAAATGTAATCACACTTAACATCGGCTATTAGATGCTATAGAAGTAGCGTTTGAAGTATTTTTCACAAATTCAGAATTGCTGAAAAACCATTACGCCCGACTTAATGGGTCCAAACTGCAAATATGTTCCTTGGAAGGAGATGGACTTACCTACCTCTTTTCATGGCTTTATCTCAAACGGAGTGAGTATGGTGACTTTGCTAATATGAAAAACCTCAATAGCGCCACTGTATGGTTGATATATATATTTTTTCATATGGTCCTTGTCAACATACGTATCAGGTACAATTATTGTACCATTATCCTTGTAGGCAATGTGTCTATATATGTGCAAAACCACGTTCCCTCACATGTTCATTGGTCAATAGCATCCATGTTTTTGTTTTTCCGCCGGCAAACCGGTGGCGAGCTGGCATTTGCCCCACTACTTTTCAAAGTGGTGTTGCGCTATCCCACCACTTTCAACGCAGCTGAGGATAGAGGGAATTCAATGTATCTAATATTATAAATTAAACAAAAACTTTTTGCAACAAAAACAATAAACGTGAATTTTTTCACAATTGAACAAGTTGATAAAACACTTTTCAGCCTGTTTACTCTGTTGAAAATAACGCACTACTGCAAATGCTGACTGCAACAGGTGAATGCACATATGAGTCACAGTGATCTCCAAGCTACAGCCAACTCGGCCCCAGAGGCAGAGCATCGACCATGCCTCCCAACAAATCATTGCTTAGTAACGCAGGTAATCGTTAGAATGGAGTCATTTCAGATGGTTACTAACTACTTTTTTTGCTCACGCTCCCCTATCGCCTGCCTCCTTGTCAGGTGAAAACGCTAAGTCTGATGACATTTTATTAGTAAAAATCAAGGTATGTCAAACTCCCTTAACAATGTCCCCAACAATGTCCCCATAACAATGATCATATCCATAACTGACAAACTGCTATTATTACATATAGTAGCTTTACATTACATTATTAACTAGCGAGCTAAGTAGTATTATTTTAAGCTCACTGATTACTGTACATGTTTAACACAGGAAAAAGACGAGTACAGCTGATATGATCTGCTGCTGCTACCCAAGTCAAAGGCAAGGGATACTAATTAAGTCAGTTTGTAGACTGGTGACATGGGGTTGTTACGTTGACAATTGTAAAACCTTTCAAAACCTAAATATCAATCAATCAAATGTATTTATAAAGCCCTTTTTACAATAGCAGTTGTCACAAAGTGCTTTACAGAGAAACCTGGCCTTAAACCCCAAGGAGCAAACAACAGTAGCGTTGGATCTCAGTGGCTAGGAAAAACTCCCTAAGGAGTAGGAAGAAACCTAGAGAGGACCCAGGCTCAGAGGGGTGACCAGTCCTCTTCTGGCTGTGCCGGGTGAGATATTAAGAGTCCAATTGGAATAATAAATACATTTGTCTGAGCTAAATCCAGAGTCTATTTGATTCTAGACTAGGTCAAAAGTATGACCAGATGGACAAGGACAGGGACAGCAACGGGCCCCCCAAACCAGGTACTCCGCAGGTGTGGACCAGGACCTCATCTCCTCCTAAAATGTAAAACTGGAGGAGACTGAAAGTTAGAAAAGTATCATATCCCCCAGCATAATAATATAGCAGCGTAACACCTTGGAACTGAGACGGGGGGGTCCGGCGACACTGTGGCCCTACCTGGGGGAGGCCCCGGAAAGGGCCCAACAGGCAGGAAATCAATCCACCCACATTGCCAGGCATCAACCAAAGGGACACCCACCAACAGTAACCCCCCTAAATAGCTAAAGATTCCAGCCGTCTAGACGGAAAATATAAATTATTTTGTCCAACCATAACAGATGGATGATGACTAATGCACTAGGATAAATAGCTAATGAATTCTAATGCCAACAAAACTGTATTTCGCAGACAGCCACCTAGCGATAGAGTAGGAAAGAGTTAGTATAAAGGGTGCAATATATAGTGACGTGATTTTCAGGTGCTGGTCAAATAATTAGAATATCATAAAAAATTGCTTTATTTCAGTAATTCCATGCAAAAAGTGAAACTTGTATAATGTATACATTCATTACACACAGACTAATATATTTCAAATGTTTTTCTTTTAATTGTGATAATTATAACTGACAACTAATGAAAATCCCAAATTCAGTATCTCTGAAAATTAGAATATTACTTAAGACCAATTGTCACAACAGGTGGTGTAGTGATGTGTTGCGAGAGCAAGGAACCAGGTGCAGGCAGGTGTAGTCGGTGTTGAGTCTTTAATAGACAAGAAATAAACAAACACCGAGCACAAAACACACAAAAGCAAAGGGCTGACTAAAGCAGCAAAAACGACAATATACAATGGAACACGTACTTACAAACAATGGCAACACACACAACATCCAAACACGACAAGAACAATGAGCCACAATGTGGGGAGCAGAGGGGAAACATATATACACATACAAACGATTCAAATTGGGACCTGGTGTGAAGGATTGAAAACATGTGACAGTCCGGGATGTGTTTGTGAGAATATGGGAACTTGAGAAAGTATGGCACGGTGGCGCTGCTGCTCACCGCACCATGACAGTACCCCCCCCCAACCGGACGGGCCAAGACGAACCCCAGCCCAAGGGAGGGGGGGCGGGGTAGCACAGAACCAGGGTGGCGGAGCCGTCGGGACAGGCCGGGGAGGCAGTACCGGCGGAAGATCAGGAGCCGGCGGAGGGTCAGGAGCCGGGAGAGCCGACGGAGGGTCGGTGGCCGGCGGAGGGTCAGAGGCCGGGAGAGCCGACGGAGGGTCGGTGGCCGGCGGAGGGTCAGAGGCCGGGAGAGCCGACGGAGGGTCGGTGGCCGGAAGAGCCGAAGGAGGGTCGGTGGCCGGAAGAGCCGAAGGAGGATCGGTAGCCGGAAGAGCCGAAGGAGGGTCGGTAGCCGGAAGAGCCGACGGTGGGTCGGTAGCCGGAAGAGCCGACGGTGGGTCGGTAGCCGGAAGAGCCGACGGTGGGTCGGTAGCCGGAAGAGCCGGTTAGAAAACGTAGAGTACCAAGTTAAACCCACAATGTTTCTTACAATTAATGGTAAACATATTGAATTTTTGGTTGATTCTGGAGAGGGATATTCTGTCCTTAGAGCCCAGGAATGGGATCCGCTTCCGAAATTGAGTGGTAGAACTATAATTACGGTAGGGGCTAGTGGAGGACAGACTACAGCGCGATTTACAACCCCTCTGTCGGTTGTAGACAACGAGGGCCAGCGTTATCCAAGACATTCATTTATTTTTTTCCAATTGTTGTCCAGTTAATTTGTTAGCTAGGGTCTTCACACTGGAATGTTCAGACAAAGGCGTGCGAATTAAACATACTGTTTTGCAAGCAGTTCAAAATGGTGTGCAGCCTGTTGATTATTGTTGTTCATGGGATTTAGAAAAAACAGGGCCTATAGCTGTTTCACATGAGTTGGTAAATAAGGTGATGAATAGAGTAGAGAGGGGTTCAGCTCTGTTTATGGATATGGGCGACTTGCGTTGCAAAGCGAAGGTTTCAGAAAGTCATGATGTTGGTTTTGAGAAAGTGTGGTTTGGAGATGGTAAAAGTGATTTTTTGACGGGTGAATATGTATACTGGCCTTCAGAGGGTTTTGTGCATGGTCTGTGTGAAATGTGAGAGATGTGTCTCGTTTTTTTTGATGTGGAGGGGTCAAACCCCCATGTCCCGCTTGCTAAACCTGTGTTTGGCACGTGGGCAAGCTTGGTTCACAATTTTGGTTTGGATTTGAATTCTCTGGCCAATTGTACACGTGGACGAGATTGCCTCAAGGCTATTGTGAATCTCCTGCTGTGTTTGCATCCGCGCTAAAAGATAACTTGGAAGGGTTCCAATTTAAACATGGCAGTACCCTTGTCCAATACGTTGATGATCTTCTTTAAGGATACGTGTGAAAAAGACACTGTGCTGTTGTTACAGTACTTGGCCTCGCAAGGTCATAAAGCCAGTTTGAATAAATTACAGTTTGTCCAGAAGGAAGTTAACTAACACCAGTGGGTAAAGTCTCAGTGCAGACAGAATAGAAGCCATTGTTGGCATCCCAAAACCTCTTACTAAAACTCAACTTCTGTCCTTTCTGGCCATGACAGGTTTCTGTAGACAATGGGTTCCTGAATATGCTCGTTTGGTACAGCCCTTGCAGGACATGGCCTATAGCCAGAAGCTTGCATCACATGATAGAGTAGTGTGGACTCCTGAGGGTGATGCTTCCTTTACCTCTTTGAAACAGGCCCTGGCTACCTCTCCTACTTTAGGGCTTCCTGATCCTATGAAGAAGTTTATTCAAGCAGTGTGTGAGAAGGATGGTTATATGTCCTCAGGCTTAATGCAGAAACATGGTGATAAGTTGAGGCCAATTGCATACTTCTCTTCTAAACTGGATGCTGTAGCACAAGGTCTTCCCTATTGTTTGAAGGCTGTGGCAGCGGCAGCAGATGCTATTTTGCGATCACAGCCTCTGGTGTGTTATCAGCCACTCGACCTACGAGTTCCTCACTCTGTTGCCTCCATTTTGTTAGCACACAAGACTAGTCATCTGTCAGGTGCTAGATTTCTGCATTACCATAACGTTTTACTGTCGTTACCCCATGTCACTGTTATAAGGAGTACTGTTTGGAATCCAGCCACTTTCCTCCACACGGAAATGGATGGCGAGCCACACGACTGCCTTTCTGCTATTAATCAACAGTGTACCCCTCGTGATGACTTGTCTGATGAACCTCTACCCAATAATGACCTTGTTTTTTATGGTGATGGGTCTGCTAGTAAATCTCCTATTTCTGCTGTCAATAATGTGGGTTATGCCATTGTCACTGATCAGGATGTGGTTGAGGGTCACAGACTGCCAGGACTTGCATCCTGGCTGAGGGCCTAAGTGTTACCATTTACACAGACAGTAGATATGCTTTTGGTGTTGTACATGACTTTGGTACATGGTGGGAAATACGGGGGTTCATTACTTCTTCTGGTACACAGATCCAACATGGCCAACTTATTCGTAATCTGTTAGAAGCTGTCTTATTACCTAAGGAAGTGGCCATATGTAAATGTGAGGCCCATACCACAGGCAGAGATGTTGTTTCTCTTGGTAATCGCAGAGCATATGCAGCTGCCAAAGCTGCTGCTCAGGCCCCCCCTCTGCAGATGACCCATTTGACCCCCACGGTTTCACTCTCTGACCTTGTTGAAGCACAATCTCAGGCTTCGCCTAAAGAGAGGACCGCTTGGAAGAAAGCAGGGGCAACCTGTGAGAATACTGTTTGGGTCGGTCCTAATGGTAATCCCTGCTTACCGAAATGTATGTTTCATTTCTATGCGGTGCTCTTTCATGGAAAAGATCACGCTTCAAAATGGGGGATGGTGAATATTGTAAATAAGCATTGGTACACACAGGGCTTTACAAATTATGCTCATCATTTTTGTTCAAAATGCCTAGTGTGTTTGAGGTTTAATGTAGGCCGGGGACAAGCAGTCCCCCAGTCCAGCCATCCTACCCCTGATGGCCCCTTTGACCATGTGATGATGGATTTTATTGAGTTGAACCCCTGCGAGGGAAAGAAATACTGTGTTGTGTTTGTTGATATGTTTTCTAAATGGGTTGAGGCCTCCCCGGCTGGGAAAGCTGATGCAACAGCAGTTGCTAAGGCATTATTGACTGAAATCAATACCAGATGGGGTATTCCTAAGAAACTGTCAAGTGACAATGGATCACATTTTGTGAACGGAGCTATTCAGAAGATGTCTGAGTATCTAGGAGTTGATCTAAAGACTCACTGTGCCTACCACCCGCAGAGTGGAGGGGCAGTGGAAAGAGAAAATTTAACAATTAAAATGAAACTCTCAAAGTTGGGTGAAGAGACAGGGTTGAACTGGGTTAAAGCACTCCCCCTTGTGCTTACATACATGAGAGAAAACAGGCCTATCCCCTCATGAGGTCATCACCGGAAGACCAATGAACACAGGCCTAGGTGCCCCTACTCACACAGACCTCACCACAGAGCATGTGAATGATGTTAACATATTGCACTAATCTGTCAAAGGTTCTGAACAACATCCACAGGAGTGTGAAAGCTGCCCTACCAACTCCCATTGACGGCCCGCTGCACGACATCAAGCCTGGAGACTGGGTAGTCATCAAGGACTGCAAGAGAAAGCACTGGAGAAAGCCACGCTGGTTGGGCCCATACCAAGTTCAACTGGTCACTCAGTCTGCTGTCAAAGTTGCTGGACGAGGAACCTGGGTCCACGCCACACACTGTAAGAAGGCTCCAGCATTAGAAGATACTGCAAAAGAATAGGTAAATTGAAGTTACCTAAGGGCGGCATGGGTTGTGTTGCTAGTAACTATCAACACCAACACAGCCTGCGACCATGGAGCCAGAGAGACAAGGACCATGGAACCCCTTCAGGAGGTCTGACGGAATGAGATGCACCATCGTGGTGCCTGCTGATTTTAAGTATTGTCATACCAATGGTGTGGTTTTTCAAACCGCATTATGATGATCATGGACAGATTGTAAATATGACACCTAATGAAGCAAGGAAAGAGACATTTGTACATCATGAGAAAAGGTGAATCACAGATACAGACAGGGTCTGATTTTGAACAGACTATGTTAATCTCTTGTGACGTGATGAATTGCCCCCCGGATGGGGATTGCTATGTACTGACTGAAGCCCAGCGTTGAAGGATAATCAGTGCTCGAAGTGGGGCGGTACTTCTACGCAGTACCGGCACTTCTACATTTTACTCTTAAGCGTACCTGCACTTTTTCTTGCGTACCGCTACTTCTCACATGCAGCCGGTACTCTACCACTGACAGAAAAAGCGTCAGTGTCAGAGAGATTTGTAATGACCTAACGTAACGTTACATAAACTACACTACCCAGAGGACAATACGTGACTAACTAAAGATCTTGACGAATCACGTAAAGGCAAGCAGTCGGTTCACCCTATCAGGAGCTGTCTGATGGCTGCGGCTTCCACCTGAGCGTAAACATATTTTTCACTGGTGAAATCCAAAATCTAGAAACTTAGAAAAAGTGTGTTGAATGTGAAATTGTAAGTCATGTTAGCCTGGCTTCAGAAAGGCAATAAAAGAATGTGTGTGCCAGAGCTAGACACTGTAAAAATCTCAAATGTAATGATAATCAAATGAAAGAGAGTACCGGCACCTTTTTTTCCCCACTTCATTTACTGAGGATAATAAGGGGTATTGGACTCCCTTGAATACAGAAGGGAACACTATGTTCCCCTCATACCATTTTCCCAACCATGTGAATAGGTGGAGATGTTATGATGATGTTTATTGTACTGTTAACGTTTCCAAACCTCTAGGAGTAATCCAGGATTACTGGTGTTTCAGTACCGATGAGGATGACACCCCTTGCAGATCACCTGACCACCCTAAAGGTAGACCCGCTATGATATGTCCCTTAACGTACTACCGTAGTTCCTACTCCTGCACCACGTCGTCCTGAACCAGGTAGAGTAAGGAGAGCACTGTTAGAGCCAGACAACATAGCCCTTAGGATAATGGTTGACTATGCAAAGCACAAGAACGTGACTGATTGCTGGATCTGTCAACATATACCAACATCTTCGCGTTCCCCTGTTAACCCCTATCCCATTTTCAGTAGCAGACTGACAGGCACATGGTTGGACCAAGGTGGCAGCACAAATAACACCACCAGATAAGGACAGTTATACCCTGTCAGCCATTCCTGACCAGCCGGGTGGGGCCGGGTGGGGCTAACTTAGATTTAGTGTATATGGTGATAGTAGAATTTAACAATCACCGTCGTCCTGTGGGGGTGAATATATCCAAATTATTTAGGCTAACCTACACCGAGCGAGTAGGAGAACGTGGCTTCATTTTAAGGATGCAAATGATCCTGGTGCAGACAGACTGTCGCACTGAGGAGGATGAAGTCAGATCAGGTATGACCTGTAATCCCTTACCCTCAGGTTTCTCTATTCGTATTGATGCAGTGGTTAACTATATCCCATGAGAAAGATACATTAATTTAGATTCAATGACCATCAATTTACATAATTGTTCTACTCCTGCTAAACCTGAGAAACTCAGGTTGCGTGATTGTGCCCAGACTTGGTCACCAATACCTGTGTATGAATTGCATAATGTCTCGCTCTGTATTACAGGTGCTTCAGGAGCCGCACAGAGTTTAGGACAAAGTGATTGCTCCACAACAACTCAAACCGACTTTGTGGCTCTAGGGGCTTAGTCTGTGGTGGTAAAGCATACAGTTGCATCCCTAGAGACGTAGGTGGAGTATGCTATATGGCTTACTTGGTCCCTTTGATTAGGCGAGCCGAACTCAGGTAAATGTCAGCCTTATATCAGTCCTAATTTCGCCATAAGCGAACACTTACTAGAACTCAACGTATATTCAGTGTATTGATCCCAGGATATGGCACATACACCTCACAGGAAGAGATAATGGCCCTGTCTGCAGTGTTGGAAAAACACATGAATTTGACAACTGACACAATTGCAGTAATAGGCACAGAGCTGAGTGAAACCCGTTCAGTAGCTCTGCAGAATAGAATGGCCCTAGATATGATTTTGGCTTCCCAGAGAGGTGTCTGTAAGGTTGTGGGATCCGAGTGTTGTACATACATTTCAGATACATCACAAAAGGTAATTAATTTAGTCCAAGAAACGAATAAAGGAATAGAAGAGCTTCATACAGTTCATGGGTGGGACCCATTCTCAGGACTTTCCTCTATGGTTGGTCCCTGGGGGATGACAATATACAAGTTATTGACTACTGCCTTAGCCGCAATTGCCTTTTTGTTTGTTGGTGGTATATTTTTGTCGTTTAATCCTTTCACGCGTTTCAAATATTCCTTACCGACCCCCCAGTGTGAGTTTTTTTGCACGTGACTTCAGTACTCTCCAGCATTTGAACTCACGCCAGCATTTAAACAGTCACCTTGCTAGGTAAGGAACACTACATGCATTGCAAGCTTCTCTCGTTGACTCGAATTCTAAGAGCTGCAAAAGTTGGTTGATTTATAACTGTAGCTAGCTAGAAAACATCAGATAACCGCTAACAAACGTCAGCTGCCCGCTAGCTAACAAATCGTGACCAGTAATTCATTGCCTATAGTATGGTCTTGAAACAATAACAATCAGGAAATAAAGTTATAAACACTGTTTGAGCTAAATGTGAGTAAATAACAGCGCTCTCTGACCAGCCATTGTTACGTTACTTGTAGCTAGGCATGCTAATGGTGTGTTCTAAACATGACGTTCTAATCACACCAGTGTGATCGTACGCTTCAGGGACCACTCTAGCCTGATCACACTGGTGTGACCGTACATGTCAAACGGTTTATAAAAATGTGTGTTTCTAAGTTTGCAACACAGGTAATGGTCCAGAAGCATGTAAATGAGGATTCAGATGTTTCAGAGATGTTCCAGTTCCCAAATTACTGGGATGATGATATCATAAAAGATCATGTTGTTCAAGAGCATTGTTTGTAGTAGTCTGAAGCTTAATGAATTGATGTAAATGATCTGATTGGTTAAACGTTGCATGTTAGTATTACATGTTATCTAATGATATAGGGCGGATTGTCAGGGAAATTTCTTAAACTGATGTATTCTTACTGATTAAAGGACTGAGTCCCTATGTTTAGATTAGTAAAGGAATGTAGTTAGAGGGGGATCTGGTGTTTGCCTGGGGAGGCATCCTTGACCAGCATCATTGACCGGCACCAGTGGATTAGATGGTTACTCATAAATTAGTAAATCTGTATAACCCTTTTAGGGTCTATCCTTGGGTGTCCAGACATTGTGGCTCCTAAAAGGTTGAAAAGGTCAACCATGTGAATGTGTTTTATTGACACACATCTTACCACACCTCTTTTTCCTCCTTTAAATTATGATGATTGTCCTGTGTTACATTAGAGATTATTCATTGTTACTTTGTAACCTGTGTATTCTCTCCTTGCAAGAATAAACTGTTTATTGTGCATTTGAGTTTTCCTCTGTCTTATCTATCATTTTCCTAAATTGTTTGGACTTTAGAGATTGCCATCACAGTGGCTTGACACAAGGAATGCCACAGCTGAAATCCATGTCTTGCATACGTCTGTGCGTGGTGGTTCTTGAAGCACTGACTCCAGCTGCAGTCCACTCTTTGTGAATCTCCCCCACATTTTTAAATGGGTTTTGTTTCACAATCCTCTCCAGGGTGCGGTTATCCCTATTGTTTGTACACTTTTTTTTCTACCACATCTTTTCCTTCCCTTCGCCTCTCTATTAATGTCCTTGGACACACAGCTCTGTGAACAGCCAGCCTCTTTAGCAATGACCTTTTGTGCCTTGCCCTCCTTGTGCAAGGTGTCAATGGTTGTCTTTTGGACAGCTGTCATGTCAGCATTCTTCCCCATGATTGTGTAGCCTACAGAACTAGACTGAGAGACCATTCAAAGGCCTTTGCAGGTGTTTTAAGTTAATTAGCTGATTAGAGTGTGGCACCAGGTATCTTCAATATTGCACCTTTTCACAATATTCAAATTTTCTGAGATACTGAATTTGGGGTTTTCATTAGTTGTCAGTTATAATCATCAAAATTAAAAGAAATAAACACTTGAAATATATCAGTCTGTGTGGAATGAATGTATACATTATACAATATGCTCTTTTTGAATGGAATTACTGAAATAAATAAACTTTTTGATGATATTCTAATTATATGACCAGCACCTGTACATGCTTTGTAAGTGGGAAAACCTGAAATGTCGGCAGTGTATCAAATACTTGTTCTCCCCATTGTATGTCCAAAACCACGCCGCTTCACATGTTGATCTGTCAATGGCGGCCATGTTTTTCAACATACTGATATAACTTTTAATGACCTTGGTACCTAGATGCCAAATATCAATGTACGTAAAGATCGAACATTTGGTGCCAGAGAAGTACATTTTTTTGTGTTTTTCACACATTCAAAATGGCCACCAAAGCATTAAAGCGTAGTTAATGAGTCCCAATGGCAAGTATGTTTCAAGAGAGGAGATGGACTTATCTACTTCTTTTCAGTGCTGTATCTCAAACGGGGTGAGTATGGTGCCCTTGCTAATTTGAAAAACCTCAATAGTGCCACCCTGTGGTTGATAAAAAAATCCTTGCATCAAATGTATTCTCACTGAGTGACAAAGAACAACAAACATTGTGTTATGGCTATTATGCCACCACTGTTTGGCCAAACTGAATGTACTTGCATATTACATTGCAATAGTTTTTGGGACATTTACCTCAAATGGTATTATAATACAATATTCTGCATCAGATAAATATGGAAACTTCAAATGTCTGACATTATCAGAGCAGTATTACACCTTAAGCACCAAACAATGTTACAAAGTTGTTGCTTGAAATTGTAATGTAATAAATGTAACCCTTTAATGAGGAGAAAAATCTTGAGGTCTGTGACGTCACCCGATATGGCGCAGCCGGGGCCCCACCTTGGAGCCAGGCCCGGCCGGGCACAGCCCGAAGGAGCGACGTGGGGCCGCTCTCCTGTGGGCTCACCACCTGTGGGAGGGACCATAAGGGGCCGATGCGGAGAGGATTGGGCGGCAGTCGAAGGCGGTGGCCTAGACAACCCGATCCCTGGACATGGCAAACTAGCTCACCTCGCTGGTGGGGAAGGAGCCTGAGATTGTGCGTGAGGTTGAGAGGTTCTGACTAGAGGTAGTCGGGATCACCTCTACACACGGCTTGGGCTCTGGAACCACACTCCTTGAGAGAGGATGGACTCTTCACCAATCTGGAGTTCCCCATGGTGAGAGGCGGCGGGCTGGTGTGCGTTTGCTTATAGCTCCCCAGCTCTGCCGCCATTTGTTGGAGTTTACCCCGGTTGTTTGTGCCTACAGGCTGAACGGCAATGCAGAGTACCCAACCTTCTTGGAGACTCTGGGAGGGGTGCTGGAAAGTGCTCCGACTGGGGACTCTATCGTTCTACTGGGGGGCTTCAACGCCCACGTGGGCAACGACAGTGACACCTGGAGGGGCGTGATTGGGAAGAACGGCCCCCCTGATCTGAACCCGAGTTGGACTTCTGTGTTAGTCACAGTTTGTCCATAACAAACACCATGTTCAAGCATAAGGGTGTCCATCAGTGCACGTGGCACCAGGACACCCTAGGCCATAGGTCGATGATCGACTTTGTTGTCGTTTCATCTGACCTGCGGCCGTATGTCTTGGACACTCGGGTGAAGAGAGGGGCTGAGCTGTCAACTGATCACCACCTGGTGGTGAGTTGGATCCGATGGCGGGGAAGGAAGCTGGACAGACTCGGCAGGCCCAAGGGTACTGTAAGGGTCTGCTGGGAACGTCTGGCCGAGTCTCCTGTCAGAGAGATCTTTAACGCCTGGGAGGAATTCGTGAGGCCATGGAGAAGGACTATCGACTGGCCTCGAAGAAATTCTGGCAAACCGTCCGGCGCCTCAGGAGAGGGAAACAGTGCCCTACCAACGCTGTTTACAGTAGAGGTGGGTAGCTGTTGACCTCAACTGAGGATGTCGTCGGGCGGTGGAAGGAGTACTTCGAGGATCTCCTCAATCCCGCCGTCACGTCTTCCATTGAGGAAGCAGAGGATGAGGGCTCAGAGGTGGACTCGTCCATCACCCGGGCTGAAGTCACAGAGGTAGTCAAGAAACTCCTCGGTGGCAAGGCACCGGGGGTGGATGAGATCCGCCCTGAGTACCTCAAGTCTCTGGATGTTGTGGGGCTGTCTTGGGGCTGTCTTGGCAACATCGCAAAACAAACCGGGGTGGTGATCCCTCTTTATAAGAAGGGGGACCGGAGGGTGTGTTCCAACTATAGGGGGATCACACTTCTCAGCCTCCCCGGGAAAGTCTATGCCAGGGTACTGGAGAGGAGAATACGGCCGATAGTAGAACCTCGAATTTAGGAGGAACAGTGTGGTTTTCATCTGGGCCGTGGAATACTGGACCAGCTCTATACCCTCTACGGGGTGCTGGAGGGTTCATGGGAGTTTGCCCAACCAATCCACATGTGTTTTGTGGATTTGGAGAAGGCATTCGACTGTGTCCCTCGCAGCATCCTGTGGAGAGTGCTTCGGGAATATGGGGTCCTGGGTCCTTTGCTAAGCGCTGTCAGGTCCCTGTATGACCGAAGCAGGAGCTTGGTCCGCATTGCCGGCAGTAAGTCAGACTTGTTCCCAGTGCATGTTGGACTCCGGCAGGGCTGCCCTTTGTCGCCGGTTCTGTTCATAATTTTTATGGACAGAATTTCTAGGCACAGCCAAGGGCTGGAGGGTGTCAGGCTTTGGGACCACACAATTTCGTCTCAACACTTTGCGGATGATGTTGTCTTGTTGGCCCCTTCAAACCAGGACCTTCAGCATGCACTGGGACGGTTTGCAGCCGAGTGTGAAGCGGTGGGGATGAGAATCAGTACCTCCAAATCCGAGGCTATGGTCCTCAGTCGGAAAAGGGTGGCTTGCCGACTTCAGGTTGGTGGAGAATGCCTGCCTCAAGTGGAGGAGTTTAAGTGTCTAGGGGTCTTGTTCACGTGAGGGAAGGATGGAACGGGAGATTGACAGACGGATCGGTGCAGCTTCTGCAGTAATGCGGTCGATGTATCGTCTGTCGTGGTGAAGAAAGAGCTGAGCCGCAAGGGGAAGCTCTCGATTTACCAGTCAATCTACGTTCCTACTCTCACCTATGGTCATGAGCTTTGGGTCATGACCGAAAGGACAAGATCCCGGATACAGGTGGCCGAAATTAGCTTTCTCCGCAGGGTGGCTGGGCGATCCCTTAGAGATAGGGTGAAAAGCTTGGTCACCCGGGAGGAGCTCAGAGTAGAGCTGCTGCTCCTCCACATCGAGAGGGGTCAGCTGAGGTGGCTTGGGCATCTGTTTCGGATGCCTCCGGAACGCCTTCCTGGGAAGGTGTTCCGGGCCAGTCCCACCGGGAGGAGACCCCGGGGAAGACCTAGGACACGCTGGAGGGACTATGTCTCCCGGCTAGCCTGGGAACGCCTCGCTGTCCCCCCGGAAGAGCTGGAGGAAGTGTCTAGTGTGATGGCAATTTCTAAACTATTCCAAACTATTTACGAAAATGGTAGGTAAGACAGAGGAAAACAGGTTACAAAGTAACAATGAATAATCTCTAAAGTAAAACAGGACAAGCATCTTCATTTTTTTTGATTGAATAAAACACATTCACATGGTAATCCTTTTCAACCTTTTAGGAGTCACAATGTCTGGACACCCAAGGATAGACCCTAAAAGTGTTATACAGATTAACTAATTTACGAGTAACTAATCCACTAGTGCCGGTCAAGGATGATGTTCAAGGATGTCTCCCTGAGACAAACACCTGACCCCACTCTACCTACATTCCTTTACTTATCCAAACATGGGGACTCAGTCCTTTAATCAGTAAGAACACATCAGTGTAAGAAATTTCCCTGACACTAGGGAGAGGGAAGTCTGGGCATCTCTACTTAGACTGCTGCCCCCGCGACCCGGCCCCGGATAAGCGGAAGAAAATGATGATGATGATGTAATAAATGTAGCTGACTTGTATGGTAAATATAACTGAATGGATGTTTATCACAGGGCATATTAATGAATTCACCATTTGTTTGTTGTGCAATAATGGTGTTTAATTGCAATGATCAAAAGACTATTACAGGTGGCAACAATAAAACCAATACCTTGGTAGGGCATGGGCATGGGCATATAGCTACGGAAGAAGATTAGTGCCAAGCAATAATAAAAAAATAAAACCATCTCGAGATTAAAGTCATTATAATGCGAGATTAAACTCGTTAAATTTTGAAAAAAAAGTCGACATACAATCTTGAGAATAAACTCATTAAATATCAAGAATAAAGTTTAATAATCCGTTTTATGTTATCCTGGAAAACCACGAAACCTTGATGAATCGCGCGTAGGTGAAGCCAGCGATAACCTTGCATTTGTCCACTGGTTGCCAATTCATGTTGGACAAAAGCGAGTACATCGCGCAAATTGGACTGCTTTTTTCTTCTAAAAAGACCTAGTCGCTTGCAAATTCTCTTTAAAGTTCGCATGCTAATTATAATTCTGTCATAATTAGCTAAAGTTGATAGTATTTCTTTGTTACTGAAAGTCTATAATATAGCTTGATTAATTGATCCAACTCTGCCATGTCCTCTATCAGTAGGCTATGCAATGCACACTGATCGAATGCGTTATTCTCTACATTTAATTTTGACTTTTATTCTCGATATTTAATGAGTTTATTCTCCAGATTGTATTTCGACTTTTTTCTCAAAAAATAACGAGTTTTTCTTGAAACACTACGACTTCTATTCTCAATATTTAATTAGTTTATTCTCAAGATTGTATTTAGACTTTTTTCTCTGAATATAACAAGTTTTTTCTCGAAACTCAACGACTTTATTCTCGCATTATAATGACTTTAATGTCGAGATGGTTTTATTTTTTTATTATTGCTTGGCACTAATCCTCTTCCCTATATAGCCTGTGTACCCATGTGTTATTGTTTAATTACAATTCAGATTTCATTTTAATTTAACTGCCATGTCTACAATTTAAAGATACAATTGATAAGTTTAGCCCTCAGTTAGAAGTAGAGCTGTAGAAACCAATAAAAACAGAGAAATTACTTAACTATTGAGAATGGATTATCTACTGAGGCTTAAACATAACACCCTGTCCACCTTAGACAAAGTTTTAATAGCTAAATCATTGGTTATAATGTTCATGTCAGCAGAAAGATTTAATGTGAACTAACACTAGCTTAGACTGAGGCTCTTGTAGCAAATATTTTTGATGAAATAATCATGGCAATGTTGCATTCCACTAAACATTTGCTTACATTAGCAAGTCATTGTACAACTGAAAACACAGAATTAACATAGAGTAGATACTGAGGCTTGAAAGCATGACACCATCTCTAAATGGTCAAATTATTATTAGCGAAACCATATATTATAAAGTTCATGTCATCAAAATGATTTTAGATGGACTAATGTTAGCTTAAACTGAGGTTATTTAAATATATTTATGTTAGCTAACATTACTAGCTAGTTAATGTCGATAGCATTTATTGCTAACATTAACAATTTCTTTTTTAATTAAATAATCATGGTAACGTTGAATTCCACTAAATATTTGCCTATAGTTGCATGTCTTTGTAAAAAAGAAAACAGTGTATTAATTAACTACTGAGCATAGATTAGCTACAGAGGCTGGAAAACACAACACCATATATAAAAGGCAAATTATTAATAGCTAAACTGACTGATATAATGTTCACCTCATCAGAATAATTTTAGATGGAGTAACCTGACAGACTCCTAAAAAAAGCAACAAGCGGCTAACTAATGAGGCAATATGAATTCCATGTACAGTATAGTGTGTGGCATTGGGGGTTAAAGAGGGACACCAATATATAGTTTTGCTGGATGTAGCACAGTGCCCCATGATTTCACATTATATTTGTAATTTTACAAACTCTCCCGAGTATTTCGTACAACACATTCACAGCGGTTCTGAAGAGTTTTTCTGCAAAAAGTATCCCATGTACATTACAGTGGGGGGATGGAAAATAAGGCCTTGTCATTATTTGCAAAACGGGAGAAGACTGGGAAAAAAACTGACAAATACAACAAAATACCATTTTACATTCTATGATAAGCTGTAAATGTTTTGTTCTCTCTGGCATGCGAATAATGTTACTGTAGCCTACATCACTACCATGATTCAATTAACGACTTCATGACATTGACTGATCAAGATGCCCACCCTTGTCGGTATTTGCTTGAACAACTTCGTCAAAACTGCGCAAAGAAAGAGAAAAACGTTGGTCAACCTTAATTCTTTAAACACACAGGTGCTGGTCATAAAATTAGAATATCATCAAAAAGTTGATTTATTTCAGTAATTCCATTCAAAAAGTGAAACTTGTATAATGTATGCATTCATTCCACACAGACTGATATATTGTGTTTTTTCTCTTAATTTTGATTATTATAACTAACAACTAATGAAAACCCCAAATTCAGTATCTCAGAAAATTTGAATATTGTGAAAAGGTGCAATATTGAAGACACAATATTTTCACAAGATTGCAGAGTGGCTCCTCTTAAAGCCACTCCTCCATTGGTTGTGAGCGCAAACACAAATCACCAGAATGGCATTAGTAGTGGCAAGTGACACAGAAGGGGCAACAGGATCAGATAAGAAGTAACATTATACTAAATCTGATGTTTGTTCTTTAAGTCACTAGCCACCCAGGTCCAAGTTCCAGGCCAGACCAGATCACAGGCCAGACCAGCATCCGAAAGGATATTAATGATTTCAACTTGTTGATAATGATGGGGTCAGAACAGATAATCATTATCATTTTCAAAGGTATGCTTACTTAAATATGCATTTTAACATCAATGATTGAGCTAACTATTTCTTTTAGAATTGTTTAATTTCGATGATCAAAAGACTATTACAGGTGGCAACAATAAAACCAATACATTTCCAGATTTTAATTTATTTGGAAAATACCCTCCCTATTCTTATTATAAAAATATGTTGACATTGGTAGGACATGGGTATAAAGCCCATGTATTGTTGTTAAATTACAACTCAGATTTCATTTTTATTTAACTGACATGTCTACAATTAAAAGGTGCAACTAATAATGTTTGCCCTCAGTTAGAAGTGGAATGGTAGAAACAAATGTAAACAGAAATTACTTAATTACTGAGAATGGATTATGTACTGAGACATGAACACAACATCCTCTATACCAAAAGCAAAATTTTAATAGCTAAAGCTTTAGTTATTATGTTCATGTCACCAGAATGTAAGTGACGCTAGCTTAGACTGACGATTTTCTAGCAATTACGAGCATTGACTAACTACCGAAGCTTGAAAGCATGACACCTAAATGGTTGTTTCTGTATCTCTAAATTGTCAAATTATTATTAGCTAAACCGTATGTTATAATGTTCAAGTCACCAAAATTATTTTAGATGGACAAATGCTAGCTTAAACTGAGGTTAGTTAAACATATTTCTGTTAGCTAACTTTACTAGCTAGCTAACGTCGATAGCATTTATTGTTAATGTTACCCTTTTTTTGACTCCGCTAAGTAGTTTTTTTTTAATGAAATAATCATGGCGACATTGCATTCCACTAAATATTTGCCTATAGTCACAAGTCATTGTACAAATGAAAACAGTGGAATTAGCTACTGAGCATAGATTAGCTATGGAATTCATAACACCATATCTAAAACACAAATTAAAAATAGCTAATGTGATGGCATTTCCATCGAGGAAGGTACAGAGACAAAATTCTCTAGGCATAATTAACAGTTTATTTGCAAATAGAGAGACACATCAAACGCTTACAAATATAATCATCCGAGGAGTCTCTAACTTAATACATGAATAGTCATCAGTACTTGTAGTGGAAAAAGGGGTGGCAAGATGCTGCCCATCTGTCTTGTCAATAAAACACCCTTTGTTCTGTCAGTACCTAGGCTTCACACAAGGGGCAAGCTGTCCTTCCCCACATGGGTAACCTCTTGAACTCTAAAGAGCTCTTACCCCATATGGAAAATAAATGTATTTTAAATATTTTTGCAATGCTGAATATATGTCGAATACATTTAACTTAATTGAAAATTAATTTCAGGTATCAAAATGTATTTCACCTTTTATTCTGAATTTTTTTAAAATTCAGAATTCAAAATTCATTTCAGCTATTATTCTGAAATGTATAAATACATTTCAGTTTTGTCCAAATGTATTTCACCGTCAACAATGCTCTCATTACAACTGTAATGTATTATAGAAAATACATTACAAATTTTTTTTTGAAGCCCATATTAAAATGCATTTTCCAGGTCCTGTGAAAGTAAAATGATGAAATGTAATTACCGACGTATTGATTATATCATATTTGAAACACATTTTATAGATGTGTACATTACCAAAATATATTATCTTAGTCACAGTCTAACGTACTAAAGTAAACTTGGTAATACCACTACTTGCCTCTCTTATCAACCTATTCCTGTTTGGTGTAGGGGTTAGCCTCCTGATTGTGGAATGTAAGGTTGCAGGTTTGAAACACCACTTTGCCGATTGTCTGATATATTAAAATAATGCATTAAATAAATGTTTTACAAATATATTTAAGTGGCCAATTTCAAACATTTTGACATATATTTACCAAATGTATTCAGGAATATATTTTCCAAATGTGTTTGGAAATATGTTTTCCAAATGTATTCAAAAATATATGCCCTGATGAGTTATACAGATGCGCAGATTAATGAGTAACCTTATAATCTGCCGATACCAGTCAATGATGCCCCCTAGGCAAATACCAGATCTCCCTTTGCATCGAAAGGAGCCAGTTGAGGTGGTTCGGGCATCTGGTAAGCATGCCCCCAGGATGTCTCCCTAGGGAGGTGTTCCAGGCACATCCAGCTGGGAGGAGACCTCGGGGTAGGCCCAGGACTAGGTGGAGAGATTATATTTCGACACTGGCCTGGGAACGCCTCGGGATCCCCCAGTCAGAGCTGGCAAATGTGGCTCGGGAAAGGGAAGTTTGGGGTCCCCTGCTGGAGCTGCTGCCCCCGCGACCCGATACCGGATAAGCGGATGAAGATGAGATGAGATGGAACAAACACAATAGGGTTTCACCAGTGAACTCCTGAAACCCTAATGAACTGGAACAAACACAATAGGGTTTCAACAGTGAACTGCTGAAACCCTAATAATAATGAACCGGAACAGACACAATAAGGTTTCACCAGTGAACTACTGAAACCCTAATAATAATGAAGCGGAACTTCATTATTATTAGGAACAGTGAACTTATTCTGACTTCACTAGTGTGTGTGGACTAGCTTTACAGATAGCTAACAGTCTCCAATAAAGAACCAGGAAGCATCTTGCTCGTTTAGTGTGTTTTACTGGAAGGACTGTAAAACTGTAACATAAAGAAACAAAGAGGATGTGTATTACAATCTCAACAAGGAGAATATCCATCCATCATCTTCCGCTTATCTGGGGCCGGGTCGCGGGGGCAGCAGTCTAAGCAGAGATGCCCAGACTTCCCTCTCCCCAGACACTTCCTCCAGCTCTTCTGGGGGGACACCGAGGCGTTCCCAAGCCAGCCGGGAGACATAGTCCCTCCAGCGTGTCCTAGGTCTTCCCCGGGGTCTCCTCCCGGTGGGACGGGACTGGAACACCTTCCCGGGAAGGCATCCGAAACAGATGTCCAAGCCACCTCAGCTGACCCCTCTCGATGTGGAGGAGCAGCGGCTCTACTCTGAGCTCCTCCCCGGTGGCCGAGCTTCTCACCCTATCTCTAAGGGATCGCCCAGCCACCCTGCGGAGAAAGCTCATTTCGGCCGCCTGTATCCGGGATCTTGTCCTTTCGGTCATGACCCAAAGCTCATGACCATAGGTGAGAGTAGGAACGTAGATTGACCGGTAATTCGAGAGCTTCGCCTTGTGGCTCAGCTCTTTCTTCACCACGACAGACGATACATTGACCGGATTACTGCAGAAGCTGCACCGATCCGTCTGTCAATCTCCCGTTCCATCCTTCCCTCACTCGTGAACAAGACCCCTAGACACTTAAACTCCTCCACTTGAGGCAGGCACTCTCCACCAACCTGAAGTGGGCAAGCCACCCTTTTCCGACTGAGGACAATGGCCTCGGATTTGGAGGTACTGATTCTCATCCCCACCGCTTCACACTCGGCTGCAAACCATCCCAGTGCATGCTGAAGGTCCTGGTTTGAAGTGGCCAACACGACAACATCATCCGCAAAGAGCAGAGACGAAATCGTGTGGTCCCCAAACCTGACACCCTCCGGCCCCTGGCTGCGCCTAGAAATTCTGTCCATAAAAATTAAGAACAGAACCGGTGACAAAGGGCAGCCCTGCCGGAGTCCAACATTCACTGGGAACACCTAAGTCAGTAAGTCTGACTTACTGCCGGCAATGCGGACCAAGCTCCTGCTTCGGTCATACAGGGACCTGAAAGCCCTTAGCAAAGGACCCAGGACCCCATATTCCCAAAGCACTCTCCACAGGATGCTGCGAGGGACACAGTCGAATGCCTTCTCCAAATCCACAAAACACATGTGGATTGGTTGGGCAAACTCCCATGAACCCTCCAACACCCCGTAGAGGGTATAGAGCTGGTCCAGTGTTCCACAGCCCGGATGAAAACCACACTGTTCCTCCTGAATCCGAGGTTCTACTATCGGCTGTATTCTCTTCTCCAGAACCCTGGCATAGACTTTCCCGGGAAGGCTGAGAAGTGTGATCCCCCTATAGTTGGAACACACCCTCCGGTCCCCCTTCTTAAAAAGACGGACCACCACCCCGGTCTGCCATCCCAGAGGCACTGTCCCCGACCGCCACGCGATGTTGCACAGGCGTGTCAACCAAGACAGCCCCACAACATCCAGAGACTTGAGGTACTCAGGGCGGATCTCATCCACCACCGGTGCCTTGCCACCGAGGAGTTTCTTGACCACCTCTGTGACTTCAGCCCGGGTGATGGACGAGTCCACCTCTGAGCCCTCATCCTCTGCTTCCTCAATGGGAGACGTGACGGCGGGATTGAAGAGATCCTCGAAGTACTCCTTCCACCGCCCGACGACATCCCCAGTTGAGGTCAACAGCTGCCCACCTCTACTGTAAACAGCGTTGGTAGGGCACTGTTTCCCTCTCCTGAGGCGCCGGACGGTTTGCCAGAATCTCTTCGAGGCCAGCCGATAGTCCTTCTCCTTGGCCTCACCGAACTCCTCCCAGGCCCGAGTTTTTGCCTCCACAACCACCCGGGCTGCAGCCCGCTTGGCCTGTCGGTACCCGTCAGCGGCCTCAGGAGTCTGCCTGCTGTTACCTACCTGGCTACCTGCCAAATTTTTTCGAATTTACTCGATATAAACTAATTGGTCAAAATTCTATTTTAGAGTTTTACCAACGCAATATTTATCTGTTGACCTCTTACCCAACTTTTCTACACCGGGACTCTTTTTGGACATAATTAACAGAACTACTCACCCCTGAACACCGGAGGCTAAGTATCATTACAATGCCTTTTCACTGTAATTGTTGTAGCAACAACACGGAGGAGAATGTTCGTCTTAAGTTAAAGATAGCAGAGTTAGAGGCTCGGCTTCTGACGCAAATGCCAGGCAAGGATTATGCTAGTGTAGAAATAGAAAAATCTGCGTCAGTGCCACCAGGTAGAAACGATAGTTTTGTTAGCCCCCCGGCACAGCTCCTGCAGCCGGGCAATAAGTTTCTCTTGGTCACTGGGAAGAAATGCCGTCGACCAGTTAAACCTGAATCGTTGCTAAAACCAACTGAGACTTTGAACAGGTTTTCCCCACTGGAGTCGGAGTCAAGGCCCGAGCCGTCTTCGGAGGGGAATGGTCGGCAGGCATGTTCTACCGGTGGCCTTGAAAAACTGAAAACTTTAGTCATTGGCGATTCCATCACACGCAGTATTAGACTAAAGAATCAGCCGGCGATCATACATTGTTTACCGGGGGGCAGAGCCACCGACGTAGCCGCAAATCTGGGGTTGGTGCTAGCGAAGTCTAAAACTGGCAAGTATAGAGAGTACAGAGATATTGTTATCCACGTTGGCACCAACGATGTTAGGATGAAACAGTCAGAGGTTAGGAAGCAGAACATAGCATCAGCGTGTAAATTAGCTAGAAAGATGTGTCGGCATCGAGTAATTGTCTCTGGCCCCCTCCCAGCTAGGGGTGGTGACGAGCTCTACAGCAGACTTGCGCAACTCAATCGCTGGCTGAAAACGGAGTTCTGCCCGTCGCAGGAGGTAGAGTTTGTAGATAACTGGCCTTCTTTTTGGGACTCTCCCAGAAATAGGGCCAGGCCAGATCTGCTGAGGAGCGACGGACTCCATCCTAGCTGGTGTGGTGCTCTTCTTTTGTCTAGGAACATTGACAGGAGTCTCACTCCTATAGCTTTAACATGAGATAGGGTGCAGGTCAGGCTGCAGGCTGTTAGCCAGCCTGCTAGCATAGTGGAGTCTGTCAATAGCATAGCCAGAGTAGTTAGTACAGCTTTACCTATTGTCACTGTGACTTGTTCCAGGCTGAGAAAAGTTAAACAAGGTAGTGCTAACAAAAACAACCTTATTAAGATAAAGCCTTCCTCCACCTCGGTCACTCCCTTCTTTCGAAGTTTTACTCATGAAAGTTAACCAGGCCGATAAATCATTTTACATAGCTACTATTTATAGGCCCCCCGGGCCATACACATTGTTCCTCAATGAGTTTCCAGAATTCTTGTCTAACCTTGTAGTCATGGCAGATAGTATTCTAATTTTTGGCGATTTCAATATCCATATGGAAAACCCCAATGATCCTCTTCAAAAAGCCTTTCAAGCCATAATCGACTCAATGGGTTTCATCCAACATGTCTCAGGTCCAACACATTGCCACAATCATACCTTAGATTTAGTCCTGTCACGAGAAATAGATATTGTAGATCTAATAATTTACCCCCAAAATCCTGGATTATCGGATCACTGTCTTATTACATTTACCGTTAAAACAAGAAATCCACTTGCCCCCCAAACAATGAGTTTCAAAAGCCGTACTATAAATTCTCGGATTACAAATAAATTCCTTGATATTCTTACTAGTTCGCTCATAAATGACAGAGTAAATAAATCTGTAAACGATCAAATCGAGGATCTAAACTCAATACTGCGAAATACATTAGACATAGTTGCACCACTAAAAACTAAAGAAATACGCAATAAGAAACTTGCTCCTTGGTACACCGACAATACTAGAGCACTTAAGCAAGCCTCCAGAAAATTGGAGCGAAAGTGGCGCTCCACCAAGTTGGAAGTATTTAGACTAGCCTGGATAGACAGTACAGTACAATACCGAAAATCACTCACGTCTGCTCGATCAGCTTATTTCTCCAACCTGATTGAGGCGAACAAAAACAATCCAAAATTTCTCTTTGATACAGTTGCAAAGTTAACAAAAAAGCAAAGCTTAGCAAGTGAAGTGGGTCTTCACTTTAGTTGTAATGAATACATGAACTACTTTGATGAAAAGATCGTCACCATTAGAAAACAAATAACTGAATCCTTAAATAGTTATGGTCCTAAAAATCTCAGTTGTCCAAAAAATTTCCGGAACCTCCCTGATCAGGTGTCAATGGGGACACTTGAGTTTTTTGATACTGTATCGCTCGACACATTTACAAAATTTGTAATGAGTTCTAAACCCACAAACTCTCAGCTAGACCCCATTCCTACAAAATTACTTAAGGAGTTATTTCCTGTGCTAGGTCAGCCAATGCTGAACATAATAAATTGCTCCCTTTCCTCCGGATGCGTACCAAACTCATTAAAAATTGCGGAAATTAAGCCTCTTCTAAAAAAATCTAATCTAGATCCCGACATATTAAACAATTATAGGCCAATATCGAACCTCCCGTTCCTCTCAAAAATCTTAGAAAAATGTGTTTCCCAACAACTGAATGCCTTCCTAAAGACAAAAAACATTTAGGAAATATTCCAGTCTGGTTTTAGATCTCATCATAGTACTGAGACTGCACTCGTGAAGGTAACAAATGACCTTCTAATGGCCTCAGACAAAGGTTCCGCATCCGTCCTGTTGCTTCTTGATCTTAGTGCTGCTTTTGACACTATTGATCACTCCCTTCTCTTAGAGAGACTGGAAACCAATATTGGGCTACGTGGACATGTTCTAGCCTGGTTTAAATCTTATTTATCTGAAAGATATCAGTTCGTTAGTGTGGATGGCATATCCTCTGACAAGTCAAAGGTATGCTTTGGAGTTCCTCAAGGCTCGGTTCTGGGCCCATTACTTTTCTCACTATACATGCTCCCTCTGGGCGATGTAATCCGAAATCACAATATTAACTTTCACTGTTATGCTGATGACACACAGTTATATATTTCAATGAAGCATGGAGAAGCCCCTAAATTAGCTATTTTGGAAGCATGCGTTTCAGATATTAGGAAGTGGATGACAGAGAATTTCTTGCTCTTAAACTCAAATAAAACAGAAATGCTCCTTTTAGGACCCAAAAAACAAAGAGCGTTGTTAGCAGATCTCACTGTGAACCTCGACGGCTGCATGGTCGTATCCCAAAAAACTGTAAAAAACCTTGGCGTTACCCTTGACCCTGACCTCTCTTTTGAAGAACATATAAAATATGTCTCAAGAGTTGCTTATTTTCATCTTCGAAACATCGCAAAAATTAGAAAATTTCTATCAAAAACTGATGCAGAAAAATTAATTCATGCTTTCGTTACTTCTAGATTAGATTACTGCAATGCTCTTCTCTCTGGTTATCCAGACAAATTAATAAATAAACTTCAATTAGTGCTGCACACAGCTGCTAGAATCCTAACTAGAACAAAAAAATTTGAACACATTACTCCTGTCCTGGCATCCTTACATTGGCTGCCTGTTAGGGTTAGGGCTGATTTTAAGGTTTTACTCTTAACCTATAAATCAATACATGGACTTGCTCCTACTTACCTTGCTGAAATGATCCAGCCATACATACCTACACGTAACCTACGATCGCAAGATGCAGGCCTATTAATTTTACCTAGAATTTCTAAACAAACAGTTGGCGGCAGGGCCTTTTCTCATAGAGCTCCACTCCTGTGGAATGATCTGCCAATTAAGGTTAGAAATGCAAACTCAGTGCAAACTTTCAAGTGTCTACTAAAAACTCATCTCTACAGCACGGTTTATAATTAGGTGTAGCCTGGCCCGGGGGCGTGAAGGTGACCAGTAGGCTTGATACTGTCCACCCTTGCTGTCTTGCCAGGTGGGCTCTCGTCGCCACTGGGATGCCCTCCCTCCAATGCCCTTCGGGGGAAGAGTCACTGGCTTGTTGTTGACTCTCTATTGCGCACTTGTGCAGTTGGGCTGTACGCTGCTAGCAATACTCGGCCCTCATTCAGGGGGGTTGCGGTTGGTGGGTGTCCATTTGGTTGATGCCTGGCAATGTGGTTGGATTGATTTCCTGCCTGTTGGGCCCTGTCCGGGGCCTCCCCCGGGTAGGGCCACAGTGTCACCGGACCCCCCCATCTCAGTTTCCAAGGTGTTACGCTGCTATATTATTGTGCTGGGGGACATGAGGGATGTACTACTAACTTTTCTCAGTTTCCTCCAATTTTAAATTTTAGAAGGAGATGAGGTCCTGGTCCACACCTGCGGATTACCTGGTTTGGGGGGACCGTTGCTGTTCCTGTCCTTGTCCACCTGGTCATACTTCTGACCTAGTCTAAAATCGAATATACTCTGGATTTAGCCAAGAGAAATGTATTTATTATTCCAATTGGACTCTTAATATCTCACCCAGCACAGCCAGAAGAGGACTGGTCACCCCTCTGAGCCTGGGTCCTCTCTAGGTTTCTTCCTAAAATTCGACCTTCTTAGGGAGTTTTTCCTAGCCACTGAAATTCAACACTGCTGTTGTTTGCTCCTTGGGGTTTAAGGCCGGGTGTCTCTGTAAAGCACTTTGTGACAACTGCTGTTGTAAAAAGCGCTTTATAAATACATTTTGATTGATTGATTTGATTGAGTCCCACAAGCCAACCAGGCCTGATTCCTTCTTCAGCTTGACGCCATCCCTTACTTCCGGTGTCCACCACCGGGTTCGGGGATTGCTGCCTCGACAGGCACCGGAGACCTTACGGCCACAGCTCCGAGCAGCCGCTTCGAACATGGTCCACTCGGACTCAATATCTCCAGCCTCCCTCGGGATCCAGTCGATGCTCTGCCGGAGGTGGGAGTTAAAGATCTCTCTGACAGGAGACTCGGCCAGACGTTCCCAGCAGACCCTTACAGTACGCTTGGGCCTTCAGAGTCTGTCCAGCTTCCTCCCCCGCCATCGGATCCAACTCACCACCGGCTTAGGGTGTCCTGGTGCCACGTGCACTGATGCTTGAACATGGTGTTGGTTATGGACAAACTGTGACTAGCACAGAAGTCCAATAACTGAACACCGCTCGGGTTCAGATCAGGGGGGCCGTTCCTCCCAATCACGCACCTCCAGGTGTCACTGTTGTTTCCCATGTGGGCATTGAAGTCCCCCAGTAGAACGATAGAGTCCCCAGTCGGAGCACTTTCCAGCACCCCTCCCAGAGACTCCAAGAAGATCGGGTACTCTACACTTCCATTCGGCCAGTAGGCACAAACAACAGTGAGAGACCTATCCCCGACCCGTAGGCGCAGGGAAACGACCCTCTCGTTCACCGGGGTAAACTCCAGCACATGGCGGCAGAGCTGGGGAGCTATAAGCAAACCCACACCAGCCTGCCGCCTCTCACCATGGGCAACTCCAGAGTGGTGAAGAGTCCATCCTCTCTCAAGGAGTGTGGTTCCAGAGCCCAAGCCGTGCGTAGAGGTGATCCCGACTACCTCTAGTCGGAACCTCTCAACCTCACGCACAATCTCAGGCTCCTTCCCCGCCAGCGAGGTGACATTCCACGTCCGTAGAGCTAGTTTCCGTGTCCAGGGATCGGGTTGACTGCCGCCCGATCCTCTCCGCACCGGCCCCTTATGGTCCCTCCTGTGGGTGGTGAGCCCACGGGAAGGCGGCCCCACGTCGCTCCTTCGGGCTGAGCCCGGCCGGGCCCCATGGGGAAAGGCCCGGCCACCAGGCACTCGCGTACGAGCCCCAACCCCGGGCCTGGCTCCAGGGTGGGGCCCCGGCTGCGCCATACCGGGCGACGTCACGGAACTCATAATTGTTTTCATCATTAAGGGGGTTTTGAAGGAGGAGAATAGACAATGCAAATATAAAATAAGTAGCTTAAAATTAACTAAAACCCTCAAAAACCGATCTCATTAGCAAGCGATTAACACAATGCTAATATACATGGAAAATTCCATAGGAATGCTAACAGTACTAGCGCCGCATTTTTCCTTACAAATTACGAAAAGAAAACATACTAAAATGACTAAATTTGGTATCTGAAGGAAGATAAGATTATTATCAAACAAATACTTACAGACAGATATTCTTTAGGGACCAAAATAGAAGTTTACAGACTTTAACACCCTGAAGTTTGACGTGCTGTGGGACTGTTAGAAAAATAAATGCACTACGGCAACTCTGCGTGAACAAAACACAAGAAACTCAAAACACAAATAACTCTTCCCACAAGGAGGCAGCACAGAACTGCTGAAACCCTAGTAATAATGAACCGGAACAAACACAATAGGATTTCACAAGTGAACTGCTAAAACCCTAATAACGCTAACAAAAACAATAGGGTTTCACCAGTGAACTGCTCAAACCCTAATAATCACGCTAACAAAAACAATAGGGTTTCACCAGTGAACTGCTCAAACCCTAATAAAAAAATTACAAACATAAGAGGGTTCCAGCAACTTCGATGCTTGGCCCCCTAATTACCTAATTAAGTGTAATAGTAAGTAAGAAGAATAATTCATTTCATTGAAAAATAATTCATAATTGATATTTTGAATTTTTTTCTTTCCAAAACAGACTTGCTCAACTAATGCATGAGGACTTCAAAAGCAGTGAAGTCCAGAATATGTAATGGAACAAGGGGAATGTGTTTTATTGACATAAGACAGATGGGCAGCATCTTACCACACCCCTTTTTCCACTATAAATACGAACTGTTCATGTATTAAGTTAGAGACTCATCGGATAATTATGTTTGTAAGCGTTTGGCGCCTCTCTCTATATGCAAATAAACTTAATTATGCCAAGATAATTTTGTCTCTGTACTTCCTCCTTTAAGAGTTCTGATCAATGAAATTGCCATCACACTTAGGGAGCTCGTCCTTGGTTACTCATCCTGGTGTCTCGCAATAATTTTCTTGTGGGTTATCCGTGCACGGCCGGTGACTGGGTTCCCGGAGCCCAAATCCTCCCCTGCTCGTGGACTGTCTTCGAAAAGGGTGAGAGTCAGGGCGCCCAGCTTAAATTATTTTTGGGTTTCATCAGTACAGGTACCCAGGCTTAAATTTTTAACTCATGAGGTAACGGCACAATCTGCTTAAAAATCTGCAGTATAAGGTTGGACCTTATAGAAAACTGTTAACAGCACCGTGGTTGGACCACTGTATAACACCGGTGTAAGGTATATCTTGCGAAAAGGCTGACAAGCTTATTAACGCATGCTGGGCACGTTAATTGAGGTACCAGAGTGACTGATGGCAGAATGACGGCCCCATGGTATTCGCTCTGGATCTGGCGTTTTCGCCAAGCTTAGGTCTGATGGGTTGCATTGGTAAATTTTTGACTGCCCCTCGTATTTGTTGTGGACCGGCCAAAATTGCTTGGACATGTGAACAAATGTTTCTTTGAGTGTTATTAGTTTTTCCGGTAAATGGCGTTTTCATTCAGTGACGGATGCCTGGCCTACCGGGCTGATTGGAGGAATATGGCCGAGGTGTTGTATGGAAGTTGCAGAAGGTATAATATGAGGTTGTTCGGAAGGCATAGGCTATGGTATGTAGAAAGTGGTGACTGATGGAAGCTTTGGGAAAGTTTGTATGGGGTTTATTGATCTCTGTGTTATAGTTATTTTTGCTCAGGTTGGATGGCTCGTCCCTCTGACCGACCCCACCCTCCTGCGGTGTTCCGCCAGGCCGATTGCTGGGACTCCTTGGAGGTTTGCGTGGTCCCATCCCGCCCGGCGACACTGCAACGGTGGAGAATGTTTTCCTAGCATCGACGTAGCACACCTCGCTGGTGGCCGGGATAGCTCCCGACTCGTTTCACTCTATGGACCATTTCGTTGTGAACGAGGTGATGCTGTAGGCCGTCTGGAGGCCGTTTTTGAGGGAGTCTACGCGGGTCGAGAAAAGGTCCAAAAGTGGGGAGCAGTACACACCAGATCCATAATCTCCGGTATAACACAGGAACGCTGAACCGCCTGAGGGAGGGGTGCTGACGGTCAGAGGAGATGGACCAGAGAGCATTGACCGGTGAGATCATTCCTTAACACTGCCCTATTTTTTCTCTGACATATTTATATTATACAGGATTTAGTATGAAAAAAAGAAAGTATGGTAACTAGAAGTTATTTTTAGGGTATTTCAGTTATAGCAACTGTAGTTTTGTTCCATGTCCTGACAACAATTCCCATGCAGTTGGCCTGTTGTCGGGCGTTTCGTGCAGGATTTTAAGCAGCTGGACTGCGGCAGTTGGACTGCTGGAAAAACTGCAATTTAAGTTGGACCTTTAAATATGCAGTTAAGTTTGGACCTTATAGTCAAAATCTGCAGTTGAGGTTGGACCTTATGGTTAAAATATGCAGTTAAGGTTGGACCTTATAGTCAAAATCTGCAGTTGAGGTTGGACCTTATGGTTAAAATATGCAGTTAAGGTTGGACCTTATAGTCAAAATCTGCAGTTGAGGTTGGACCTTATTGTAAAATATGCAGTTATGGTTGGGCCTTATTGCTGTATATTAAATGCGAGAAAGATGTCTCGTTTGTTTTACGACAGTAGGGGAATTGTGCCCCTATGCCTCCTCGTGCAACCTGTATTATAGGTAGGGGAGATTCGGTCCTGTGGGCTAGAGGTGAGCAGACCTCTGGTTGATTTCCAACCACGTAGAAAGGGCACTGATGGCTTAGGGGCTATATCTGTTGCATATCTATGTGGTGGGGTATAACCAAATGCTGTGCCTGGAGAACCGCGCAGATTTTGTCAAGCTCTATGTCCACCAATTTAAGAGACTGTAGGATGGAGTAGGGATTGCTCCGGTCAAATGCCAAAGTTGTTGGTCAGCTTGTGGTTTGAATTGGTAGTTGGACTACTGAAGTTGTATATGCGCAAGTGCCTGGGCATTTGTCAATATCTGGTTGTGGTCGCCACCTAGTAAATGCATTTGTCCATTTTGGTATTCCCTATGCACGAGGATTCCGATTGGCTGCATTGTGTATTCCTTGGTGGAATATTTGATCTTGTTTACCGAGGTTGTTGTTAACTTGGAAGTTTTGAAATCGCAAGGTTTTGTTTTGTTTGGTGCCCACTCTTTCGGCTTTTGCCTTAGTGCCGAATCCACGAAATTGAAATTTGCCTTCTAGTGTTATGCTGGTGGCTGGCACACGTGGAGGTGTTCCACTGATAACTTAGGATTGTATACGAGAATAATGTCCTAAATTTAATTAGAGGGATATATTGGAAATTGGTACAATGATGCATTTCTAATTTGGTAAAATATGATCTTGTGGTTTCGTTATGAGGGGTTAAAATAGTGTGTTTCTCTCTCCTTGTATGGAATAGAACGCAGAACATGGCGATAATCTTTAACATTAAGATATCACGCTGTTTTCCATGAAGACTGGATTCGCAGCCAATATATTAACTTGGCCTTTCTTGAGAGTTTTTCCCCCTACTGTTGCTGTGTTGATAAGATAAGCGATTTTGTTTTGTGAACAGCAACGATATTAGATGGGTAGAGCAATAATTCGGAACTTTCAGTTAACGTGGGATATCGGCTAAGTTGAAAGCATGACGTCTTTTACTTTTGGCTCCAGGAAGGGGTGCAGACCCCCTGGGTTGGCCTTTACCAACCTTTTCCCCTCAAATCCAAGTATTAGCACTAAGGGTTACATTCGAGTGTTCTGACTGTTCTCCCCTGTGTTAATTTCCCTAACATGGGTATGTTAATTTTGGGTTAATCACACGTTAAGAGCAAGCTAATTATAGCTTTTCTGTCAAAATGTATGGTTTTTAAACATATTTGTAGTAAGGGTAGAGACCTAAAGTCATCCAACATTGTTAATTGCTAGAACAATCTTGATGTTGTTGCATGACATATGCATGAAAGTAGTGATTTTGGCTGACCGCCACTATTTGGTGTAACATAGACATGCATTCAAGTTGGAATAATTCCTTATACTTTAGGAGGTTAATTGAGTCATGATGTTTCTGTTGTCACAACTTAGTTTGGCCATTGCCTGTGGAAATGCAAATTTTGATATGCTAATTTGGGAGTTTCGCTGGGTGAGACAACTTTGTTCATGGATTTTATGGGTTATATTTCCTTCACACGAGCGACCGTGTGGCACAGTTGTTTTTTGATTTTCTTTGTGGATGTTTTAATTTTTTTCACATTTGTTTTTTTGATGGATATTCAGTTTGCAACTTTTTACTGAATGAATGTTAGATTCATCCCAACTATCGATTTTCTTTTCATGTCTGTCCTGTAATGGTTCTGCTTTCACGCATGGAAAGCAGAACCATTACAGTTTTCTGTCGTGAAAGCTGGGGGGGAGGTATGAAATGATTATCTATATTGAAAAATACTTGAACTTAGAGTTCAAAGCAAATTAAATAGGTATTTAAAGAGTTACATGAAGAATTACGTTTTTCTGTTTGCATAGTTATAACAGAAAATTGGCATCTGTTAAAATCAGGATCCCTTAGTGTCCGTTCTCAGTGTTTGTCAAATCGGGTTTTTGGAAAGTTTGTTTTATACAAAATCTTACATGATTACGGTTGAGTAGAATACATTTTACCATTTTGATTCGGTTTAGTTAAGAAATAACTAATTTGTTGGGATGAATAGGGAATATGAGAACGTGTTCAGTTTGTGAGATATTTTATTAGAAGTAATCATATTAATCTCATGCATTATGGAATAAGTGGGTAAAAAGGTGCAGGGAGCAAATTTTTGGTTATTCCTTACATGTTTACTAAATTTGGTTATGTTTTACTTAATACTGAGAAAAATTCTGCATCAAGTTCTATTCTAAGTTTTAAATTGTAAAGAGAGGTACAGACCCCCTGGAGTGCTCAACTCACTGACACAAACACCGATGTGTGGGGTGGGGGGGCTGTTTGAAACAGGTTTTTGACTTGTTTGAACTCTTTAGAAGAGAAACAGACTTACTGGTGACATTATCAAAATTGGGTATTCTAATTCGGATACATTGAATACTTGGTGTTCATTATTCTGGTTTTGACTCGAAGGAACCAGAAGTGTCAATTCCATGTTTATTTACATATTCAGTGACTTTTCATTATCCCCCACTCCAAGGTGAGCTCTGGGGAGATAGGGCATAAAGGGGGGGGGGGTCATGATTTATGACAGGATTACAGAGTGTCTTTGATGTGCTAGGATAATAAGAAGAGACTTAAGAAATTCACACTAAGTTTCATCTTGTAGATAAATTAGGCTAAATAACAGTTATGTTAGCTGACCTTCGAGATGGTGTGAAATGTTTTGATTTGCAATAAGGAATTTGAGCATTTATGTGAAACTTTGGTGAATTTGATTGTAGTTCCGAGACAAAACAATCAGATGTAATTATATACCAACTGAGATCTGGTTTGGTGAACTGAGAATTGTTCATGAACTACTCTTTGAGAGTGATACTTCAGTGTAAGCAAACTATCTTAATTGATGTGTAATTGGAACAGTAATGGAAAATGGAAAATTGTGTTCTTCTATTCTTTGTGTTGTTTTGTTATTTGTTGGTTGTTAAACCAACTATAAAAAAGAGTGGAATTGCCACACTAGCAGAACAGAAGCACCAGAAATGTTACATGTTTTAACTATACTGTTACTGTTTACAACTGTTCTAATATATTTAGACAAAGGAAGCAGAAAGACATTGGAAATATAGGTTTGAGTGTTTGGTAGGACTGGGTTCTAATGCATTAGCAAGATGCAACAAGCTAATGTAATGGACATATTTGTGATGGTGTAGTGTGCAGTTTCAACTAATCTTCTCAAGGAGAATTCCCTGACAGGTACTGGACAATTGAAAGGGATTCAACGATAAAGGACTGGTTGGAGCCCAGAGAGACTGAGTTTGGCTTAAAGGACAACTGTGAGGTGGGCTGAGATAAGATGGATCTCACACACACACACACACACACACACAGACTGTCCTACAGCTATGAGCGGACTCTACCCTGGTTTGCTGCACGTCTACAGTAATGCCTGGTTCCTGTGAGCTGGACTAATTTTAGTCCTGATGATTCTGCCATGAGATGGAGAAGGCAACCTCCAACCGAGAGGATGGAGGCTAAGGAAAGCTCTGGTTCTGGACAACGTTTATGGGGGCGTGGAAGACCAACTGCACGACATCATGCCACACTGGTTGGGTCCCTACCATGTACATCTCATCTGCTGTCCAGGTAGCTGAGAGAGGAACCTGGGGACAACGACACACGCTACAGGAGGGCTTCTGTGTTTAAAGATTAGGCACAGTGAATTGAAGTCACTGAGGGAAAAGTGAGCTTTCTGGTACTGGTGACCATCACTTCTGACCCGGCCTGAAGCTATAGAGCCCTTAGATAAAACTGGTCATCTTGGCATTCACAAAGGAGAACACACAGATTCTCCTGACCTGTCTGATAAAGCAGCTTGAGTGGAGACATCTAGAGCTGTGTCATGGAGCTATGAAGGACAACACCTTGGAATATACATCTGACTTTTACATTCTGTTACACTGGCCTGCCAAGAAATGGTTCATAACTGACTGTCTGACGTTTGGAGGAGCAGAACATTTGTAATGACTTTGGAAGTACATCTAATTGGAACCATGAGAGGACTTTTCAGTGAATTGAGTAATTGGCATGAGAAGACTTTGTACCAGTGACAAATTGAAGGATGTATTCAGTGATAGGTGTTTACACACCCACGTGTCGATGATACATATTCTATACTGTCAATATATGTGTCACCTGAATTAATTTCCTTTGACCAGTGCTGTACTATGTGCTACCTTTGCTTTACTATGTTATAGTTCTGTGTAATGAAAATTTGTGGTCTTGGAGTTAATACGAAGGTAATGGTCTAGAAACATGTAAATGAGGATCCAGACATTTCAGATATGTTCCGTTCTCTAATCATTAGGGTAATGATATCAACTGGGGCATGTTGTTACTGTTTTGTTGTAGTCTTCATCCTAATTAGTAAATAATTTAAGGATTGATACCAAAGGTTGATTTGGTGTTAAAGAGGATGGATTGTTGCGGAAATGAGAAAAGGAATGAGAAAAGGAATGTAGGAGAGGGGGATCTGGTATTTGCCTAAGGGGCATTCTTGACCGGCACCAGCGTATTATAGTTGAGAAGGTTACCCATGTGGGGGAGGACAGCCTGTCCCTCGTGTGAAGTCCAGAATATGTGATGGAACAAGGGGAATGTGTTTTATTGACATAAAACAGATGGGCAGCATCTTACCACATCCCTTTCTACACTATAAATACGAACTGTTCATGTATTAAGTTAGAGACTCCTCGGATGATTATGTTTGTAAGCGTTTGACGCGTCTCTCTATTTGCAAATAAACGTAATTATGCCAAGAAAATGTTGTCTCTGTACTTCCTCCTTTAAGAGTTCTGATCGATGAAAATGCCATCACAGAAGACAGTTTGGTCTGATCTGTCCCAGCGATTTCAGATAAAATAATAATTAAAAGCAATAATAGAATAATTGTATTATGTTTTATTATTCTAATTAGATATCTACATTTCATAGAGTTCTGACATCAGAGCTTTCCTTGGAGAGGCAACCGCATTGGATCCTCAGTTTAAGCATAAACTGGAGGATGATAATGACAGTCTGGGACCGGGTCAAGGACAAAGTACTGGCAGCAGCACATCTTACATTATGAATGTCAATGGAATTTCGCCTTTAATAATCAAATTCTCATCTCCTGCATCATGTCTTGTGTTACTACTTTTTCTAGTCTAATTGCTTATTACACTTTCAGCTGCCAGTGCATGGTGATGGTGAGAGGGACATTGGGACAGTCCAGCCAGACGAAGAGGAGAGAGGGGAGGAGAGTGAGGATGAGACTGCATCAGTAAGTAAAACATGATAATGATTGCTGAAATTATACTTGATGGTTGTCTTAATAATCTTATGTTTTTTGTTTTGATTTTCATCTCAGACATGGCTGAACTGTCTGAGATGAAAATGGCTATACTCAAAGTATATTTTTTATATATCCATCCAGGAAAGGACTGACAAAAAGCTGGCGATGTATAGGCACATGCTGCCTATAATGACCTCTAAAGACCCTGCTCTCTGGTGGTGGAAGAGGAGAGACACTCATCCTGTCACAGATGAGGTTGTGGTACGACACAGGCACGGAGTCAAAATAGAGGGTGTAATCCATGTTTTAATCAAAAAAAGGGAAGACAAAACAAAAGCTGCAACCAGTGACGTGGGGTATCCAAAGGAGAAACAAAACCAAAATGAACCACACCAGGTGTGACCACACAGAAAACATAAATAGGGTCCCTAATTGGAGGCAACGATCTACACCTGCCTCCAATTGGGAAGACCAAAAGAATCAGAGGTGTCTAGAGGTACCACCTTCCGTCCTGTCCTGACTATGGCCCTAGCCCAGTGCAGAGATAGCTAGGGGCATAGCCAGGACGTGACAGTACCCCCCCCCCCCCCCCCCCACAAAATTGCGGGCTCCCGACCGCAAGACCAGGAACAACCCCGCGGACGGGGGGGTTGGGGGGGGGGGGGACACCCGGACAGGTGGAGGCTCAGCACCTGGATCCGCCGGTACAGGCCAGGGAGGCGGAGCCGGCGGAGGGTCAGGAACCAGGAGAGCTGGCGGAGGGTCAGGAGCCGGCGGAGACGGGAGAGGGCGCCACTGAGGCTGGGACGGGAGAGGGCGCCGCGGAGGCCGGGACAGGAGAGGGCGGCGGATCGGCCGGACTAGGCAGGGGAGGCTGAGCGGCCAGGACAGGCCGGGGAGGCAGAACGGCTGGGACCGGAGAGGGTGCCGCGGGACGAGGCGGCGGCTCCAGGGCAGGAGAGGGCGCCACGGGACGAGGCGGCCAGTCCTCGGCGAGCTCGGGCAGAGGCAAGAGGCAGCAGGACTTCGAGAATCGGTCCACTACGACCAGGATGGTGGTATGGCCCTGTGAAGAGGGGAGATCAGTCAGGAAATCGACGGAGAGGTGGGACCATGGTCGTTGTGGAATGGGTAAGGGGTGCAACTTACCCATAGGTAGGTGTTGGGGTGCCTTACTCTAGGCGCACACCGAGCAGGAAGAAACGTACACCCTCACGTTCTTGACTAAAGTGGGCCACCAGTACTTACCGGCCAGGGCACGCACCGTTGGCCCGATACCAGGATGACCGGAGGAGGGAGATGTATGCACCCAGTAGATGAGTCAGTCACGGACAGATGCCGGCACATACGTGCAACCCTCAGGGCGTGCGGGCAGAGAGAGCTTGTGCTCGAGCGATGTCTGTGTCCAAATCCTACACCACCGGCTCTACGATGCACGATGTTGGCAGCACGGGAGCATCATCCACTGGCCTCTCCTCTGTGTCATGCTGACGGGACAGCACGTCAGCCCTGACGTTCTTGCTCCCCGGCCTGTATATTAGAGTAAAAACAAAACCGGGTGAAGAACATAGCCCACCTTGCCTGGCGAGGGGTCAGCCTCTTTGCTGCCCGCATGTACTTCAGGTTTCAGTAGTCCGTCCAGACGAGGAACAAGTGTTTAGCCCCCTCTAACCAGTGCCGCCAGGCCAACAGGGCTTGAACCGTACGGCATCACTGAATACTCATAGTGGCCGGAGGTGGTGCTGAAGGTCTTCCACTTGTCCCCCTTCCGGATACGCACCAGGTTATAAGCGCTCCTGAGGTCTAATTTTGTGAAGAAGTGGGGCCTGTGTATCTTCTCCACCTCCGCAGAGATCAGAGGAAGAGGGTAGCGGAACAGGATAGTGATCAGGGAGTGCGGCTCCGTCAATGAGGTTTATCGCGCAATCCCCCGGCCTGTGTGGTGGTAATACAGTGGCCTTAGCCTTGGTAAAAAACGCGGCGGGAGCACTGTCTGGACTCTCCACCATGGTCGAGCCAATGGAAACACCCAAACACCTACCTTAACACTTCCGCGACCACCCCAAAAGACTCTGACTAGACCAAGAAATGACAGGGTCATGGAGAGACAACCAGGGGAAACCCAACACAACCGGGAACGTGGGAGAGTCGATGATGTGGAAGGAGAGGGTTTCACTATGCCGGCCACCGGTGACCATGAGGAGAGGGATAGTGCATTGGGTGACCAAACCCGACCCTAGTGGCCGGTTGTCCAAAGCTCTCACGGGTAGGGGGGTGGTAAGTACCTGAAAGGGAATGTGTAAGCATAGAGCAAAGGACTTATCAATGAAATTCCCAGCAGCGCCCGAGTCTACCAGCGCCTTACACTGGGAAAGCAACGGAAATCCGGGGAACTCAACAGGGACAGTGCACAGGGAGCAAGGAGAGGCAAGGGGTGAATGGGTATGTGCTACCTGGGGTGACGTGGAAGTGCCGTGCCTGTCGCCTCTCGACTCGAGGAAGGAACAGTAGTGTGGTGCAGCGGGGTGGCCCGCCTTCGTCCTCACGAAGGCTGCATCTGTAGTGGTCGATGAGAGCCCGCTCGTTCCACCCAGACCCTGCTGCCAGGGTCCTGAACTCCAGTGCGTATTCCTGCACCGATATCGTCCCCTGCCGCAGATGGAAGAGCCGTTCACCCGCACAGCGGTGGATGAACTTGGCGTAGCCGCCCTGGGTGAGACCCTCAATGTTCCACACGGCGGTGGCCCACTCCAGGGCTTTCCCGGACAGGCAGGAGACGAGCGAGGAGATCTTCTGTGGGCGTCTGTCGGCGCAGGATGGATCGCCTGGAGTGCGATGTCGACCTGCAGCAGGAAACCTTGGCAGCGGTCCGCCGTCCCGTCATAAACCCGGGGAAGCGGGATGTTCATCGCCCCCACACCGGGCGACACAGCCTGAGGTGGCGGCAACACAACTGGCTCTGCCAGTTCACAAAATACAACATGGAGAAATTTAACTGAGAATATGTTGGCAGAAAATATCTTCTTCCAAGTGAAATATGGTTAAGTTATGGTTAACATAAACATAAAAAAAAATACATAAAACAATAAGTAAAATAACAAAACCATACCATACCATCTTCTTCCGCTTATCCGGGGCCGGGTCGCGGGGGCAGCAGTCTAAGCAGGGATGCCCAGACTTCCCTCTCCCCAGACACTTCCTCCAGCTCTTCCGGGGGGACACCGAGGCGTTCCCAGGCCAGCCGGGAGACATAGTCCCTCCAGCGTGTCCTAGGTC
Organism: Esox lucius; assembly: GCF_011004845.1. Taxonomy (NCBI): domain Eukaryota; kingdom Metazoa; phylum Chordata; class Actinopteri; order Esociformes; family Esocidae; genus Esox; species Esox lucius. The sequence goes on from NC_047587.1 coordinate 46,734,338, forward strand.
TTCCCCGGGGTCTCCTCCCGGTGGGACGGGACTGGAACACCTTCCCAGGAAGGCGTTCCGGAGGCATCCGAAAAAGATGCCCAAGCCACCTCAGCTGACCCCTCTCGACCCCTCCGGAAATAACAAAACATAAAAACATAAAGTCCTTTGTGTCTGTTTTTTGGCAGAAAGTTGAAAATAGCAGGGCTGTATCTTTTATTTTATCAGAGTATTATATACAATACAACTTTTGTTCTGCCAGATCCAAGTCAGGAGTTGAGAAAGTTTTTCTGTGCATTAGAAAGAAGTTATTTCAGAAAAAGAACAGTTCTTTGAAGTATTATTTGTTTTTTATTCTGTCTGGTCAGCATCCTCCAACAAGGACGGGTGGTGGTGGGGTTCATAATGTTGTTCACAATGGTATTTTATTAGTTGTTGGTTAACCATGGATGAGTTGGCTGTTATGTTATTTTCTTTTCAATTACGTTCCTTGTTACATGTTCATTCTGTCGGTTCAGCGTCCTCCAACAAGGACGGGTGGTGGTGGGGTTCATAATGTTCACAAATGGTATTTATTAGTTGTTGGTTTAACCATGGATGAGGTAATGGCTGTTATGTTATTTTCTTTTCAATTACATTCCTTGTTACATGTTCATTGCTGGATTTATGGAAAAATATCAACCAATAATTCCATATCCATAATTATTATAATAGATTTAATTAAAGAATACTTACATTTTTTTGCCTATTTTGAATTTTACTCAAATACAAATACTTTTCCCCCCTTAACAAATACAAATACTGGCTGCTTTGCACACCCCTACTAGCTAGTGTCTTAAGAGCACCATACTTCAGAGCAGTCTTTAGTATCTTTTGTTTGCAGTGGTAGCGTAACAATGTAAATTGGCACTGAACTACCATTACTGTTTGCTTTCTGAATAGGCAATTTAAAATGAATTGGATTTGTAAAATTTGCAAATTTGAAACACCAAGAAGGACTGATCTTTTAAAACATTATAGACTTAGACATGGTCCTGTCCTGTCTTTTAAATGTCCATGTTGTTCTCTAAACCCTATTTCAACAGAAAGAGAATACTTTGAGCACCTTGTTTAAAAAAAACAGGAAACTGTCTCTTGCGTCCTTTCAAAAAAAAAAAAATGGTCCTTTCAAAACAAACATTCATGGAACATTTGTTTCTCATAGGAGGCGGAAACACACTCCTCATTCACTGAATGACTTGAAGCCTGAGCTTTTGCAGAGGTTTGTCAATCCTTTAAATGTAGGGGCAATCGTGTCGTTGAGGAGGATATGGAGGGTGCAGTGAGAGAAGATCCTGAAGATTAAGAAATTGGAGAATTGCCTAACTTAATTGAAAAAAGATTTGCCCTCCTGCTCCTGAAATTGTATAGTATATTCAATGTACCACAAAGGTGTGTTGATGAGTTAGTGGAAGAAATGCACTTTATTTCTTCATCACCTTTAGGTCCTATTTGAATATTTTACAGTCATGCTTAAAGAAGCATAATTGTGAGGTTGATGATTTGATAATCTCAGAGATGGTGACAGACCTGCGTGAGGGTAACCCAATTACATTAGCTCTGGGGAATAATGGTCCTTTTTCCACCTCCTACAAAAGAAGACAATATTTCAAGGAGCATTTTTCTGTCGTGGAACCCGTATTTACTCAGTGCCAGGGAGCAGAGAAGTTTTCAATATGTACCTATTTTGAAGTCCTTACATGAGGTCTTGAAGAGAAAAGACACCCAGGATTTGCTCACACAGCAGACAGCAGTTCTGAAACTCAATACAAGTAATTTCATGATGGCACAAATTTTAAAAACAACACATTACTATCAGAAGATAATCCATCCATTTCTCTTATTCTGTATGTGGATGATTTTGAAGTATGTAATCCATTTGGCACTTCAAGAAAAAAAAAAGAAATCTGTATATTGGGTTTTAGCTAATGTGCCACCGTTGCTCAGATCCTCACTGACATCAATCTACCTTGCCACCCTCTGTAAGGCTGATGATATCAAAAAGTTTGATTATAGTGCTGTTTTACACCCACTATTAAAATAACTTGGCAGCCTAGAAGAGGATGGACTTTACATTCCTTCATTAGCCATACATGTCAAAGGTACTGTGTATTAGGTTGTTGCAGATAACCTTGGTGCCCACTCTATTGGAGGATTTGTGGAGAGCTTCTCTAGTACACGTCTGCAGGTTCTGTCTTGGATAAAGATCCCAGTTTCAAGTAAGTGAAGTTAGAAATGGAGCATTTTGTCCTAGGACAATACAAGAGCAAAGGGTGCATGTTCAGACAGCACAGCGAGACAAAAGTGAGTCTCATTGTTATGGGGTAAAGAGACAGTGTCCACAGACTGAAAAGCTAAAACATTTTGATGTTTTATCTGGCTATCCATCTGGTTTGCCACATGATCTCTTTGAAGGTATTATACCTTTAAAGTTAGCACTCTGCCTAAATACCTTTAATAAAGGAGAAGTATTTCACGATTGATTAACTAATTTAATTAATTAAAGAGTTCCAATACAAATGGACAGATAAAACTGATGCACCACAACCAGTTCCATTGACTTTTGCTGCAAAAACAAATGTTGGTGGGAATGCCCATGAAAACTGGGCTTTGCTTCGCCTCCTTCCCCTGATAGTCAGAGAAAGAATACCAGAGAGTGAACCAACATGGCAAGTCCTTTTGAACCTTAAGGACATAGTTGAACTTGTCCTTTCTTTCTGTTCATACAGACTTCACCATTTGTTTCCTTGACAGCAAGATTTCTGAGCATTGGCACAGGTTCCTGGAGGCTTTCCCTCAGGAAAGACATTCCGAAGCATCATTTTCTAGAACACTCCCCACAGCTGATAAAGACCTTTGGTCCACTTGTGTCTTTCTGGACTATGCGCTTTGAAGCTAAACACAGCTTTTTTAAGCGTGTGGTCAGGCATACCCACAGTTTCTGAAATATTCTGTTGTCTCTCGCAGGAAAAGCACCAGTTAATGGGTGCATACCATCTACGTGCCAGTAAGATTGTTCAACCATCTCTACAGGTAACAAAACTGTCAACAGTGGATTTGAGTGTGCTGAGGGAAGACATTAAGAACGCACTGGAAACCAAATTCCCTGGTGAGTCATGTGTCCAGAGTTTGTTACAGTGCTCTTTTTAATGCAGCTTAGGTAAATATTTTTTCATAAAATGGTTCACAGTACGTGCTATTTTAGGGTCATTAAAATTATCATTACATTAACAAATTGTGCTTTTTGTCATTTGTTCTTATATTTATACAGATAAATGAAGAATTCAGAAGGATCACCACTATTAACCTGGAGCCAACGTTCATGGCAAACTGGACCAGTACACACTAAAAATAATGTCCTTGGTGTCCTTAAGAGGAGGGATTTCAAAAATGAAGATTCAGCGCATAAGAAACATGCTGCTAGAGGTATGTAAAATAGTTCATTTCAAATTAGTTTTTTGTAGGTGATATTTTATTTCATCTTGATTTAAACATTATCTTTTGGTATGGGTGATGTTGGTTCACTTTCAATGGAGAGTGAATATTGGACTTTTTGAAATATTTGACAGGTGGCTAGAAACACAATTTCACATGAAAACTAACAGTTTCCAACCCAAACACCTATAAGGGAATAATATCTCTCTGCTCTGAAGTTGCTAAGAGAAAAATATCAATTACAACCTAAACTATATGAATAGTGAAAGGGAACAAGACAGGCATAGTAAATGTAATAACAAAGTTGAAGTCAAAAGCCTTAAAATGTTTATCATTGGTCATCATTCAACACTTGCATCAGTACAACAGAACAAGGAAACAAAATACTGTATAATTGTTAATATAATACATAAAAAGCCTTATAAATATTAAATCTGTTTTTAAATGATCAATTCATTATTTGATTTTAATTAATACCAATAAAGATTGGGTCCCCCGGGAGATGCTTTGGGAGGTGCTGCGAGAGTATGGGGTGAGGAGGTCCCTTCTGAGGGCTATCCAATCCCTGTACGTCCAAAGTGAGAGCTGTGTTCGGGTTCTCGGTAGTAAGTCGGACTCGTTCCAGGTGGGGGTTGGCCTCCGCCAGGGCTGCACTTTGTCACCAATCCTTGTTTGTAACTTTTATGGACAGGATATAGAGGCATAGTCGGGGTGGGGAGGGGTTGCAGTTCGGTGGGCTGGGGATCTCATCGCTGCTTTTTGTGGATGATGTGGTCCTGATGGCATCATCGGTCTATGACCTTCAGCACTCACTGGACCGGTTCGCAGCCGAGTGCAAAGCGGTTGGGATGAGGTTTAGTACCTCTAAATCTGAGGCCATGGTCCTCTGCAGGAAACCGATGGAGAGCCTCCTCAGAGTAGGGAATGAGACGTTACCCCAAGTAAAGGAGTTCAAGTATCTCGGGGTCTTGTTCGCGAGTGAGGGGACAATGGAGCGGGAGATTGGCCGGAGAATCGGAGCAGCGGGGGCGGTATTGCATTTGCTTTACCGCACCGTTGTGATGAAAAGAGAGCTGAGCCGGAAGGCAAAGCTCTCGATTTACCGGTCAATTTTCGTTCCTACCCTCACCTATGGTCATGAAGGCTGGGTCATGACCGAAAGAGCAAGATTGCGAGAACAAGCAGCTGAAATGGGTTTTCTCAGAAGGGTGGCTGGCTTCTCCCTTAGGGATAGGGTGAGAAGCTCAGCCATCCATGAGGAACTCAGAGTAGAGCCGCTGCTCCTTTGCAACGAAAGGAGCCAGTTGAGGTCGTTTCGGGCAACTGGTAAGGCTGCCCCCAGGACGTCTCCCTCGGGGTAGGCCCAGGACTAGGTGGAGATATAATATTTCGACACTGGCCTGGGAACGCCTCGGGATCCCCCAGTCAGAGCTGGCAAATGTGGCTCGGGAAAGGGAAGTTTGGGGTCCCCTGCTGGAGCTGCTGTCGCCGCGACCCGATACCGGCTAAGCAGATGAGATGAGAAGAGATGAGAGAGAATTTGTACAGTCCAAGTCTTATAAACCTCATTCTTTGGTCTTTTCCTAGTGATGTAATTAAAAACCCAAATTCATAGAGGAGCAGTTTAGAATATGTTTTCTTATTCACAGGATGAATCTGTAGAAAAAAGCAGAGAGGTTGCTATCCGTGGCTTAATGGTGTATCTCAGAAAAAAGGAGGATGATCTCTTCAAAGAACAGTTGGTAGGTAAATCAGACACTTAAGTTCAGACACACTGTACTTTGTGTTACTCTTGATTTTAAATATGACTTAAACACTGACATTGATTCTGACCTGCTTATGCCAGGATGGTGGGGATATTGTCAATGAAGGGATGAAGATAGTCATATCCTGAGCAACCATGTCTGATCCAACTAGTGCGAGGATCTTCATTGAGGGAACAGAAGTCCTGCAAGACCTGGATGTACCCAGAGCCTGTATCTTGCTAGACGTACTCAACCTGAGCTACCCAAAATAACTGAAAAATACTTTTGAGGTATTTCAAAAGATATTCCTTGAGCTGGATTGGCTGCAAGCCAGTCTGAAGGTAATGTCTTTAAAAAGTAAACTGCTGTGTTAAAAATTTGAAGAATTAGACGGTCCTCAAATTCAACAGGATATGTTGCACTGTTATGTTTGTAAAGTTTTGTTATGCAAGAAACAGCACCTGTACTGTTGACAGTCGGCACTTCAGTAGGTACACCTACTTGCTTAGTGTTCTTGACAGTTTTTTGTCAGTGTTAATATGTATCAGACACTATTTAAGTCCCATGGAAAACATACCTCTATATTCTCCATGGAGAATACATGAAGCCGTTTAATATGTTTTTTCCAACACCAGCAACATTTCATTTATGTATTCCTTTTCTTGTATTTAACATGCACAGAGAATGAAGCACTGGATTCAGGGGATTGGTCCTCCAATATTTATATTAATAATTTGAGCATGTTCCTTTTTATAAGAGCACCTTCCTTGTAAAAGCCTGCAAGTATTTGACTTAGAAGCTCCCAAACACACTTTTAATTTTGAAAAGAGGAACTGAAGTATTTTTCAACCTGGGCCCTATTTCCCCGTGTGTGTGTGCCAGACTGAGGGGGAGAATAATATCTTTAATTGATCCAGTATTGACGGAGAGCGCATCAGCTGGAAGCCGCAAAACAAGCTAAAACATATTTCTTAGGAGACTTGGTTTCAAACAGCCGAAAAAAGTGAAGGGTAAAGGAAATGCTTTCCATACTTTAGTCAGGACTTAGAGTAAGAAAAAGCACTATTTACGAACACACTTTGATGGTGCACATTTGCCTCTTAGAAATACGTTTTAGCTCATTTTGTGGCCACCGGCTGATGCGCTCTCCCTGAATACTGGACTAACTAAAAATATAATTTTACCCATCAGTCTGGTACACACACGTATGGGGAAATAGGGCCCAGGTTGAAAAATACTGAAGTTCCCCGTTAAAACTGATTTTTCGTCTAAGTAGGCATGTTTATTTTGTTTAAGTTATAAAATAGTACAATAATAATATAGTTTATAAGTTAACTTTGCTTTTACAATAAAAGGTTTGATCATAAAAAAGGAATTGCTATGTGTATTTAATTCTGGTTAAAGTGAATTAAGTTACTAACACAAAGTTAAGGTAACAATTTGCATGGACATTTCTGTGTAGAATGGAAGTAAAATAAATAATTTAAAATAGCCTAAATTAAGTAATTTGACAACTTAATATTAATTAAACATGTTCATGAAATGTAAGTAGATTTACTTTAATTAAGCTTGTTAGTCGTGTTGGTTGTACTTAAATAGTTAGTTAGTCTGACTATAAAAGAATCATGGAATTTACTCAATAATGGCTGAGTTGGAATTACTTAAAGTCCATGCAAATTGTTACCTTAATTTTTTTAAGTTGAGCCACTATAATTATTTTTAGAGTACAGGTGGCCAGAGTGTACCCAAGCAGACGCAAATCACTCTTAATGGGCAATACCTCCAGATAAAGGATGACGCTCCATGTGAATTAATTTAACAATGAGAATGAAGTGTAATGTTGATGACATAGTTGACCGCATGCAATGTGACAAAATCACCCACCCAACTCCTAGTGGAGACTTCTTTGCCACACATTTTCCATGGATTTGTTGTGATGCCGTTGTTAGAAATCAGCCGTTTTGTATAGTGGTTGTAATAATTATCGCAAACCCGTTTGTCAAAGGAGAGAGAAAGTATATTATTTATTGCAGCATTAGAAAGTCTTGTTCATGAGGTTAAGGACCTGGTCTTCCTTACACAACTTCAATCTCATCTCACTCAATCTCTTCTCACTGTAATGTTGGTTACAAGCTGATATATACATTGAAGGGTGTGTCTACCTAGCAAAGATCAGGTTTCCAAGACAGTAACCCCCATGCCAAATGGTCAGTGTAAAACATTCCTGGGTTTAGTAGAATGCAACCTACAGAGAGATAATCTAAACAGAGAGTTTTCTGTTGTTCTCATTATCTAGGCACATTCACCTACAATGAAACGTACATTCACATTGTAATTGTTAATGCTCAGATTCCACACCATGTGTTGTTCTAGTAGTCTGTATCTAATTGACCTCTGGGTTCATTTTCTTAATCAATCTTCTTCCTCTGCTTAACAGCAAGCCCTACACCGCACTATTCTTGTGCAGTGGGCTCTAAGCTGCATCTTAATGTTTCTGACTTAATTTGCTGTTCAGAGTACCAGCACAGCTAGTATTGTTTCCCCTGACCCGCGCATGTTGTTACTTGATTGGGTTGTGGCTATTACTTTCATTAGCCATCACGGAATTGGAATGTTTTAAGAATACTCACTTTTAATAAATTGGGATGAGTGAGAGGCATGTACAGAACAATGTGTTGTATAGTTTGATTCACCGAATTGAGACATACTGCTGGACATTTGAATTGTAAACCTTTGTCAAAAAATAGGCAAAGGTAGGGGAAGATGTGTTGTAAGAGCGCTTGAAGATAGGCTATGTGTAGACTGAAACGATCATGACATTCACTTGCCAGACTCCAACCTTTAAACTAATAATCTGGAATCGTGATTTGAACATGTGCAATTTCAAAATTGCAGAAAGCTTGGAGTCTGGCAAGCGATTAGGGCTTGCCACAATAGGGCTTGCTGTTAAAAAGAGGAAGAGCATCGATTAAGAAAATTAACCCAGAGAACAATGAGATCAAAGCAAGGTCTCTGTTGTCGCCTATGCTGTATGCTCAGTTCCCAAAGATTGTGAAGAGTTCATTATCTTTGGGAACTGACTAATAAAAAAAAGAAACATTTGTTGGATATATGTTTTATTGCTGTTTAAATGTATGCTATTATACAGGATGGCTATTTAAAAAATATGTTTGGTAGCAATTATATACGGCTGGTGTTCGGGAATTTTAACGGCCATATTGGCTGATTTGATAAAACAAATGAGTTTATGCTTAAACTACTGACGCATTTGTCTGTTAAATCAGAGGTGGCACCAGAAGTGCAAAAGTGGTGGGGCAAAATTTGGGATATAGGAGCATTTCTCGGGGACCAGACCATTTTTTCCTCAACTTGTGTCCTACTTATATTCTTAGTTGTCGAAAGATAATTGTAATCATTCACATACATTTGAGTAACTGAGGAGACACTTATCCAGGTGGACAAGACATGTAACAATTATAGATAAGTAAAAAATTTTGTATATCCAATTATAAAATTGATCAACTGCTAACCATCCATATCCATACATCAGATTATATTACAGGCTGCTTATATCACAATATTCAAATTTTCAGAGATACTGAATTTGGGATTTTCATTAGTTGTCAGTTATAATTATCACAATTAAAAGAAAAACATTTGAAATATATTAGTCTGTGTGTAATGAATGTATACATTATACAAGTTTCACTTTTTGCATGGAATTACTGAAATAAAGCACATTTTGATGATATTCTAATTATAAGACCAGCACCTGTAGAAATCGGTATCATAGGTACACTTCAATTGTGAGTGACGGAATCTAAAACAAAAATCTAGAAAATCACATTGTATGATTTTTAAGTAATTAATTTGCATTTTATTGCATGACCTAAGTATTTGATACATCAGAAAAGCAGAACTTAATATTTGGTACCAAGGTTATTATAGTTTTGCATTTTCTATTAGTTTTTATTTTTATTTCGTTTTGACTTTTTGTTTTCAAATTCCGTTTAGTTTTAATTAGTTTTTTAAGTGGGTTTGCTAGTTTAGTTTTACATTTTTTGAAAATGCTTAGTTTTAGTTTAGTTTTTATTAGTTTAAGTGTTAGTTTTAGTCTTTTTTTGTAATATGGGCTATTTGTCAGGGGCAAGATTAAAAAAGTACAGAAAAAGTATTGTGTAATAATAACTCAACAAAAACATAATCTATTGCGGAGTGTAGACTGTTTACATATTTGTGCACATTTTATGTACTGGTTTTATTGTTGAATACAATTTTCAAAAAATGTAGGCAAAATGTGGAAGTGACGTGTGCCAAGAAAAAAAACGAAATAGCCAACAGACTAAAGAAGACCTACATGAACCATGAACCGCAAATACCACAGCTGTAAGATTTTCACACCCTATTCTAAATTTATACAATAGCCTTCTGCCTACTCATCTGGATTGAAGCAGCAAACATTCAGTGTAAAAGTAAAAATGACATAACATTATTTAATATTTGAATCACAGCTCATAGTGTTTTGAAATCGACAACCCAAGTGCATTTTACCTCGCAACTTATTTAACTTGCGACTAGTTAACTTTCTAAAGAAGGTGCAATCGCTTCTCGGGTAGACATTAACACACTGACAAAATTATATTCAGTTTGCATACACTGCAGCAGGGATTTTAGCCCACTCTTCCATACAGACCTTCTCCAGATCCTTCAGATTTCGGGGCTCTCGCTGGGCAATATGGACTTTAAGCTCCCTCCAAAGATTTTCTATTGGGTTCAGGTCTGGAGACTGGCTAGGCCACTCCAGGACCTTGAGATGCTTCTTAAGGAGCCACTCCTTAGTTGCCCTGGCTGTGTGTTTCGGGTCGTTGTCATGCTGGAAGACCCAGCCACAACCCATCTTCAATGCTCTTACTGAGGGAAGGAGGTTGTTGACCAAGATCTCGTGATACATGGCCCCATCCATCCTCCCCTCAATACGGTGCAGTCGTCCTGTCCCCTTTGCAGAAAAGCATCCCCAAAGAATGATGTTTCCACCTCCATGCTTCACAGTTGGGATGGTGTTCTTGGGGTTGTACTCATCCTTCTTCTTTCTCCAAACACGGCGAGTAGAGTTTAGACCAAAAAGCCCTACTTTTGTCTCATCAGACCACAAGACCTTCTCCCATACCTCCTCTGGATCATCCAGACGGTCATTGGCAAACTTCAGACCGGCCTGGACGTGCGCTGGCTTGAGCAGAGGGACCTTGCATGTGCTGCAGCTCTCTTCAGGTCATTGACCAGGTCCTGCCATGTAGTTCTGGGCTGATCCTTCACCTTCCTCATGATCATTGATGCCCCACGAGGTGAGATCTTGCATGGAGCCCCAGACCGAAGGAGGTTGACTGTCATCTTGAACTTCTTCCAATTTCTAATAATAGGCTCTGTGTACCAGCGTAGTGACGAACATCCATATTTACATACATATTTGTGCACATTTTATGTACTGGTTTTATTGTTGAATACAATTTTCAAAAAATGTAGGCAAAATGTGGAAGTGACGTGTGCCAAGAAAAAAAACTAAATAGCCAACAGACTAAAGAAGACCTACATGAACCATGAACCGCAAATACCACAGCTGTAAGATTTTCACACCCTATTCTAAATTTATACAATAGCCTTCTGCCTACTCATCTGGATTGAAGCAGCAAACATTCAGTGTAAAAGTAAAAATGACATAACATTATTTAATATTTGAATCACAGCTCATAGTGTTTTGAAATCGACAACCCAAGTGCATTTTACCTCGCAACTTATTTAACTTGCGACTAGTTAACTTTCTAAAGAAGGTGCAATCGCTTCTCGGGTAGACATTAACACACTGACAAAATTATATTCAGTTTGCATACACTGCAGCAGGGATTTTAGCCCACTCTTCCATACAGACCTTCTCCAGATCCTTCAGATTTCGGGGCTCTCGCTTGGCAATATGGACTTTAAGCTCCCTCCAAAGATTTTCTATTGGGTGTACCAGCGTAGTGACGAACATCCGCTTTTGTCTAGAAGTCAGCATTGCAGTTTATGGTTTACTTACTAATACTCATCCACATTAGTAAACACCTAAACTCAGAACAAGATGAGTGATGCTGTTGTACCGGAAAAAAAGAAATATCATGTACGTGACTCGTTTAATTTTCAAGGTACAAGTGGGGCATCATTTTAATCAGGAGAATGTCCTCTTTTTAATAAAATATGGCTTGCGCCATTCAATTACTTCAAACGCTAGACTAGAAAGTCAGAAAAGTATTTTTTTATATACTTCCACTTAATATCATATAGGACCAGATGTTTACTTCCTATGCCAGTTGTTATTTTTCAGTTTCGTAGTGAAATGAGGTTACAGTAGTAAAATAAAAGAGGAGACCTGTGCTTATTTTAGGCAGGTCTTGGAGACATCTACTAAAAACTGATCGCCTTAAGTAAACCGGAAACTGATATGCCAACATCTGGCTAAAGCGGAAGTTCGTCCATATGCTTGTGCACAGAGCCTGTTGCACCAACAGATGTTGCCTTCTCACCAAGCTGCTTGCCTATTGTCCTGTAGCCCATCCCAGCCTTGTGCAGGTCTACAATTTTATCCCTGATGTCAGTAGAATATCACACTATCCACAGTTCCTGGAAACCATCATAGTAGTTAGTGTAGGGTATAATGTGTCAGAATGGTGATTTATGGCCCTGGGGGGCGGGACTTCCATATTGATGTGACAGGTGGGCGGGACATCCGGTTTGGTAAGATGATTGGTGTTCAACAAATGGTGTTCGGCAAATCTAAAACCCAGGGGTTCTATCTTCTGACAAGTGGTGCAACAGCTGGCATACAACCGGTGGTTGTTAACCATTCATGTTTTATGGGGTGATTGGTGTGTTCTGTGTATTTAAATCACGCAGACATCGGTGATGGTCATTCAGTCTTGCCTGAGCAAACGTACCTACACATTACAAAACATGGAGGATTGTGCTGCAATCAATGTTTTGGGTGAAACACTTGTGAAAGCTAACAGCTTAAACGCAGCTCAGCGATTTGGTACAAAATTACAAATGGACCGCAGAGATGCAATCAACATGCCAGCCCCGAAGAAACCGATGCAAAGTTTAACCCGAATCCATCAACTACACCAGGATATGTTGACACAGGAGTGGAAATTGGACGATGGTCGGATCGGGGGATACATCTTCAACCCAGAGCTACCGGAGGTGGCATTTTATGAATTACCCGAAGGCCATGTGTTTAAGGCTGGTGTGACTGATCAAATGGTTTTAATGCCAGTTTATGGGTCACCTTTCAAAAAGTGTTTTATTTGGGGCCAAAACAAAGCCCACATAATACAGTAGATGTACTGTTTAAAGTTGCCGAGGGGCTGAAAGAGTATGACTCTGTTAGATTGGAGTTATTTTCGGAAAATGTCAGCAGGTTAGATTGTAACTGCGGACGGATCGACTGACCTAAGACCCTGAAGCCCCGCCTTAAGCTAACACCATCCTCAGCACAGCATAAAAACCGACAGACCGCCTGTGACAAACAAGCAGTCGGAAGAATTTACGAAACATGTCTCAAGATTACAACCAAGCGGTGATTGAAGAACCCAAGGCTGAGGACTGGCTGTGTGACGCCTGGGATGACAAAGCTGAAGCCTTCTACAGAACCCCTGACCCTGACAGCTCGATTCCACCGGCATACCCTGCAAGAAACTACCACTGGATTGACAGGGTTGGTGATCAGCTAGGTCCTCTTAACCTGTCATACCTTTCAAATGCTAACAAGAGTTATCACAAAATGGACAAACACCTTTTATCAAAAATTTTAAAGATCATCAAAGAAACAATGGGTATGATTCTGCAAAACATTGTTGGGGCTATTCTACACAAAGCATGCATCGGATGTGAAGTGGACCACCCGAGCCAGACAAGACATTCATGTCTCGAACCGCCTGAGTATTTTTTTGAGACCCATTATGATGACATTGTGGCGACTGTTTTAACACCGCGACTGAAACATGTGTTGGTCAAGATTTTGAACGCATCGGGTTTTCACACACCGATGACTGATGTTCACGAGGCCGCTGAGAACTTTCTGCATGAGCTCAAGTTGGAGCCGAACATCACACAGAGATTGAGGGAGAACAGGGATGAGTACATGGACAAATTTAATGAGGATGCTGTATGCGACGCAGCGACTTCATGGTGTGACGAAAGCAAAGAGTCTGTTGTCTAAGGACAGGGTAACTTCAGTTCTCATGTTAACATGTAAATAAACAAAGACTATGAGAAATCTGAATGTTTGTGTAACTTTTCTGAATATCTTGGTTGTGTAATTTCGAAAACTCAAATAAAACATTGTTAAACGTGTATTAATTCTCATTATTGCTCGAACACTCTATGATGTCTGAACAGGTTATGAAAAGTATTTACTATGACACGGCAAACCCTGGTGCTTATGTGGGTAGAGAGGATTTGAAAAGAGCATACTTGGAAAAAACCGGGGAGATCCTCAAAAATTGTGAGGCCGATGACTGGATGCTCGCCCAGGATACATACACACTACACAGGCCTATACATTTTAAAAGAAATAGAGTTATTCGCAATTTCAGCTGGATTTGGTTGACATGAGTGCTTAAAGTGTGGAAAACGATAACATGAAATTTATGTTAACATGTATAGATGTATTAAGCAAATACGAATGGATTCGGGTGCTGAGAAATAAAAGCGCTATAGAGGTAAAGCGAGCATTTGAAGACATATTAAAAGAAGGAAGAACACCGCAAAAACAAGGGGAAGGAGTTTTTTAATTCACATTTTGACATGTTGATGAAGAAGTACAACATAAAACATTTTGCTACAGGAAATGATGTCAAAGCGAGTATAGTTGAGAGGTTTAATAAAACAATTAAATCACAAATGTGGAGGTATCTGACAGCTGCCAACACTCATCGCTATGTTGAGGTTATTCAAGATTTAGTTCGTGGGTACAACCATAGCTACCATCGGTCTATTAAGATGAAGCCTGCTGACGTTTGTGAAGAAAATGTTAGATTAGTTCTCAAGACACTGTATGGCACAACATTAAAGAGAAATGGTAATCAAAGCTACAAGTTCCAGGTTGGGGATACTGTGAGACTCTCAAAGCTGAGAGGTGCGTTTACAAAAGGCTATGAAAAAGGGTACACAGATGAATATTTTACAATAACAGAATGCATTCCTCGGGTACCTCCTGTATATAGAATAAAAGATTACGATGGTGATGTGATAGTTGGGACCTTTTATGAACAGGAATTGATGAAAATAATTGTGGCTAAGGATAAAACTTTTAAAGTGGAAGCAGTTTTGAATGAGAAAGTACAGAAAGGGAGGAAAATGTGTCTTGTGAAATGGCTTGGTTGGCCTGAGAAATTCAACAGCTGGATACCATCGGAATAAGTGATTGACCTAGAAACTGGATAAAACTCCTGGATTTACAGGATCACGTCATTTACATTGACTGCGATCAGCATGGGTGATGGTGGCTTCTACATAACGCTGCCCAGTAACTCATCGAGACATGTCTATCCAAGCAACACGAGTTTGTGCTATACCACTAAATTTGCCAAAGGTATAGATTTGAAAGGCGATTGGGAAGTATCTTTGATAGAGTTCCAATACCCGCATACGTGGAAAACTTTTACATGGGGTGAAAACGCATTTGAACTACATGACTTGAATAACGACAAAACTTGGAAATATGAACTCAACACCGGTTATTACAGCAGCATATTAAAACTAGTGATAGAGCTCAACAGTTATATAAAACCACAGATATTCTGGCGGGGTTTAACACCTTATACATCTACACAGATATAATTGATTATCAACGTGTTGGTGACAGTCATGTCCCACTGCTGCGAACTGTACATATTGCAGGGAGAAACAACGAAGTTGTCACAGTGACGTACGACAAGCCACACTAAGTACCTCTTAGTAAGAGTCAATTTGATGAGATCTGTATTGAAGTAAAATCTGATCAAACCCAGCTGGTTTCATTTGTAGTGGGGAAGGTGATTGCAAAATTACACCTCAGACCCGTCAAACAATCTTTTAGAGTTTAAGATGCAGCCGCAGAAGCTCTATGATGATCCTCGAAGGTATGTTGAATATTACACAACACAGGCCGGTAACGGTTTACCGGGGTATCATGGTAGCTCAGCAATGTATGGGGCCGGTCTAGGGGGCCTTTTCCGAGGGCTTTTGCGGATGGCAATAACATTGTTGAAACGAGGGTTCTCCATAGCAAAACCACATCTGAAGAGTGCGGCTAGGAATATAGTTGGCGATGTTGTCAACAGTGTTATGTCACGACATACAAAACAGCAGGACGGTTCTGGATTGATGGTTATGTCTCAAGGTGTTAGAAAGAGACCACCTGGTAGGCGGAGCCTACCCAAGAGTAAAAAACGCAAGAAAGAGACAAAAACAAGAGCCAAGGTTAAAAGAGGACATACACCCCGGAGGACGCTCAAAGGGAACACAGCAAAGCTGATTAAGAATATATTTTAGAAAGATGGCACTCCTACACCATATGTCTGGCGAATGTATGAAGACAGAGTTGGATTTATTCACAGTCCCCTTCACACAGACATCTATTTAGAAAAATACATACATTGAAATACCGACCCTATCAGCAATATCAGACGCAGCCCCTCTGGAGTTCTTTATTGCCGGGAATGGCGAAGACTACGTTGATCTAAACAATACTTTGCTGTACCTACGTGTAAAAGTCACTAAACCGGACGGAACTAATATTGACTGCGCGCCAGACGAGGAATGTTGTCAGCACCTATCCTTGATCAAGTCAAGGAATGTACGCCTTGAGATGAGGTTCAGACAATCACTACCCCACACAATTAATTTAGTTGTTTATTCAATCTTTGACTCCATTATCGAAGTGTCAAACCGGCGACAAGTCATTGTTGATTACTATTAGGAAAACTGTGTGGAAATGAATACAGCAGAGTTGACCAGTGTGGTGAACCAATTTTCATCTAGGACCCATTTCTATGGTGTGCTGGCAAGCGACCAACTACCTAGGGTGCCTGTCCGAGATGTTGCATCAATGATGATTGTTAATACACACCCAAGCAATCACCCTAGGGAGCACTGGCTGGCTATTTACATAACGGATGATGGCATTGGAAGGTTTTATGACAGTTTTGGAAACCCCCCGGATTTTACATATTTTCCCAAGTCAATCAATGCCTTTCTGAAAACCTGGGAGAATGTGGAATACAGTTCAAAACAAGTACAGGACCTGGTTTCAACCACGTGTGGACAGCATTGTGTGTTCTTTCTCTTTCTAATGACAAAAGGTCTGAGTTATAAACATTTTGTCTTTTTATGTTGATGATTTACGAGAAAATGATGCCCTAGTCTCAAAGTTCGTAGCTAAGATGTACCAGAGTAAGCGTGATAAGCAAATGTTTAATTGCATACAACATGCTCAATCTTGTGAAACGTTTAATTTGTGCCATTGGTTAACAACCACCGGTTGTATGCCAGCTGTTGCACCACTTGTCAGAAGATAAAACACCTGAGTTTTAGATTTGCCGAACACCATTTGTTGAACACCAATCATCTTGCCGCAGACACAACACTTATTTATTGCCTGGGAATTTAACATTCCGGAACCCTAAGCCCCATTTGTTAATCATCAATCATAACCCACCTGTTATAACACTAGTCTGTTTTGCTCATCAGGCGTTGTAAAACATCAAACACTGACACATCAAGGTAATCATAAATTACAAAGTCACCGGACATGCATACGTCACTCCTGAAGTCCCGCCCTAACACACGTCATACAGGAAGTACCACCCTAACATACGTAATACAGGAAGTACCACCCTAACATACGTAATACAGGAAGTCCCACCCTAACATACGTCATAACGGAAGTCCCACCCTACAAACCGGATGTCCCGCCCACCTGTCACATCAATATGGAAGGCCCCCCAGGGCCATAAATCACCATTCTGACACATTATACCCTACACTAACTACTATGATGGTTTCCAGGAACTGTGGACAGTGTGATATTCTGGGTCTGAAATAATTACTAATTAAGAACAATACAAATTATACAGGTGGGCTTGATAGCTTGATTCTTGTTAATGACAACAGTAGAATGTAATGCGAAAATAGTTCATATTTACATTGTTAAGATTAGTCCTGTAGTTGGTGTTAAAAATGTCCAGCCATGTCTTAGATACTTGCTGTTGTTTTGAACAGAGAAACATTTACAAATATGATGTATAAATAGTCTCTGAATGATTTGTGCCGGTTGTTCTTCCTGAGTTTCATCCAGGAATAGTACAAATGGCTAAAAGACATGAACAACAAAAACAAAAATGTAAAAGGTCCATATGAATGTTCACACAAAAGGGTAAAAAATAAAGTGTCTGTGTTAAAACCATTTGTCTCTACAGGTAGACATGTTTGTGGTCCGAGTTTTAGTGACATTAATATGCGGATGTAGTGTTGATGACATTTTCTACCACAGCTGGTAAATTGAGACACTGTGAGATCCTGGCGTTTTTGGAAAGAGATTGCCTGATCCCAACCCGTATTTTTGGGGTAATGTGAAAAGACATCTTTACAGAGTAGTAGTAAAACTGAAGAAATGTCAAATAAAAGACATACAGGAAGTTAACCAAACAAATAAATTGCCAAATAAACATCCCTCAAGCCAGCAATCTCAACATAGGTAACACAGATTATTAAAATAATAAATGGTTTAGATCAAAGGTCGAGACTACTTAATACATTAATTTGATGTTTTGATTTAAATGCAGTTGTGTACTATTTTGTAACTTGATTTTGGAAAATGCTTTATAAATAAATAAAAAAGATTAAAACAAAGATTTGAGATACCTTTGAGAATACATAATCTGTGACAGTAACCAAAGTAATTATTTCTGCAGTAGCAAGTGTCAAAGTTTGATGTCACAGTAGAGTTGGAAGTGTAGCATGAAGTATGGAATAGTAGATTATCACAAATCCCCCAAAATGTATTAATTGCTTGCAAAAAAACATTAATTGTATGAACAAACAGATTAGATATGACTGTAAGGTAGTTGACCACAATTAATATACCAAGAATTTGATATTAATCAGCAACAGACTCAAATATACATAAATTAACATATATGAATTAATAACATAATTTCCTTGTTACAATTGGTTTTTCATACATAAATAAATAAATTCATTGATAAATATTACATCATTGCTTTTTACGAATACATACATAATTAATGTGTCTTTTCTTATGTTGAGATTGCCGGCTACCCACAGAGAGCCGTCCAGAGTTATGCTACCTCTCTGCCGCCCCGCCCATATTAGAGGACGGACGCTATATCCATATCCATATCATAATTCACTGTACAAATTGAATTTATTGAAATAATGCCATCATGAAAGCTGTAGTATGTCTGCACCACTTCAACACTGCCATCATCTCCATCTTTTACATACACATGATCAAGTGAAGTACCTTTCTCAGTTGCTTTGTGTACACACTGGACCCATGTTTTTCCATTGAATTTGCAATGGTAAACTGTTGTGAGCATTTAAGCAAAATGTTGAATGTCTGTACCATGAGCTGAAACTGAAATTTGCAAGTAGAAACACAGGAAATCTTATTTAGGCTGTTTCTAGTGAACGAGAGCCGACTGAGCTTGTGTGTCAGACTACAGGAAATAGAGGGGGGACAGAATTAACAACACACAACACACACACAGGGCTGAATTAAGAAAAGACACAAGACAGAAACCACAAAGTGCAAAGATGACGCTTGTACTGCATTTACATATATAAGGTATAGAACATAAACTGGACCAATGGCACACATGCTTGGCATATTCAACCCCCACTTTTAGGCGTGTTTGAAGTATAAATAATGCTGATGTGACTGCTGAATTTCAGACATTGTGCGGCAACACTCTGTCTCCAGAAGCTTCTGTAATAAACTGAATATACGGTACGGTAATTGACCTAACTCCTGGTGTTTTATTCTCCTTTCCAACAAACCAACTCGGGGAAGTGTTAGATCTCCCATAACAACTTTTGTATCAGGATGTCTTTCCAGTTCTGAAATTACATTCAGGAGCTGCTGTCGAAAGATATCAATTGTATAAGAATTAGGTAAACAGCAGCGGTAAAACCAAAATGTGGCACAGCAAAATATAAACACTCTAAATTACAAATCTGTGGAACCTGAACATCAGCCATGATTTTTTCAGAATAATATATTCCAACTCCGCCTCTTGTCTGTTGCTTTAATTTAGTAAAAATGGGTTGACTGTTATCATAACAATTAGGTCTTGGGTTGTTCTTAAACAAGAAACCTGGCAACTATGGTGCCTTTTCCTTATTGTCTGAACGTAACCATGTTTCTGTTAAACAAATACAAGTTAAACTTATGTGCTTGAAGGTCCAGAAAGCGAGCATTTAGACTCTGAACATTGTGAAGCGCTACAGTGAATTTAGATGGCTTTCTGAATCTGTCATCTTCCAAAATGAATTCAGGCATGGTGTTAATAACTTCTTCAAATTTTTCATTGGGAAATATGGTAGACTCTTTGAAATAATTAATAATGAGTTCTTACTCGACTCAATGAAACATATGCTTGTCCTGCAGCAAAGATTTTGTCAAGTGAAAAAACAGCTTTGTCCATGGTCAGCCCTTGTACTTTGTGAATTGTTCAGACCCATGCCAATCTAAGGGAAAACTGACATCTAATGCCCCCGTCATTTGTCACTTGATCTACCTGTAGCTTTATTACTGTAGCATTTTCAAACAATGTCTGGCGTGTTCTGGATCTTTGGATTTTTCCAAACATTGGATCATCAAACACTACATGAATATCAGAGGGGAAGTAATCATCACTATCCATGTTAGTTGATATTTTAGCTACTGTCCCGAATGCTCCATTTACAAGACCAACAGAAACATCAATATTTTTCTTTAGCATTACACGAGCACCAATACCGATCCAAACACATTTGGATAGACATGAATTGAAAACCTTTGTATGTTGTCCAACTTTCCTTTCCATTCTCCCAGTTTTGGGATTTCTGTTAAAATCCTGTGCATCAATAAAATGGCATTAGGGCAACACTCATGTAGTCTCTCAATATTGTATTGGTCAACTTCACTGTTAGTAGCAAATCTGTGAAGTGCAGTGGATGGCTCTACAGTTTCACACTGTTTCAGCATTTGGATATCACTGGGACTTTTTTTTTACGTACTCGTAGGTGATTCAGCATCTCAAGCAAAGATAGCATAATTCTGTTGTCTGACAACTTTAGTCAACAGGGCCATTTCGAAATGATTAAGTTAACTGTTTTTGAATCAACATATAGAGTGGTTGCTTTCACAGGTGGAAACTGATAGAAATCACCAAATGCAATAATGCTTACCTTTCCAAATAGGGAATAGTCACCAGTCTGTTTATTTGATGCAGTCTCCCATGAATGTAGGCTAAAAGGCGATGGTCAACCATTGAGATTTCATCAATGATTAATATTTATTACGCAAAGAGTTGGTTTTCTCATCACAAAGATGTTGGTATGGCAGTCTGTTATTTGCACTGATTTAAAACTTGTTATGAATGGTTGCAGCACCAATGTTATATGCAGCCACACCTGTTGGAGCTGTTAAAACCACCGTGATGTCATCAGGATTGTGGGATGGCACTTTCACCTTTTCAAAATTGCTTTTGTTGGCCTTAACGATTGATTCTACAGTTTGTAAGTCTCCACCACATGTTACTGCACGATATTCGTAGAAATCCTCAAATTACACTGGTTTCAACTGACAGTCCTCATAGTATGGCAAGAAAAGTTGTAGGAGAGAATGATAGTGTTTCTCAGGATCATTTGTGGGTGAAAACCGTGGATGTCTAACTACCGTTTTGTAGGTGTCCTTTTTTTCACATATTCAAAATTATTTCTCAGTTGAATTATTCTGCTTTTTTCCCTTCTTTGTAGGGACCTCTGACTTGCATAATACTCTATATTCTGATCCAAAACTTGCAAGGCATACATTTTCAAATTAATCTGTACACGGTCTGTTCTTATATCTGTGCACTAAACTTGTCATCCACAAATGTGCATCATCATCATCAGATTCATACTGAATTTTCTTTTGGAGCACATTCAAAGGCAAACTAATTTTAACTGGATTTAGTCCAACATGAATAAATTGTACTTTGCGAGAGAATTCCTTCAAGTGCATGTTTGTTAACCGATACACAGACTCTTGTGGACAGAGTTCTCGGTTGTGCAGATAAAAACACTCCCAAGTTGCTTCATTGCCTGTTTAGCATCCATTTTACCATTATAACTTTCCTTCTGAGTGCATTCAAGCAACAGTCCCATTTCTTTCTCTGCCTTTGTCACATAACTTAGAATGTACACAACACAGCTGAAGGCATCTGTCACATACTGAATATCTATATTTGCATTCCAAGTGTGGATTATGTTGGTTGACCCAAATGTCATATGGATTCCTTTTAAGAATGATTCTCTTCTTTTTACAACATTTATTGTATGCAAATTCAAATAAACTTTGTGTTATTCCAATAGCAGAAAAAATTTCACCATTTAAAAGTTTGTTTGACTTTTTCATTGCCGTCTTCACCTTTCAATTCATCCATATCTGCTGACCCAGTTATAAATGTTCAAGCAGAAACCAGATGTTTGTATTGAGTTTTCTTCTGTCTGTATGTCTTTGAATGTCTAGTGCTGTGTTTTTGTACACAATCAACAATCTCGTTGAGTTCTGCATTATCTTGTGATGGTATTTCACATGTGATGTACTGATCAATGAATTCTATGACCTCTTCATCTGTATTTTTATCAATCTGAGGAGCATCCTCAACCCAAAAAAGACAAAGAACATGAGGAGAGTCTCGCTGCTGAAATTCAAGTAATCTTTGATTTTACCAATAGGTGCCGCTGGAAACATGATTACATCTTTTAGAAAGCAATGCCATCTGTGGTCAAACATTCTTGCTTGTGACAGGGTTTTTCTGCAAAAGTCCACACTTTTCTGACCAGTCGAGATCTTCCACATTTATCTGCTTCCCTTCCTGTCTGATAATTGAATTAAGCATTTCTGGCCATCTCAGGTCTGCAGATTAAAAACTACAGAACATTTTTGGATTAGTGAGTTGTCGTATCATAGCAAACAGATCTTTCTGAGTACGTTGCCAGAATGCCGGGGTACCACGAATTGGTCTTAAAAATGTATAACCTTCACCAAAGTTCAATATGTTTCTTATGGAAGCTGGGTCTGTTAACGTAGTAGGTGTAATGTTTTGTGTCTTCTTGTTATCTGATCCTTTTCTCAGTGCTATTGAAACATTACATTTTTTTTATGAAGTTCTGATAAATACTGAGCATAAAATAAGAAATCTCTCCTTTTGGCAAATCGTCCATCAGCATTAAGTATTCAAAAATCGAGACAATGTTCTTTTTTCCTTTCGATCTACATAAAACTGGGAAACACTTTGCCTCATTTGTTTTGTCCATTAATAATCTCACAGGACTATTACCTTCAGCAGGAGCAAGAGACAAATATGCTGTCAAAATGCTGATCTAACATTTCAGAGGCAATGTCAACAGGTTACAATGAAGTGTCTAAGAACAGGCCACCTTGGTCTTTAATGTATGTCAAATCGTCCTCTGTGTCTTCTACTTAATCAACATCATCTGTTTCATTCTGCTGTGTTGGATCATGTTCATGTATGAAATTTAAACCATCTCCTGTGTCATCTGTTTCATCCAGAGAGTTTTCCCATTCCTCGTTAAATTGCACATCATTGTACCACTTATTACACTTAAGCAGGTATGTAAGAGCATTTCTAATATGGTCTGTTGGAACATATTGGTACTCATAATGACCCTTGTATGTACGTTTTCTTTTCAGTTTGTCAATTTTCATCATGTCATCACAATGATTTCTTGGAAGAATATTGGTGACATCATTGGTATGTACTGGTACACATACAACAGGTCCATGGACACCATGTTGTTTCCCACAAGACAGGCAGAGCAATTTCAAGAAAGGAATGTGTCTAGCAATGAGATGCTGCTCAACAGAGTTCAAACATTTCAGCTCAGGAGGTACAGCATCTAAGTGTAGGTTATTTGCAACAGCTTCCTCTGGCATTCTGCCTGCAATCATTTTTCAATGACATGTAAAACAAACCCACAGTGTTGATTTTGGGCAATTCTGATGACATTGACTATCACAAGATTGTAAATTTGAGAATGTAATGCAACTTGTTTTCTGAACAGTAGTCGATGACAGCACACACATACTCAGGGCCAATGCTCGTTGCTTTGTCAAATATATATTCTATGTACTTTCCTTCTCTCAATTGTTTTGTTTTATAGGCCTCACGTGCTTTGTGTTTTACATTTCTTCGGAATGCATCATCTCCATGGTATTTTTGTAAAATGTGCTTACAAACAGATTTCTGAAATTCTATATTATTAGCATATTTATACATACTATGTGTCTCATATTATATTTTAGAATAGTCTCGTACAAATTGTTTGTTGTCTGATATTTCTGAGTAGAGTACTCGCACACAGATTGTTTAAACTCAAGAGTCTGCCAGATATTTCCGAATGGAAGAGTCTCGCACAGATTGTTCAAACTCAGAGTCTGTTATATTTTTCCTTCGAATATTCTTTCACAGATCTTTTAAAACACATTGGTTTTATATTTCTCTTTGCTTGTCTTACATTTAGAATATCTGTCATTTTCATTTGTTTAATATATGACTTGTTTCCCTTTTAGTTGAGAAATCCTGCAGTTTTCATCAGTTTGCTAGGTATCTATAACTGTTAGTACTTTGCAAACTCTTGTAATTTAATCTGAAGGCTTGCTTCTTATTTCTGAATGTCGTATCTGTATTGTATTTTTCTCTGTCCTTCTCAACTTTGGTTTGTTTTCTGGTTTCATTGACCCTCTGCTTTTTCCATCATTGCATTCTGTTGATCTATTCTTTATTTGCATCACAGGATCCTGCGCAAACACTTCCATCATCTATGCCCTTCACACGTGACAACTTCATAATGGTTTCCATTGCAATGGTTTAAGTAAATTGCACTAAAATTTAGAAAAAAGGTATCAGTGTCACCAGGGATATGATAACTAGCATATGCATTCCATCTGTCACCATTGAAAGTCATAATAGTTGTTGGTAAAAAATTCAATTTCTGTAGCCCAGGTCCCTGAGTAATTAATACGCGATGTTGATAAATATTGCTGTAATTGACATGTTTCCAACTCTCAAGTACATGTCAAACCGTTTAGTGTTTTGCTTTGTGTTCAACTACAGAACGGCGCATTCTCACATGCGTTTTTTCATTACTACATACAACGTATGCCAATGACCTGAAAAAGCAGTTGCCATCTGCTTGAATAGTTTTTGTCTTACAAGTCCATCTCATGGGGCCAAAGTCAACGGTCTCATTAAATACCTCTGTAGTTTCATTTGTTGTTTTTAACTGTGTACTCATTGTAATCTTATCTGTTGATGGATTAAAGGGGTTAAAACGTAAACCTGGAATTATACTATCAAAAATTATTACATCATCTGTAGCGAACTCCTGTGTTACAGTAGATTACTTACTCCTGTCGTCATCAGTTTGCGGTGTTGAATTAGAGTAATAAATCACTGCATTATGGTCTTCATCACAGACCTTAGGCTTAGCATTACCTTTTGGTGTAACCTTGGTAGCTGTCAAATCACTGGTTTCCGCAAGTCGGTTTATGGGTATCTTTCAGCACCGAGCTGTAGAGTCGAAGTGTGTCATTACCTATAACATCACCGTTATGTACACGGCTGTTCGGGTAACTCATGTTGACCATGTAGCTAGAGGATGTACCTCCATCATTCATTACTCAGCACTGTGCGTTGTATGGTTACATCTAAAGGCATGGCAACATCACGTAATGCATCATCATACTCATCATCACAAACAAACCTGGTGACTGAATTGGCATACTTTATTGAGAAATTGCAGTTCAGACACAGCAATGTAACCCCTTTCTTGGACAAAGTCTCTGATCTTACCTTGAGCTCTCATTGACCGATAAAGGCAAGTTCCAATACAATCTTGAGTCTCTTTGTAATGCTCTTTAAAACTGCAGTCAGACTGATGGCACCACACTGCTTTTTTGTGCATCTCCAATATGTGGATGACCTTAATGAAAAGATCCCATCAGCACAGGTTTCTCTGAAAAAGTCAACAGGTTTACTCACTGACAAAAAGTCAGCAGTAACTGAGATTTCTTTCACAAACTTTTTCTACAGCAGTTGACAGTGAGTTTCAAGGTTGTTATTTTAGTTGAAAATTTGCCTGAAAATGTGGGTCAATGACGTGACATGCAGGTTTCTGTGTCCAAGTGCATTACTTTTGTTTAAAATAATTTAAAATGATCCTTACAAGCATCATTTCATTCTATAAAACCTGTATAGTTTGAACATATTTTAGTGTATCATAAAAATTGTATATATATATTTTTTTTTTTGCCATCTAAAGGCCTCAAAACATCAGGTGGTGCAACCGTCCGAGCCAATTAACACTATGTGAAAAGTATTAAATATGGAATTTAAAAGGTAAGGAAATTAAAAATAAACATGGGGGCATACTTTTACATTGAAGACCTTTCAAAATAAACAAAATGTACTAGTTTAATAGCTCGTAAATTGTTTGGAAAATTAAAAAAAAAACTTTGTCCGGAAATTTGCATATGTGAAATGTCAGGGCGGCGCAACCACATTCATAGAACTTTTATTTTGAAGTGATGAGGTAAAAGAGTGGACAGGATATTGCATCATCAAGAGGACCCCAACTGACCTTTACTGATGAGTGAAAGGTTTGTAAATCTCTCTCATATATTCATAAAAATAGCAACTTTCTCTTCCTAGTTAGACTTGTACAGTTTACACTGTCAGGTGGTACAACCAATGTAAAACTAAGAACAAGTTATTTTAATATAAACTCTTTATTGTATTATAAAATTGAATGAATGCTAGCAAAGACAAAAAGTTATATAGGTGTCCAAGAAAATGCCTGTATAATTAGAAATTAGTAGCAAATGTCAGGTGGCACAACCAGAAGGAATGTCACTTCTGAATCAAATGAACATGTTAACTTCAATTATTTAATTGTTTATTTTTACAAATATTCATTAAATGTACATTACATCTTTTTCAGGATCCAGATCTCATTGGAAAGTTTGTTTTGGTGAAATATGAGGAGCAGCCATTTGTGGGGCAGGTTCTTCAGGTGGTTGATGAGGAGATTGAGGTCAGCTGCATGCAGCAGTTGGGCAAAAAAAATGTTTTTACTTGGCCCCATCCTGCAGATGTGATATATTACTACCTAACCAATGTTCTCCAAGTTCTGTCAGAACCAGAGCCTCTTAATTCACACAGCTTACACATGCAGGCTGGGTAAGCTCACTGTAAATAAGAAATTACAGTGAAAACACACCGGGCGCATAGAGCCCGCGTTACATAGATAAGTGCCTAATCCCAGGCCTGGCAGGTCACAAAACGATCGCTGTTAAACATTTCAGAATGTCATGTTAAGAAAAGCTTTTCTAGTTGTTTGTTGTTATGATTATCCATGTTTATCTAGTGTAAGTTATATTTTGCAATCCTGTTACTATTTGAGGGGATTAACTTTTTAATTCCCAGTATCTTTGATGGATTTACATATTTAAAATACATATTTTCAGTGGACATAAGCAGATGTGTTGTTTTTTAACCAAACTAAAACATGACTGCCGTTCAACTACAGTAAAATCTAATTAATTAGTCAATTCTATTCATTGTAGCCTATTCAGTTTCTACCGAATAAGAAGTGTCATTTTTGTCATATAATGTTGCCCAAACAATGTTGTTTGTGATCAGTTTGATACGGTTTACTTAAATGGACTGATAACCAGTTTTTAATCTTTACCAATTGTTCTTTAATAGACTGTTAACAAAGACACCTGTGATTTTCTTATTCTGTATTGTAATTAAAATGCAATTATTCAACATATTTCTTGTCATCATGAATCTTGTCATGCGGCACAACCGCATCGTCAGGTGGTGCAATCAGGTAAAATTCTACTTTAAACCAAGAAATAGTAGAGTAAAGTGAACATAAGGTTGGAAAATGTGATGTACATAATTATTCTATAATAAAATATACTTTTTAAATTTGTAAAGTATTTATTCACATTTTAAATGTAAAGTTGGATGTTGGTAAACCAAATTACCCACCCCGTACAATAAATGATGCAATAGTTTGTTTTAATACCAAGCTCAACTACAAAATAATAATTTGTTAGGCACAGTAGACACTCTCAGGTATGTTTACCAAAAAAAACACTTAGAAAAAAAAGAAGGAAGTGTGTTTTTCGTTGTTGAAACTTATGGTTGCGCCACCTGACATCTTTTGAGTGGTGAAATTGCAAATGCAGTCTAGAAATGTATCAAAACCCCTGTAAATGTTGTGCAACCATTAAGACTTGTTTAAACACACTCTTCCAAATTAAAAATAATGTATTCTGTCAATTTTTAAAGACTATTTTAAAAAAAGAAATTTAAAAACCTTATGTGTCAATGACCCATGTGTCAGTAAAATCTTTCGGGTGAAGTCTGTTGGCTGTCAGATTTGCACAAAGTTGGTTGTTTGGCTTTTGTATAGGGAGGATGCCCAACCCCCGATGTTGAGTTAGTAATAGTATTTTGGGCTTTTGTATAAGGAGGGTGCCCAACCCCCATTGACTGACGTTTTATTTCACGAGGAAGTCTAACCTCGGCAGTGGACCCCTGGTCCTCTGGAGCAGACCCCAAGGAAAGCAAACTACGTTTGGCTGCCTGGGATATTCAATCAATGAATCAATCAAAATTTCTTTATAAAGCGCTTTTTACAACAGCAGTTGTTACAAAGTGCTTTACAGAGACACCCGGCCTTAAACCCCAAGGAGCAAACAACAGTAGTGTTGAATTTCATATTCTGCTGGGCCGTGCAATACACAGAAAACACAAAAACATTCAAGTTCAACATACCACTACTGCTAAACTATTTCATTTACTTACATTGTATTCAAGTCACTTTGAACTGTTTAAATATACTGAGATATTGATTAATATATTTAGATCACCATGAAAAAAATGCTTTAATGATTGACAAGTACATTTCCACTTAATAACTTTTATACAAAATACATTGGAATTCAAACTCTACAGTATGTGTGCATATACAGGAAAACCCTGTAGTAGGACTCTGGACATTAAGAATTGGGACAGATAATTAAAATATCTTCTACATAAATACTAACATTTCACAATATCATGCAATCCTGAGTCCTGCACAAATAAGAAATGTTAGTACTTTGAATATCCAATACACTGACCACATGTTGAACATCTTAAATTACAAAACTCGGTATGGGTAAAACAAGAAATAAACCAACACTAGGAGTATAAATTAGGCACTCAAGAGTATTGACCTGGAATGGGTAAATGACCCTTGTATGGGTGAATTACGTTTAGCTATGCCATGAATTGGACTCAGTGGATTTTTTTATAATAACATGAACATGTCAGGTATTCTGAAATCCACTGAGTCCAATTCATGCGTAGCTAAACTTAATTTAACTAACTGCGGGGGTGAAATGTTCAGATAATTAGTTAGCATGTTGATTTGCAGTTATGAATCCTTTCTAGTAAACACTATTTAAATGCAAGTAGCCCATATATCATGTATTGCAAAAACAGACACAAGTGTTTGTGTCTGTTTGTAGTGACAGGTGGTGGAGGAGATTAGGACAGTCAGTACAGTAGCTGGGCAGGGGAGACTTAACATTTGACTGCTGCCCACTTTTAAAATTTGACCAATTTCCTTGGGTTGGGGGGAATACAAAAACTATAATTTTAGTTCCTGCTGATTGGTGAAAGTACAGAAGCTCTGATGCTGCTGGTGCAGGCACAGGAGATATAGAGGGTGGTGATGTCTGGTGACTGGTTATCCAAGCAGTCTATATTAAGCTACTCCCTGAAATCTTGCAGTTCTGCATTTACCGCAAGTTAACATCTTCACAAAACATTTAAACAGCAATGATACTTATTGCCTCTACTACTCTCAATCTTGCTTGCTTTCATTCATTGGCAAAGTGATCAATATAGTGTGGCCTATAACTTACCTTCACTCGAAGAGTCACAAATTGAATATCTGTAAAAGATGAATGTTTCAATACAAAGTTATGCTACAGATATGGATATGGAAGTCAAGATAATGTAGCCTAGTTTGCTAGCTATTATGAAAATTCACAAGTCACAATTTCCAACGTATCCTGTGATGGTAATTCTATCAATCGACACTCTTAAATTAGGAAGTACAGAGACGAAATTCTCTAAGCACAAGTTTACCATTTTAATATTATTTGCAAATAAGAGAGACGCGTCAAACGCTTACCAACATAATCGTAATCGAGTCTCAGACTCCATACATACACAATCCGTATTTATTACAGTGAAAAGGGGTGTGGTAAGTTGTTGCCCATCTGTCTTGTGTCACAATGGTTTTACCCAAAGGGTGGGCTGTCCCCCCACCTTATCCTTCCTGCCATAATGTTTACTGTTGTGTTTACCTAAAGGGGCCAACTGATCTTACCAAGGACCACATTCCTAAGGAACAGAGAGGACTAACACCCTTCTTTGTCAAGGCAGGAGGACATGGCCCAAATATCTAATAATCCTCTGATATTATACAGACATGTGTGTCACAATCAAAGTAAAGATCTACATACCAGCCAATGGAAAGACAGACATTTCTCAAATGCACCTTAATTAAAAAGTTCCATAACAATCCATATTTATTTCCAATAATCAAAACATGTCGCACCATCTTGAAGGTCAGCTAACATTACTGTTATTTAGCCTAATTTCTCTACAAGATGAACTCAGTGTGAATTCTCCAAGTCTCTTCTTATAATCCTAGCACATCAAAGACACTCTGTAATCCCGTCATAAATCATGACCCCCCCTTTTTTGTCTTATCACCTCAGGGCTCTCCCTGGAGTGAGGGGTGGTCTATTAACCTAAGAATAAGTCCAACCTCATAGGACAGAGTGGTGTTATCTTGAGGCCAGGCAATAGAAAGCCGACCTTACACCTCAAAGAAGCATCTGTTAACCATTAATATTCCAATGATTGCCTACTAGGACAGAAATTAAATTAGAATACCCAATTTTGATAATGTCACCAGTAAGTCTCTCTTCCAAAGAGTTCAAACAAGTTAAAAACCCTTCTCAAACAGCCCCCTCCACCCAACACACTGGTTTTTGTGTCAGTGAGTTGAGCGCTCCAGTGGGTCTGTACCTCTCTTTATGCAATTTAGACTATGTAAGACTTCTCAACTTGGTTTTCTAGAAATATAACTTGATGCAGAATTATTTTCTCAATATCAATTAAAACATGGCAAAATTTTGTAAACATGTAAGGAATAACAAAATGTGCTCCCTGCACGTTTTTACCCACTTATTCCATAATGCATGAGATTAAAAGGATTACATCTAATCAAAGATCAAACAAACTGAACAATCCCATCAAATTAGTTATTTTTGCTAAACCATTTCAAAATGGTAAGATGTATTCTACTCAACCATAACCATGTTAGATTTTGTATAAAACAAAGTTCTCAAAAAGCCCAATTACACAAACACTGTGAAGGGATGTTGAGTTTAACAGATGCCAATGTTCTGCTATAACTTTTGGAAACAGAAAAACTAAATTCTTCACGTAACTCTTTAAATACCTATTTAATTCGCTTTGAACTCTAAGTTCAACAATTTTTCATCATAGATAATCATTTCATACAATACCCTACTGCTTTCACAACAGAGTCAACGGAAAGTTACCCCAAGTGAAAGCAGAACCATTACAGGACAGCATGAAAAAGAATATCGATAGTCGGGAAGAATCTAACATTCATCCAATAAAAAGTCGCAAACTGAAAATCTAACAAAAACAAATGCGAATGAGAAAAACACCCACAAAGAAAACCAAAAAAACTATTGTACCACACGGTCGCTCGTGTAAAGGAAGCATATTGAAACAACTCCCAAATTAGCATATAAAAATTAGCATTTTCACAGGCAACGGCCAAACAAAGGTGAAACAAAACAAGCATCATGACTCAATTTACCTCCTAAAGTCTAGGGAATGTTCTCAACTTAGATGTATGTCTATGTTATACTAAATAGCGGTGGACAGCCAAAATCGCTGTCCAAAATATGTCATGCAAAGACATCAAGATTGTACAAGCAATTAACAATGTTGGATGACTTAAGGTCTCCACCCTCACAACAATTTGTCTCAAAATCATAAACATCAACATTAAGGCTATGGAGAGGAAAATGCACGTAGCTTCCACCAAATATTTGATTATCCCAAAACTAAACATACTCATGTAGGGGAAGTTACCACAGGTGAGGACAGGCAGAAAACTCGAACGGAAAACCTAGAGCAAAGGCCAACCCAGGGGGTGAGCCCCCCTTTCAGGAGCCAATGAATGTCCCCACACAAAAACGTGACATGGTCTTCAGACTGCCTGGAGTAAAAGACGTCATGCCTACAATCTAGCCGATAACCTGCGGTAACTGAAAGTCCAGAGTTATAGCTCCACCCATCCAATATCGTTGCTGTTCGCAAAAAAAAAATGCTTATCCTATCAACACAGCAACAGTAGGGGGAAAACTCTCAAAATAAAGACAAGTTAACAGAAAACAGATGCATGAAGTCACTAAAATCAAGGAACAATCAGTGAGTGAACCCCATGATACCCCAGTCTAAATCTCTAAATACAGTCACATCAATCAACTCCATTCGTTAGTTTACCAGGCAAGAGTTTAAAACGCCAGCAATGAGCATCAGGCATAGGCCCGAAAACAAGTATTAACCCAGGTGCCATTGGAAATACGAACAAAGTGAAACTACACAAATTAACAAAATTAGAGAAGCACCATTATACCAATTTCCAATCTATCCCTCTAATGAAATTTAGGACCTTATGGTCGTATACAATCCTAAGTTAGCAGGCTAAGACTTCTTCTAACTACAGGCGCTGTAACTAAAATACCCTAAAAAATAACTTCTAGTGACCATACTTTCTCAAAGCCACCTATCAACTTCCACAAAACCATCAAATCTGACAAACAAAACCCAAACACATAGTTTACTAAAGCATATGAAAGCCATATTAAGGAACAATCTCACCGGTCGATGCTCCCTCTGGTCCGTCTCCTGTCTGACCGTCCGCACCCCTCCCTCAGGCGGTTCAGAGTTCCTGCGTGTTCCCGTCAGATCGCTCACGGCAAGGCCAAAGAGAAGCCGAAACTGTCTCTATTCTTGCGGGAACAATAAATTGTCCAATTTGGCACAAAGCCTTGCTTTACAAAAGAGTAAGTAGATCACTGAATTTTATATCAAATGGCCATGAAACTTTACCCAGATCCTGCTGACATCTAGTAGATCAAGTGGAAAGTTCCTCCAGGTTACTAATCCATATTTGGCCTTCCCCACTGCAACTCAAACATGAGGAATTTAGTTTATTTACAAAAAACGCATGTTTTTGGTTTGTTTTATCTTCTGTCAAATCTATTGTGTTATATTTTCTGCATTCATTTATAATTCCTGCAAACTAAAGAGTGTCTCCTTTCAAATGGTACCAAGAAAATGTTTCTACTATATTCAGGTCATGAGCTACAAGCATTTAGATTTGGGTACATCATTTTAGGCGGAAATTGACTTTTTGTGCCCTTCAACTAACAGGTTAAATAATGAAAATGAGATAAAATCCTAATTGAAGCATTTATTCAGCTTGTGCTGGCTCTTATCCTGTCTTGTGACTGATTCAGACCAGGTACACCAGGTGAGCAGAATTATTTACCAAGTAAATGCAAAGATCAGAAGTGTCTTCCCCTCCCAGGACCTGAATTGAATAGCCATCCATTACAACTTTTCCTGTCCGTGTAGTAAAGTCACAATATAGTAAAAACAACAATTTCTATCCATATTCGGTGAAACACTTGCTAAAACCCTTTTCCGCCAATTCTTGCACTTTCATGCATTAGTTAGGCAAATTAAATAGTTATATGTTTGGCCATGGATTACCTGGCCTGTACAGATATGTATACAGCATATAAAATTACACATTTAGGCTACATTTTGCACAATAAACCTCATATGCGAAAAAAAACATGCTGTAGGTCTGGAGATGTAACGCCCATAAAAGGGGAAAAACACTCACTTGTCATAAGTTGTTGATGGGGTAAAACTATCTAAATTGATGTTGTAGGATATGTTTCAGCAACAATATTTAATTTTCTTAATCTTTACTGATGACGAGGTATTTGTGTGTAACACTCATCTTTGCCTGAATTATGCTAGCAAGCACTTAATGTTAGCCCTTTTCCTTCAGTCACGAACAAAACGAAAAGCAAGAAAATTTATTTTCAAATGAACACAAAACTATATCAACATCTACATAAAATTCTAACAAGAACTTTATAAACACATAGAAACCTTTCCAATTTGCATTCTCAAAGTTGCACACGATAGAAGTCATTAAACGATAAGTACTAGTATCCAGCTAGTTAGCCAATGAGGTAAGCGGTTATACCCGTTAATATTAATTAAAAAAAAGATATCACACTGTATTTTAATTAAACAACATCCAAACTGTTGAGATAAATGAAGTTTAAATAATGCTGATTTAATAACATGTATTCTTATGTTTTTGTTTTATTAAATTGTATGCTGCAGCCAGGTTAGGGAAATATGATTGAATAAAATAACCATAAAAAGTTTAGAACTCCATACATTACACTCAGCCACACTCACTCAGACTTTACACCTGGCTCAGATAGAGAGACAGGATTAAAACCCCACAATTAACATACAAATGAAACTGCCCCCTATACAGCAGGAAGAGACCTTCTGTCTCCAGCCCCCTGATGTTCTAGTCTAGGTTAGGACAATAGAATGTAAATTACTGTAACCTGGTTAAGATGTCACACCTGTATGCAAAGAACCTGTTGATCTATGACCGAGCATGCCCTTCTTCATTGGACAGCGAAAACAAAGAGATTCGTCCAACATGTCACCATGCCAACAAAGAGCCAATAAGGATGGGTTTTTCTCACGAGAGTGAAAAATAAACGCCCCTGTGGCGGGAGTATCAAAACCGATGTTCGATCTTCATTCGGGGCGAATATTTTGTAGAAGCTCGAGGGTTGAGCAAATATTTGACCACTGCAGTGTATTTCATGTATTTTGACTTATCAATTCATATTAATAAATCTTTGTGCTAAATTTCCATTTGGACCGGAGCCTCGTCCTTCTTCAGAAATTCTGATACATGTAAAATTCTTAACAAAACAAAACATTAAAACCGCCAAAGTAATGTCGAAAACATTGAAATTAAAACAACTTACCTCAGAAAATGAAACTTTCGTTTGGTAAAACATGCAGCAAACCGTTGGTTTTCGGGAACATTTTAAAATGGAGGTGAGCACATGAATATCTCAACCACCCATAGATCGATCTCTTCATGTGACCACACTAAATAAAGATAATTTGTAGGTTTTTTTTGTGGTAATGAAAACAGAGGTAAAGTTCATTTTGCTGTTGTAACCCATATCTGAAAGTTACATTTTAGAAAATGCAAAATGTTTAGTGACTTACACTAGGCTATAAGCTTAACCAGAAGATATACACCGTTTTGACACACTCTAGATTTTAATACTGAGACCAGTTCATAGTATATACACTCACCTAAAGGATTATTAGGAACACCTGTTCAATTTCTCATTAATGCAATTATCTAATCAACCAATCACATGGCAGTTGCTTCAATGCATTTAGGGGTGTGGTCCTGGTCAAGACAATCTCCTGAACTCCAAACTGAATGTCAGAATGGGAAAGAAAGGTGATTTAAGCAATTTTGAGCGTGGCATGGTTGTTGGTGCCAGACAGGCCGGTCTGAGTATTTCACAATCTGCTCAGTTACTGTTTATTATTCACTTCACCTGTCAGTGGTCATAATGTTATGGCTGATCGGTGTATAGGTTATGCCTAACTGTACTGTCTATATTTTGTCTACACTTGTATAGTTACAAATCTCATGTTTGAAGCGCCTTTATCTGGAGGAAGGCTAAATGTTTCCAAGTGTGGCAAAGGATCCTTTTATGGTTCGAACCGCCAAAATCAGCCTGTTAATGATCATCAGCAAACATATGAAAATAATTATGGAAAAATACTGTACATGCCCATTATGAATTTGAAGCTAGCAACATGTTTAAAAAAAATTGTGACAGTAGCATGTTTACCACTGTGTTGCATCAAGCTGAAATAAGCAAGGCCTTCCCTGAAAATGACATCCAAAACCTGTACAGTGTATGTTGTTTAGCATTAATGGTGCCTTCACATATATGCAAGTCACCTATGCAATGTGCACTAATGCACCCCCATACCATCACGGATGCTGGCTTTTGAACTGTGCACTGATAACAAGCTGGATGGTCCCTCTCCTCTTTAGTCCAGAGGACGTGTCATACATGATTCCCAAAAATAATTTAAAATGTTGATTTGTCAGACCACAGGACAGTTTTCCACTTTGCCTCAGTCCATCTTAAATTAGCTTGGGTCCAGAAAAGGCGGCGACAGTTCTGGATCTGGTTTATATATGGTTTCTTCTTTGCTTGGTAGAGTTCTAATTTGCATTTGTGGTTGCAGCAACATACTCTGTTCACAGACAGTGGTTTTCAGAAGTTCCTCAGCCCATGCAGTGATTTCCACTACAGAATGTCTGTTTTTAATGCAGTACCATCTGAGGGCCCGAAGATCACGGCCATCCAATATTGGTTTTCGGCCTTGTCCCTTGAGATTTCTCCCAGCGCTGTAAGATTATGACATTTTAGCTGAAGATTAATTGTCACAAAAATTATTGCAATTACAATTAAATTGTCTATATTGTTAATTTTCTGCCAAAATTACAGTATACACTCACCTAAAGGATTATTAGGAACACCTGTTCAATTTCTCATTAATGCAATCATCTAATCAACCAATCACATGGCAGTTGCTTCAATGCATTTAGGGGTGTGGTCCTGGTCAAGACAATCTCCTGAACTCCAAACTGAATGTCAGAATGGGAAAGAAAGGTGATTTAAGCAATTTTGAGTTGTTGGTTGTTGGTGCCAGACATCATGGTTGTTGGTGCCAGACAGGCCGGTCTGAGTATTTCACAATCTGCTCAGTTACTGAGATTTTCATGCACAACCATTTCTAGGGTTTACAAAGAATGGTGTGAAAAGGGAAAAACATCCAGTATGCGGCAGTCCTGTGGGCGAAAATGCTTTGTTGATGCTAGAGGTCAGAGGAGAATGGGCCGACTGATTCAAGCTGATAGAAGAGCAACTTTGACTGAAATAACCACTCGTTAAAACCGAGGTATGCAGCAAAGCATTTGTGAAGCCACAACACGCACAACCTTGAGGCAGATGGGCTACAACAGCAGAAGACCCCACCGGGTACCACTCATCTCCACTACAAATAGGAAAAAGAGGCTACTATTTGCACAAGCTCACCAAAATTAGACAGTTGAAGACTGGAAGAATGTTGCCTGGTCTGATGAGTCTCGATTTCTGTTGAGACATTCAGATGGTAGAGTCAGAATTTGGCGTAAACAGAATGAGAACATGGATCCATCATGCCTTGTTACCACTGTGCAGGCTGGTGGTGGTGGTGTAATGGTGTGGGGGATTCTTGGCACATGTTAGGCCCCTTAGTGCCAATTGGGCATCGTTTAAATGCCACGGCCTACCTGAGCATTGTTTCTGACCATGTCTATCCCTTTATGACCACCATGTACCCATCCTCTGATGGCTACTTCCAGCAGGATAATGCACCATGTCACAAAGCTTGAATCATTTCAAATTGGTTTCTTGAACATGACAATGAGTTCACTGTACTGAAATGGCCCCCACAGTCACCAGATCTCAACCCAATGGAGCATCTTTGGGATGTGGTGGAACGGGAGCTTCGTGCCCTGGATGTGCATCTCCATCAACTGCAAGATGCTATCCTATCAATATGGGCCAACATTTCTAAAGAATGCTTTCAGCACCTTGTTGAATCAATGCCACGTAGAATTAAGGCAGTTCTGAAGGTGAAAGGGGGTCAAACACAGTATTAGTATGGTGTTCCTAATAATCCTGTAGGTGAGTGTATATGGACCAGTTACATTCTAAACAAACGCTAATGGTTCATTTTATGCAATAAACCCAACGGGATGCCTCACGCCCCAATATTAGGTTTTATTTATAATAATCCTTTATAATAATTTTGGTCATATCAGTGATGACAATGAACTGAATAAAATCTAAACAATTTATTTCAAATAGTGCAAGAAAACGTGTCCAGCAACAGATAGTAAAATTACAGTATTTGAATGTGAAAGTAGAAAATAAACATAATACAATACAAAATAAACAAGGGCTTGAATGCCAGTAATATACATAAGTATGACCTAGCAGCAATCAATAGTTATTGTATATCGTAGATGCATCAGTGCAATAAGCTTATGAATGGTGGCATAACACTACAACTACAGTCAGAATTAAGAACATTCACACAGAGCTATAAATATATTAAGAGGATAATGCAATCATATATATAACACTGTACATAGCAGCAGTAAAAAAAAAAAAAAAGAACTGCAGTACTACAGCTTAGCAGCAATATTGGTTGTGCTGGAGATGTCATTCATATTCACGGCAGGTCCCTTGTACAGCCGCGACATCTACCACCTGCACGGTCAGCTGCCCCTTTCTGGTACCTGGGGACATGGGCGCAGATAGGATTTTTTAACTGGGGGGGACCAAGCTGTCAGCAAATTATTGAAACTCAATTCGTTTTTTGCGTAATTTGGGCTTTAACTAGTGCTCAAGTAGTTACTTTGCGTAATTTGGGCTAATGATTTGCACTAAAAAGCTGTCTTTATCTAGTGAGGAGCTGCCCTCCTGCTGATCCTCACTTGACTTACTTGGCCCTGCCTTACTGACATCAGAAATTGCCTGCAGGCCAGGAGGACAACATTTTAAATCTTATAATTTCAGTTAACCCTCTATACCTCTATAGAATTTCAAAACAATGTGAAATACAGCATATTCCTGAGAATTAATGGCTAAAACTATTATTTCAAATGTCCAAGAATAACTCAAAACTTTAAATGTAAGTGTTAATTACAAGTTTGTTGCAATTTATAGATTAGAAATATGTATGACATATTAAGAAATGTTTTTCATCATATTTAATTTAATTTAAGAATCTATATCCTCTGTTTCTCCTTACAATAAAAAAAACATGATTTCCTGCTATAAGAGGATGTCAAAAGTTTATGTAGGCCTTTATTTGTTGTTTGCATAAACTTTGCACCACACAAATTTACTTGTTATAATTATTTTTATAGTGGCTTACACGACAATGAACATACTTCTGTCAATTTATACAGTACAAAGGGTTAAATGATAAGATAAAACATTATTTCCTGACGACGATAAATTGTTTGATTTATCCAACCATTCTTTTTGTGTTCA
Source organism: Esox lucius (assembly GCF_011004845.1). Lineage (NCBI taxonomy): Eukaryota > Metazoa > Chordata > Actinopteri > Esociformes > Esocidae > Esox > Esox lucius. The sequence continues at coordinate 46,773,281 of NC_047587.1, forward strand.
TTCATTATTTGCCTCTGTCCACTCACCTAAATGCATAGTTATGGTCTCCACATTTTGCTGTGTTTGCTAAGTGCAAAAGCCTCCTTGCCATTCATGTCAGACTAGCTATTCCCCTTAACAAATCTAATCTGCCACATCTGGGAAAGTCAACACGTTTGGTTTTTGAAAAAACAAGGTGATTGTTTTTTGTCTCTTCATTGCCTTTATGTGGCATTTATACAGTCAATTCAGATCAGAAAATCACAGACTCAGCTCAGTCATAGATGGTATATGATCACTATGGTAACCGCTTACCGCTCCTACAGGCACGATTGAGGCACCTACCAACTCCCCTCATAGAACCCCGGCGACGCGTCACTCAGGAGTCGTAGCACACACACAGAGAGTGAGTGTAAACACTGGTTAGTCCTCTGTTTTACAGATTTCTTTCGCCTTTCGTAGCGATAGTGAGGGCGGGGGACGGATCAGGTCTCTATGAATCTGGGGGGGTCATGTCCCCCCGTCCCTAGTGCCATCTGCGCGCCTGCCTGGGGACCTGGTTCTGGACAGCCTCATCAATGGCATCCCGGTTGGAAAGATTCTTCCTTATGGCTCCAGTAATACAGTAATCAGATATTGTACTTAAATGGTCTGACATGATTTTTCAACTGTGCCCTCGGCTTGACATTCTTTTCAGTCAGACGTTTATCAGAAGCTGAAAAGCAAAATGAAATGTCAATAGCTTAATAGTGAAATAAACAAAACTGCCATATACATGTAAATTCAGAAAGGCTGTACAGTATTGCATTTTAGTAAAGGGCACACGTTCAGACAAATGCAGTTTCATTAAGACAAGATGCTAGCGTAACTATAGTCTTGTTTTTACCTGATTGTAGAGCCAGATGTGCCCTCAGCTCGACCTTCTCTTCAGTTGGCCACTTGATCTTCTCCAAATGTTCTGAAAGTAAAGACAGACGGTAATTATTCAGTCCTTACAATCAGAACTCAAATCGCAGTGTCCGCCAAAATGTTCATTCTTACCTTCATGTGCAGAGCTAAAACCTCCCCCTACCTCTGCGTTCTTGCCCTTAAAAATAAAAATAAATTGAAAAATAAAATTGGAAGCAACATGCTTTAATAACAAGTAAAGCATCTGGGTCAAGTGAATGAACTCACACTTACCTATGTAGCTATCCTCTAGATGGTGGCATGGAGTACCTCTCTGAAGCCTTGGAGTACTGTGCTTGCTCCATCCTAAAAATAAACATAAAAGTTGGTGAACAGGTAAATATGGTGAAACCAAGTAAACATTGCAGCAATTACGAGATTAACATGTAATTCACATACCTCCAGGGGTTGCAATCCACAGGGTGTTGTGGTGTAGATGTGCATCCTTGGGGTGGTAGGGGCCCATGCTGGAACCATTTTCACTCCTCTGGCGATACACACGTCTCTCACGTGTCTAGGAAAAGTTAAGGTTTTGTAAGCATTTACCCTGCAAAACATATTTTCATTCCAAGCTTCAAATTGTAATTATGTTTTTCAAATTGAAAAATGGATAGCCTAAACTGGTGAATCAAAGTAGGTTTCATGTCTGTTGCTCGAAAGGTTCAAAAGATACAGCCTAATTGCTAATTAATTCTAATTACGCAAATTAGCATATGTAAAATCGATAAACATTTCCAAATTTGAAGTAGGGATAGCCTAAACTGGTGTAACAAAGTTGATTTTGTGGCTGTAGCTCGAACAGTTTAAGACCTAAGAAATAATTAACGGTAATTACGCTAATTAGTATTTGTAAAATCAATTACCATGTCATAAATTCCAGTGGGTATAGTCAAAATGTGTGAAACAAAGTTGGTTTTGTGTCTGTAGCTCAAACGGCTCAAAAGATACAGCCAAATAGTTAACTAATGGTAAATATGCTAATTAGCATACGTAAAATCAATAAAGGTCATTGTATGACCTGGGGATAGTCTAAACATTTGAATGAGTCACATTTTTTCTGTATCTCAAATGGTTCAAAAGATACAGCCTATTAACAAATGAATGCTGAAAACGCTGATGAGCATAGGTAAAGATACATCCTAATAGCTAGTCAACACTAATTATGTTAATTAGCATAATTAGCATATTTTAAATCAATACATGTTTCATCAAATGAACTGGGCATAAGCTAAACTTGTGAAATAAGTTGGTTTTGTGTCTGTAGCAAGAACGGCTCAACAGTAATTCTCAGTGATATCCTAAAGATGTAAATTAGCAATTATACAGTCAATTGTTTATAAAGATGTAATATAACTCTTATTTAGGATAGCCTCAAACCTTTAAAGTTGTTATCAAAGGTTGATTGGCCCTAAAGCATGAACATTTTGAATTGAAACATTTGTATTACTTTGGCTCTCATTGAAACACATGTTCATTTATGCAAGCTTTGAATCTTAATTATTACAATAGTATCAAAAATCTGAATACAAGCAAGTTGAGTTGGCCAGACTGAACATCTTGGCGTTGGTTTGGATTGATAGTTTAAAAAATGTAGGAAGAGATTAACGGTAAATACCATTTCATACATTTCAGTGGGTATAGCCAAAATGTGTGAAACAAAGTTGGTTTTGTGTCTGTAGTTCAAACAGTTGAAAAGGTACAGCCTAATAGTTAATTGACGCTAATTACGCTAAGTAGTGTACGTAAAATTAATAAAGGTTTCATTATATGAACTGGGGATAGTTTACACTTTTGAATGAGAATCAGTTTGATGTCTGTAGCTTAAACGGTTCAAGAGATACAGCCTAATGGCTAATTATGCTAATTAATCAACTGAACGTTGAAACATGTTTTGCTTCTTTAGGAAGGCCTACATACTAGTTTTAAAATAAGCTATTTCAAGTAACTGTGCTATAATATTATGTGCAGCAGAGTGTGAGGTGAAACCACACGTTGTGCAGGAAAATTTTATTGTCATTGCTTGGCGGTTGCATTTTGTGAAGAGCAATCGTTAACAACATAGATTTAGTGGTAGTTTTAAACCCGGACACAACGGTTATTAAAACCAGAAAAAGAGCGTACACATCTGAAGAACGATCTCCGAATCCACCCTGTGTATTTCTTTCAATATTATTAGACTTACACTCACCTAAAGGATTATTTGGAACACCATACTAATACTGTGTTTGACCCCCTTTCGACTTCAGAACTGCCTTAATTCTACGTGGCATTGATTCAACAAGGTGCTGAAAGAATTCTTTAGAAATGTTGGCCCATATTGATAGGATAGCATCTTGCAGTTGATGGAGATATGTGGGATGCACATCCAGGGCACGAAGCTCCCGTTCCACCACATCCCAAAGATGCTCTATTGGGTTGAGATCTGGTGACTGTGGGGGTCATTTCAGTACAGTGAACTCATTGTCATGTTCAAGAAACCCATTTGAAATGATTCGAGCTTTGTGACATCAGAGGATGGGTACATAATCCACCCCCAAAACTGAACTGTTCTAACTTAACATTCACATGTACCAGGAAGAAAAAGTCTGTATTTGTAGATGAAATAATGGTGGGGGGCACATTAGCAATTAGAATCTTGTAATGATTCTGACCCCAATATAGTTCAGTAGAAAGAGAGGTCTTCTTTCAACCCATCACTGTGCAGTTTGGGTTCTCTATATCTGATTCTTGCTTTGTCGCCTACCATCACAATCCTTTACAGCTAAGGAATAAAGTGATGCATCTCAGATTTTAATTTAGTTCATTCTTCTCAGATAAAACACTTACAACATGAAAGGGTGCCCAGCTCCAACGCACACAGCTGACAAGAAGAAGGAATAAATGTAATGTTTATCCTGTATGTGATTTTGGGAAGATAAATTCCAAAGCATCAAGGAGTCTTTTGATAATGCAATGTCTTGAAGATTGATGTCGTCTCCTGAAAGCTCTTTGCAAATGATGCCAGTCAAGAGGCAGGTGTATATAGCCAAAAATACAACAAAGCCTAACCAAAAGACATCACTGTCAATTCCCTTCCAGACTACCTTTGTTAAAGAATCTACTTTAAAAGCTTGCTACACAGATAATTACAAATAACAGTGATTCCCTAGAGCATTATGACCATATACACAGGGGTAGATCTTAAGGATTTTTGGCACCAGCCAGCCAGGATAGTAGGCCAAAATTTCCACTAGCCTGGGTAAAATGTTACTAGCCCTGTTTATAACTATTTACAGAGTAACGAATAGGGCTAGTACTTTATAAATGGATGTTGTCTATAGATTTTTCCAGTATACAGGCCGAACACCACATACCGCTCTCCTGTTTAAACTGAAGCCAGTCCACTCTCCCCTTTCTCCACTGCTCCTGGAAACTTCTCTCTCTCTTTTTTTATACTTTTAAGTTTCTTTGGTGAGGGTGGGTGGAAATTTGTGAAGAAATTATGCATTTTAAGGCATGTAACTTGCTGTGCTATCACTAAATGTATTTATCTAGTTGCTTGTATTCACTCAGACATAGGCTGCATTCAGGATAATTTAACGTTTACATTCAATTAATGTTAACGGCTGCTGGTAGGCTTATGAACATAATATTATTACTGATGGTATTTAATATTGATAATAACAATATGTATCAAACACACTTACAGGTTGCAAATGTTCTGCCTACTGAACGCACCCTTACCGTTTTAGCACTAAACTAATTTTAAAACGATTGACGTGTTTTGTGGCTTGTACAGGGACAAAGATATTAGAATATCATGGCGTGGTGATTATGAGCCTCATAATACAAGGGCTGATGACTCATTATCTTCAGTCACCGCATTTAAAAGACTCGCCCGAAATGTTAACTACTTGCCTGAGGTGAGCCGGCAAGCTTTATTTCCAGCCCTGCATATACAATGTCTTGCAAAAGTTTTGAAACCCCTGACCAATTCTCTCATTCTAATTAATGGCAAATTATTTATAGAAATGTTGTTCTGTTTGATATTTTATTTAAAAACACTAACAGTTAATTAACAGTAAGGGGATAATGGTTTTATGTTTGTAAATAGTTTTAAAAAACTAAAGAAATCTAAACTGAAATTATGTTGCTTTATCTCAGTGACATTACCATTTGTCTACACTTGTGAACAATTTAAGTTGCTGTCACATTGTCTTGATAAAACCACACTGTTGAAGGATCAATGGTCAGACGTCTGTGAAACTGAAGGAAAAAGAAGACCAAAGAGCTATAGATTATTATAGAAGTATTATAGATAAAGTAATACAAATGCATTGGTTAGGTAAAGGGCACAAACATATGCAAGTGTTTGGATATGCCAGTGAGCACAGTTGGATCAATTATCAGGAAGTGGAACGGCATTACACCACTCACACAACACTACAAGGAAAACTATGTCCATCAAAGCCCAGTGCTCTAAAAAGGAGACTTGTGAGAGAAGCCACAGAGAAGCCAAAAAAGACACTATTTGAAAAGTGGTCTTCAAGACTTGTCCAAACAAACTGAACAACATGGAGCAAATCTGCATAGAAGAGTAGATGTCACAACTAATTATTTTCAAAGCTGGATCGAGCTGTTATTACATAGAAAGGTTTTTTATTAAAACTACTTCTCAACAAAACCCATGTCACTATAATTTCAGTGTTTTCAAATAAAATAAAAAAAGAACAACATTTTAATGTATCATTTTTAATTCAGGAAAATGCTAAAACTGGTCAGAGATTTGACATGTTTTCAAGGCACAGTAATAGGGAGGAATTTTAGGGACACATAAATATATACACCATGAAATAATTAAATAAAAAGGGAAATATATAATCTAAATGAAAAATAAAAGAATGAATTGAAAACATGTAACATATTTAACGGTGTATTTCTACATTTAATGATTTATTTATTTCATCGTTTTAGTCATTGTGAAATCTGTCGTTATTGAATCGGTGTCACGGCTGGGTGTAGTGGAGTGTGTCGAAGAACTTGGAGCCAAACGCAGGGAGGCGATAAACAAAACTGTATTCTCAAAAACAATAATCAAACAACAAAGGCACGCTATACACAGTGATAAAACGCTCAAACGAACGTGCCTCTCTCCACAATATAAAGACATAGAACAATACCACACAAAGACACCCAGAAACACAGGAACTAATATAGGCAACCTAATGAGGGAATGGACACCAGGTGTGTGCAATAACAAGACATGACAGTGCCGTGGGAGGAGGAGCGGCGTGGCTAGAAGACCGGCGACGACGCACGCCGAATACCACGTCGGGGGGGGTGGCGCGCGTCCTCGTTACAGTACCCCCCCCTCGACGCGCGGCTCCCGCAGCACGCCCCCGCCGGCCCCGAGGCTGACCCAGAGGACGCCGCGCAGGACGATCAGGGCGCCGACGATGGAAGTCGGTGAGGAGCTCAGGATCAAGAATGTCCACCGCCGGCACCCAGCAACGCTCCTCCGGGCCGTACCCCTCCCACTCCACCAGGTACTGCAGGCCCCTCCCCCGGCGCCTCGAGTCGAGGATGGAACGGACAGAGTACGCCGGGCCCCCCTCGATGTCCAGAGGGGGCGGAGGGACCTCCCGCACCTCAGACTGCTGGAGGGGACCAGCCACCACCGGCCTGAGGAGAGACACATGGAACGAGGCATTAATCCTGTAATCAGGGGGAAGATGTAATTTATAAGTTACCTGGTTCACTCTCCCCAGGACTTTGAACGGCCCTACAAACCGCGGGCCCAGCTTCCGGCAGGGCAGGCGGAGAGGGAGGTTCCGGGTCGAGAGCCAGACCCGGTCGCCCACAGCGTAGACCGGGGTGTCATACGCCGGCGGTCAGCAGCGGACTTCTGGCGAACCCCGGCGCGCCGGATGTGTCGATGGGCCACGGACCAGGTGTCCTCGGCACGCCGGAACCAGTCGTCCACCAGTCGTATCGTGGCGTGGTGATTATGAGCCTCATAATACAAGGGCTGATGACTCATTATCTTCAGTCACCGCATTTAAAAGACTTGCCCGAAATGTTAACTACTTGCCTGAGGTGAGCCGGCAAGCTTTATTTCCAGCCCTGCATATACAATGTCTTGCAAAAGTTTTGAAACCCCTGACCAATTCTCTCATTCTAATTAATGGCAAATTATTTATAGAAATGTTGTTCTGTTTGACAGTTAATTAACAGTTAATTAACAGTAAGGGGATAATGGTTTTATGTTTGTAAATAGTTTTAAAAAACTAAAGAAATCTGAAATTATGTTGCTTTATCTCAGTTACATTACCATTTGTCTACACTTGTGAACAATTTAAGTTGCTGTCACATTGTCTTGATAAAACCACACTGTTGAAGGATCAATGGTCAGACGTCTGTGAAACTGAAGGAAAAAGAAGACCAAAGAGCTATAGATTATTATAGAAGTATTATAGATAAAGTAATACAAATGCATTGGTTAGGTAAAGGGCACAAACATATGCAAGTGTTTGGATATGCCAGTGAGCACAGTTGGATCAATTATCAGGAAGTGGAACGGCATTACACCACTCACACACTACAAGGAAAACTGGCGAACCACGGCGCGCTGTTTGTGTCGATGGGCCACGGACCAGGTGTCCTCGGCGCGCCGGAACCAGTCGTCCACCGCCGGAACCCCAGACTCGGGCTGGCTCTGCCAGGGTACCAAGACCGGCTGGTACCCCAGGACACACTGAAAGGGAGTCAAGGACGTGGAGGAGTGGCGGAGTGAATTCTGAGCATACTCTGCCCAGGGCAGGAACTCCGCCCACTCCCCCGGCCGGTCCTGGCAATAGGACCGCAGGAACCTCCCCAGGTCTTGGTTCACACGCTCCACCTGCCCATTAGCTTCGGGGTGGAACCCGGAGGTGAGGCTGACCGAGACCCCCAACCGGCCCATAAAGGCCTTCCAGACCCGAGACGTGAACTGAGGGCCCCGGTCAGAAACAATGTCCTCCGGCACCCCGTAGTGCCGGAAGACATGGGTGAATAGAGCCTCTGCGGTCTGCAGAGCCGTAGGGAGACCAGGGAGGGGAAGGAACCGGCAGGCCTTTGAAAACCGATCCACAACAACCAGGACCGTGGTATTGCCTAGTGAGGGGTAAGATCGGTCAGAAAATCAATGGACAAGTGAGACCATGGTCGTTGTGGAACGGGCAAAGGATGTAACTTACCCGCCGGAAGGTGTCTAGGTGCCTTACACTGAGCGCACACCGAACAGGAGGACACGTACGCCCTCACATCCTTAGCCAGACCAGGCCACCAGTACTTATCGGTAAGGCAGCGCACAGTACGGTCTATGCCCGGGTGAACCGTGGAAGGGGACGTGTGGGCCCAGTAGATGAGACGGTCACGGACATCCAGCGGGACGTACTGACGATCCGCAGGACACTGAGGTGGCCCAGGATCGCTGCGCAACGCTCGCTGAATGTCCGCATCCACGTCCCACACAACCGGCGCCACAATGCACGAGGCGGGCAGAATCGGTGTATCATCTACCCGCCTTTCAACCGCGTCACACAACCGAGACAGCGCGTCTGCCTTGGCGTTTTTTGTACCCGGAACGTATGAAAGCGTGAATTCGAACCGGGCAAAAAACAACGCCCACCTGGCCTGGCGAGGGTTCAGTCTCCTCGCCGCCCGAATGTACTCCAGGTTACGGTGGTCGGTCCAGACTACAAACGGGTGTCTCGCTCCCTCGAGCCAATGTCTCCAAACAGTCAAGGCGTTAAACACAGCCAACAGCTCCCTGTCACCGACGCCATAGTTGCGCTCTGCCTCACTGAGCTTTCGCGAGTAAAAAGCACAGGGGCGACGCTTAGGAGGGGTACCCGACAGTTGGGACAATACAGCACCTATCCCCACCTCCGAGGCATCCACCTCCACTATGAACGGCAGTGACGGATCGGGGTGAGCCAAAACCGGGGCAGAGGTGAACATTCTCTTAAGGGTGCGAAATGCGATGTCTGCCTCGGTCGTCCAGGTGATCCGGCTCGGCCCACCCTTCAACAAGGAAGTAATAGGAGCTGCCACCTTGCCGAAGCCCTGTATAAACCTACGGTAGAAATTGGCAAACCCAATAAATCGCTGCACCGCCTTAACCGTGGTGGGAATGGGCCAATTACGCACGGCTGACATGCGATCGACCTCCATTTCCACCCCACCGGCGGAAATCCGAAACCCGATGAAAGAGACGGCTCGCTGGAAGAACGCGCACTTCTCTGCTTTAGCGTACAGGCCATGCTCCAACAACCGCTTCAGCACCCTGTGAACGAGAGACACATGCTCAGCACGCGTAGTGGAATACACAAGGATGTCGTCAATGTAAACCACAACTCCGCGCCCCAGCATGTCCCTAAACACGTCGTTCACAAAGGACTGAAACACTGCCGGGGCATTCATCAACCCATACGGCATCACCAGGTATTCGTAGTGACCCGTGGTGGTGCTGAAGGCGGTTTTCCACTCGTCTCCCTCTCGGATTCTCACCAAATTGTACGCACTCCGGAGGTCCAGTTTTGTGAAGAAGCGCGCCCCATGCATTGACTCAATATATTGAGAAATCAGGGGGATAGGATATGAGTACAGGATCGTCAGTTTGTTTAACGCCCGGTAGTCAATGCACGGACGCAAACCCCCATCCTTCTTCCTCACAAAAAAGAAACTCGAGGAGGCGGACGAGGTGGAACGGCGGATCTGCCCCTGCCGCAGGGATTCGGCCACATAGGTCTCCATCGCTGCGGTTTCTGCCTGCGACAGGGGATACACATGACAATAAGGCGGCACAGCATCTCCCTTTAGGTTTATAGCACAATCCCCGGACCGCCATTGTCGAAGCGGCCGCTCGGAGCTGTGGCCGTAAGGTCTCCAGTGCCTGTCGAGGCGGCAATCCCCGAACCCGGTGGTGGACACCGGACGTAAGGGATGCCGTCAAGCTGAAGAAGGAGTCCTATCAGGCCTGGTTGGCTTATGGGACTCCTGAGGCAGCTGACGGGTACCGACAGGCCAAGCGGGCTGCAGCCCGGGTGGTTGTGGAGGCAAAAACCCGGGCCTGGGAGGAGTTCGGTGAGTCCATGGAGAAGGCTTATCGGCTGGCCTCGAAGAGATTCTGGCAAATCATCCGGCGCCTCAGGAGAGGGAAACAGTGCCCTACCAATGCTGTTTACAGTAGAGGTGGGCAGCTGTTGACCTCAACTGGGGATGTTGTCAGGCGGTGGAAGGAGTACTTCGAGGATCTCCTCAATCCCGCTGTCACGTTTTCCATTGAGGAAGCAGAGGATGAGGGCTCAGAGGTGGACTTGTCCATCACCCGGGCTGAAGTCACAGAGGGGGTCAAGAAACTCCTCGGTGGCAAGGCACCGGGGGTGGATGAGATCCGCCCTGAGCACCTCAGGTCTCTGGATGTTGTGGGGCTGTCTTGGTTGACACGCCTGTGCAACATCACATGGCGGTCGGGGACAGTGCCTCTGGGATGGTGTATAGGGGGATCACACTTCTCAGCCTCCCTGGGAAAGTCTATGCCAGGGTTCTGGAGAGGAGAATACGGCCGATAGTAGAACCTCGGAACAGTGTGGTTTTCGTCCAGGCTGTGGAACACTGGACCAGCTCTATACCCTCTACGGGGTGTTGGAAGGTTCATGGGAGTTTGCCCAACCAATTCACATGTGTTTTGTGGATTTGGAGAAGGCATTCGACTGTGTCCCTCGCGGCATCCTGTGGAGAGTGCTTCGGGAATATGGGGTCCTGGGTCCTTTGCTAAGCATTGCCAGCAGTAAGTCAGACTTGTTCCCAGTGCATGTTGGACTCCGGCAGGGCTGCCCTTTGTCGCCGGTTCTGTTCGTAATTTTTATGGACAGAATTTCTAGGCGCAGCCAGGGGCCGGAGGGTGTCAGGTTTGGGGACCACACAATTTAGTCTCTGCTCTTTGCAGATGATGTTGTCGTTTTGGCCCCTTCTAACCAGGACCTTCAGCATGCACTGGGACGGTTTGCAGCCGAGTGTGAAGCGGTGGGGATGAAAATCAGTACCTCCAAATCCGAGGCCATGGTCCTCAGTCGGAAAAGGGTGGCTTGCCCACTTCAGGTTGGTGGAGAGTGCCTGCCTCAAGTGGAGGAGTTTAAGTATCTAGGGGTCTTGTTCACAAGTGAGGGAAGGATGGAACAGGAGATTGACAGACGGATCGGTGCAGCTTCTGCAGAAATGCAGTCGATGTATCGGTCTGTCGTGGTGAAGAAAGAGCTGAGCCGCAAGGCGAAGCTCTCGATATACCGGTCAATCTACGTTCCTACTCTCACCTATGGTCATGAGCTTTGGGTCATGACCAAAAGGACAAGATCCCGGATACAGGCGGCCGAAATGAGCTTTCTCCGCAGGGTGGCTGGGCGATCCTTTAGAGATAGGGTGAGAAGCTCGGTCACCCGGGAGGAGCTCAGAGTAGAGCCGCTGCTCCTCCACATCGAGAGGGGTCAGCTGAGGTGGCTTGGGCATCTGTTTCGGATGCCTCCGGAACGCCTTCCTGGGAAGGTGTTCCGGTCCCGTCCCACCGGGAGGAGACCCTGGGGAAGACCTAGGACACGCTGGAGGGACTATGTCTCCCGGCTGGCCTGGGAACGCCTCTGTGTCCCCCCGGAAGAGCTAGAGGAAGTGTCTGGGGAGAGGGAAGTCTGGGCATCCCAGCTTAGACTGCAGCCCCAACGACCCGGCCCCGGATAAGCAGAAGATGATGGATGGATGGAAATATGTATACATTTTTAAATACATTTCAGAATAAAAGGTCAAATACATTTTAATACCTGAATTGTATTTTGAGTTAAATGTATTCGACATATATTCATCATACATTCTGCATACATTTTGCATTGCAAAAATATATTTATTTTCCATATGTTGACATTGCATGTATATTAAACTATATTAAGGGCATTGACAACTTGCATTTATTAAATTCCAAGTACTGTCCATATTTTGCAATAAAAGTACATCTTTACTATAATGCACTGCTTTTTAAACAGAAAAGTGGGTAAAAGGGCAAACTCTGAACACATTCTAATATTGCAATTAATTGTGATTAACTACAGAAGATTATGCGACTAATCGCAATTAATTATTTAATCGTTTGACAACACTAGTTGTTACATTACATAAATAAAAAAGCTGCTGATGGTTCAACTATACAACAATAGCACTGAAGCCACATTACAGCCTAAACACAAATAGCAAGTGTCATAACATCTAGCATTCATCCACAAAACATGTAGGCTATTCAGTGAGCACCCCTCTATCATGCTGTTTACTATTATACATATATGACTAATCAATAATGAAATGCAAAGGCTTACAACTGTGAATTACAAAAATAGGGGGAAAGGGAAAAGCATGTTGATTTTTACAAGGAGGGCTAACATTGACTAAATAGACTAGCTAAGATGTCAAAATGTAGGCCAATGCATGGTTTCTTGAGGCAGACAGTGGCTGGTTAGTGCAGCAATTTCTCAAAATTATGTTATAGGTTTAGTTATTCTCCAAATACCTGAATAGTCTTTCCAAGATCCCTTAATTAATTTAAAGTAAAAGTAACTGACAATCTCTAACTGTTAGTAAGTTACTAGTATCAAAGTAAGCTAGCAAGTTGTAGCACTTCTCCAACAGTAACTACAATTCAATTATATCAACTATTTAATCATCCCATCACATTACATTACCTATGTCCGTATCCCGTTTTTCTTCCTCTTCTCTTCTTTTTCTTCCCTGGGCACCATAGTTTGAAGTAGGCTACTGCTATTTTATGTTTCACTGCTTTTCATATCTGAATTTGCCCAAGCCCCACAATCAGGTGAGTCTAACTTAGGGTGGGGTGATTGATGCCCTGGGCCGGGGTGATGCTGCAGGCAGCATAGAAAATATGGCCTAATAAGCTATGTAGTTATGCTTTTGTAGGGGCTTTCACTTCTTTGTAATATTTCAAATTAATTGTATTAAAATAGCATTCGTAAAAAATTGTAAACGTAAAAAAATTAAATCACCCATTTGGGCTCCCCTGGATGGATGGCACCCCTAGCATTTGCCTTTTCCACCTATGCCATGGGCCAGCCTTTGCACATGCTTACACACACTTGAAAGTATTTTACTTCCTCTCTGCCAAAAGGGGAGGAAGAGGTTTGGCTTCCAGCCTCTGGAACGATGGTTGATAAAGGAGATGGTTTTAGGTAATTGAGTTGATTTCAGCTCTCTTGTTGGAAATGAGTTCTCCACCTCACCTATCGCATCCAGGTCTAGTTTATGGGGCTTAGGAAGCCCTAAAGGGGGATATATAGAGGTATTTCATATTAACCTGATGAAGAGTAGACATAACAATTATATATATAATATATATCAATTGGGTGATAATTGATGAGACCTTTAACTAGGTTACTTGAGCCTAAGGCCTAATATTATTATTTTACCAAACAGTCTGATTCTTCCACATTTGATTGCTGAAAAAGAGAGACTGATGAATAATAAGGTACACGGCTTGGATTTCTGTGTACGTCAAGGACAGTGGGTTCATCTTCTTATCTGTAGTCTTGCTCCCACTCCACTACTTTTACCATAGTCAGTACAATGAGTGGTTGTTGTTATCTCATATTGAGGAAAGAAGGACCTGTGGCTTATCCTTGACTCTCTTGGGAAAATCTTGGGAGAATGAGAGAAATCACACCACCAATGTGGGGCAGATCCCAGAGGGTTGTGAAAAAATGGTGGTAGATTGGGGAAGGATCCTCCCCAAGATTAGCATAAAGGGAAGGCCTAATATCATTGTGTAACCATACTGTATAAAAGGGTGTGTCCGATGCTTGGAAGCCGGGTGTTCTGCCGACCAACATGGGTTGGTTGCTCTGCAGACCAGCACAGCTTTATTACATTCAAGTCTACTATTGAATTTACAAACCCCTGAGTTATTTGAGATTGTTGGCGGGAAAAAGGGGAACTTTTTCCACAGCAGTAGTAGCCCGAAAGATGTCCAGTAGGGAACCAGGCTAGACAGTAGATCGCAATGTTATGCTGACATGGCAACCCTGGCAATAGAGTCAATTCACAAATAAAAAAACAGTATCCGGTAGAGCCCACCCCTTCCAAACTTTGATGGGTGAAAGTGACCAATTTAATGACAGATTCAGTAATAACAGGTTTCGCAATGACTGCAACCATGAAATAAATTGTGAAATAAGAAATTGTGAAATGAATCATTTAATTTAACAAGACCCCATTAAATGTTACATGTTTTTTATTAAGTATGTTATTTATTGTTTAAATTATACATTTCACTTTATATTTAATTATTTCATGGTGTATATACAGCTCCGTAAAAAATTAAGAGACCACTGCTCCTTTTTCTTTCCTTTACAAAAAAGTGTATTATTATTTATTTAATAAAGTCCCTAAAATTCCTTCATTCTCTGCAAGTAATAGTCATCAGTTTTACCTATTGTCCAATGGATCATGATACCTCTTAGTATGCCTGTAAGTTTTATAGCACACAACAATTATAGATTGGTTTGCACAATCAAAAACATGAAATAGCAATAGAAAGATGGGGAGAAATATGCAGTATACCAGTGGTAAACCATGACAATTGGACCTAGGTGTCACGGCTGTGGTGGTTGAAGGACACAGGCGCAGACTGAAGATCACAAGGATAATCCATGTTTAATGAAGCAAAAAAGGATTCCAACAAAACAAAAAAACAGCAACCAGTGACATGGGCTTAACTGACAACAGGCTAACCAAAATAAACCACACCAACCTGGCCAACAAACTGAACTTAAATAGGGTCCCCAATTGGAGGCAATAACCAACACCTGCCTCCAATTGGGGAAACCAAAAAAAGGATTAGAGTTGGCCAGAGGCCACCTCCTGTCCTGTCCTGGCTATGCCCCGAGCCCAGCGCAGAGATGGCTAGGGGCACAGCCAGGACGTGACACTAGGCCCTCAGTTGCGGAAAAAGAACAGAGGTCATATATATGAATGCCTGTGTGTACAAAGCGAGATCTTTCTTTTGCAGTATTTGATACACTGCCGATTTTGCGGGTTGTCCTACTTACAAAGCATGTAGAGATCTGCAATTTTTATCATACACTTCAACTATGAGAGGCGGAATCTAAAACAAAAATCCAGAAAATTACATTGTATGATTTTTAAATAATTCATTTGCATTTTATTTTATGACATAAGTATTTGATCCCCTACCAACCGGTCAGAATTTCGGCTCTCACAGACGTGTTAGTTTTTCTTTAAGAAGCCCTCCTGTTCTCCACTCATTACCTGTATTAACTGCACCTGTTTGAACTCGTCACCTGTATAAAACATACCATTCCACACACTCAATCAAACAAACAGACTCCAACCTCTGCCCAATGGCCAAGACCAGAGAGCTGTGTAATGACATCACGGATAAAATTGTAGACCTGCATAAGGCTGGGATGGGCTACAGAAAAATAGGCAAGCAGCTTGGTGAGAAGGCAACAACTGTTGGCGCAATTATTCGAAAATGGAAAAAGTTCAAGATGACGGTCAATCTCCCTCGGTCTGGGGCTCCATGCAAGATCTCACCTCGTGGGGCATCAATGATAATGAGGAAGGTGAGGGATCAGCCCATAACTACAAGGCAGGATCTGGTCAATGACCTGAAGAGAGCTGGGACCACAGTCTCAAAGAACCATTAGTAACACACTACGCCGTCATGGATTAAAATCCTGCAGCGCACGCAAGGTCCCCCTACTCAAGCCAGCGCATATCCAGGCCCGTCTGAAGTTTGCCAATGACCATCTGGATGATCCAGAGAAGGAATGGGAGATGGTCATGTGGTCTGATGAGACAAAAATAAGGCTATTTGCTCTAAACTCCACTCGCCATGTTTGGAGGAAGAAGAAGGATGAGTAGAACCCCAAGAACACCATCCCAACCGTGAAGCATGGAGGTGGAAACATTATTCTTTGGGGATGCTTTTCTGCAAAGGGGACAAGACGACTGCACCATATTGAGGGGAGGATGGATGGGGCCTTATATCGCTAAATCTTGGCCAACAACCTCCTTCCCTCAGTAAGAGCATTGAAGATGGGTGGTTGCTGGGTCTTCCAGCATGAATAATGCTGAGAATCTCTTCTTGTTAATAAAATATGTCTTGGCAGCGCCATTCAAACACTAGACTAGAAATAATCAGAAAAGGCAAGTTTTTATATACTTCCACATAACGCAGGTTTAAGCGCAATTAATACAATATAGAACCAGATGTTTACTTCCTTTACCAGTTGTTATTTTTCAGTTTTGTCGTGAAATGAGGTTAAATTTGTAAAATAAAAGAGGAGACCTGTTTTGATGCCATTTTGAGGCAATGGAATTTTGAGCATCATTCAGGTTAGAAGAGGCTCAACAAAGGTTTGTTTCAATTCACCTGCTATGGGCACACGCTAGCGTACCAGCTCAGCCAGCGTTCTTTTGCCATTTTGGAGGCTTGGGTGAATTTTTAAGCGTTCTATTGTCCAGCCTAACAATAGGCTGGTACCCGTTCTAACCTGCTTACCTGTCAAGTAGATAAAGGTCAGTAACCAAAACAAACGTGTTAGTCATGCATTTGGTTTCCAAAATGGGTCACTTTATTCTATTTAACAATAACGATTAGTAACTTCAGCACGATGGACGCAAAGCTAATAATTCTTGCATGTATCTAATCCTATGGTCTATTAGGCTATTGTCATTCGACGTAACCATCCCATATTCACAGTGACAGTGGAATGAAGTGATTTAACAATAGGCTTTCAACACTAGTAATTACAGAAACATGAATACATGGCGAATGAAACCATCAAGGATGTACAGTACCACTATGCAGTATGACAGGACGCAGCAACACAAATAGACATTGCAAAGCCCAAATCAATGACATTACAGGTACCAAAGAAATAAGAACATACTCACAACAACAATGTTCCTTCGAAGCTGTAAGCTAGGTGTACTTGTACTTAGTTGATCGATTGACAGTGGAACACAAATCCTTTCCCGGACTGGGACAGGGCTGCGAGGTGGGGGGTTGTTTCATTGCAATTTCCATATTTTCTCGAATAAGGGCATTGCCAATAAATCTGCCAACAAATCAATTTCTTCTCCTCCATTGTATGTTAAGAAACAACTGGGCGCAGTACAAATCTAAACAAAAAATCTACCAGAAAGCAATGCATCTACTACATCCTTACCCTGAACAGTTGCTAGTTGGGGGTTTGGTCAACCCTTCCTTCAAATTTCCATGTTTTCCTGAAAAAGGCTTTGCCAGTAAATCTGCCACCAAATGCTTTTCTTCTCCATTGTGCGTTAAAAAGACAACAGGGCTCAGTACAAAATCGAAACAAAAAATCTAACGCAAAGCACTATATCTAACAATCTAAACCTCACTAAAGAAAGCGAAATTAAATCTTAGATGTTCCTACAATACGTCCTAACTAGTTTTATCTCAGTTAGGTAGCTGGCTCTCCGATCACACCACCTGAAAAATGTGCACGCAGGCAAGCTAGAAGACTGCGATGTGCCAAAGGACAGGCTCATTATGGCAAACTCGAAATCTGATTGGTAGAGGAATATGACAGTCAATAACCTATTCACCATTTGCTTCAACAGAAGATGGGATTAACTCGAAATTCTATAGGTCTCTATAGGTAGGATAGATTTTCACCCATAGACAGCATGTGAAAAATCTCATTGGATTAAAGCTCTGATTTATCTGAGCTGCACTGGAAACAGCACAACCAAGCGAGAGAAAAGCAATGAAACTACGTCAGTAGACTGATGGGAACTAACTTTGTCAAACACATCTAGCGTTGTATATATTCAATTATAAGAATATAATTTTCTAATTCTCATATCACTAGGCCAGCAAAGAAGGCCTATGTTCAGCAGCAGTTTCGAAAAAAATATCTTATTTTTCAAAACTGACTGATCAACTTAACATTAGATTATGTCTGGTCTGCCGCACATGTGGACAAAGCACATGGACATGCAACTAGGCCCTATTGATAGAGCATGCAATTCTGATTAGTGTGTTAACATTTCTGAGGCTTAGTGTTTGCACCAGGAGAAAGGTGTGCTCTTTGAGTTTAGGTTGTGATGACTTGAGTTAATTATAGTGAGAGCATGAGTTTTGAATATTGAAACGTGTGGAAAGAGGTGAATAGTGTTTACAGTTATGGGAAAGGTGTTTGGGAATGGCTTAAGGTTTGGGAATAGCTTAAGGGTATGGGTTTTTGTGGATATCTGGATAGCTTACTATAACTTACTACACTTACTATAGTAAGTAGTTCGCTATCTATGTAATTTTGCACCATATTACATAATTTGTATTATAATAATGATGTAAAAATTTTGTTCTGTCGACATACAAGAGGGATGTTTAGGAGTTTTTGCATCCCTTTGCAGAAATTGTGACATTTTTGCATTGATTTAGAAGATATGACTGATCTTGCAAAAAAAATGACTTTTATTTAAGGATGGTGATCATATGAAGCCATTTATTATCACATAGTTGTTTGTCTCCGATTTAAATCATAATGATAACAGAAATCACCCACATGGCCCTGATCACAAGTTTACATACCCTTGAATGTTTGGCCTTGTTACAGACACAAAAGGTGACACACACAGGTTAAAATGGCAATTAAAGGTTAGTTTCCAACACGCTTTTTAAATTGCAATTAGTGTCTGTGTATGAATAGTCAATGAGTTTGTTAGCTCTCGCATGGATGCAATAAGCAGGTGAGGGACAGAGCAATGGGGACTGGAAAGAACTGTCAAAACCTGTGTAACAAGGTAATGGAACTTTATAAATATAGAAAAATATCAAAAAAGATATTCAAAGCTTTGCAAATGCCAGTCAGCCCTGTTCAATCACTTTTTTAAGAAATGGAAAATTTGTAGACCTCTTGATGCCAAGCCAAAGTCAGGTAAACTAAGAAAGATTTCAGAAGAAACTGCCAGAAGAATTATTCGGGATACAAAGAAAACCCCACAGGTAACCTCAGGAGAAATACAGGCTGCTCTGGAAAAAGACAGTGTGGTTGTTTCAAGGAGCACAATACCATGAACCTTGAACAAAAATGAGCTGCATGGTCAAGTTGCCAGAAAGAAGCATTTATTACACCAAAGCCACAAACAAGCCCAGTTACAATATGCCCAACAACACCTTCACCCGCATTACAGCTTCTGGCACACTGTAATTTGGAGTAACAACTTATGGTCACAACTATAAGCACTATGTTTGGAGAGGGGTCAACAAGGCCTATTGAACAGAATACCATCCCCACTGTGAATCATGATGGTGAGTTCTAAAGGCACTGGGAATCTTGTAAAAATGTATGGCAAGATGAATGCAGCATGTTATCAGAACATACTGGCAGACAATTTGCACTCTTCTGCACGAAAGCTGCGCATGGGACGCTCTTGGACTTTCCAGCATGACAATAACCCTAAGTACAAGGCCAAGTTGACCCTCCAGTGGTTACAGCAGAAAAAGCATTTTGCCAAGACGAATGGGCAGCTATACTACCTGCAAGAATTCAGGGCCTCATAGACAAATATTACAAAAGACTGCACGCTAAAGGGGGCTAGACACTCTATTAAGAACTAAGAGTATGCAGACTTTTGAACAGAGGTCAGTTCATTTTTTTCTTTGCTGCCATGTTTGGTTTATTATGATTGTGCCATTCTGTTATGACCTACAGTTGAATGTGAATGTTACAAATGGTACATATATTACCAATTCTCTAAGGGTACGCAAACTTTTAATTTGAAAAATAAATTCTCAGTTAGCGCTGCTAGCATAATATGCTGCTGCTAGAATAACAGTAATGAAGCCTGTTATGGCCATCACTACTTTTTTAACCTGGCATAGAGTTTCTCTTCTCTTTTGCTTAACATTCACTATATGACCAAATGTGTGTGGACATCCAACCATCACACCTGTACAAGTTAGTTGGACATCCCATTCCAAAGCCATGGGCATTAATATGGAGTAGCTATAACAGCCTCGGTTGCCATAACAGCCATCCTTCTTTTCCACAAGATTTTGGATTGTCTCTGTGGGAATTTGTGCACATTCGGCCAAAAGAGCATTTGTGAGGTCATGCACTGATGTTGAACGAGAAGGCCTGGCTCGCAATCATTCCAATTCCTCCCAATGGTGTTTAATGGGGATTGAATCAGGGCTCTGTGCAGGCAACACAAGTTCCTCCACACCAACCTCGTTAAACCAGGTCTTCATGGACCCTGCTTTGTGCACAAGGGCACATTCATGCTGGAACAGGTAAGGGCCTTCTCCAAACTCTTGCCACAAAGTTGGAAGCAACCAATTGTCTAAAATGTCTTTGTATCCTGTTGCATTAAGATGACACCACTGGAGCTAAGGGCCTAGCCCAAATCCTGAAAAACAGAGAATTATCCCTCCTCCACCAAAATTCTTGATATTAATTTACCTTTATTTATACAGAGAAATCAACTTAGACCGAGGTCTCTTTTACAGCTGAAAAACACACACAAAATGGAGATAAAACATTATAAAATATGAGTCTTATTGGCACTAAAACATTTAACTTAACTCTGAATGGCATTCCATGAGAATGGGGCAAAATATTAAAAAAAACTACTTTTATCAAGTTCTGTATCTCCAACAATCCAGTCTTGGGAGTCATTTTTCTTTCCTTTCCAAAAAAGTTAAGAAGGAAAGTTTTGAGTGAGGAACAGTGTTCAATTTGCAGTGGTCTCTTAATTTTAACCCTTCTGTTCCTTACTCAAAACCTTCCTTTTCAACGTTTTCGGAAAGGAAAGAAAAAGGTGCAGTGGTCTATTACTTTTTTCCGGATATATATATATATATAGTACATCACCATAATCTAGTAGTGACATAAAAATTGCTTGTTCAATGTCTTTTCTATGCTGATGTTTCAGACACATTTTAATCCTTCACTTTTTCACTAACTCACAAATATATGGTTTAAAAGAGAGGTTTTCTACTAAACAATTACCAATGTATTGTAAGAAGCAACATGTTGTATAAAACCTACATTTAGGGCACTCATTTTAGAGTCATCCAAAGCTAGGTTCTGTAAATAGTATAATTTGTATTTAGTACCAACCTATGATCCATAATATATTTTTGTAACAGTTGGAAACCACTGTGAAGGTGTACAACAACTTTCAAGAGAGAGAGCCGTAACGTATGGTGCTGTGTCGTCAGCATAAAAAAGAAGTAAAACATTTCTTAACGAGTTACAGATTTCATTAGTATTTGGAGAGAACAATATACTGAAAATTGGACACTGTGGACTCCTTTGAGGACTACAAGAATTGCAGATTTATTTTCCATCAACTACAATAGCTAGTGCTTTGTCACTAAGATAATTTTGAAACCAGAGGCAAGTTTCCTTGATCAGACCTAATGAAGACATATTTTTCAATAAGATTGAGAGATGTACTGTATCGAACACCTTAGACAGGTCAACAAACAGAGCAACACAGCTTAATTTCTCATCCAATGCTTTGACAATATAATTTCCAACCAATTTAGTTGCTGTGATAGTCCTGAACTTAGGTCTAAAACCACATCTGTTTAAAATGCAATTTTCGGATAGAAAGGGACATAACTGTTTATTTAATAATTGACGCTTCCTCCTCCTTGACAAAGAGTGGCCTCCACTATACAACTACCACACATTTTGAAATAATAATATCTTTACTGTCCCAATTGGTAAATTTGTAGTGTTTTCAGGGTTTTAAATAGCTTATGAATAGTCTCTCACAAGACAGATTTGTTGCATTGAACATTAAAAGCCGGTTTTGCAGACACAGATTACGCCTAGTCTAGGACAAAAAAAAAACACGCTCAATGGATTTTTCTATTGCAAAACCGGCCCTAAATGTCCAGTGCAGATTTTTCTTTTTTTCTATTATGTTTTGAATAGACATTTTGAAAATTCTGATGGAACGTTTGAAACAAATGATCTGTTGCAAAAGGTCTAGGACTTCCAAGTCTACATGACACTGTCTTTACCATACCAATGTTATAATGTGCAATACATCACAGCTGGGTCAATGAAGTGAAGTGTTGGCTGCTGTGTTCATCAGTGTCCTGAGGATCCAAATGCTTTGGTGCTTTGGGTCCCTGTACTAGATCCAAATAACTTCTGCTTGTCAGGCCTGCAGGGCTCCTGCTCTTCAATATAGTCAGGGCAGTTTCCTTCATAAGAGCCTGAGAAGATAGGAATGGATGGCACAATCACAACACAACTCCATGTTAAAGTCTACATTTGTAATATATATTTTTTTATGCATTTTAGGATACTAATAAAACATAATATAATAAATTTTAATGTGCAAATATTTATCTGAATCACATTCAAGTTGTTTTAAAATATATATTTCATATATATAATTTTTTTTCTTGCCAGATCTAGGAGCAAATACTTAATGAGTGCACTCACTTGTAAACTGGAATTTAGACCAGTCCCAATAGACAAGCTAGAGGGTAGGTTCCTTCCTAGTGTTGGGCTTTTACAAAAAAAAAACGATTACATTTCCGTAGCCTATCTGTCAGTCTTTTGGAATGTACGTATTGAATAGCGGAACATACCTTATTCCTATATCACCTTTGTATTGGCTATTAGATCAGTCCCTCTTTGTGCTTGGCATATCCAGATTGTGGATATAGCACAATATATAATGGGAAAAAAGTTTAAAGAAATCTAAAAAACAACAACCTTTATGACGTCGCAGAATTATAGAAGGAATGCAATTGTGAACTAAGTTCTCTACTCAAGAATTTAAGTTTCTTTGCAGTCTCTGTTCCCTGTAGATTGTCAAAGGTTGATGGAAGTCGAAGGGAGATGATTCCATTATGGAAAAAAGTGAGTGGAGTGAATCGTGTTGGAGGAGTTTCTGCTACTGAATGTGGAGAACTGTCCATCTGGATGGTTACGAGTTGTTATGCTCCTTTTTCCAACATCATGTAGAAAGGGAATGGTGTGCTGAACGCCGATAACGGCATTCCTGTTTTAATATAGCCTACAGACTATTTATCAGGGACATGGCTTGTTCTCAACAGCGGCACAGAGTCAATGAAAAACATATTTCTGTGCATAGTGGAAAAGGACAACAAAGAACTAGACAACAAATAAGGGCACAGAAGAATAGTCACAACTCCGTGCAGAACTTGTACATCAGGTCATTGACTTTGACTATTGTATATTAATACTATAGGAATGTCACCACAGCCTTGTTTTGCGCAGACAAATCATGCTCAGAACAGTTTTAGTTAAAAAGTGGGTAAAACGTTAGCTGGTAAAAAGTTACATTAATTTGCATACAGACAGTCCACTAATAGGTGGCGCTATAATAAGCTGTATAACATCCAATGTGACCTACAACCACAAATTGGTTTACATGGGTAATTCCTCATTCTGAACAACTTTCAAATTGTGACCCATAAAGTCCGCCATCTCACATTTTTCTAGATGTTGGAAATTTGACAAATCAATTAAATGTAACTGTAAGTTCATTTGACTAGATATTTGGTGGACATATGTGGGAAGACCATCTGTTAGCTAACAGTATTTAGTATTTGCTCCTAGACCTTATCAGCTAGCTAACATTTTCTGGTTTCTGCCTTGTTCGTTGGGTAGCATGCTTTACCTGATGATGAGCAATACTGTAATATTTGTACTTGTATTGTGACTTTCTAGCTGAACCACTTTTTAAACAGTCTTTTTCTCTCAGCAACAGCAGAAAATGTCTGACTTTTCTCCACCAGTCCTACAAGGAGAATGGTATATTGCCCCTCACCCAAATAAGAACTGGCAAGAACAAGTGGCACATGAAGATATCTTTGCGTGGACAACCCAGTCCATCAGTACAGATACTGCTAAACTGGTCAGTGTCTGTCCACCTGCATTCTCAAACTATCTGCCCGTACGTTGCTGCTACTATTTATTATGAAGCCTGCTGCTAAGCCACTTTACCTTTCACTGTACTGTTTATATTTGATGTATCAAGTGCATGTGAATTAACTTACATTTTATTTGGTTTTATATAGAATGTGTTTATTAGAGACCAACCAGACCAATTTAGCACAAGGCCAGTGTGTCCCCATTTGAATACTTAAATAGCTGGGTGGAATTAAGGGCCAAGAGGGTGTGAACTATGCTGAATGGATATAAACAAAGACCTGCTCATTTCAAGATTTTCTTCCCTCAGAACTAGGTAGAGCAGAACATTTAAAGCTGAATATCTTTCCCATAACTATATCAAACAGTATTGTATTATATACCATTACAAAGATCTGAATCTGGAACTTTATCAAATCTGGAACTTTAAAAAATCAGATTATTCGATAGGACCCCATTCCTGAATTCTGGCACATTTTGTTTCCACCCTTCCGCCCCACCCAATCTCTGCACAATAACAACAAAACATAATGCAAAAATAAACAATAATAAATAAATAAATAATAAAATACATGAAGAAATAGACATAACACAATTGCATATATACGCTGGTCAAAAAATTTAAGGGAACTCTTAAATCAGACATCAGGTCTCGGTGAATTAAATATATTAAAGATCAAACTCTTTACTGTACATTGCGTTTTCGTTGAGAATAAAATGACGGTGAATGGAAACCAAAATCACCAACCGATTGAGGGCTGGATTCAAACTCACACCAAAATCACAGGCTGTTCCAATTTGCATGAATTTCATCACAGCAACTCAATGTGACCTAGTTGTTTGTATGGCCCCCACGTGCCTGTATGCACTCTCGAAAAGGTCTGGGTATGCTCCTGATGAGACGGCAGATGGTGTTCAGGGGGATCTCCTCCCAGACCTGGATTAGGGCACAAGTGAGCTCCTGGACAATCTGTGGCGCTACTCGGTGGCGTCGGATGCACCAAAACATAACGTCCCAGAGGTTCTCAGTTGGATTCATGTCTGGGGGAACTTGAGGGTCAGTCAATGGCATCAATGCCTTTGTCATCCAGGAACTGGCAATACACTCTGGCCACATGAAGCCAGACATTGTCCTGCTCTAGCAGGAACCCAAGGTCATCTCCACCAGAGTAAGGTCTGACGATGGGTCTAATGATTTCATCCCGGTCCCTAACAGCAGTCAGAGTACCGTTGGCTTGCACGTGGAGGTCTGTATGACCCTCCAAGGATATACCTCCCCTGACCATCACTGACCCACCTTGGGACCTTTCCAACCATCCAACTGTGCATCTACTCGAAAACACTCCAAACTAAGACTAGTGGTGTTGTTTAACTCAAAGAACATGACAATGTTGTATTCCTCAAAAAAAGTTGTACGTTTTGCAATATATTTGTAATTTCAAATAAACAGGCTCTTCCTGTGTTTACCAGTCAGTTTTTTTCACAATTGCATCAATCTGTGCGTTTTTTCTGGAAGAGGAGGTGTATACGTCACAGTAAAGGACGATCTGCTAGCTAGAAAGCAAGTTACCTATTTCATTGTTGATATTCACCAAAAGACAGTCAACATTTACTTGCAAAGAAAAATGCATAAATACAACCAGGAAGAAAGCTTTTTCCAGGGGATAGAACCTTGTTCTAACCAGAATACATAGAGGATGAATTGACCGAACTTGTAGAGGCTAGAACAGCAGTTGATGATGGTGAACCAGTTAATCCCCGACCCTTGCCCAGAATGTCCAGAGGATGGTGGTGTAGCTGTGGATCATGCAATATAATACCAACCAAAACAAAATGCTTTTGTTGCAATGAATGGGAATTATTGATTCCAATGGCAGACCATGAATGACCCAGTCCCTGAAGCTGAACTCGTTATTATTATAATTATTATTATTATTATTATTTTACATTCCATGAATTAACTGGAAACGATGTTCTAGGCCAGAGGGACCCAATGGCCAGCTCTCAAAATAGTAAGTAGCTACCTAACATTAGCAACCAAATGTAAAAGGCAAAACTATTTATTTGGATAGCATATTCCATACATGGGTTAGGGTTGATCCATGAATGGAATATGACATCATCGCCGAAGCACATAAGCTGTTTGAATGGCTGTAGGAAATTGTTTGCTAGTGCTGGTTTGGATTGACCAAATTCTGCCAGGTCATTTTACAGTTGAAAATAATCTACGCAACTGCGACAGATTACTAAATGTAGTTTGAAGTGTCTTGGAGTAGTTTTCCTCTTGCAGTGCAGCTTTGCTGTAGTTGGATGCACAGTATCCATTCATGAATTTGGAAGATGCAAAGAATGCTCATTACAGCCGGGGACAGAGCTGAATAATGGATGGTTGGAAAAATTACTCTTTGTCCATTCCAGACTAACTTTTGATATGTGATTTTATGGATAAATATGATTTTTAGATAAACTATCCCTTTAAAATGACAGCAGAACTGTATATATCTCTAAAGTGGACAGCACTAAAGGGTTTGAGGAGTAGCAGGAGGGGGACATAAGGAGGGAGGAATAAACCAGTGTAGACAGAGAGGATTAACGGCATGATTGTGCCTCTGGGCTACACCAGGTAGTTGCAGGGTTCTTTAACCATTAAACATGTTAATGTATGTTGGCAGCTCTGTAAGAGTTTATAAAATTAGGGAGTGTGAGACCGGCACATTTCCACAGCCTATGCAAGACAGCTTTACTGATTCTTACATTACCTCCCCCAAATGTCTCCCTGAATGAGATAGTGAATGAGATATTTTGTCTGATATTTTTGTAAGTATAAAGATATCAATAGATTTAAAGATTTTGTTGGAGAATAGCAAGGCATCAAGTTTCCAGAGAGGGTATTCACGTCTATTCAAGCTAAGGGAGATATCCAAATGTAAGGGAGCATGATCTGATACCACAATAGCCAAATCGTCAACTGATTGGACAGAGCCCATAAGAGCTATCCGAGAGAAAGTGTGATGAATATGTGACCGCCAAATGCCTATGGGAATTGATGTTTGAGTTTGTAATTAAAATGAAACTGCCATTTTAAAAGTGACGCCCTCCTCCTTACATGACTTTTCCTAAATAAGCGTATATTGCATTGTTCTGTTGTCAGAATTCTAAACTCACAAACGGAAAACTATTTAGAGACTAGTTACCAGTTTTTTTTACCCTGTTTTTCAACCCTAGTAGTACACCCAAATAGTACCCAGGTGCTAATCACTCCTCACTGAATGCATGAAGTCAATGGATGAATGCGCGATACTCCCAGATGAATGATAGATAGAGTCTAGGTTGAATTTGAATGAACTTATAAATGAAATACAAGATTTACATGACTATTCCACAATTCATTTAAGCTATTATTGAAACATAAAACAAACAATTCAGGCTACTTGACAATTCAACGGATGTATCACACTTTACTGTTTTTTAATAGGAGATTCAGCATTCCTGTGTAGGCAAATTCATTAAATGTTAATCTAAAATGTAAATCTAAATAATTATTCACTAAACAAAATACCAGAAGTTCTTTAGCAATCACTAATTCAACAAACGTATTACACCGTTACTGTTTTTATTAGGAGATAAAAACTAAATCGCATACACACTATCATCTCTGTTAGAATTTTCTCTGCTTATTTTACTGAATAGTAAGATTCTACAAATGTATTAGGCTAAATCATTTTTCACAAAAATAAATACCAATGATCACCAGTTATCAATTCAAACTTATTACACCTTTACTGTTTTTATTATCGCATACACACTACCCTCTCTCTTTTAATTGTCTTTTGTTTCGTTACATTTTTTGCACTCTTCTATTTGCACTTCTGATTAGATGCTAACTGAATTTCGTCATACTGTACTTGTACTTATTCAACGACAATAAAGTTGAATCTAATCTAATGAATAGCAGTGAAATAGCAATGACATCAATGGTTGAATTGTGCGATAACCCCATGAACAAACCCTAGACACATCTATGCATGTGACTTAAGTGTAATGATGAAAAATTATGATAAGGGGTAGAAATTGTATACAATCTGAACTCGGTGAGCAAGTCAGAATACTCAGACAGAATTTGCAGCGTTTAGTTCACAATGGCATACAGAACCTGACGATTTGATGCCCTGACAGCATTGCAGATGCTGCAAAATATAGATGAGATGGAGTCACATAGAAATAGATCTCAAAATTGACGAGTTGGATGTCGGGTCTTCATCTGATTCTGATAATGAGCCGGGACCTCAAATGCCTGAGCCTCCTTGCAAAAAAAAAAGAAGAAACAAACTAACAATGACTGCAAATGTCACTGGGAAACACTAATGTAAGTTATCCTTTGATCATCCTTTTACTCTGCTCATTGAATTTATATTTAAAAGTTTCGTTATTCATGTATGTAACGGTGTGGTAAGCAATGGAGCCCAAGCGCAGAATGAATGGTTTTACTACACAAGAGCAGTTATAGGCTGTATGTAGCATGGGCGTCAATAGGCCTGGGCATCCGGGGTATAGGCTATAGCCTCGGATCTTTTATGAATAGCACTGGATCTCAAAGAATGTATATTTTTATTTTACAAAAATAAAATAAAAATATCCCCATATCTATTAATCTGTAATTCCAATCATGCATTAAAGCCCTCAAAAAATATGATATTGTTGATAAAAAACATTTTTGGGTCTTCTGTGTGTCATTCAAGTAACTTTGTACTATTGGGGACGTGTGCATTTTGTGCGAGCCCGCTGAGAGTATGAGATTAAGTACACCAGTTACAGGGTTGATTGTTATTGTCTTCTAATTGTGGCAGCTAATGTTTTGGAATCATTATTCTAAGAGCAATATATGTGCAGCTGATGAGTAGGGTTGCACAATTAATCAAAATCATATTGAAATCACAATTTGAACATATCTAAACTGCAGAAAGGTGCGATTCTGGCTTTTTATTTGATTTTTATGCTCAATCAAAATAATAATTTTTACTGGTTTTTACAATTCTTCACTATAATTTATTAGGAGTTAATTGTAGAATCGGTTTGCCTACTTTAAAAGAATAATTGAGATTATTAGTATAAAGGTTGGAGTCTGGCAAGTGAACAGCACAATTTGCTTGCCATGATTATGGCTTGCTTTTAAAAAGAGGAAGAGGGTCGGTTAAGAAAATTAACTCAGAGGACAATTACATCATAGCAACGTCTCTGGTGTAGCCTATACTGTATGCTGTCCAAATTGCGATTCCAGATTATTAGTATAAAGGTATAAATTATCTTCAAGCACTCTTACAACACATCTTCCCTTTTGCTATTTTAAGACAATAAAGGTTTACAATTCAAATATCCAGCTGTGTGTCTCATATCGTTCAATCAAACTATACAGCACATTGTTCTGTACATGCCTCTCACTCTTCCCAATTTATTAAAAGGGAGTTAAAGTGAGTATTCTTAAAACATACCAATTCCGTGATGACTCTATGACTAACGAAAGTAATAGCTACAACCCAATAAAGTAATAACATGAACGGGTCGGGGAAACGATATGAGCGGGTCTGTGCTGGTACTCTAAACAGCAAATTAACCAGTCAGAAACATGAAGATGCGGCGTAGAGCCCACTGCGAAATAACTGGGCGGAGTAAGGCTTGCTGTTAAGGAGAGGAAGAGGATCAATTAAGAAAATAAACCCAGAGGACAATGAGATAGAGACTAGGGAGGATTTGGTGATGAAAATAAATAATCTTCTGTTGTTTGAGAATATTTTGGGTTCCAGAGAGATGTCACAAACTATTGTAGGCCTAATATTAAAACCCCATAAGACAGTGGTTAGAACAACACCTGACCCATTGAGGACTCCACTAGACCTCTGAAGGTGTGCTGTGGTATCTGGCACCAAGATGTTAGCAACAGATCCTTTAAGTCCTGTAAGTTGCGAGGTGGGGCCTCAATGGATTGGACTTGTTTGTCCAGCACATCCCACAGATGCTCAGTTGGATTGAGATTTGGAGGCCAAGTCAACACCTTGAACTCCTTGCTGTGAACTTTTTGCCTTGTGGCAGGGCTGAAAAGAGGCCAATGCCATCAGGGAATTCCATTTCCATGAAAGGGTGCACATGGTCTGCAACAATGCTCAGGTAGGTGTCAAAGTAACATCCACATGAATGGCAGGACCCAAGTTTCCCAACAGAACATTGCCCAAACACTGCTTCCGCCGACTTGCCTTCTCCCTCTAGCGCATCCAGGCGCCACGTGTTCTCCAGGTAAGCGATGTACACGTGCTTCCAGCATTGGACAGGGGTCTGCATGGGCACCCTGACTGGTCTGCAGCTACGTAGCCCCATACGCAACAAACTGCGATGCACTGTGTTTTTTCTGACACCTTTCTATCAGTACCACGATGAACTTTTTCAGCAATTTGAGCTAAAGTAGTTTGTCCATTGGATCGGAACCACACAGGCCAGCCTTCGCTCCCCACGTGTATCAGTGAGCCTTGGCCTCACATGACCCTGTCACTGGTTCAGTGTTTTCCTTCCTTTGACCACTTTTAATAGGTACTGACCACTGCAGACTGGGAACTCCCCACAAGGGATGCAGTTTTTGGAGATGCTCTTACCCAGTCGTCTAGCCATCATAATTTGGCTCTTGTCAAAATCAGATCCTTACGCTTGCCCATTTTGTCTGCTTCTAACACCAACTTACCAATGTTCACTTGCTGCCTAATATATCCCACCCACTGACAGGTGGCATGATGATGAGATTATCAATGTTATTCACTTCACCTGTCAGTGGTCATAATGTTATGGCTGATCGGTGTATATCTGCCGTTTTGGTCAGCAAATCTGGAAACTAGGAGCCAAAAACTGTTGGGAATAGAAGAACCAGATCCAAACAAGATAAAACATCTAGATTAAAAACACAGAACACATAGTTGTAACGGTTGTGTAGGATTGGCTGTAGGCACAGGAGGAAAGGAAAACTCTCAAGGTAAGTTTTAATCCAAACAAAAGCACAGACCTATAGCATCTACACACAAACAATGATCGACAGAGACTTGGAGGAGAAGGCGGAATTTGGTCACATCAGTTACTCATTTTCCCGTCACAAAATAATTTGATGCCAGGTGGTAGCTAAGTCAGATGGAAAAGGAAAAAAAATTAAGTAAACACTCTGATGTGTCTATTAAGTAGCCAACAGGTAGGCCTATGAACCAAACCTAGTCCAATTTAGACAGATTCAATTGATTTGTTCAGCGTGGACGAAAAGGCCTGTTTCAGAGTATGTCCATACAAGTAAAATTCTTTGTACTGATGACAAGTAAAAGTCCAGTACAGAGAAGTTGTGAAATAAAAAGATTTTAACCAGTCGTTAAAGAAGTAATCTCTTGACATTTCCGGAAACTCTTGATCTTTGCACATGCAAATTAGCTCTCAACACTTGTCTTTTGTCACACTGCAGTTACACTCTGCAGGCAACCTAAAGTTAAAAAGCAGCATACTTAAAATATATTATTTTAGG
The DNA here is from genome assembly GCF_011004845.1 of Esox lucius. Lineage (NCBI taxonomy): Eukaryota > Metazoa > Chordata > Actinopteri > Esociformes > Esocidae > Esox > Esox lucius. The sequence goes on from NC_047587.1 coordinate 46,804,745, forward strand.
ACACAATAGTATTGAAATAGTGAAAATTGACCCAATTATTGTATAAGCAACTGTATATTATATAATTTAAATACAGTTATTGCGTCCATTTTAACATATTGAAATATATTTATTTCATTACATGGTTTTAAAATGGTATTTAAAGTAAACAAAAGTGGTTCCAAAATAAAAATAATTTACAGTGATTTTGTTAGCAATTTTTTTAGACCCTTTCCAATAGTAAAATGGAAACAGTAATTATAGATTATAAGGTAAAGACTCAATTATTTTTTGTTTTTGGAAGACTTTGTCAATTTGAATAGGTTGATTATTTGACTGTTGTTCCCATTTAAGAATACGTTGATTGATTAGAACATTAAATAAAAATTAAGACATTTTAGAACCACCTTAAACTAAATATATGCCTTTTTGGGTCAAAGCCCCCAGTGGGAAGCTTGAGAGTTATGCAGCATATTTTTTTGATTATATTCAACTTTATTGTCACTGAACAAGTACAGTGCAATGAAATGCAGTTCCCATCTAACCAGAAGTGAAAATAGTAGAGGGCAGAAAAAGTATTAACTATACGACTGACTATATATGCATATATATTTCTCAGTCACTGTCATATATATCCCTTCTTGAAAAAGTATCCAATGTCAAATCAAAATGTAATTCAATGACCAATAAAATTAAGTGGATAGGAAATCACTACAACCCCGCTTCTTTTTTAAACTCAAGAAAACCTATGTTTTGCTGGTGGTTATTTTTGATCAAAATCTAACATTTCAGTACAGCATTGAGAATGCATTCCAGCCATTTCTATTCAACTCGCCAAGTCATGGAAATAGTTACTGAAAACACGACAACAGTTCAAGGCAGTCCAAGTAATTTTGTTACTCCCATTCAAGGAAAAACAAGTCTACTAAGAGATTTCATTAGTTAGCAGCAGTACATACAGTAGTGAGTTGTTTTGTGTTACAGCTTACAAGCAAACTGGGTACAGTAGTTAAATACAGTATGGAATATGATGCGCATTGTAGCTAGATAACTAACCCTAGTAAAACATTATAAAGATATATTTATACACATTCATAGGTAGTAAATTAACCACATTATTGACTTGTACTTGCTCGACACAAGACACGGGAGAAAATATCTGCAAGTTGAAAGTTTAACTAAAGTACCTATGTTAGATTTGTGCGGTTTGTAATTTAATTAGAATTTTTATCCTTTGTTAATTGCCAGGATTTACACTATTTTCATAGCGTGCGGTCAGGGACCTGCACAATACTGCTGGCGAGAATGAAAAGTATATGCCACATGAATGATGAATGTGAATTTATATCACTTTAAAAATACATTTTAAAATAGTCAAAACAAATAAATCGATGAGTGTTTGGTGGCTGTGTGAAATGAACATTTATCATGCAAATGTATTAAACAAGATTAGGGTGGGTTGTCTGTATTGTGGGCATTGGGGGAGGAATAATTAGGTGGGAATAACACTATACAAGTGCCTAGTTATATAAATGGGTTAAAACCCTATTACTGAGTTCAACTTGGTGGTTCATTACCATTTATCTATAGACACATTTATTTGTTAAGCGTAGAAGGGGCATGGCAAAAAAAGATGTTCACATATATTACTTTACTGCATTTGTTTAATATGTACATCATCTGTGATAGATGGCTGTAATACTGTACTTAAAAAGGAATGTTTTGTCTGTCATATCTCAGGAAGAACAGTCCACACAGCACTGGTGTGCTGGAATTAGTGGTAAATCTGATTAGTCTAAAATGTATTGATAAAGAATGGTGCAGGACAGACTTTGAAGGTAAGAAATAGCCTGACTGCAAACTCGTACTCTGAATTCAGGATTATATAGCATATTATAATTTCTAGAACACCACTCTTGACTTCTCAGATGCAGCTGTAAGCCAATACTATACACAAAGGGAGAAATATTGTTCGTTGGACACCTGAACAGAGCAGCTAACAGGGACATCAAAAAGTGGGGAAGGCGCCGACAGAGACAGGTTTGTTAATAAATGTGTAGAAAGAAAAAAAACATTTAGAGAACCTTTGTTTTATATTAGACTGGAAGTGATGAATAATATTTCATGCAAAATAAATAAAATAAGGCCATATGTAAAAATGGGTCTCTCTCTTTTAATATGTATTTGAATTTATCCTAACCCCTTTAACTTCCTTAAATGTAAAGAGTATGACTTCATGTAATCTTTGGACAGCTCTAGATTTATACAGCTTGACACTGTACTGCTTTGACATTGTCAATTTATTGTCTGCTATACTTTCACAGGCTTTAGCTAGTTGGCTGAAAGAACTCTCAGCTGAAGAGAAGCTGTAGTTTGCGGGGGCAACTTAGGACATTATGTCTGATATGGTTTCCTCTCTGAGCTGGCACTCTGATGAGTTTGAGTACCTAATCAAATCAGCTGACAAACAAAAGAAAGCCAACCACTCTTATGGGTTTTACATCAACAAAATAAAAAACCATTCCACTCATCCACGACCACCACTGCCCTACCCTGGACACCTGATTGTTCAGAACATTTAAAGAGAAGAGAAGCTGTGGTTTACTGGGGCAACTGAGGACATGATGTCTGATGTGGAAACTGGATTTTTGGTTTCCTGACCAGCAAAGGACACTTGAACTGGATTAACTTTGTGCGTGCGCTCACACACACACACACACATACACACACACACAAACTCATGTCTCAATTGTTGCTACTAGACTCACTTTTATTCACTTTGACAATTTATTTTCTATTGTTACTTTGCCATGTGGGAACCTGAAATAATTTTGACTTAGAAGTTGACTGTTTGCACCTGTTGCACATATTTAGGGGTGTTGGAGGGTTCATGGGAGTTTGCCCAACCAGTCCACATGTGTTTTGTGGATTTGGAGAAGGCATTCGACTGTGTCCCTCGCGGCATCCTGTGGAGGGTGCTTCGGGAATATGGGGTCCTGGGTTCTTTGCTAAGGGCTGTCAGGTCCCTGTACGACCGAAGCAGGAGCTTGGTCCGCATTGCCGGCAGTAAGTCAGACTTGTTCCCAGTCCATGTTGGACTCCGGCAGGGCTGCCCTTTGTCGCTGGTTCTGTTCGTAATTTTTATGGACAGAATTTCTAGGCGCAGCCAGGGGCCTGAGGGTGTCAGGTTTGGGGACCACACAATTTCGTCTCTGCTCTTTGTGGATTATGTTGTCTTGTTGGCCCCTTCAAACCAGGACCTTCAGCATGCACTGGGACAGTTTGCAGCCGAGTGTGAAGCAGTGGGGATGAGAATCAGTACCTCCAAATCCGAGGCCATGGTCCTCAGTCGGAAAAGGGGGGCTTGCCCACTTCAGGTTGTTGGAGAGTGCCTGCCTCAAGTGGAGGAGTTTAAGTATCTAGGGGTCTTGTTCACGAGTGAGGGAAGGATGGAACGGGAGATTGACAGACGGATCGGTGCAGCTTCTGCAGTAATGCGGTCGATGTATCGGTCTGTCGTGGTGAAGAAAGAGCTGAGCCGCAAGGCGAAGCTCTCGATTTACCGGTCAATCTATATTCCTACTCTCACCTATGGTCATGAGCTTTGGGTCATGACCGAAAGGACAAGATCCCAGATACAGGCGGCCGAAATTAGCTTTCTCCGCAGGGTGGCTGGGCGATCCCTTAGAGATAGGGTGAGAAGCTCGGTCACCCGGGAGGAGCTCAGAGTAGAGCCGCTGCTCCTCCACATCGAGAGGGGTCAGCTGAGGTGGCTTGGGCATCTGTTTCGGATGCCTCCGGAACGCCTTCCTGGGAGGAGACCCCGGGGAAGACCTAGACTATGTCTCCCAGGTGGCCTGGGAACGCCTCGGTGTCCCCCCGGAAGAGCTGGAGGAAGTGTCTGGGGAGAGGGAAGTCTGGGCATCTCTGCTTAGACTGCTGCCCCCGCGACCCGGCCCCGGAGAAGCGGAAGAAGATGTATGTATGTACCTCCCTGCGTTTGGCTCTAAGTTTTTCTACACACTCCACTACACCTGTGTCGGGACAGAATGAGACTTTCAGAAGTAAAGTTGGGGAGGGGTTCACCATTCTGTGAAAGACTGTGCAGGCAAATAGTGCAACAATTTTAAAGAGCAACATTTTTCAATGTAAAATTGCAAAGAGTTTGGGGATCTCATCATCTACAGTATATAATATTATTAAAAGATTCAGTGAATCAGGAGAAATCTCTGCACACAAGGGACAAAGCAGAAAACCAATATTGAATGGCTATGATCTTCAGGCCCCCATACAGCACTGCATTAAAACATACATGATTCACTGCATGAGCTCAGGGACACTTCTGAAAACCGTTGTCTGTGAACACAGTGCATCATTGCATCCACAAATGCAAGTGAAAACTCTACCAAAGAAAACAAACATACACAAGCAAGATCCAGAAATGCCGCCGCATTCTCTGGGCCCAAGCTCATTTAAAATAGGCAAATTGGAATACGGTTATGTGGTCTTATGAATAAATTGAAATTATTTTTGGATGCCGTGTCCATCCAGCTTGTTATCAGCACACAATTCAAATAACAGCATATGTGATGGTATGGGGATGCATTATTGCACATGGCATGGGTGACTTGCACATCTGTCAAGGCACCATTAATGCTGAACAATATATACAGGTTTTTGGAGCAACATATGCTGCCATCCAGACAATGTATTTTTCAGGGAAGGCCTTGCTTGTTTCAGTAAGAAAATGCAAAACAACATTCTGCACGTATTACAACAGCATGGCTCCGTAGTAAAATAGTCCAGTTGCTAAATTGGCCTGCCTGCAGTTCAGACCTGTAGAGCAGCAGAAATCCTATATCAAGCAAGAACGGGAAAACATTTCACTTTCAAAACTAAAGCAATTGGTCTCCTCAGTTCCCAAATGCTTACAGATTATTGTAAAAAGAAGAAGTAATGCAACACGGTGGTAAACATGCACCTGTCCCTACTTTTTTGAAACGTGTTGCTGGAATCAAATTCAAGATGGATATATTTCCCACCCACAATTTTTTTTTCTCAGTTTCAACATATGTTATGTTGTCTTTGTACTATTTTAAATTAGATAGAGGGCTAAATGATTTTACATATTATTGCATTCTGTTTTTATTTGAATTTTACACAGCATCCCAACTTTTTTGGAAACAGGGTTGTAATTTAAAATCACAATTTAATTGTTATCATTGGAAATAGAGAAATATGCATTTGCACTGTATTTAAAGTGCTATGTTGTATCTTCCTGCCTTTGACCATAGCTATTGTAAATTAATTTGCTTAATATTTTGAAAAGTACAGCCATTTTATGTATTATACTATGCCCAATAGGGGTTATTTATATAATATTAAGGAAATGTTACTGTTATGAGAACTGAAATGTCACTTCTACCATGTGTTTGTATTGCAGATTGTTTACAACAGGTCCTATGTGTTATTATGAATGTAAAGTCCAATAATAACAGGGAAGTGGAGAAAGCAACTTGAGTTGTATGTGTTTTGCTACAGTGAAATCTGTATCTTTCTGGATGTTTTCAAACGGTTCTAAGAAAAAGCTTATGCCTACTATTGAGCTAAAGAATGGTGCTGGCAGCCAGGAAACAACCGAGACACACACTTCTCCGGTCATCCACCTGATCATGTGGTTGCCGTGATTAAAGTAACTGGCCACATGCTAACAACATAAATTCTCTGGTTAAATAGTTCTCAAAGCAATGAAATTATGTATCCGCAACGAACAAGGAAACACTGAAACTCGTTCGTTTGCTACTTGATTGACAGCGCCCATCTGATTTGCTCTCAAGTGTTTAATCTCAGGGTTTCAAGCATAAGACCAATGTGGAAAGCTCAATCAAATGGGTGTGGTCCTGTCCCATTGCATTTGGACGACGCACAACTTCACATCCATAAGTTTACCAAATGCAAATGCAATGTGTATTTATTTATTTAAGTATTTAATTATTTACATATTTATTTATTTAATATTATGGCACATTTAGTCCTACATATGCATGTGTTTCATACATGATTCCATACAGGATATTAAGGGCCGACAGAGTGAGAGGGCTTTCACACATTCTCCCAAAAAACCTTGTCCATTAATAGAGACGCAACAATTTGTGTTTATGTCCTTCTTGGGGTTGCCACCTGCATCCCTTCTATGATCCATACATGCAATCTGAATGATTTTTTCTATTCATTCATTGCGTTCATGGATTCATGCTTGGGCAAATGAATCCGATGCATAAATATGCAACCATAAGTCAGATTGACCTGTGAAACACTATATAGGTTTCTCACACGTGCTACCATACAGGATAAAAAGCACTAAGGGATACATTGCAACATGGCTGTACAAATACATGAGTGTGGGGGTGTTAAACTGAATGTCTGTCTATATTGGTCTTTATAAGTATCCCTATAATGGTTTCCTTATGCCATTGCTATGTTTCAGCACATATAAAAGTGCTTAGCATGGGATTATTATTGCTGGCATATGCTAAGAAAGTTGTTATGGCTTCTTCCCCTTCCTGACCATGTTACAGGAGGACCCCGATCCATGGTTGTTAAAACTATATTTATATATTTTTTTGTAATTGGGTTTTATTTCGGGCTGGGCTAATTTATTTTGCATGACTTTGGACCGGGCCTGGGCTCGGGCCTCATCAGAGCACACTTGGTTTGGACTGGGCTCAAATTTTCAGGGTCTATGAAATCTTTGAAAAAACGTAACTGATAAGGCTCTGGATGAAGATGTACTGTGAGTTAGATATGTTCTTAACAATTCAGTGTTAAGAACATGCGGATGCCTCCTAGCATACATAGATTTTTTTTCACTCACTACCACATCAGCATCCATGTATGCATAACAGTCCACCACTGTAGATTTTGTTGTTCTTTGTACTAAGAGGTTTGGTAAAAAGTACCATACCTACTGTCTACAGCTCTGGAATAAATTAAGAGACCACAGCACCTTTTTCTTTCCTTTCCAAAAAAGTCAACAGGGAAGGTTTTGAGTGAGGAACAGAAGGGTTAAAATTAAGAGACCACTGCAAATTGAACGCTTCTGTTCCTCACTCAAAACTTTTTTGGAAAGGAAAGAAAAAGTTGCAGTGGACTCTTAATTTTTTCCGGAGCTGTATATATTTAGAATCTCAATGATGACAACCACTCTGGCAGTGATGATGAAGCTAACTCTGTCATATTCTCATGAACAAATTAGGTGGTTTTTTTTCTGTCTGAATTTACATACTTTGAGAAACAACTGTTCTAATGTACTGCATTTAATGTATAAATAAGCATCTGCAAAATATACAATACCCTGTCATCTTCTGAGACCTCCTTCTCTGGTACTCCACATCATCCACTGTCCACACTGCCCCCTTCACGTTTTCCACACGTACAAAACACTTGTGCAGGCTCAGGTTGTGACGAACTGCATTCTGTATACGTTTGACAGGGTTTAATATGGTATTAAAAGACTGCATTATTCAAGGGCAACATTTTCACAATTATGGCATCCATGTTAGATAGTGGTCAGTTGTCAGTATTTTCTGATAATTATAAAAAATATACAGTGTATATATTAACATTACACCTTACACCATGTAAATTCTTATGAACAAAACAATAATTAAGTCAATACAGTACCTTCCATGTTGCAGCATTGCGTCTGAAGTAGGCAAAGGTCTGTGTAAACCAGCTGTATATCTCATTAAGTGTTAACTGCATATCTGATGAATCCATTATAGCCTAAAGTGATTACACAAAAAAGTATGTAGGTTATAACCTGTCAAGTGGTATAATTGCTGATACAGTGGTTATCAAATGTTTACAAACTCTTATTGAAAATGCAGCTTTTGTTTATGTAAAAGCTGAAATCTCGACAGTCCACATTAAGTAAATCCACAGATATTCTTTAGAATTGAGATCCGTTCAATTGCAGGACAGTGATCTTTTTTGCAAGTCATTCCATGAATTATGTGGCTATGTGCTTCAGGTCGTTATGTAAAAAGTTTGCTGTTTAACCCCCTTTATCCCCCTGTATACCCTCAAACCTGACCAGAGTCCTTGTCCCCACTGAATAGAAGCAGCCGCATAGGATTATGTTGCTGCCACCATGCTTCACAGTAGAACAATTGTTGTGTACTTTGGTTGATGCGCCATGTTGGCTCATCCAAACACATATTTTGGTTTTGATAGAACCCATTTTCAACTTCTCAAGGTAGAAACTCCCTGTGACGTCACCCATGAATGGACTGTATGCCCCATCTCACACACATGACCAATAGCACAAAGCATTATGAACACAATTCTTAGCCGAGGTATACCATAAAAGGGTCTAGCTGCAGACGGGCACTGTGGGCTAGTAGGCAAGACGGGCACTGTGGACTCAACTGAGTTAACGTGTTACAGACACATTACAGTGTTAAAGGTATTTTACATATGGTAGCCTATGTAGCGTAGCTAACAAGTTCATTTGAGTCTTTTCTATTTTAGACTGACTTTGCTACAAAAAACATGTATCTGTATACGTTTATAACTAAGCATTTTGTAACATCTGGTGAAAAAAAAGGGCTCAAAAAAATTAAGGTGAAAACATAATCATCACAGTATAACACCAAGTCAATTAAACTTCAGGGATATCAATCAGTCGAGTTAGGAAGCATAAGTGATCGTGAATCAATGTTACCTGTTTTGGTGCGAATAAGTAACAACAGGTGCACTGGAGAGGCAACAGCAAGACAACCCCCAAAAAGGGAATTGTTTTGCAGGTGGTGGGCACAGACAATTGCTCTCTCCTTATCCTTCCTGATTGATTCTTCCCTAGTTTTGTGTTTTGCTAGTATCCTTGTCACTACGGGTAACAATGGGCAGTACCTACAGCCCATTCAGGTTGTACATGTAGTCCAGCTCCTCCAGGATGGCACATCCATACATGCTAATGCAAGAATGTTTGCTGTGTCTCCCAGTACAGTCTCAAGAACATGGGGGAGATACCAGGAGATGGGCTGTGACACGTGAAGAGCTGGACATGGCTGTAGAACGGCATCAACCCAGCAGCAGGACCGTTATCTGCTCCTTTGTATTAGGAGAAACAGGAGGAGCACTGCCAGTGCCCTACAAAATGACCTCCAGCGGGCTACTGGTGTGCATGTTTCTTACCAAACTGTCAGAAACAGAGTCCATGAGGGTGGCAGGGGGCCCAATGTCCTCTAGTGGGACCTGTGCTCACAGCATAGCACTGTGCAGCTCAACTGGCATTCTCCAGAGATAATCAGAATAGGCACCCTGTTCTCTTTACAAATGAGAGCAGGTTCACACGGTGCACAGTGACAGAAAGTGCATGGGGATGCTGTGGTAAATGTTATGATGCCAGCAACATCATCCAGCTTGACCAGTTTAGCGGTGGGTCAGTGATGGTCTGGGGAGGATATAGAACAATCCTCCAAGAACATATTCTTGGAGGATTGCACACACCTCCACATGCTAGCCAACAGTACCCTGACTGCTGTTAGGTACCGGGATGAAATCCTCAGAACTATCCTCAGACCTGGGGCAGTGGGCCCTTGGTTCCTCCTGGTGTAGGACAATGCCCGGCCTCATGTGGCCAGAGTGTCTAGGCAGTTCCTGGATGACAAATGCCTCGTGAAGTCTTCTGTTTGAAGGTAGACTTAGATAATGATATGCCTACTTCCTGGAGTGTTTTTCACTTGGCTGGATGTTGTGAAGGGGTTTTCTTTAACATGGAAAGGATCCTTCAATCATCTACCACTGTTGTCTTCTGTGGACGCCCAGGCCTTTTTGTGTTGCAGAGCTCACCAGTTATTTTTCTTAGCATGTACCAAACTGTTGATTTGGCCACTCCTAATGTTCCTGCTATCTCTTCGATAGATTTTATTTGCAGCCTGAGGATGGCCTGTTTTACTTGAATTGAGAAATCCCTTGTCTGCATGTTGTGGGTTCACAGCAACAGCTTCCAACTGCGAATGCCACACCTGGAATAAATTCCAGAACGTTTACCTGCTTAACTAATGAAGAAATATCAAAGGGGATGTTAATACCCTCAGATTAAAGATAAGAGGTTGCACTTTAAGCCCATATTCATTATTTAATTGTAACTTGAATATATTTTGGTAAACAGCCAAAATTACAAAACTGGTCAGTGTCCAATTATTTCCAGACCAAACTGTACATCCTGGTAGCGCATTGTAATGTAACCTAACGTAATGTAACATATCACAAGAAATCAGATGCCATATATATTTACGTATAATAGTTTACATATTCCAATGAATCCAGGTTGAAATATTATGCATTCTTGATTATAGGTTTGATGATTTGTCATGATTTCAGCCTTTACATGTACAAAAGCTGTAGCATTTTGAAATCCACTGAATATTCATGTGAACGTAAGCTAACAAGATACTTCTTACCTGTCTTATTAGAGTTGCATAGGTAAAAGGTGGCCTGATATCAGAATTTCCGTACATATTATAGTTTAGACACATGTCTAGAAGAAGAAAATATTTTGTTAATTTCACTAGGCTATTTCAACCACCTTGGATAATGAATATTATTCAATAAAGACTGTGATGACATTTTTCCAGGTGGATACCTGAAGAAATAGTGCAGAGGTGCTTGTCAGAATGGCTCTTTTGCATGTCCCTCCCACTTGTGGGTTCTGCAATTCCCTGGGTTGGGAATAAGGGAGTGACAGGGGCCATTGTGGACCTCTGAGCGTCATCTGGAGGGGACAATGGTGGCAGGCTCTTGGATGTGCAAACAGTGGACCCAGAATGAAGCTGCAAGAAGAGGAATATGAGAAATATAAATTATTTACGGACCTAACAGTATGTATCACACTTTACGTTTTTTCAATAGGAGATTCAGCTTCTTGTGTAGGCTAATTCATCAAATGTAAATCTAAAATGTAAGTCAAATAAATTTTTTAAGTAACTAAATACCAGACATTCTTTACCAAATGACAACTACCAATTCAACAAAGATATTGCAGCTTACTGTTTATCTTAGGAAAGAGAAACAAAATCACATACACATCTTTTAATCTCTTTTAATTTTCTCTGCTTATTTTATTGAAGATTAAGATACTACAAAAGTATTCAGCTAAATAATTATTCACAAAACAAAATACCAAAGACCACCAATAATCAATTCAGCAACAGAATACACGTTCCTGTTTTTATTTGGAGAGTCTGGAGAGAGAGAAACATAATCGCATACACATCCTATAATCTCTCTTTGAATTTTCTCTGCATATTTTACTGAAGTTTAAGATTCAACAAATATATTACGCTAAATAATTATTGAGGAAACGATATACCAACGATCACCAATTATTAATTCAGAAAATTTATTACGCGTTATTGTTTTTGCCGGAACGCGTAAGTGTAGCAGGCCTAGAAGAGCGAATGTCCCTACCAACCGACTGACTTACTGACTGACTTACTACCCTTGTTAAATAGCATAGTGGTTAGAGACATGGACTACAGAATAACAGGTCCTGCGTTTGACTCCCACCACATTCAAAACACATTACGCCTTAAAATCTGTTCATGACAGACAAAAACTTTGCAGGCTACAAACTTCTGTCGCTATGTTATCGGAAGCCTAAAATATAACATTTCTGGTGAATATTAGGCTTTTTTTAGGATAAACAAACACTTCGCTGGCTGCAACCTTCAGTAGCTACGTTATAGGAAGCCTAAAATAAAACTGTTTACTGTTATATTGCGACTATTTCTGGTGGATTTTCGAATTATGTATTAGGATTTGTTCAGGATAGACAAAAACTTCACTAACTAAACGATTCTCTCGTCTTTTCACTTGATGAAAAAGTCAGTTATCATCCCCTATATTGATAGTTATTGTATCAATGTCATTCATGAATGGCTAATAAGCTGTTAAAACGGCCAGTGGCAAAAGCCATAAAGTTCATTGATGCAATTTGGGGTGGAGGTAAACTTAATAAAAAACATTAGTCAGTTTAACACAATGCTCAATGGAGTCTAGTGACTTCTGAAACGTGTAATGCCGTGGTCTACTGGTTAAAGACATGTTCCTCTCATGTGGAAGACCTACAGTTAGGGAAAAAAATATTTGACCCCCTGCTGAATTTGTACGTTTGCCCACTGACAAAGAAATCATTAGTCTATAATTTTAATGATAGGTGTATTTGAACAGTGAGAGACAGAATAACAACAACAAAATCCAGAAAAACTCAAGTCAAAAATGTCAAACATTTATTTGCATTTTAATGAGTGAAATATGTATTCGACCCCTCTGCAAAACATGACTTAGTACTTTGTGGCAAAACGCTTGTTGGCAGTCACAGAGGTCAGAAGTTTCTTGTAGTTGGCCACCAGGTTTGCACACATCTCAGGTGGGATTAGGTCCCACTCCTCTTTGCAGATCTTCTCCAAGTCATTATGGTTTCAAGGCTGACTTTTGGCAACTCGAACCTTCAGCTCCCCCCACAGATTTTCTATGGGACTAAGGTCTGGAGACTGGCTAGGCCACTCCAGGATCTTAATGTGCTTCTTCAATGGAGCCACTCCATTGTTGCCTTGGCCGTGTGTTTTGGGTCATGGTCATGCTGGAATACCCATCCACAACCCATCCACAACCCATGGCTGAGAGTAGGAGATTCTCTCCCAAGATTTGACGTTACATGGCCCCTTCCATCGTCCCTTTGATGCGGTGAAGTTGTCCTGTCCCCAAAGCATAATGTTTCCACCTCCATGTTTGATGGTGGGGATGGTGTTGGGGTCATAGGCAGAATTCCTCCCCCTCCAAACATGGTGAGTTGAGTTGATGCCGAAGATATTTATTTTGGTCTCATCTGACCACAACACTTTCACAAGTTCTCCTCTGAATCTCTCAGATGTTCATTGGCAAACTACAGATGGGCCTGTACATGTGCTTTCTTGAGCAGGGGGACCTTGCGGGCGCTGCAGGATTTCAGTCCTTCACGGCGTAGTGTGTTACCAATTGTTTTCTTGGTGACTATTGTCCCAGCTGCCTTGAGATCAATGACAAGATCCTCCCTTGTAGTTCTGGGCTGATTCCTCACCGTTCTCATGATGATTGCCACTCCACGAGGTGAGATCTTGCATGGAGCCCCAGACCGAGGGAAATTGACAGTTCTTTTGTGTTTCTTCCATTTGCGAATAATTGCACCAACTGTTGTTACCTTCTCACCCCAGCTGCTTGGCGATGGTCTTGTAGCCCATTCCAGACTTGTGTAGGTCTACAATCTTGTCCCTGACATTCTTGGACAGCTCTTTGGTCTTGGCCATGGTGGAGAGTTTGGAATCTGATTGATTGATTGATTCTGTGGACAGGTGTCTTTTATACAGGTAACAAACTGAGATTAGGAGCACTCCCTTTAAGAAGTGTGTTCTTAATCTCAGCTCGTTACCTGTATAAAAGACACCTGGGAGCCAGAAATCTTTCTGATTGAGGGGGGATGAAATACTTACTTCACTCATTAAAATCCAAATCAATTCATAACATTGAGTGTTTTTCTGGATTTCTTTGTTGTTATTCTGTCTCTCACTGTTCATATTAACCTACCATTAAAATTATAGACTGATCATTTCTTTGACAGTGGGCAAACATACAAAATCAGCAGGGGATCAAATAATTATTTCCCCTCATTGTAAGTTCCAATCTATTGAGAGCAACAACATTTATTAATTATTTCTGGTAGATTCCACAATTCTCTTGTCTTTTCACTTGATGAAAAAGTTAAACTGAACGAAATTATAAACACAACACTTGTATTTGCCCCCATTTATCATGAGCTGAACTCAAAGATCTAAGACTTTCTCTATGTACACAAAAGGCCCAAAGTTGCTGGATATTGGCAGGACCTGGAACATGCTGTCGTATACGTCGATGCAGAGCATCCAAAACATGCTCAGTGGGTGACATGTCCGGTGAGTATGCTGGCCATGCAAGAACTAGGATGTTTTCAGATTCCAGGAATTGTGTACAGATCCTTGCAACATGGGGCAGTGCATTATCATGCTGCAACCTGAGGTGATGGTCGTGGATGAATGGCACAAAAATGGGCCTCAGGATCTCGTCACGGTATCTCTGTGCATTCAAAATGCCATCAATAAAATGCAACTGTGTTTGATGTCCATAACCTCACCGCCACCATGGGCCACTCGATCCGCAACGCTGACATCAGCAAACTGCTCACCCACATGACGCCATACACGTCTGCCATCTGCCCTGTACAGTGGAAACCGGGTTAATGGTGTCTAGCTAAATATTCAAACTGTGTTCGTGCGTGACAACATTTTATAATGTCAAGAGGCTATACTGACACCCAGCATATGTATTGCTCTGTGGTGTAGTGGTTAAAGACAAAGCCTCTCACGGTGGAGACCTGAGTTTGCCTCCAGGGAGGGCAACAACAATTATCTTGCTTTATTTCTTGTTCATCAATACAATCAACAAATTACTTTTTTATATTTTCTTGTAGGCTATTGAAAATCATTCTTTGAAATTGTGTACATATTGTTTACATTCTAAACAACATTTTAAAAGGCTAAATATCATTGGATCTATCAGTTTTATTTCTACAAATAGGCTGTAGGAAAATTTGTCCCCTTTGCAGAAAAGCATCCTCAAAGAATGATGTTTCCATCTCCATGCTTTCCACCTCCATGCTTTATGTATTCAACAAGATATAAAAAGTGCTCTTTAAAACATTATTTGTACACACTGGTGACATCATAATGGGATGTAAAATATGATTTCTGTCAAAGGTGTGTCAAGGTGCGTGAAATAAGGGAGCCAAACGCAGGGAGGTAGTTACTCTTCTTTCTATTTGGAATATAGGCACGCGTAAAACAAACAAGCGTGCAACTGCTACGCAATACAAACACCAAACATAGAACAATACCACACAAAGACAGCCAGAAACACAGGAACTTATATAAGCGATCTAATGAGGGAATGGACACCAGGTGTGTGCAATAACAAGACAGGACAGTGCCGTGGGAGGAGGAGCGGCGTGGCTAGAAGGCCGGCGATGACGCGCGCCGAACACCACGTTGGGAGGGGTGATGCGCGTCCTCCATGCGCGTCCTCGTTACAGTACCCCCCCCTCGACGCGCGGCTCCGGCAGCGCGCCCCCGCCGGCCCCGGGGCCGACCCGGAGGACGCCGTGCAGGACGATCAGGGCGCCGACGATGGAAGTCAGCGAGGAGCTCCGGATCAAGAACATCCACCGCCGGCACCCAGCAACGCTCCTCCGGGCCGTACCCCTCCCATTCCACCAGGTACTGCAGGCCCCCCCCCCGGCGCCTCGAGTCGAGGATGGAACGGACCGAATACGCCGGGCCCCCCTCAATGTCCAGAGGGGGCGGAGGGACCTCCCGCACCTCAGACTGCTGGAGGGGACCAGCCACCACCGGCCTGAGGAGAGACACATGGAACGAGGCATTAATCCTGTAATCAGGGGGTAGTTGTAACTTATAGGTTACCTCGTTCACTCTCCTCAGGACTTTGAACGGCCCCACAAACCGCGGGCCCAGCTTCCGGCAGGGCAGGCGGAGAGGGAGGTTCCGGGTCGAGAGCCAGACCCGGTCGCCCACTGTGTAGACCGGGGCGTCGCTACGCCGGCGGTCGGCAGCGGACTTCTGGCGAGCCCCGGCGCGCCGGATGTGCTGATGAGCTACTGACCAGGTGTCCTCGGCGCGCCGGAACCAGTCGTCCACCGCCGGAGCCCCGGTCTCGGGCTGGCTCTGCCAGGGTGCCAAGACCGGCTGGTACCCTAGGACGCACTGGAAAGGGGTCAAGGAAGTGGAGGAGTGGCGGAGCGAATTCTGGGCATACTCTGCCCAGGGCAGGAACTCCGCCCACTCCCCCGGCCGGTCCTGGCAATAGGACCGCAGGAACCTCCCCAGGTCTTGGTTCACACGCTCCACCTGCCCATTAGCTTCGGGGTGGAACCCGGAGGTGAGGCTGACCGAGACCCCCTATCGGCCCATAAAGGCCTTCCAGACCCGAGACGTGAACTGAGGGCCCCGGTCAGAAACAATGTCCTCCGGCACCCCGTAGTGCCGGAAGACATGGGCGAAAAGAGCCTCCGCGGTCTGCAGGGCCGTCGGGAGACCGGGAAGAGGAAGGAACCGGCAGGCCTTTGAAAACCGGTCCACAACAACCAGGATCGTGGTGTTGCCTAGTGAGGGGGGAAGATCGGTCAGAAAATCAATGGACAGGTGAGACCATGGTCGTTGTGGAACGGGCAAAGGATGTAACTTACCTGCCGGAAGGTGTCTAGGTGCCTTGCACTGAGCGCACACCGAACAGGAGGACACGTACACTCTCACATCCTTAGCCAGACCAGGCCACCAGTACTTATCGGTAAGGCAGCGCACAGTACGGTCTATGCCCGGGTGACCCGTGGAAGGGGACGTGTGGGCCCAGTAGATGAGACGGTCACGAACATCCAGCGGGACGTACTGACGATCCGCAGGACACTGAGGTGGCCCAGGATCGCTGCGTAACGCTCGCTGAATGTCCGCGTCCACGTCCCACACAACCGGCGCCACAATGCACGAGGCGGGCAGAATCGGTGTATCATCTACCCGCCTCACACCCGCGTCGCACAACCGAGACAGTGCGTCTGCCTTGGCGTTTTTCGTACCCGGCACGTATGACAGCGTGAAATCAAACCGGGCAAAAAACAACGCCCACCTGGCCTGACGAGGGTTCAGTCTCCTCGCCGCCCGGATATACTCCAGGTTTCGGTGGTCAGTCCAGACTACAAACGGGTGTTTCGCTCCTTCGAGCCAATGTCTCCAAACAGTCAAGGCGCTAAACACAGCCAACAGCTCCCTATCACCGACGCCATAGTTACGTTCTGCCTCGCTGAGCTTCCGCGAGTAAAAAGCGCAGGGGCGACGCTTAGGAGGGGTACCTGATAGTTGGGATAACACAGCACCTATCCCTACCTCAGATGCATCCACCTCCACTATGAACGGCAGTGACGGGTCGGGGTGAGCCAAAACCGGGGCAGAGGTGAACATTCTCTTAAGGGTGCGAAATGCCTCGTCTGCCTCGGCCGTCCAGGTGATCTGGCTCGGCCCACCCTTCAATAAGGAAGTGATAGGAGCTGCTACCTTGCCGAAGCCCCGTATAAACCTCCGGTAGAAATTGGCAAACCCAATGAACCGCTGTACCGCCTTAACCGTGGTAGGAACGGGCCAATTACGCACGGCTGACACGCGATCAACTTCCATTTCCACCCCATCGGCGGTAATTCGAAACCCGAGGAAGGAGACGGCTCGCTGGAAGAATGTGCACTTCTCTGCTTTAGCGTACAGGCCATGCTCCAACAGTCGCCTCAGCACCCTGCGAACGAGAGACACATGCTCAGCACGCGTAGCGGAATACACGAGGATGTCGTCGATGTAAACCACAACTCCGCGCCCCAGCATGTCCCTAAACACATCGTTCACAAAGGACTGAAACACTGCCGGGGCATTCATCAACCCATACGGCATCACCAGGTATTCGTAGTGCCCCGTGGTGGTGCTGAAGGCCGTCAACCACTCGTCTCCCTCTCGGATTCTCACCAAGCTATACGCGCTCCTGAGGTCCAGTTTCGTGAAGAAGCGCGCCCCATGCATTGACTCGATGTACTGGGAAATAAGGGGGATGGGATATGAATAACGGACCGTCAGTTTATTCAGCGCCCTGTAGTCAATGCATGGACGCAAACCCCCATCCTTCTTCTTCACGAAAAAGAAACTCGAGGAGGCGGGCGAGGTGGAACGGCGGATCTGCCCCTGCCGCAGGGACTCGGCCACGTAGGTCTCCATCGCTGCCGTCTCAGCCTGCGACAGGGGATACACATGACAATAAGGAGGCACAGCGTCCCCCTTGAGATTTATAGCACAATCCCCGGGCCGATGTGGTGGCAAACGACTTGCCATGGCCTTAGAAAAAACCAGCGCTAAATCGGCATATTCCGGGGGAATGCGCACTGCGGAGACACTGTCTGGACTTTCCACCGAGGTCGCACCTACGGAAACACCTAGACACCTCTCCTGACACCCCTGAGACCACCCTGTCAATACTCTCTGCGACCAGGAAATAGTCGGGTTGTGTCCCGACAACCAGGGAAGACCCAGCACCACAGGGAAAGCAGGTGAGTGGATAACGTGGAATTCAATTTGTTCAGTATGGGTGTGCTGTACGATCATCGTGATGGGCACCGTGACGTGCTCAACGAGACCAGTGCCTAGTGGTTTGCTGTCTAAGCCCGTAATGGACCTAGGTTGAGACAATGGCACCAGCGGAATGCGCAGTCTCTGTGCGTAACCGCTGTCCATAAAATTCCCAGCTGCGCCTGAGTCTACGAGCGCCTTACACTGGGAGTTAGTAGGAAAATCAGGGAAGGCCACCAAAAGTGTCATGTGCTTCGCAGAGAGCCCTGACAGTGTGTGTGGTCTACTCACCTGACTCGGTGTAGGGGTGTCAGGCTTCCTCCGCTCGACCCTTTCACGCTGGAAACAGTGGGAGGCAGAGTGTCCCTTCCTCCCACAAAAGGAACACTCCCTAGACCGCACCGTCTCCCTAGGTGCGGCACCTCCCACTTCCATGGGTTCAGGTCTGGCGACGGGGGGTACCGGAGGGGGCTGATCATTCCCGGTGCGTCCGCGGGTGGCTAGCAGATTGTCCAGCCGGATCGCCATGTCGACGAGCTAGTCGAATGTCAACATGGCGTCTCGGCATGCCAGCTCCCTACGGACGTCAGGCTGTAAGTGGCACCGGAAATGATCAGTAAGTGCCCTCTCGTTCCAGCCCGACCCCGCCGCCAGGGTCCTGTACTCCAGGGCGAAGGCCTGTACGCTCCTTGTCCCCTGCCTGAGGTGCACGAGACGCTCGCCGACCTCCCTGCCGTCGGGCGGATGATCGAACACGGCCCGGAAGAGGCCGACAAACGCCCCGTAATGGGCCAACTCCGGCCCGTTAGTGGACCAAACGGAGTTGGCCCAGTCCAACGCCTTGCCCCTCAGGCAGGAGACAAGGGCCGAGACCTTCTCCCTATCCCCCGGGTGAGGGCTGATGGAGGCGAAGTAGAGCTCCAACTGGAGCAAAAACCCAGAGCACTGGGCAGCATCCCCGCCGAATCCCTGGGGAAGGCTCAGTTGCATGGTCCTCCTCGGCGACGGTGGAGACGATGGCAGGGGCACTCCAGCTGGGTTGTGTGTCGGGGGTTGCTGCTCAGATGGCAGCCTCGCCTCCAACCGCCGCATAGCTTGGACCATCTCTGTCACGGCCTCCCCCAGGGACGCGATCATGCTCCCATGCTGATGGATAAGGTCGCTCCCCGCTGACTCCATGCTCAGGTGTGGTATTCTGTCAAAGGTGTGTCAAGGTGCGTGAAATAAGGGAGCCAAACGCAGGGAGGTAGTTACTCTTCTTTCTATTTGGAATATAGGCACGCGTAAAACAAACAAGCGTGCAACTGCTACGCAATACAAACACCAAACATAGAACAATACCACACAAAGACAGCCAGAAACACAGGAACTTATATAAGCGATCTAATGAGGGAATGGACACCAGGTGTGTGCAATAACAAGACAGGACAGTGCCGTGGGAGGAGGAGCGGCGTGGCTAGAAGGCCGGCGATGACGCGCGCCGAACACCACGTTGGGAGGGGTGATGCGCGTCCTCCATGCGCGTCCTCGTTACAATTTCAATAAAATTAGAGCAGAGAAAGTTTAATTATAAAAAATCTAATGCTCACTGTTTTTGTTACTGAATATGTTATGGTCAGTGTCAAGTCCAGTAATTGTATACAAAGCAACACTTTTTACTTACATTTTCTATACAGGTCGAGATCACTTCTGAGGGGGAAGACTTTGGGAGTCCTCCTCTTTACCGGGCTTGATAGAGGCAGTGTGTTTCCACAGAATTTCAAATAGTATACATGGACAGCACACCGGACTTGCAAATAACATTTGGGACAGGAAGATGAACTCCAAATTGCTTCCAATTAAAAAATACATATATACAGCTCTGGAAAAAATTAAGAGACCATCCCTAATTTTTCTCTACATGTGTGGCAGTCATTCCATTACAGTGTCTGTTAAATTCCATTACAGGCACACCTCATTTTACTTAATGAGTTACTGATTAGGTGATTACCTGAACCAAATCTAATTTAAAAAGGAAAAGTTTAAAAATACTGCTGTGATCATCACTATCCTCTTGCAATAGGACCAGCTGGATGGCAAACACAGGGCAAGTAGTACCTCAAAGGTAATTTGAATAAAAAATATCTTTTCAGCATGACGAAAGAGTTGAAAAGAAAAGTTTTGAGTGAGGAAAAGAAGGGTTCAATTCTGGCTTTACTGGCAGAGGGACACAGTGAACGTCAGGTTGCTTCCATCCTGAAAATTTCTAATATTGTGGTTCATTAGAACAAGGTCAAGCAACAGACATTGGGGACAACAAAGCTAAATACTGGCAGAGGGCAAAATCGACTGTCCACTGACCGAGATGATCTTCAAATCATTTGAATGTCACCCAACACCCGTAGGATGACATCAAGTGACCTACAAAAAGCATGGCATGGCGAGGACGGTTTGAAATAGGCTCCTTGGGGCAGAAGTCATGAAAAGCTAAAAAAAAGCTCTTCATCAATGAAAGCAAAGAAGAGCCAGGCTGAAGTTTTCAAAAGACCATAAGGATTGGACTGTAGAGGAATGGAGTAAGCTCATCTTCACTGACAAGATACATTTTCAGCTTTGCCCAACACCTGGTCATCTAATGGTTAGACGAAGACCTGGAGAGGCCTACAAGCCACAGTGTTTCGCACCCACTGTGAAATTTGGTGGAGGATCGGTGATGTTCTGGGAATGCTTCAGCAAGACTGGAATCAGGCAGATTTGTCTGTGTAAATGACGCATGAATCAAGCCAAGTACAAGGTCATCCTGGAAGAACACCTGCTTCCCTCTGCTCTGAGAATTGTTTTTTCCAGCAGGACAATGCTCCATGCCACACAGCCAGGTCAATCAAGGTGTGGATGGAGGACAACCAGCTCAAGACCCTGTCATGGCCAGCCCAATATCCTGACCTGAACCCCATTGAAAACCTCTGGAATTTGATCAAGAGGAAGATGGATGGTCACAAGCCATCAAACAAAGCCAATCTACTTTAATATTTGTGACAGGAGTGGAATAAAGTCACCCAACAGCAATGTGACAGACTGGTGGAGAGCATGTCAAGACGCATGAAATCTTTGATAATAAATCAGGGTTATTCCACCAAATATTGATTTCTAAAGTTAAAACATTAGTATTTTGCTGTTGAAAAATTAATATGAATTTGTCTACTTTGCATTATTTGAGGTCTGAAAACAATGCATATTGTTTTGGTTATTTTGACCAGTTGTTATTTCCTACAAATAAATACTCAATAAATGACAATATTTTTATTTGGAATTTGATAGTAATGTGGTCAGTAGTTTATAGAATGAAACAAAATTGTTTATTTTATTCAAACACATACCTACGAATAGTAAAACCAGAGAAACTGATTATTTTGCAGTGGTCTAAATTTTCTGAACTATATATACACAGTATATGTGTTTTTTAACAGGGATGCCCAGACTTCCCTCTCCCCAGACACTTCCTCCAGCTCTTCCGGGGGGACACTGAGGCGTTCCCAGGCCAGCCGGGAGAGGCGTTCCGGAGGCATCCGAAACAGATGCCCAAGCCACCTCAGCTGACCCCTCTCGATGTGGAGGAGCAGCGGCTCTACTCTGAGCTCCTCCCGGGTGACCGAGCTTCTCACCCTATCTCTAAGGGATCGCCCAGCCACCCTGCGGAGAAAGCTCATTTCGGCCGCCTGTATCCGGGATCTTGTCCTTTCGGTCATGACCCAAAGCTCATGACCATAGGTGAGAGTAGGAACGTAGATTGACCGGTAAATCGAGAGCTTCGCCTTGCGGCTCAGCTCTTTCTTCACCACGACAGGCCGATACATCGACCGCATTACTACAGAAGCTGCACCGATCCGTCTGTCAATCTCCCGTTCCATCCTTCCCTCACTCGTGAACAAGACCCCTAGATACTTAAATTCCTCCACTTGAGGCAGGCACTC
The DNA here is from genome assembly GCF_011004845.1 of Esox lucius. Lineage (NCBI taxonomy): Eukaryota > Metazoa > Chordata > Actinopteri > Esociformes > Esocidae > Esox > Esox lucius. Next base: position 46,826,919 of record NC_047587.1, read on the forward strand.
TCCACCAACCTGAAGTGGGCAAGCCACCCTTTTCCGACTGAGGACCATGGCCTCGGATTTGGAGGTACTGATTCTCATTCCCACCTCTTCACACTCGGCTGCAAACCGTCCAAGTGCATGCTGAAGGTCCTGGCTTGAAGGGGCCAACACGACAACATCATCCGCAAAGAGCAGAGATGAAATTGTGTGGTCCCCAAACCTGACACCCTCCGGCCCCTGGCTGCGCCTAGAAATTCTGTCCATAAAAATTACGAACAGAACCGGCGACAAAGGGCAGCCCTGCTGGAGTCCAACATGCACAGGGAACAAGTCTGACTTACTGCCAGCAATGCGGACCAAGCTCCTGCTTCGGTCGTACAGGGACCTGACAGCAAAGGACCCAGGACCCCATATTCCTGAAGCACCCTCCACAGGATGCCACGAGGGACACAGTCGAATGCCTTCTCCAAATCCACAAAACACATGTGGATTGGTTGGGCAAACTCCCATGAACCCTCCATCACCCTGTAGAGGGTATAGAGCTGGTCCAGTGTTCCACGGCCTGGACGAAAACCAAACTGTTCCTCCTGAATCCGAGGTTCTACTATCGGCCATATTCTCCTCTCCAGAACCCTGGCATAGACTTTCCCAGGGAAGCTGAGAAGTGTGATCCCCCTATAGTTGGAACACACCCTCCGGTCCCCCTTCTTAAAAAGAGGGACCACCACCCCGGTCTGCCATCCCAGAGGCACTGTCCCTGACTGCCACGCGATGTTGCACAGGCGTGTCAGCCAAGACAGCCCCACAACATCCAGGGAATTGAGGTACTCAGGGCGGATCTCATCCACCCCCGGTGCCTTGCCACCGAGGAGTTTCTTGACCACCTCTGTGACTTCAGCCCGGGTGATGGACGAGTCCACCTCTGAGCCCTCATCCTCTGCTTCCTCAATGGAAGACGTGACGGCGGGATTGAGGAGATCCTCGAAGTACTCCTTCCACCGCCCGACGACATCCCCAGTTGAGGTCAACAGCTGCCCACCTCTACTGTAAACAGCGTTGGTAGGGCACTGTTTCCCTCTCCTGAGGCGCCGGATGGTTTGCCAGAATCACTTTGAGGCCAGCCGATAGTCCTTCTCCATGGACTCACCGAACTCCTCCCAGTTTTTGCCTCCACAACCCGTCAGCTGCCTCAGGAACCCGTCAGCTGCCTCAGGAGTCCCACAAGCCAACCAGGCCTGATAGGACTCCTTCTTCAGCTTGACAGCATCCCTTACTTCCGGTGTCCACCACCGGGTTCGGGGATTGCCGCCTCGACAGGCACCGGAGACCTTACAGCCACAGCTCCGAGCGGCCACTTCGACAATGGCGGTGGAGAACATGGTCCACTTGGACTCAATATCTCCAGCCTCCCTCGGGATCCAGTCGAAGCTTTGCCGGAGGTGGGAGTTAAAGATCTCTCTGACAGGAGACTTGGCCAGACGTTCCCAGCAGACCCTTACAGTACGCTTGGGCCTGCTGAGTCGGTCCAGCTTCCTCCCCCGTCATCGGATCCAACTCACCACCAGGTGGTGATCAGTTAACAGCTCCGCCCCTCTTTTAAATGTCATCATATCTGCAAATGGTGCAGATATCTAGATTTGGTTTTGATTATTTCTCTGACAGGTTTTTAAAATTTTATCATACTGTCAATTTTTAAATTGTGATTAACTAATTAGTTTGAGGTGTTATGTGTTTTAACGACTATGAATCAGACTCTGCTTCATTTTACTGCCCCAAACGTACTTGCTTGGTAGATGTAACTACTGTATATCTATGTGGGAACAGACACCGCTTCAAATTACAGCCCTTTTTTCTTGTAACTACACTGAAACTATGTGGGAACAGACACTGTTTGAAATTACAGCCCTCTTTCCTTGCAACTTCAGTGTATTTATGTGGGAGCAGTGTAGATGTAGTGATTGTATAAGTTAGTGAACTGTTATAAGCTGTTGTAACCAATGTAGATGTATTGATTATATAAGTTAGTGAACTGTTATAAGCTGTTGTAACCAATGAAACAAAATATTAATTGTTTGTAATATGAGCTGAAACTGAAGGAGCAAGTAGGAGAATAGGAAAACCTGTTCAAGCGGTTGCCGGGGATAGAAAGATTTAGTATGTCTGTTTTGTGAGAAACAGGTCACAGGTCAGAGACACACACACATAGTCGGACAGACAAGACAGAAACCAGAAAGGGGGGCAAGGGGATACTTGCAGTTATCCTATAAGGAATAAAACTGGGATTGGGCCAATGGCACACACTTTGTAAGTTAACGCCTCTATCTTTTGGGCGTAGTAGAAGTATAAAAATGATGTTTGGAATGTTGATCCTTAGACATTGTGCGGCGACACGTGTCTCCAGAAGCTTCTGTAATAAATGGACATATAACTACGGTAATTGCCCTGACTCCCTGTGTTTTATTCTCCTTTCCAACAAACCAACTCGGGGAAGTGTTATACTTCAACAGCAGACACCGCTTCAAATTACAGCCCTCTTTCCTTGTAACTATGTTGTAACTATGTGGGAACAGACATCGCTTCAAATTACAGCCCTCTTTTCAAGTACTCACACTGTACCTTGTTGTGTTGGTACCATATAAGAACTAGTTTAACCTTTTTACGCGTGAGTTTCAAGTATTCCTTACCGACCCCCCAGCGTGAGTTTTTTTGCACGTGACTTCAGTACTCTCCAGCATTTGAACTCACGCCAGCATTTGAACAGTCACCTTGCTAGGTAAGGAACACTACATGCATTGCATTGCAAGCTTCTCTCGTTGACTTGAATTCTAAGAGCTGCAAAAGTTGGTTGATTTATAACTGTAGCTAGCTAGAAAACGTCAGCTAACCGCTAGCAAACGTCAGCTGCCCGCTAGCTAACAAATCTTGACCAGTAATTCAGTGCAGTGAAAATTAATAAACTATATAAAATGCATACAACGGGGAACGTAACTTCTAGAAAGTTTTTGCAATGGTTTTGATCGGTAGTAGTCGCTAATATAATTTGTTTTTGTATATTAGTGTTGGCTGTCTGATGGTATGTAAGTAACACTTCTTGTCCCGATTTGAATGCTTTATACCTGGTTAATATCATAGTATGGTCTTGAAACAATTACAATCAGGAAATAAAGTTATAAACACTGTTTGAGCTAAATGTGAGTAAATAATAGTGCGGTTTTACCAGCCATTGTTACGTTACTTGTAGCTAGGTATGCTAATTGTGCGTTCTAAACATGACGTTCTAATCACACTGGTGTGATCGTACGCTTCAGGGACCACTCTAGATTGATCACACCGGTGTGATCGTACGCGCCAAAGGGTTAAGATGATGGACTTCCATGGTAAGTAAGGGTAAAGTACACAAAGTATAGGAAAGAGTATGCTACAACACGAGGATGGCGTGAAGGTACGTTACAGAGTATTAACAGTTAACTAACGATAGTTTTCCACAAATGTATTTTCTTTTTATCATGTAGTATTACCAAATAGACTAGTTGTAATGTCTTTTCCACAATAAGCAAATGGATCTGATTTGTATGTACATTTGAAAACACCACCAGGCTATCTGTTTCATTTGTCAGCTTTTTGCTTTCAATGCAACGAAATAATAGTACACTGGAGCATTTTCGATCATGCAAATTGGAGAAAAAAACTTTCATGTAGGCACCTATTTTTGGGGAGAAAAAGTGGCAGATGTAGGACACCCAACAGATAAGTGCTTTCTGTGGCTTGATTTCTTAAAAGACATTGATACTCAGTTCATACATTTATGACTGTTGCCAACGCAGCTTTTGGTTTGGCAAGAACCAATTGCCCAAAGCATGTGTTAGCATGATAAAAAGTTGCACAAAGCGGACAAATGCGCATCATCTTTCTGTTATCTCTTAAATCTGCAAGCGAACTTGCAATAAAATTATTAATATTCACCATTAAATTAATGTGCACAAATAAGAATGAAAATGATATACTTTCGGCTGTGTGAAGCGGTGGGGATGAGAATCAGTACCTCCAAATCCGAGGCCATGGTCCTCAGTCGGAAAAGTGTGGCTTGGCCACTTCAGGTTGGTGGAGAGTGCCTGCCTCAAGTGGAGGAGTTTAAGTATCTAGGGGTCTTGTTCACGAGTGAGGGAAGGATGGAACGGGAGATTGACAGACGGATCGGTGCAGCTTCTGCAGTAATGCGGTCGATGTATCGGTCTGTCGTGGTGAAGAAAGAGCTGAGCCGCAAGGCGAAGCTCTCGATTTACCGGTCAATCTACGTTCCTACTCTCACCTATGGTCATGAGCTTTGGGTCATGACCGAAAGGACAAGATCCCGGATACAGGTGGCCGAAATGAGCTTTCTCCGCAGGGTGGCTGGGCGTTCCCTTAGAGATAGGGTGAGAAGCTCGGTCACCCGGGAGGAGCTCAGAGTAGAGCCGCTGCTCCTCCACATCGAGAGGGGTCAGCTGAGGTGGCTTGGGCATCTGTTTTGGATGCCTCCGGAACGCCTTCCTGGGAAGGTGTTCCGGTCCCGTCCCACCGGGAGGAGACCCCGGGGAAGACCTAGGACACGCTGGAGGGACTATGTCTCCCGGCTGGCCTGGGAACGCCTCGGTGTCCCCCCGGAAGAGCTGGAGGAAGTGTCTGGGGAGAGGGAAGTCTGGGCATCTCTGCTTAGACTGCTGCCCCCGCGACCCGGCCCCGGATGAAGCGGAAGAAGATGTATGTATGTATAATATACTTTCAAAATTTTTATCACCTGTCTGTTTGCTAAGTAGTTTTGGAGTAGTATCGTTCTTCATTTATATAACTACACGTAATTGTTCCCATTCTTACTACCCATTCTTACCAGATACTTACATTCTTGTTCCTACGTAGTTACATGGGAACCATCCAGCAAGTAACAGGCTGTAATTTGAAGCATCTCCAAATAATGAATATGGGCTGAAAGGGCAGTCTCAGCTTTAATTTGAGCATATTAACATCCAAATTGGAGGAAGGGTTTAGGAATTACAGCTCCTTTATTTGTAGCCCCCACTTTTCCAAGGAACCAAAAGTAATTGAACAATTGACTCAAAAGCTGTTTCATGGATAGGTGTGGGCTATTTCTTCATTATTAATTCATCAATTAGGCAGGTAAACGTTCTGGAGTTGATAATAGTGGTGGATGATTGTAGGATCCTTTCCATGGTAAAGAAAAAACCCTTCACAACATCCAGCCAAGTGAAGAACACTCTGCAGGAGTTAGGCTTAAAATTATCCAAGTCACAAGAGCAAATACAGAGGGTTCACCACAAAAAGAAAACCATTCATAAGGAATTATAATAAGAATAGAATGGCCAGATTAGACTTTGCCAAACAACATCTAAAAAAGCCAGCCCAGTTCTGGAACAGCATTCTTTGGATAGATGAAATTAAGAACAACCTGTACCAGAATGATATGGAAGAAATAGTATGGAGAAGGCTTAGAACTGCTGCCACATTATCCGAAGCCTACCACATTTTCTGTAAAACATGGTGGAGGCAATGTGATGGCATGGCCATAAATGGCTTCCAATGGAACAGGGTCACTAGTGTTTATTGATGTGACAGAAGACAGAAGCAGCCTGATTAATTCAGAAGTGTATAGGTGTTATGCTGCTATATTAATGTGCCGGGGGGAGAAGGGTCAGTTCTCGTTCTCCACTTTAAATCCTTGTAAGCCTAAGGAATGCACTCTCTAAATGTCCCACATGTCCCTTTGTGAAAACTGCTGATGTAAAAAGGGCGTTACATATACATTTGATTGATTGAGATATATTGCCTGCTCAAATTCAGCCAAATTCTGCAAAGTTGATTGGACGGCACTACACTTTACAGATGGACAATGACAATGACCCAAAACAATGACAATGACCCAAAATCAGGTGATTGACAACCCAGGAGTTTTTTAAGGCAAAGAAGTGGAACATGCTGCAATGGCTGAGTCAATCACCTGATCTTAACCTGATCAAGCATGCATTTCACTTGCTGAAGACAAAACTTAAGGCAGAAAAACCCATGAACAAACAACAACTGAAGACAGGTGCAGTAAAGGCCTGGCAAAGCATCACAAAGGAAGAAACCCAGCGTTTGGTGTTGTCCATGCATTCCAGACTTCAAGCAGCCATTGCCTGCAAAGGATTCTTTGCAAAGTATTAAAAATGAAAATGTTATTTATGATTGTGTTAATTTGTCCAATTACATTTGAGCCCCTGAAATAAGGCGAATGTGTATGAAAATGTTTGCAGTTCCTAAAAGTTTCATACGATATTTTTGTTCAACCCCTTGAATTAAAGTGTCTAAATAATTCCAGACCTAACTTTATGACTTTTTTGCAGTTGAGCCTTGTATTAAAGCAAAAATAAAAATACCTACAGAATGACACACACACATCATCTTCAATCACAAATGTCGTGTTTACTTCGCAGGCTATTTTTGTGCTCCAAACAAAAAACGAATCTAAATTCAGGTTCACTGAGCTGTAAATGCAAGCTTTAAGTCACAGAACTATCATGTTTACAGTATTACTGTCCAAAAACAGGTGTATCACACTAAGCTGGACCAGCACTGAGAAGAGACTATATGCACATAGTGTACTACTTTTGACCAGGGTCTATAAAGCTTTGATCAAAAGCGGAACACATTGGTAAAAGGAGAATAGGATTCCATTTAAGAAGGCTTAGAAAGTAGCTAAAGCAATACACATAACCTCAGATGGATATAACTTTCTCACTACCTTAAACATTTTCATGGTATAGCATTGTTTGCAAAGAACAATCATTTAGAATAAAATTACTTTTTTTAGTTTGTTCACAAACTTTTTTCTGTCTTTAACAAATGGTTTGTCTTAATCCTGCAGCAATGTGAAATGTGTATTGTTGAAGGATGTGGAAAGTAATGAGAATGTACAAAAAATTTACACTGCGCTGGGTATGTCAGTCCTCCTGAATAAGAAATTAATATACAACAGCTGCATATCGTACTTACTGGTTTCTTAAGATAATGTGATTCCAAAGGTGGCAGGTGCAAGTGAGTCATCATAGCTTGGAGACGATCCCGTTCTTTAAAGAGCTAGTATAGAATGCACGGAGTGAGCAGAGAGGAGTGAGAGCACAAGAAGGAAAGTGAGGGGAACAGGACAAATGGTGGCAAGTCGCAGAAGCGGCAAAAGGAGAAAAAAGGAAGTAAGAGGATAAGGTGAAGAGTCCACATTGTCGTTTGAGCTAGGAGACTCACAGGATTAACTTAGTCACACCAAGGAAGACTGGCTGCTTCTTAGGCAGGAACTGATAGGGATTTAAATTAATACTACAAATACTACACAGAAACACAGACTGACAGACATACTCACCTGAAGGTCTAACTGCTGCACAACCTGCATCTGGACTCTGCACTGGGCTGTGCTTCTGTCATCCAGCATGTGCTCCGTATTCAAGTGGCTGAGAGAACACATCAGTTACTTGGGTTTAATTCACACACACATGAATACAGTCACACACAGCCATACACAAACATAAATGTGGGCAGGCAAGCACACACACACACAAACTGAATGTTTTCCAAATATGTTTTCCAACACTATGCAGCCTCCTTTGTAATACCTACTTGATAAAGTGGCTGATGTTTTCACAAACAGTCTCACAGCCTGGCCAGTTACACACGCCATGTCCATAGAGTGAGTGTGTTATTGCTCGATCCACATCAAACAAACTGGAGGTAGAGGATTAAGTGCGAAGGGTTACATATACAAAGGAAAATCAAGATAACGACAACCATACCTGTTTTGTATTTTACAATTCATATAGAAAAGCACCTTGCTTTTGATTTAGAATAAACTGTTTCAGTGTTTTATTGTCAATTTCACTACAGATTGTGGAGATAAATCCCAAAGAATAACAACAAACAAACAAGCAAAATGGGAATACTATTGGGAATAGGCTTAAAAAAAAACTGAGAACAAACAACTTAGCTTACTGAAATTGTCTTCTTAACACGCTGTTTTACTGTCATTCTTCAGCATGCTACAAGAAAGTCTTCCACTTAAGGGTCGTACAGTTTTTCTTGATTGCCAAGACATTTAAATGAAACAATGGTCCAGGTCATCTCCATTACAACCAGATAATTACAGAAGTATTATTTTATTGTAAAACAGATAATGATTAATCACCCCCCAAATGCTAAGCTTTTTTTTTTTTCTCCAAACAGTGAACATCTCAGTATAAAAAAAGAAAAAAACTCACCTATATAAAATGTAAATTGTTTAATCAGCAATTAACTCTTGTTCATGCAAGAGCTCCGACTCGAGGAGGAATGGACTCCCCTGAAGGTGTCCTGTGGTATCAAGACATAAGCAGCAGATCAAGTCCTGTTGGTTGTGAAGGGGAGCTGCCATGGATCAGACTTGTAGGTCCAGCACATCCCACAGATGCTCAATTGAATTGAGATCTGGGGAATTTGAAGTTTGGCCAGAGCAACACCTTGAACTCTTCATCATGTTCTTCAAACCATTCCTAAACAGTATGTGCAGTGTGGCAGGGCACATTATCCTATTGAAAGAGGCCACTGCCATCGGGGAATACCATTACCATGAAGGGGTGTACCTGGTCTACAACGATGTTTAGGTATGTGGCCCGTTTCAAAGTGATCTTCACATGAAAGCTCAGACCCAGGGTTTCCCAGTGGACATTGCACAGTTCATCACACTCCCTCCATCTTCCCGCAGTGCATCTTGCCATGGTGCATCCTGCCATCACTTCCACAGGTAAACGGCACACATGTGCATGGCCGTCAACATGGCATAAAAGAAAATTATCCAAGGTCCAGTTCCCGTTGCAAGCGTTTTTGACGGTGGACGGGCACTCTAACCGATTTTTGGCAACGCATCCCCATATGCAGCAGGGTGCGATGCACTGTGTTTTCACACATTCCTCCTGTAACCATCATTCAAATTTTCGGGGACTTGTGCCATAGTAGACCTTCTGTTGGTTTGGACCAAACGAGATAGCCTTCGTTGCATTTGCGCATCGATGAGCATTGGGCGCCCAACTCCCTGTCACCATTTTTTGGGGTTTGTCCCTCCTAGGACCTCGGTCGGTAGGTAGTCACCACCGCTGACTGCAAGCACTCCACAAGCCTTGACGTTTCAGAGATGCTCTGACCCAGTTCTCTGGCAATAACAAGTTGACCCTTGTCAGAGATGCTCAAGTCTTTACTCTTGCCCACTCCTCCTGCATCCAACACGCTGACTGTGAGAACTGATTGTTTACTTACATCTTTTCTTCCCAGACCTTGACATTTGCCCTTGTTAGGAGATGATCAACGTTATTCATGTCACCTGTGAGTGGTCATAATGTTCTGGCTCAACAGTGTATACTATAACTGTAGAATCGTAGAAAAAATGTTACAGACCAAAATAGGGTTAACCATGTTAGGATATATGGATAATTGTAGTTAGTATTTTTTGTGCCATTACTTGTGCCAAATAACTTTCAAGTTATACGTTTTGATGTAAGTAGTTTAGTGCCATGTGATAAATGTTGACAGTCTTAGTGCATTTTGCAAATTAAATGTATTACAGTGTAGGCCTGCATATTAACTGTTTTGAAAAAGTAATTTCTGGTTTGACAAAAGTGCTCAAGCAATCAAGAAAAGGTGTAATTCATATTCTCTCTTTAAGTGGAACAGATAAGGCTTACCCTTTACTTAGGCTGTGAGCAGGAGATTGGCTATTGGTGGTATAGCAGTGGTTGGTAGACATTGATGGTTTGTCTGTGGTTACAAGGACCGGTGAGCTAGTCTTTGTTGCTTTATCTTTCATTGGGCCATTGGTAAGCTCCTTCCATACCTGCTGTAACTCAATAGTACTGAAGCTGGCTGAAACAGACATATATACAATATTACCTTGCAACCCTTGTGTATAGCCTTTGGGAGAGACTGTCTTTTGGGTGTTGACTGTCTAGAGGTAGTCTTACTTAATAATTTCTGATAGATCCCAACTTTCTGTGATCAAAATTCTCAAGAAAAAGCTGCGTGACGCCATCATCGTTGGAACTGACTTCTTACATTTCACACACAGCATTGACACTACTGATAATCAAACACACAAACAATATGCTTAGCTATAGAATTGTTCTGTTGTTTAAGCATATTTACAGATTTTACAAGGATTGTAATCAGGATGCACTGTGTTTGACGGGGGAACTAGATAAGTTAAGGATTGTGCATTATGTAGTTAGCATGCTTTTGAACAAATGGGTCATGAAGTAAGGAAGTTGGCCTCTGGGTTTATTGCTGGTAGTTTGGGTAAAGGTGTTAGATTGGGAAGGACCTTTTGTTTAGAAATCCTTCCAGCTTTTGTTTAAGATACAGTCCCAGGATGAGACACTGCTGAATGTGATGACCACATGTACATTCATAATTAAAAGAGGTTTAAATAACCCCTTTCTTTGAGAACAGAGTTGCTCATCCTTGGAAAATAATCTAAAAAAAACTAAAAACAACAATGGAAGGAAAAAAGGCATGTAGATGTTAGACAAGAAATCCAAGCGCAAATGAGTGGAACCATTTTGCATAGAATTGCATAGCTACAGTAAAAAAATATGTACCTGGAAACTGGCTGTGGGAGGCGACACTTGGCCTCTGTACTTTGAACATCTGCTGTACCTGGAGCTGGAGGAGCTGTTGGAACACAGTCTGCTGTCTAGATAACTGATACAGACAGAAAAAAAGAGGGAGAAAGGAGGGTAAGAAGTGAGTGAGAGAGTAGTGGAGAGAGGACAAGGAGTTGAATGGAGAGTTACTAAGGGTGTCTGAACAGTGTCCATATTTACTCATCCACAGAAATGTGTCAGTGTTGCTTAGGGTTTGGAAAACCTTTAGTCACTCTGACATCCTGTTACACTATTGTTCTAATATGATCCTTATATCCAAGATGTAATTGTCCAATAACATAGAGAAACATGCAATAATCACAATATTTTAGAGTGCATAGACAATTTCTAACTCACTTTGTCTTTTTTGCTTGGATGTTGCTGCTGAAGCTGCTGTAGGCGAAAGCGCTTTTGTTGCTTCTTATTGAACTCTTTCAAATGTTGCTGGATAAAAAAAGATGATATTAGATATTAGCCTTTCTTGTAACAAAACATACATCCAGAATACTACAAATATAAAAAGGGTGAATAAAATAATTACAGTGGGGGGATGGACTGAATATTGAAGTAAACTAGGGGCTGGTTATGGTCACTGGAGAACTCCTTGACTAGGTTAAATCAGTGTCTGCAGAACCTATAACATTTAGGTATGGTATGTATATATTATTATCATATGTAGATTACCAATATAAACTGTACCTGCTGAATCAGGATAGTGTGCTGCTGTTGTTGAAGCAGAGCCTGGAGCTGAGCAGGGGACAAAAGTTGTTGCATCGGCTGAGGACTCATCATTGTCTTGGAGACCTGCCATACACACAGGTAAGGAGTGAGAGTTTTAGTGTAAAATATTTGATAAGGAAATGACACGCTACCCCAGGCAAATTCAAATGTTTCCATTAGCAGTGAAACTGATCATTCTATTGGTCCCTGGGACCCGGCAGGTTTAAAAGTACTTTAAACTCAAAATCCATAGGTAATGGAATTTTGAATACACAGGAATAGGAAAATATTGTCAATATAGAACACAAAACAAAATGAATGTTTAACTACATGTCTAAATACACAACTGCAGACCAATAGGTTGTGCCTGCTTCAAAAGGTGACCTTAGAATCAGACAAAGCTGTGAAGATGTAATTACATGCATGCTGCCACTCCTAATGGGAATTACTGGACATTATTCCAGACAAATACACACTGAATACTAACTGACCAGTAAATATTTAGTTGCAACTGTGATTAAACATCTGCCCCCTTAATAGACTGCTGACATGGGCACTGACCTCACTTGCCGAACGCCTGCAGCAGTACCGCGAAGTCCACAATCGTACACAGTTTCTTGTTTAGTTGTTTTGAGTTGTCTTTTAATAAAACACCTGCACACTGTCACCCAATTGCACATCTTTGCTCTGCCCTTGTTACAACATGTATGTTTTATTTGTGTATTTATGTTTTCATGTTTTGGTTGCTGCAGATGTGTTCCAATTGTTAGTTTGATTAGCTCTGTATTTATGGATGATACCCAGTCATTATGGATGATATCCAGTCATGCTACCCAGTTTTGCTTGTTGTTATCTCTGTGTGCCCATCGTGCAATTTGGCTAAACTTTGCTGGCAATACTCTGCCCTCATTTCAGGGTGGTTGCGGTTGGTGGATGTTCCTTTGGTTGATGATTGGCAATGTGGGTGGATTGATTTCCTGCCAGTTGGGCTCTGTCTGGGCCCCCCTCCCCATATAGGGCCACAGTGTCACTAGACCCCCCCTGTCTCAGCCCCAAGGTAAATTATTGTGCCAATGTAAATCCTTGTAGATCTAAGGAATGGACTTTCAAAATGTTCCCTGCCTCCTGCCCTGTTTAAATTTAGGAGGACATGAGGTCTCGGCCCACACCTCCAGAGTACCAGGCTTGAAAGACTCGTTGCTGTGCCTGTCCAAAGTCCTCCTGGTGTTGCAGATCAAGACGATACCTGATGATTTCACCAGCCACTATGCAACCCCCCCCTCCCCGGTTGTCCCTGTCCTTGTCCATCTGGTCATGCTTCTGACTTTGATGAGGTTTAATAGACTCTGGACTCAGCCCAAATGCATTTTTGTTTGTACTCTCAAAATTCACCCGACACAGCCAGAAGAGGATTGGCCATCCTTCTGAGCCTGGTTCCTCTCTAGGTTTCTTCCTAAATTTCAGCCTTTTTAGGGAGTTTTTCCTAGCCACTGAAATTCAACACTGTTGTTGTTTGCTCCTTGAGGTTTCAGTCTGGGTGTTTTGTAAAAGCACTTTGTGACAACTGATGATGTAAAAAGGGCTTTACAAAAAAATAAATATTGATTGATTGAGATATATTGCCTGCTCAGATTCAGCCAAATTCAGCAAAGTTAATTGAACGGCACTTAATTTACAGATGGACAATGACCCAAAACATACTCGGCCATTGCAGAATGTTCCACTTCTTTGCCTTAAAAAACTCCTGGGTTGTCAATCACCTGATCTCAACCTGATCGAGCATGCATTTCACTTGCTGAAGACAAAACTTAAGGCAGAAAGACCGATGAACAAACAACAACTGAAGAGAGCTGCAGTAAAAGCCTGGCAAAGCATTCCAAAGGAAGAAACCCAGCGTTTGGTGGTGTCCATGCATTCCAGACTTCAAGCAGTCATTGCCAGCAAAGGATTCTTTGCAAAGTATTAAAAATGAACATTTTATTTATGATTGTGTTAATTTGTCTAATTACATTTGATCCCCTGAAATAAGACGACTGTGTTTGAAAAAGGTTTCATACAATATTTTTGTTGTACTAAAGTGTCAAAATATTTTTTACTTTTTGCAGTTGAGCCTTGAATTATAGCAAAAATACAGCATCCGATCTGACACACACACATCATCTTCAATCACAAAAGTCGCTTTTTCCTTCCTATTAGGCTTTTTTTTGCTCCAAACAAAAAACATGCGATGAGGCATGAAACATAAAATAGGAATGGCCACCAGGAGGCATCTGAGAGAACGTCGACACCCTCGCCTGAAACTGGTATTATTCAAGCCTGCATCTGTACTTATGGCCAGAATAAAACATTAATATCGGAGGAATATTTGTACTATAATCCTATTCGTGGATTGCTATGTTGCTGTGTTTGATTCCATGTTGTTGTGTTTGATTAACTGTGATTTCTGATAATGTATATTAAACTATAGGTCTACAAACATGAATCTCTTCCTTTTCTTTTATTGTAATTATTTAAACTGAAATACAATTACTTAACTGGAAATATAGCTGTTGATTGCAACAATTAAGTTAACATTTACGTAGGCTAATTGTAGACTTTTACCAAGCGTACATTACTTATTGCACCATTGATGTCACTTTTCTGCACAAATATATCTGTTTCTATCAACATTTATTAAAATAAAGAAATTACTTTCCCCACCAGATTTCTTTGATAGATTGAAGTACAATATGCCCCAGTAGACCCAAGTGAAAATATAATTCAAGTGTTTAACATGAAGGACGTTTAGTTTGTCAAAAGGGTACACGTTAAACCCATCAATGTTTCATTAATATTTTCAGAGGTAAATAACGATAGATTTTTTCCTAAAGTGGCATTTGAAAAGAACATATAATTTCTTTATTTACTGTACAATGACCTAAAGTCTAAATTACTGTTAATTACTCCACATTAACCCAAAGAGAGAAACAGTAGCGCCTGAGACAAAGCGCCTGTTACAATACTTTTACTGTCACATGCCTAATCAGTTAAGTAGAAACACAATATAAAACAAACGGTAATTCGTCTCTAAATAGTTTTCAGTTTGTGAGTATAGAATTCTGACAACGGAACAATGTAATAATGATACACCTATTTAGGAAAAGTCATCGAAGGAGGGTGTTCAAAATGATATGTTTTAAATAGCCATACTGTATAATAGCCTACACTTAAACAGCAAGAAAACAAAAACTCTTTGATCCAACAAATGTTTTTTATTCAAATTAGTCAGCATAATGAATTCTTCACTATCTTTGTGAATGGAGAATATACTCAGTTTAAATACTGTATACCAACTTTAGGGCTGTCGCAATTATTAGCAACATAATTGCCTGATAAAAATAATTTGAGCAAGATCGCATTTATGTTAATAGCAAGCAAGCAAGTTTATTTATATAGCACAATTCATACATCGAAGCAATTCAATGTGCTTTACAAAGAAAAATATTTGAAAGTACAATAACATAAAAACAAATACTCAAATGAAAACATCAAACAAATGAAAACATCAGAATAATAAAATACAATAAGAAAACATATAAAGATTAAAAATGGGATAAAAACATAGGAAGCTATAAGGCTAAACAGTGTGGTTAAGTTTAGGTGCTCAGATATAGGCACGTGAAAAGAGAAGTGTTTTTAACCTGGATTTAAAATGGATACACTTGGGGCACATCTAAGATCTTCTGGTAGTTTATTCCAGTTGTGAACAGCATAAGTGCTAAACGCAGCTTCTTCATGTTTAGTTTGGACTTTGGGCTCTACTAGCTGACCTGTGTTCATGGATCTAAGAGTCATGCTCGGTTTATATATTCTTTAAACATATCAGAAATGTATTCGGGTCCTAAACCATTCCGAGATGTATAAACTAAAAGCACCACTTTGAAATCTATTCTGTAACTGACAGGAAGCCAATGCAAAGATTTAAGAACCGGAGTGATGTGCTCTGTTCTCTTGGTCCTGGTTACCATTCTAGCATCAGCATTCTGAATGAGCTGCAGTTGTTTTACAATCTTTTTGGGGAGTCCAGTTAAGAGGCCATTACAGTAGTCAACCCTACTAGAGATAAAAGCATGGATGAGCTTCTCTTGGTCTTTTTGGGACACCAAGCCTTTGATTCTGGCAATATTTTTTAGATGATAGAATGCTGTTTTGGTGACCGCTTTGATATGACTGTTAAATGTGAGGTCTGAGTCAGAACACCAAGATTACGCACTTGGTGCCTGGTTTTAAGGCCTCGAGAATGCAGCTCTTTACTAATACTTGTTATTTTATTTTTGTTGCCAAACACAATAGTATCAGTTTTATCTTGGTTTAATTGTAGACAATTTTGGTTCTTGCAGGTATTTATGTGCTCTATACAGTGACACAGAGAGTCTATTGAGCTGTTGTCATGTGTTTCGAGAGCCATATATATTTGAGTATCATCGGCATAGCTGTGGTAGTTAATGTTGTTGTTTTGCCCAGAGGTAGCATATAGAGATTGAATAGAAGCGGTCCAAGAACTGATCCCTGTGGAACTCCGCATGTCATAGCCACCCTAACAGATTAATGATTACCAATGGTAACAAAGTAACTCCGGCCATAAGATCTGAACCAATCAAGGATAGTCCTACCCAATTTTCCAGCCTATCTATAAGTGTTCTATGATCTACAGTGTCAAATGCTGCACTGAGATCTAATAGAACCAGAACTGTTATTTTAACAGAATTAGTATTCAGCCGTATATCAATTAAAACTTCAATCAGGGCCATTTCAGTACTGTGGTGAGGTTGGAAACCTGACAAAAATTTGTCTGAGAGACCGCTATTAACTATTTGCTGTAGGTCCATTGTTATAGAGTTAAAAATGGTTTTAAAAAAGTCTGATGGCAGTGTGTCGAGACAGGAAGGGGAAGCTTTAAGATGTCGAACTGTTTCTTCTAGGGATTTTTCATCAATTGTATTAAAATGCGGTAGACTGTATAGTTCTGATGTTCCGTTTAATATTTTTTCCACTAAAGAAACATGCAAATTCATTACATTTCACAGTGGACATGAGTTCTGATGCTATCTGCTTTATTGTGTTTGTAAGCTTGTCGACCATGACAAATAGAGTGTGGGTATTGTTGATATTCTTGTTGACCATTCCCGATAAATGTTGCTGTCTGGCCCTGCATAACTCATTGTTGAAGCTACCAAGGCTTTGTTTATAGATGTCATAGTGAATTTTAAGTTTAGTTTTCCTCCACTTACATTCCACTTTTCTACATTCTCTTTTCAGGAATAGACAAACAATATTTAAAACTGCTGTTGTAAAAAGGGCTTTATAAATACATTTGCTTGAAATTTGATTCCTGTCCCTACATTTCACGTGGGACAATTTCATTGAATTTACAGACAATAAAAGGTACAAATTACAACCATTAACTCGTAGAAATCACGTTTTCATTGAATTTAAAAATATATTTTTTGTATTAGTGATTTATTTGTACTATTAGTATTTATTACTCTCTGGTTCAGAGAGAGTTGTTTTTGCACCTGCCCTTCGTTTCTGAGACGAACTGCATTGTGGGATTGTTGACGTGCTGTACTCTGCCTGCTGTTACCTACCTGGCTACCTGCCAAAGTTTTTCGAATTTACTCGATATAAACTAATTGGTCAAAATTCTATTTTAGGCCTAGTCCACACGAACACGGGTATTTTTATAACCGTGACTTTTTTTACGCGGTTCGGCCTTCCGTCCACATGAAAACGCAGTTTCAGGGCACTGTAACCGAACATTTTTAAAACTCCGGCCAGGGTGAGCATTTTCAGAAACGCCTGTTACAGTGTTGTCATGTGGACAGTATAACCGGGTTTTTTGCCATGCGACGTCAGAGTGTGCGCCGTTATCCGCTGTGTTCGACGTCATATTGTGCGCCGCTAACTGCTTTGTTGATGTTTGTTGACGATTCTTTGCAATGGCGGATGTAGCCCAAATCGTGCTTATAACAACTGTGCTGCTAACAGGGCTTCTAACATGTATACATGTATAACCCGTATCGCCTTAAGTTTATTGGTGATGATGGTCCTGGTTATATCCTCTTTACGATGAGGAAACTCTTGGGACGTCTCAGGGTAATGCTCTAGAAACAACGCTAGGATGTCGGCATACTTGGACTGGCAAGACTCCCAGTCCACATTTTCATGTGTTTTGTAAACTTTATATTCACGTGTGCCATTAAGTAAAATCTCAACTTCGCCATCAGTCCAAACATACGACTCTCCCTTTCCTCTGTTCGTCATGTTGTTAGTCTAGTGGAACCGGTAATAACTTTTTTCTAGGCTTCTGATTGGCCAAGGTGACTTTACGATTTGGATTATATCGCCGCCTGCTGGTGTGGCATGCTCTTGACAGCGCGTTTTTGTGTTTTCATGTGGACTGAGATTTATTTTAAACCGAGCATGTGTGGACGGGTTTTTTTTTAAACGGAGGAGAAAAAACTCCGGTTATAAAAATACCCGTGTTCGTGTGGACTAGGCCTTAGAGTTTTACCAACGCAATATTTATCTGTTGACCTCTTACCCAACTTTTCTACACCGGGACTCTTTTTGGACATAATTAACAGAACTACTCACCCCTGAACACCCGAGGCTAAGTATCATTACAATGCCTTTTCACTGTAATTGTTGTAGCAACAACACGGAGGAGAATGTTCGTCTTAAGTTAAAGATAGCAGAGTTAGAGGCTCGGCTTCTGAAGCAAATGCCAGGCAAGGATTATGCTAGTGTAGAAAAAAATCTGCGTCAGTGCCACCAGGTAGAAACGATAGTTTTGTTAGCCCCCCGGCACAGCTCCTGCAGCCAGGCAATAACTTTCTCTTGGTCACTGGGAAGAAATGCCGTCGACCAGTTAAACCTGAATCGTTGCTAAAACCAACTGAGACTTTGAACAGGTTTTCCCCACTGGAGTCGGAGTCAAGGCCCAAGCCGTCTTCGGAATGGTCGGCAGGCATGTTCTACCGGTGGCCTTGAAAAACTGAAAACTTTAGTCATTGGCGATTCCATCACACGCAATATTAGACTAAAGAATCAGCCGGCGATCGTACATTGTTTACCGGGGGGCAGAGCCACCGACGTAGCCGCAAATCTGGGGTTGGTGCTAGCGAAGTCTAAAACTGGCAAGTATGGAGAGTACAGAGATATTGTTATCCACGTTGGCACCAACGATGTTAGGATGAAACAGTCAGAGGTTAGGAAGCAGAACATAGCATCAGCGTGTAAATTAGCTAGAAAGATGTGTCGGCATCGAGTAATTGTCTCTGGCCCCATCCCAGCTAGGGGTGGTGACGAGCTCTACAGCAGACTTGCACAGCTCAATCGCTGGCTGAAAACGGAGTTCTGCCCGTCGCAGGAGGTAGAGTTTGTAGATAACTGGCCTTCGTTTTGGGACTCTCCCAGAAATAGGGCCAGGTCTGATCTGCTGAGGAGCGACGGACTCCATCCTAGCTGGAGTGGTGCTCTTCTTTTGTCTAGGAACATTGACCGGAGTCTCACTCCTATAGCTTTAACATGAGATAGGGTGCAGGTCAGGCTGCAGGCTGTTAGCCAGCCTGCTAGCATAGTGGAGTCTGTCAATAGCATAGCCAGAGTAGTTAGTACAGCTTTACCTATTGTCACTGTGAATTGTTCCAGGCTGAGAAAAGTTAAACACGGTAGTGCTAACAAAAACAACCTTATTAAGATAAAGCCTTCCTCCACCTTGGTCAAAAATAAAAATAATTGTATCACTTCGCATCTCAAAATGGGACTCCTAAATATTAGATCTCTTGCTCCAAAGGCAGTTGCAGTAAATGAATTAATCTCTGATCATAAACTAGATGCTATTGGTTTATGTGAAACGTGGCTAAAGCCTAATGAATTTACTGCCTTAAATGAGGCCTCTCATCCTGACTATACTAGTGATCATATCCCTCGTGCGTCCCGAAAAGGAGGGGGTGTTGCTAATATTTATGACAGTAAATATAAACTTACTCTCAAACATATCACAGAGTTTCATTCTTTCGAAGTTTTACTCATGAAAGTTAACCAGGCCGATAAATCATTTTACATAGCTACTATTTATAGGCCCCCCTGGGCCATACACATTGTTCCTCAATGAGTTTCCAGAATTCTTGTCTAACCTTATAGTCATGGCAGATAGTATTCTAATTTTTGGCGATTTCAATATCCATATGGAAAACCCCAATGATCCTCTTCAAAAAGCCTTTCAAGCCATAATTGACTCAATGGGTTTCATCCAACATGTCTCAGGTCCAACACATTGCCACAATCATACCTTAGATTTAGTCCTGTCACGAGAAATAGATATTGTAGATCTAATAATTTACCCCCAAAACACTGTCTTATTACATTTATTGTTAAAACAAGAAATCCACTTGCCCCCCAAACAATGAGTTTCAAAAGCCGTACTAAAAATTCTCGGATTACAAATAAATTCCTTGATATTCTTACTAGTTCGCTCATAAATGACAGAGTAAATACATCTGTAAACGATCAAATCGAGGATCTAAACTCAATACTGCGAAATACATTAGACATAGTTGCACCACTAAAAACTAAAGAAATGCGCAACAAGAAACTTGCTCCTTGGTACACCGACAATATTAGAGCACTTAAGCAAGCCTCCAGAAAATTGGAGCGAAAGTGGCGCTCCACCAAGTTGGAAGTATTTAGACTAGCCTGGATAGACAGTACAGTACAATACAGAAAATCACTCACGTCTGCTCGATCAGCTTATTTCTCCAACCTGATTGAGGCGAACAAAAACAATCCAAAATTTCTCTTTGATACAGTTGCAAAGTTAACAAAAAAGCAAAGCTTAGCAAGTGAAGTGGGTCTTCACTTTAGTTGTAATGAATACATGAACTACTTTGATGAAAAGATCGTCACCATTAGAAAACAAATAACTGAATCCTTAAATAGTTATGGTCCTAAAAATCTCAGTTGTCCAAAAAATTTCCGGATCCTCCCTGATCAAGTGTCAATGGGAACACTTGAATTTTTTTATACCGTATCACTCGACACGTTTACAAAATTTGTAATGAGTTCTAAACCCACAAACTCTCAGCTAGACCCCATTCCTACAAAATTACTTAAGGAGTTATTTCCTGTGCTAGGTCAGCCAATGCTGAACATAATAAATTGCTCCCTTTCCTCCGGGTGCGTACCAAACTCACTAAAAATTGCGGAAATTAAGCCTCTTCTAAAAAAATCTAATCTAGATCCCGACATATTAAACAATTATAGGCCAATATCGAACCTCCCGTTCCTCTCAAAAATCTTAGAAAAATGTGTTTCCCAACAACTGAATGCCTTCCTAAAGACAAAAAACATTTATGAAATATTCCAGTCCGGTTTTAGATCCCATCATAGTACTGAGACAGCTCTCGTGAAGGTAACAAATGACCTTCTAATGGCCTCAGACAAAGGTTCCGCATCCGTCCTGTTGCTTCTTGATCTTAGTGCTGCTTTTGACACTATTGATCACTCCCTTCTCTTAGAGAGACTGGAAACCAATATTGGGCTACGTGGACATGTTCTAGCCTGGTTTAAATCTCATTTATCTGAAAGATATCAGTTCATTAGTGTGGATGGCATATCCTCTGACAAGTCAAAGGTATGCTTTGGAGTTCCTCTAGGCTCGGTTCTGGGCCCATTATTGTTCTCACTATACATGCTCCTCTGGGCGAATCCGAAATCACAATATTAACTTTCACAGTTATGCTGATGACACACAGTTATATATTTCAATGAAGCATGGAGAAGCCCCTAAATTAGCTATTTTGGAAGCATGCGTTTCAGATATTAGGAAGTGGATGACAGAGAATTTCTTGCTCTTAAACTCAAATGAAACAGAAATGCTCCTTTTAGGACCTAAAAAACAAAGAGCGTTGTTAGCAGATCTCACTGTGAACCTCGACGGCTGCATGGTCGTATCCCAAAAAACTGTAAAAAACCTTGGCGTTACCCTTGACCCTGACCTCTCCTTTGAAGAACATATAAAATCTTCGAAACATTGCAAAAATTAGAAACTTTCTATCAAAAACTGATGCAGAAAAATTAATCCATGCTTTCGTTACTTCTAGATTAGATTACTGCAATGCTCTTCTCTCTTGTTATCCAGACAAATTAATAAATAAACTTCAATTAATGCTGCACACGGCTGCTAGAATCCTAACTAGAACAAAAAAATTTGAACACATTACTCCTGTCCTGGCGTCCTTACATTGGCTGCCTATTAGGGTTAGGGCTGATTTTAAGGTTTTACTCTTAACCTATAAATCAATACATGGACTTGCTCCTACTTACCTTGCTGAAATGATCCAGCCATACATACCTACACGTAACCTTAGATCGCAAGATGCAGGCCTTTTAATTGTACCTAGAATTTCTAAACAAACAGTTGGCGGCAGGGCCTTTTCTCATAGAGCTCCACTCCTGTGGAATGATCTGCCAATTAAGGTTAGAAATGCAAACTCAGTGCAAACTTTCAAGTGTCTACTAAAAACTCATCTCTACAGCACGGTTTATAATTAGGTGTAGCCTGGCCCAGGGGGCGTGAAGGTGACCAGTAGGCTTGATACTGTCCACCCTTGCTGTCTTGCCAGGTGGGCTCTCGTCGCCACTGGGATGCCCTCCCTCCAATGCCCTTCGGGGGAAGAGTCACTGGCTTGTTGTTGACTCTCTATTGCGCACTTGTGCAGTTGGGCTGTACGCTGCTAGCAATACTCGGCCCTCATTCAGGGGGGTTGTGGTTGGTGGGTGTCCCTTTGGTTGATGCCTGGCAATGTGGTTGGATTGATTTCCTGCCTGTTGGGCCCTGTCCGGGGCCTTCCCCGGGTAGGGCCACAGTGTCACCGGACCCCCCCCGTCTCAGTTTCCAAGGTGTTACGCTGCTATATTATTGTGCTGGGGGACATGAGGGATGTACTACTAACTTTTTTCAGTTTCCTCCAATTTTAAATTTTAGAAGGAGATGAGGTCCTGGTCCACACCTGCGGATTACCTGGTTTGGGGGGACCGTTGCTGTTCCTGTCCCTGTCCACCTGGTCATACTTCTGACCTAGTCTAAAATCAAATATACTCTGGATTTAGCCCAGAGAAATTTTATTATTCCAATTGGACTCTTAATATCTCACCCGGGACACAGCCAGAAGAGGACTGGTCACCCCTCTGAGCCTGGGTCCTCTCTAGGTTTCTTCCTAAAATTCGACCTTCTTAGGGAGTTTTTCCTAGCCACTGAAATTCAACACTACTGTTGTTTGCTCCTTGGGGTTTAAGGCCGGGTGTCTCTATAAAGCACTTTGTGACAACTGCTGTTGTAAAAAGCGCTTTATAAATAAATACATTTTGATATTAGTATTAATTATCATGGACTTATGTTTACCTGGGACCTGACATGTGAGGAATGTACTTTAAACACAAAACGGATAATAAGTTCAGCCATATACGCCAGCTGCATGTCTGGTTATTGAGTTTTTTGTTGTTAATTAAGAATCCAGTATGTGGACAATTTCACAGCTTTCCTACACCGACCAAAGGTATTTCTCCGGGATATATTACATCTGAATAGATATGGTACAAGCATTCTCCTCAAACCTGACTCTCACTTTAGCCTCATGCAGAGCATTTGGGAACTAACAATATGCAGCCTTGGGGGTTGATACTCAGAACTGGTTGTTTCTTAATCAGGCTGTTCTTTCTGTTCCTCCCCCAGTCTTAAACAGATCTACAGGCGCTGTTAATATGGATGACATTTTTGATGGACCGTATGCCATTGATCCACTCTTGTCAAGGTACCGCTTTGTCACCTCCTCACACAGGCAGAGGGGTATTTTTAGAACAAATCTTGTTTCCATCCAACTCAAGCCTGTAAGAAGCAACAAGAAGAATCATTGCTCTAATAATCGTTGCTCTAATATCTAATATTACTTTGGATACTCTGAGTTGAGCTCTCGAAACAGGGGCCTTGGAATTATTCATTTGAATGCTAGAAGCATTGTCCAAAAGTTAGATTTAATTTAAATATTAGTCTCACAATCACTTGCCTACATATTGATTATATCTGAGTCCTGGCTCTCTGTCTCTGTCCTAGACTCAGATGTTCTGTTAGAAGGGTACAATATATACAGAGCAGACAGAGTCGGTAGAGGTGGAGGTATTGCCGTATATGTTAAATGCAATCTAGATGGCACTGTGTCCTTCTCAAACTTTGTCCTGAAACAGTATGAATACTTAGTTCTGAATGTGACACTTGGTCACAATAAAATACATTTGTAACTAACTAAATCTTACTCAACTAATAACTACGTCCTACTCCAAAAGATCCAGAAAAATCTGCAATTATAGACCTATTCTAACAAATGCACCTCACAAATATATAGCTATTGGGTTATTTGCAAATGACATTCGTGACAATTTCCCTATTGCATGTACCAGAGACACTGACCCCTGTATTTCTTTTAAGAGAAACTTTTCTGAGAGCAAGACTATATCCATGACCTTTGTCCCTCAGAGCTTTTATCCACAAATTGTATAATGGACCCAGTTTTAGTGTTCTCCCAATGATTTCCATGGCTGATAAACACAGCCCGGTAAGGAGACTTAGAGTAAAAAAGTATTCCTACAAAAGAATCAAGCATGGGCCTTGATGAGGAAAACTGATGAAACAGCTGATTGGCTGCTTTTTAGGCAGTTGAGAAATAAATGGACCGGAGGAATAAAAAAGGCCAAATCTAAAAATGTTCTTAATGCTGTGATGAAGTGATCCCTCTAAACCCTGGAACACCGTTAACTTAAATGTAGTAACTCCTAGACAACCCTACCGAAGCAAATTATATTGGATTCTGTGATCGTCAGTGACCAAACTGAAATTTATGATGCTTTTAATAAGCACTTTATTTCTGCTATTTTTTTGTTGTTGAAAAAATTGCCGATATAATCCTGATTGGTCTATTGCATCAGCCCCTCTGCCCTCAGGGAAACAGAACAATAAGGTGTTTTTTCATTTCCAGAAATTCACAGAAAGTGAGGTCTTATCTGCATTATCTGTAATAGAGCCTAAGAAATCGGTTGGCGCTGATAATCTGCATCCATACTTACTGCTCCTATCATTGCTAGTGCAGTGTCAAGAGTAAAGCTTGGAAAACTATGAGGGGCCGTATAAGACATTATTCATTCTGATAAAATATATTTTCCAAATGTATTCAAAAATATATTTAAAATACATGTATTTTCTGTATGGGACAAGTCAGTGCTACAGGCCGAGCAGCTCACGCTACACAAGACCAAACCGGAGGATCACGGCAGTCTTTGCGATATCAAACGCAGCAGCACTTTGGTAATTGGGTCTCTCGTCCAAGGAAAAGGTAAGAATAAATAAGCTCTATTTTGTAGTGCTGATTTGTATAACTGATTGGATTGTATATTGGTAAGTGACCGCGCTTTCCCCCCCACCTGTCTAGCCTTAACCTGCCGCAATTGTGTGCCTTCACTGCACTTTTTGTAAGTCAACAAATAAACTTTGATACTGGTCAAATTAAATAATGTTGATAGTAAAAATCAGTACACCCCATGCAGTTTTCACCCAGTGCTGATTAGCATTGACCCCTGGGGCTTTCTCTATGCAGCTAGCTCTCTAGACCTAGGACACGCCAAGGGAGGACTGGAGCAACCCCTGGGACACTGCTTTGCCCCCCTTGACAGTTGTACTCAGCCAGTCTCCCAGTCAACTTCTTGGCCTAAGCCAGCACTCAACAAACAACAAAGGCCAGTGGCCAAAAGAGGGAGGACAAGAGCAGATATCATCCATAGACAATTAGAGCACAAACTGGACCCTGAAAACCTTCAGCCAGATCACCAGCAATTTCACAGCATAAATATACAACATTTTATCCTTAACCAATTCTAGTAACCTGAAATCGTTAGTCGAGGGAATGTGACCTCACACACGCTCATTCAGCTCGCTTCAAAGACAATGTGAAAGAAAGCAGAATGTTTTGTCCTTTCAAAGAGGGTTCTATGTAGAACCTTTAGATGATAAAACACATCTTGGTGCCACCCTACATAGTGTATAAATAGAGGTTTCCAGGTAAACCCACACAGTGGTTTCTTAGAAGAACCCTAAATATAACACAATTTACAGTTCTGCTTAGCATATTTTGTATGAAATAATACGTACCTTGAGTGGCTGTCGTTTTGCGTGGCTTCACAGTTTTCAGACCTTTCTTCTTGTGTTGTTGCTGGAGTAATATCTTAGTGCTCGGCAATACCTAAAATAATAGGGGACACATCACAGACTCATCGCAATATCATCCTAGGACCATCGCAATACCACCTTGGCATCATGCAAGTACAATGTTTGCATCATCCCAGTAATATCTATTTAAAGGTAAAAGCATAGTTCAGAGACTGTTGAAATATCATAAGTCTCAAATCAATGAGGCAGAGTTTGTTTGCATTCAGTCAAACTCATCTTTGTATTTGCAAATGCAATCAAAAGTTATTATCCGTACACTGGTTTTCAGAGCAGGAGACTAACAAAGGACAGCTGAGGTCCTATGTGTAAATTCCAACCTCTGATCAGATGGCAAGTTGGCAGATAGCCTTATGAATCTCTGAGCTGACAAGACGAACAAGCTGTTGCAGTGCCATTGAGGGAGGCACCTAATCCAAATTTCCTGGATCATTTTGTTCTTCAGATGGAAATTAAATGTTCTCATATAAATAAATAATTTGTTTGCCAGGTAGGTCTTTTCAGTTAGAAAATGTATTCACATCATCACTGCTATAATTGTTGGAGGTCAGTGGCCAGCCGAGGGAAAGCCAGACCAACAGCGACCTCTCCAGGAGGTGGGGATCATGTACACCTAATTAACTGCTGCTGAATTCTCTGTTTGCTCTCCCTCTATTTAAGGGTTGAAGGCAGGCTGAAAGGGGGGAAGTGAGCTGATATGGGGAGAGAGCACCGATATTGGGAAAGAGCGCTATAGAAATATGGTTGACAAAGGAGCCTTGACAAATGACACTATCTTCGTACCAGGAGCATTAATCCTGTTTTTCTATGCTGAGCAATCATGGGAAGCCCTAATCTGCTCCACTTACATATCCCAGACCATAAGAGTTGTGGTTGCCCAAACCTACTAGCAATGAGTGTTTGATAGCCGCAGTTAGCCCAGGAGACCCTAAGTTTGTTTCGCTCCTGTAAGGGCAGTTGTTTTGTTATTTTTTTGAATCCTGCTGTTGCCCGGAGAAAAGGTCAGCCCATTACATAATATACTATTAGACATTCCTCCCAGTAGTATAATTTATTAAAAACAGAAATGCTCATTTTAGGACCAAAGAAACAAAGAGCTTTGTTGTCAGATCTCACTGTGAACCTTGACGGCTGCATGGTCATATCCCAAAAATCTCTAAGAAACCTCAGCGTTACTCTTGATACTGACCTCTCCTTTGCTGAACATATAAAATATGTCTCAAGAGTTGTTTATTTTCATCTTTGAAACATTGCAAAAATGTAAAACTTTCTATCAAAAACTGATGCAGAAAAACTAATCATTGCTTTTGTTACTTCTAGATTAGATTACTACAATGCTCTTCTTTCCGGTTACTCTGGCAAATCAATAAATAAACTTTAATTAGTGCTGCACGCGGCTGATAGAATCCTAACTAGAACAAGAAAATGTGAACACATTACTCCAGTACTAGCCTCTTTACACTGGCTGCCTGTTAGGGTTAGGGCTGATTTTAAGGTTTTATTGTTAACCAATAAATCAATACATGGACTTGCTCCTACTTACCTCGCTGAAATTATCCAGCCATACACACCTACACGTAACCTTAGATCGCAAGATGCAGGCCTTTTAATTGTACCTAGAACTTCTAAACAAAGTCGGAGGCAGGGCCTTCTCTCATAGAGCTCCACTACTGTGGAATGATTTGCCAATTAAGGTTAGAAATGCAAACTCAGTGCAAACTTTCAAGTGTCTACTAAAGACTCATCTCTACAGCAAGGTCTATGATTACGTGTAGTCTGGCCCAGGGGCGTTAAGGTGACCAGAAAAACGTGTTACTGTCCACCCTTGCTGTCTTGCCAGGTGGGCTCTCATCACCACTGGGATGCCCTCCCTCCAATGCCATTCGGGAGCGTAGTTACTGGCTTGTTGTTGTCTCTATGTTGGACAATTGAGCTAATGGGCTGTACTCTACTGGCAATACTCTGCCCTCATTCAGGGTGGTTGCAGTTGGTGGGTGTCCCTTTTGTTGACGCCTGGCAATGTGGGTGGATTGATTTCCTACCTGTTTGGCCCTGTCCAGGGCCTCCCCCAGATATGGCCACAGTGTCACCAGACACCCCTGTCTCAGCCCCAAGGTCTTACGCTACTATATTAGTGTGCTGGGGGTGTAGGGTCAGTTCTCCTTCTCCACTATAGATCCTTGTAGATATAAGGAATGCATCTTCAAAAATGTCCCTGTCTCCTGCCGTTCTAAACTTAGGAGGACATGAGGTCCTTGCCCACACCTGAGGAGTACCTGGCAAGATGATACCTGACAATTTCAGCTGCCACTGTGCTGACACCTCCCCCTCCCCTGTGTTGTCCCCGACTACATTTAAATAGACTCTGGACTCAGCCCACATGCATTTATTAATTATTGTACTCTTAACATGTTCACCCAGCACAGCCAGAAGAGGACAGGTCACCCCTCTGAGCCTGGGTCCTCTCTAGTTTCTTCCTAAATTTTGGCCTTCTCAGGGAGTTTTTCATAGCCACTGTAATTCAACACTACTGTTGTTTGCTCCTTGGGGTTTAAGGCTGGGTGTTTTGTAAAAGCAGTTTGTGACAACTGCTGATGTAAAAACGGCTTTATAAATACATTTGATAGATTGATTTATTAACTAGCATGAAATGTATCTATTTACCCAGCTTTTAACCTAGACTGCCTTGTCATTCTATTTAGAATGATAGTTGTCACATTCAATATTCATCTCAGTGTTTACTTTTAATACAGACTACTGTGTATTGAACAATTGAAACTGTCAGCTCCAATGACATATAGTACAGTCATGGATCATGTGTCAGCATGGGGGACAGTGACAGCAAACAGTAATACTGTGATAGTGAATTAATATTGCTATGTGGGCGAAACTGATATAGAGGATCAACAAAATATAGTTGGTGGCTGGTCTGAGTTTCCATTCCCTAGACAAATTGCATTTTGCATTTCTGAAGAACAGGTGATGAGTAATAATAAGAATTACAACAAAAACAGGAAGAAGAAAACAAAGGCTGAAATTAGGATGAGGAGACTGAAAAGGCAGGACTCTGAATGATGAAATAAGTGGAAGGTACGTGCTGGTGTCTTATAGCTTATTTCAAAACATAAATTGTTGTGAACACAATTTTATTTAAATAACATTAATATAATACATAAATAAAATGTTCAGTTAACACTAGCAGCAGAAACACTGGCACCATAAGACGAAACACATGAACACGCAGCAGTTAGGTCACACTGACCCTGAAGTCATAAAACTCACTGAAATTATTGTTTACCTGGTAACTAACATGGCACTCTGGCAAACAATTGCTGTTACTGATTATGGATGAATTATTTTGGTTCCAGTATGAGATGTTTTTAGTTGCTCACAAACTTTATTCTGATTCTGTTTATGGGGATAAAAAGAATTACAGATTTAGACTTCCTACATCACCGCTCATTCCACTCCAATACACATTGAGCAAGATGTATTTAAACCTCAGTAGTGGTGGGGAGTATGGATTTGTAAAATGTCTCACGTCACCTCGGAAGGTGAAGTGACAGAATAGCCATTTACACCAACTCTGCAACTCAAATCTGGAATACATTCTTAAGCTAAATAGAAACTTTAGACACTGTCACCACTCTATACTCCCTCATTCTCGACAGATGGGCTCATTAGCTACCCCCTATCTAGTTCTACTGTGTAATTGGCTGTCCCGGCTGCTCATTTGGTTAGGATGCGTTGATATCAGGCTACTTGTATATCCAGGCATCCCGGTGTAAAGCTGAAATAATTTAGATTTTCTGTTGGTTAATGGTAATTTCAAATTATTAGACAATATATACTAATTAATTTCTATGCTTCATGGATAGAGACATTGGGGAAAGATAAAGAAGAGTGTTTCTGTTGATAAAGCATGATTGAACCCCATGCTGTGTGGTATTCATGCACCAAATTAGGCAGCAGCATAAAGTGTTTTTACACTATTGTATTCAGATTAGCTAGACTCATCGCAATATTTGCATTTGAGTTATTTATTTAATTGTGTAAATGGGTGAAATTGTATTAGTTGGCAGATAAACAACATTGCCAGTGAGTTTACATACCTTGCGGATCAGGGGTCTGGACAAAGCACAGCGCAAGCATGTGTTGCTCCTCACAGCACAGCGAGAGTTTCTCATTGCTAGTGTGAATAGAAATGTCTAGTAGTCTAAATGTTAGTCTACTGGACCTACCTAGGTCACTACCCACTAATTGTAGAATGGCATTAAACATTTGTCAATTTGAGACCTTTGGAGAATTGTCACAAGGCAGTGGCAGTAAATGCAAGACAAGGAAACTATGCTCTCTATGTGTAACACCGAATCCACTAATCTTTCCACCATAAAACACTTTTATACTATCTAAAAATGTAGCTCAATTCAGTAAAGATTAGGGACAGACATTGATAAACCACTAATCACATAAAAGCAATAATTGTCTTTAGAAATAACTTTGTCAAAGAAACAACATAACTAATGGCTTAACAATGTAGGTGAACTTCAGTTTGGGATTCAATTCCTCCTAACGATTACAGAGAAATTGACTGAATTCTCCATATTGTGTTGATTAAAAGGCACTTGATTTGTCATTTTAAATTAAAATGTTGGTGCTGAAATTCTGTGGTATGACTACATTGCACAATATTATATATCACAATCTTTCATTTCAAGTATAAAAAAAAAGAATAACAAAATTAATCATACCTACCACTTTAGTAATTCTGCCAGTACCAATACTGTACTACAAAGTCAGATGTAACATACATTATTAAAACAATTGACATTGTAGCACAGTAGAATTAATATTTTTCTTTCAAAGATCTTGTTTTTGGATATCTTGTACTTATATACTAATTATCAATTTATTATGTTTAAATTATTTCTTTTATCATTCATTGTTTTTGTTATATGAATTGAACATGTATAACCATAATCATTTATTAACATGAACACCTAATTATGATGGCTTTATAAAAATCTACAGGCATTTTTTATGTCTTATTTGTAGAAGTTTTACAAAACGAATGTCTTATTTGTAGAATTTGTAGAAGGGCTTCGAACTTCGAACTCAGGAAAGTGTAAATTACTGAAGATAATGCAAGTACAGATATTACAAGCTTGACTCACTAAACAGCATGGCCAAACTCATAAATGTTTTCCCATGCTATAGATCAGTGATTCATTTAAGTACTACAGAGAAAAAAATGCAGACATTGGATTATTATCAAACACTATACAACAAAGACACCCTTAATGCCTGTCTAATTTCAAAGTCACTGACATAGTTGTGTAAAACATAAACACACATACCCATAAATACCCCTGTTTTAGCCCTCCTGGGCCAGAGAAGTCAACATCAGAGGTGTGTTTGAGATACATGTTGTTTCTTTCAGAGCAAAAGAAACATACACATAACCCCATACATGGATTACAGTAGACATGTTGTTGGGTTTTTTATACTGTCCTGAATAAACACAGATTAAATGTAACATAATTTGTTTGTGAATTGTAAAATGGTCCCATGTGTTATTCATCCGACTATTTTAATTTCCCTTGTTCTAGTCCTCTGTTATTGTCAAAAAGACTACTGCAACAACAACAACAAAATATAAACAATATGTCCACAGTTCAAATAATTCAACCAAATGTACATTACAGAATTAAAATCGCTTGAAAAAACTGTCTACACATTACTTAGATTTGTTGTCAGCAATTAACATTATTAAATGCATTTTATTTTCATTAAAAAATACTTACCATATAGACTGAGATGTTCAAGAGAATAGTGTTAGGCTTCCAAGTCACGCAGTCTGTGAGAGAATGAGAAAGCATGAGAGAATCAAAAGAGTTGGGTGTATACCTAAGAAATAGGAGGGGGAGCTGAGATGGAGAAATGGCAGTTCTTTAGAGTGACAAGTAAAAACAGAGGAACAGCCTCCATGTATAACTTCTGATAAACATATAATAAACCTGTCATTCACAGTTTGTGCACATTTAGAGATATACATTTCTATTTACAGATCCCTCTAATATTGGCACCCTTTGTGAATGAGAATAAAAGGCTGTGAAAAAAGTCTATGCGGTTTATCTTCTTGGTCTTTCATTCAAAATATTCACATAAATAGAACCTTTAATTGATGTAAAATGAAATAAATATAAATGAAATAAATAAATACTTTTCTCTAAAACTTGTGAGGTTAAATGAAAAAGTATCAACAATTGTGGACAAATATTTGTTTTATGATAATCATTATTTTCCTAATTAAAGTTAAGATTTTTGTTAATATTTGGAATGAAATATCAAGTATCAAGATACATAATAAAAGAAAAAATTCACAGGTGTTACGATTTAGGTAAAGATGGGCTGTTTGGCACTCATGCTCGATATTGTTCCCGATCTGTTTGACACTCACCGCATCAGAACAATGTCCCGAGACGTGTATAGCAGAGGTGGGGGACTCGAGTCACAATTTTCAGGACTTGTGACTTGCTTGATTACAGTATGAAAATTACTTGACTTGACTTTGACTTGAGAACAAGTTACTTGAGACTTGACTTGACTTGAAGTGGAAGACTCGACAATGACTTGAACTTATAATAAACAAACAGCAATGCAATTATTTCATATGTTGTGACATCAGCACCACTAATCAGCGTATGTGCCTTTAACGCTGCACAATTCAAACCGCGTCAAACAAGGCAGACAGTAACGTTAGTCGAGCTCCACAAATAGTATCGTTTGGGTACAAGGACTTTGAACTGGACGGTGTGAATAAAAAAGATTTGCCAGATGCAAAATATGCAACAACGTCAAATTTCATTAGTTATTTTAAGAACCACAAGGAAAGGTAAGAAAGTAATCTCTTTATATTCAGTTTTACTAAGATCTATAACGATTAAGTTACTAATGTAATGAATTAATCTTTTGTTTGTCATAATTTGGCCTTGGTTGCATATTATGTATTTTTTTTTCTTGTTAGAAATGTGACCATTATCATTACTGAATACGTCTGGTAAATAGATGTAAGGTAATTTGACTATAACAGTGGCATAGCCTGAATTTTAATGTTGATGGGCATCTTAAAATGAGCGGGCATGCATATTATTACACGTAGGCTATAATGTCTATATTAAATATGGGCATTTTCAAGTGTTTGTGGACTGCGTGTGGAAACTAAAAAGCATTGTGCTTACACCATAACAGCACCAAACATTTCGAAGAGTTTTTTTTTTTACTCATACAGACAAGAATAATTACAGCGTAATTACATATTAGGCAGTTTTTCAGTCACAATAATTAGTTTATAAGGTTGTTATTATTAGACCTTATTACATGGATTGTCTGAATTCCAGTGCAGAATGCGTGTTATTTCTTGATAACAGACCGTTGCCATGAAAAACAGCGCGTTGCTATGGACGCAGCAGGATTCTAACTAGAGACGGAACGGACTATTTTCTTTAGAGGAAGCAATGCAATCCTTTTTAAATCAATAAATTCCTTTTGAAATCAATATTTTGTGTCAAATTATAGATTTATTTGGTAGGTAGCCATGTAATAAGCGGGATAAGGTATAGCGAGGCGGTTGTTATAGCGAATACAACCACTTCAGGCTGATTCAAGATCCCTCCGCTTCGTCCCCCCAAAAAATTGTACCGCGGCGGAGAAAAATATTTGATTTTGAAATCGAGCTTTGCACCGAGCGCATGTCAGAAACAGAGGACAGTGTGTCTGTGTGTTCATCTCTTTAGTACTGTGACTTGACTTGAAACTTATAAGGACTCGACTTGACTTGCTTAGGGTGAACCCTTGACTTGACTTGACTTGCTTGATTTATCTGAACTGTGACTTGAGACTTGACTCGAGACTTGATGGTTAAGACTTGAGACTTGCTTGGACTTGACCATGTGTGACTTGTCCCCATCTCTGGTGTATAGAAATACTTCTGGTCACATGATGCCGGTTGTTGAAAGGATCACATGCTAGGGAACAAAATGTGTGTAGTAATTTTACAGACAATTTACTTTCTCAGGTTTTGAAAACAAAGTTCAATACCAACAACATTGAATGAGTGGCTTCACATTGCAAGTTAGCCTAGTTGTCAGTAACCATTGAAATGTTCTATAATCTATAACAGTAACTCTTTCATTTGCCGCATCGCAGACTTTACTGAATACCGTATTACTGATTTCTGTACTACCGCTGTGAGTGAAGTTCAGCAGTGGCTCAGTGGGTAGTTTTGCAGACTGGAACTACATGATTTCTAATCCTGGTTATTTATTTTTTTGGTTAGTTTTTCCAATGGAAACGTCTATTAATTGTTTTAAATTATTAATATAATTTAGTGTATTCTGTAGCGCTGCCTGTATCATCCAAATCATTATCATGTAAAAAAAGCATATTAACACTAGAACCGCCAAGCCATTCAGACAAACAGTATCAGCCAGAGCCGAATGCTGTTTCTCATCATTAGCTTATGAATCGTCCCTATTAGCATACACATTCTCCTCGAGGGGATGCATACAGCATCCCCTTCCAGCCAAAGCATCAGTTCATTTATTGGGTCGTCATCTAACTATATAGTATAGTCTAAAAAAATATATGAATTACAGAATTATTTTGTTTTAAATGGTTAATGAATTTGCAAAAATACAAGAACATATTTGTATTAAAGGTCTTATCATACAAAAAATAAAGACTAAAAAAAGAATACATAGAACGATTATGTGACGGTGAGGAGACGGACAACGCTGTCATCTTCCGCAATTCCCGGATTCCCGTTGCACATGAACTCACCCCTGACTCCTTCATTGTCTTGTCTCCAATTGTCCCTCACACTAGGTCCAAATCAAGATATTAGAATTTGTTTAAATGTTTCTCCTTTGCTCCCCTCACTTGTCTGTCATTGTTGCATGTCTACGTTTGTTTCTGTACGTGGTGAGTGTTCCAATTTGGTTTATACTTTTGGTTTTGTTCAGTGTTTCAGTGCTTGGTGTTCATTTATATAAAAAAATATGACATAGACTGCCACTCTGCCTGCACCTGGTTCCTTTCTTCTCCACCACTACGTCACTCCGTGACAGATTATTTCTAAGAACAGAGGCTATAGCATTTCTATTCATTTATTAGGCCATACAAATATATAAAACAAAAATTACAAAAACATTATTCAAAATAAATCCATTAGAATTTAGTTTGTCCAGTTTGCGAAGATCAAATTAATAGCTGTACATATGCACGGTTGCTTAAAAAACACCAAACATTTCAAAGAATGAAAAACACATAGATAGATCCAAGGATATGTAGGCTTTCTAAGTAAAAACATTGCAGTGTATTATTCAATAAATTTATTTGTAAATCGTATTAGCAGAGTAAAAAGATGATCAAAGAATGATTTACAGTAGCCTACACTGTCACGGTGCCTCCTGTGATCATGCATCCCTCTGGGGAGGCTTGACTACTTGCTCCCTGTTTCCGGTCAATTAGCCACCAGTGGTCCATTCTTTTCCCTGCAAGCACCACATTCACAGAACACCCATCCATTCACGGAACAACCTCTCCACTATTATGCACACCTGATCCTCACTACTACAGCCTATAACTGCCCTTGTGTAGTAAACCCTTGTTTCACCGTTCATCTTGCTCCTGGCTCCTTGAAATTAAAAAATATAAATTCAATGTGCAGTGTAAAAGTATGATCAAAGGATAACTTACAGTTGCGTCTTTGGCATTTGCAGTCATGGTTGGTTCGTTTCTGATTATGAGAGGGCTCATAATCAGAATCAGATGAAGACCAAACATCTGAGATGTCGATTTCAGGATCTATTTCTATCAGATATCTCATCTAAATTTTGCAGCATCTGCAATGCTGTCAGGGCGTCAAATCATCGGGTTCTGTTTGCCATTGTGAACTAAATGCTGTAATTGTGTCTGACTCACCGAATACAGATTATATACAAATTCTACCCTCATCATCATTCTTGATCATTCCCCTTCAGTCACAGATGTCTGGGTTATCGACCATTCATCCATTGACATCATTGCTATTTCTTTGATTTTCATTAGTTAAGATTAAACTTTAAGTACAAGTACAATATAACAAAATGCAGCTAGTATCTAACCAGAAGTGCTAAAAGAATTGTGCAAAGAATTTACAAGTGAAACAATTAAGAGAAATGTATGTTATAAATGGGATGTATAAATGTGCAAATTGATGGTGCAAAGTTGCATGTCAACGTGGTCTCAGGTCACTACGTAGACTAATTTACGTAAATCTATGGGACCGGATTTCATATGATATGTTATGTTACGTTACATTACAATGTGCTACCAAAACGTATAATACATTGCGATTTGGCTAAAGCGTAACATTACGTATAATATGTTATGAATGCTATTAAAACATAACATATGATACGAACTCCAGACAAACATCATATTTTACGAATGGTACGAAAATGTATCATTCATTATGAATTTGCACCAAGGGAACAAGCAATGTTTCGAACCGGCAACATTTGGGTCTGAAGGTATGTCCCCTACCCACTGCTTCACAAAGGGTCTATGTATATCAAGGGATGAGTAATGGCCTTACCAAGCTTGCTACAATATGTGATAAATGCATTTTAACGTTACAGTTAGGTTAACGTTTGGAAACACTTCTGGTCACAAAGGCAAGTGTATAAACACAGTCACTTTAATGATACTTTAATGAAACTAGTGTCGATTGAGTGTCCGAGGCCTGACTGCCTCAGTTTTTGAATTGGGATATGGCAATAAAAAGTATTTATTTATTTCCGTCTTCTTTTATTTGTATTTATTTCTGGTTTTCCTTAAGCTAATGCGGCATGACTAAAAGTCTAAAAGACGTAGCAATCAAGCCCAGAACAGCAGATAGAATGTGACTGCGAAGACGGTGAGTGCTGTTCTACAGTAGATCCATGGCGCATCCCCATGTTGCCAATCACTATTTCTTGCACGTGCATCGTTTAAGCATAGTTGACATGATTAACCAAGGAGTTTTTGGGAAAAACACAATATAATTTTTGCGAAGTGAAAAGGCCACGAGAACGGCACGTCTTTAAGGGTCTGTCCCAGGAGTCCTTGCATTGAAATTGGTTCATTTAATTGCTGGTGTATAAGACCAGACTCGTAATTTAAGCGATCGTATTCTACCAAACTCCTTTCAGTTTGGACCTATGCACTGGTGTTGAAATCAAGACGTTATCCCCATCAGATCCCTGCAATGATCTGCTATGTATGAGAAAAGTTAGCTACCACTCACGCGTGTTTCCTCGCTACTACGGGTAAACGATGCCTTGTGTACAAGTAGTAAATGTAGGGTATATTGTGTCACTTTGGTGATTTATGACCCTGGTGGGCATGCCTTACAGATTGATTTGAGGTGGGACGTGTGTTAGGGCGGGACTTTTGGAATGACTTATCAATGTGATGATCAATGTTTTGGGTGAAACACCATTGAAAGCAAACAGCTTAACCGTTGCTCAGCAAGAGATTACAAATGGACAGCAGCAATGCAATCAACATGGCAGCACCGAAGAAACCGATTCAGAGTTCATCCCGGATCCATCAACTACACCGGAATATGTTGGCATGGGAATGGAAGTTGGACGACGGGCGCATTGGTGGATACATTTTCAACCCTGAGATACCGGAGGTTGCATTTTATGAATTACCCAAAGGTCAAGATGGTGTGACCGATGGTGTGACTGATCAAATGGTCAAATGCCGGTTTATGGAACACCTTTCGGGAAAGTGATTTATTTGGGGCCAATACAGGGGACGCATAATACGGCACAGAAGTGCATGCACCCACAGGTCAGTACCAGTAAGAAATTAAATCTATTTTCACCACTCATCCTCAGATAAGTGACTTGAATGATCTCTTTCCAGTCACCAAATTTTTCCTGACTAGTTGTTTTATTTAACTGGTGGAGTGCATATCTAAAAAACATTTTTTGTCATTGAAGTACAAGCCCAGTACAACGAAACACAGAATCTAACAAGAAGTGCGAATAGTAAAGGACAGAAACCTAGTGAAGACTGTATAATGACGTCTGGGTTGTTAAGGAGAACAAGAGCTTTAGACATACAGTTAGGAAATAATTGAACAATGACACATTCTATTTTGGCTGTTTACCAAAATATATCCAAGTTAATGTTAAATCATTAACAGCTTTAATTTTAGTTAAGTCTTTAATTAAAGTTAAGTCTCTCAGCTTTAAGTTGAAGGTATTCACATCCAAATTGGAGGAAGGGTTTAGGAATTATAGCTCTTTAATATGTAGTCCCCTGTTTTTCTAGAGACCAAATGTAATTGGACAATTGACTCAAAAGCTGCTTCACGGACAAGTGTGGGCTATTCCTTTGATATATCTACATCAGAAAAGTAGGTAAAAGGTTTGGGGTTGATCCCATGTGTGGCTTTTCGCATTTGGAAGATGTTGCCGTGAACCCACAACATGCGGTCAAAGGAGCTCTCAATGCAAGTAAAACAGGCCATCCTTAAAAAAAATACAATTCCATCAGAGAGATAGCAGAAACATTATAGGAGTGGCCAAATCAACAGTTCGTACATTCTGAGAAAAAAAAAACGCACGGGTGAGCTCTGCAACACAAAAAGGCCTGGATGTCCATGGAAGCCAGCAGTGGTGGATGATGGTAGAATCCGTTCCATGTGAAGAACACTCTCCAAGAGGTAGGCATATCATTATCTAAGTCTACCATAAAAAGAAGTCATCATGAGATCAAATACAGAGGGTTCACCTCAAGGTGCAACCCATTAATAAGACAAAGTATTAAATACAAACATTTATGATTGTGTTCCTTTGTCCAATTACATTTGAGCCTCTGAAATAAGGGGACTGTGTATGAAAACGGTTGTAATTCCTAAACGTTTCATATGAAATTAAATCATATGATATTAAATCATGAAAGTCCTTAATTTCAGTCAATTAAGGACTTTCAGTCCTTCAAAGTACAGACCTTCAATTAAAGCTGAAAGTCTGTACTTTAATTGCATCTCAGTTGTTTCATTTCAAATCCGTTGTGGTGGTGTACAGAGCCAAAATTATGAAAATTGTGTCAGTGTCTCAATATATCCAGACATAACTGCATACTTCAGTTTTCAGTCTTATATCAGTGATGGTCTTGTCTACTAGGGATGGCATGGTTCACTGCTTACCAACGATTGGACCAAGAATGTAATGACATGTAGATTGATGAGACAGTAAATATATGAATAAAATATTACTTTTGATATAAATAATTTGCCTGGGTCTGTTTGTCTGTCTTTGTAGGCATTAACTGACTCGGAGTCTGTGGGGTTAACAAGTAATATAGAACAGCTATTTTAGTAGCAGTTAAAAGTTAGGAGATATCTTGATGTGGCTGGTTTTCCATCCTAATATTTTTCTTCCAGTTTGTGTAAAATACTGGCATGAACAGTCTAGGCTATTTTATTTGCATATAAATAAATTGTATTTATATCATGTGTATTGAAATGTGTATTAAAATGTGTTCAAGAGAAAGAAAACATTGAAATAATAATGCTTTTTAATGCTTTTTTCTCCTTATAAATCTAAAATGACAAGGCTTTAGGACACCAACCAATCACATACCCTTTTATCTAGAAAACAAAACAATACACTCTCAAGAATCATGTTTGCTCTCTTTAAAGATATATAAAAATATATGCCTTTGTAAAACAATGACAAGTAAAACTGGTCCCCAGTGACACAGTCTTTGAATATGTCTTCAGATATTTTAGTTTGGTATCATGCTTAAAAAACTGCATGTAATAGAGTGGCATCTAGATCAAAAAGTAGCTTGAAGCTAGCCAGCTGTCATAGCATTTATCAAAGCGCTATTTCAGAAGTGTTTGTGCAACTCTTAGCTCAGGATGTGAGGAGGTTTGCATTCTGCACTGCTAATTAAAACAAATGGAAATGGCCTGTCATTGCACTGGAACACGAGGACAACTGGTAAACAAAAGCATAATTTAAACTCAGGGGCATGTCGCCTTTTCAAAATGTTAGATATGCAATATTTGTAATCTTATTGTTACATGTAGTTGCTTTGACAGAATTACTAAGATTGAGAAAGTATGCAGAAAAGTGAATACATGTACTCAACGATTAGCCGGGTTAACATAATACACAACTTCAGTGCTGTTTAGGTCCAGTGCTTACCACGCTGTAACAACAAATGTTAACCATAAATATTCCCTTTAATTACTATTTGTACTAATTACTGTTCTTTTCTTTATTTAGGTAGATAGGATTGTGGGCATCATAAAGTTAAACAAATTCTACTCAATCCAAAATCCTTTTTTTTCCAATCTGCTCTGTACATGTTTAAGGACTTTAGAAATTTAGTGCAACTAATTACTTTGCATGTGTCATTTTACCCACTGTAAAAATGACAGGTAAAACAGGTAAAAGTGACAAACATAATAAGATGTAAATAAAGTATATGTATGTAAAGAAATAAAAAAATACATACATAAAATATTAAAAAGAATATTTCTGAGACTAGTGCATTCTATAAGAATAAATGAATAAATGAATACAAATAAAAGTGAACAATAAATTGGCATGACATACGGTCACGGTGGTGAGGTAGGACACGAGGAACAGAGCTGATGTACATCCTTTAATGTTTTTCATTCCAAAACACACAGAAATAAAAGAAATCAAATGAGAACCACCAACTGAAACTGAGTGCAACACACAGAAACACATTCAATGAACCACACAACATGTGGAAACAAATTAGCTTAAATAGGATCCCCAATTAAAGACACCGCTATGGAGCTTCCTCTAACTAGGGACCAACAAAACTAAACAAAATCTACAGTCCAGCTCTGAAAATAACACAAACACTATTTAAAAGGCAAAAGCATGTGTTTATAGGGGCATAATTAGGGCAGTTTGGCATTGTAATGTAAGAACATTTCCATAATTTCAACAAAAGTTTTATTGTCACCCTCCCAAAGGTGACAACAATATTAGCAATAGTAGTATTAGTTTAGCGGCTGCGTCTAGTACGACTAATGTGAATAGCTTAGCGGCTGCAGCTATTCCTGAAGAGAATTTGACATTGACAGGCAATGAGGAAGCACTATGGACCATCATCACAAACGGACAACACCAGACAGAGATGAAGAAAAAACATTAATACCACGTTATCATCATATAGTTTTTCTGTTATGCATGAGTTGTTGTTGATAATGGTGATAGCGTGTGTGATATTGACGTTAACGCTCCCCTAACTCGCCAAAGAATCATGGGGGATAATTCAGGGATGTGGCCTTTCCAGCTGACAGATAAAGAAAGATGTAGCATAGTAAGGAAAGGACCAGTTCAGTTAATGGATAAAGTGTTTCCAAGAAATGATGAAGGGCACAAAGATAATTATTTTATGGAAATGAAAAATGGAGACAAAATCAACAGGTCCTGGTTGGTGTACAGTGAGAAGGACTGTGTAAATTGTTTTTGTTGTCTGTTATTTGGAAACAATATCACAAAGCTCAGTGGGGAGGGATGTAATAGTTGGAAAAATATCTCTGCTCTCCTAAAACAGCATGAAAAGTCTGATGACCACATTTCTAACATGAAAAGCTGGCGAAGCCGATTGGTAAGATCAAAAAACAATTCTGCCATAGATCAGATCAACCAAGACCTTCTATCCCTTGAAGTCAACCATTGGGTAGAGGTCTTGCAAAGGCTCATTGCAATTGTGTGCCATTTAGCTGAGCGCAACATTGCTTTCCGTGGCCACAGTGAGAAGTTGTTTGAGCATGTAAATGGAAACTTTCTTGGACAGGTAGAGTTAATGGCTCAGGTCGATCCAGTAATGAGAGAACACAAAGAAGATTCAGTCAAAAGAACAAACTGTCACTTATCTCAGCAAAGAAATTCTGAATTAATTAATTATCCTTGTTGCAAAGCTACAGTAGATGCCGTTGCTGATAAGGTTAAAAATGCAAAATATTACTCGGTTATTATGGATTGCACGCCAGATGTTAGCCATAAGGAATAGCTCACACTGGTTTTAAGAATTGTAACCTGTGAATCGCCAACAGGCGTCACCATTGATAGGAAATGGACATGAGAAACTTAACACAACACAGATGTGCTGACTAACTCCATACATTCTGTCCATACCTCCTGCTAGGAGTTGCCCATGTGACTGACATAGGCTATATCACAGGTGTCAAACCGGTTCCACGGAGGGCCGAGTGTCTGTAGGTTTTCGCTCTCACCTTGTACCTGATTGATTAATGAGTTCACTAATTGGTTAATTTCTACCCCCACCTGGTTGTTCAGGTCTGACCTGGGAACCAATTTAAAGGAAACCCCAAAGACCTGCAGACACTCGGCCCTCCGTGGAACCGGTTTGACACCCCTGGGCTATATGGATAGGTCCATTGGCCATAGGTTGGAACATACCATACAAGGGTCTGTTGTAGGATAAACCTTTCTTATTGGAGGGTATTGGAATGTGTAATGGTTGGTTATGACCACTGGCCACCTCCTATGTATCCTTGCATAAAAGACTGTGTTTCCTCTGTAATTATGGAAGAGATAGAAATGAGAAATGGAAGGACAACATCATAGACACATGCTGAATAAAGATGGCTCTCCCCTGACTTCTGGTTGCATTTATTTTGTTCATGGATCAAACTTGGACAGAATTTAACACCATTGATGAGCACTGGCTTCATAAATGTACATGACACCACTGGAAAGGGCCTGTATGAAACCCTTCTTAGCCATTTGGAAGGTCTTGGCCACTGCTGTGGCCAGTCTTATAACAATGGCAGCAATATGCAAGGCCACAAGCAAGGAGTTCAAAAAAAGAGTCCTTGACATAAACAAAAAGCCTTGTGTGTACCATGTACAAGTCACACACTCAACCTAGTCATCAGTGATGCTGTGAAGACCTCCGTAGTGTCAATCAGCTTTTTTGGCCTCATGCATAGACTCTATACACACTCTTCAGCTCTTCAGTTCAAAGATGGGCTATTCTGTTGAAGCATGTGAAGTCTCTGACAGGGTTATCAACAACTAGATGGGAAATGTGATGGCAATTTCTAAAGACAGAGGAAAACTCAAATGCACAATAAACAGTTTATTCTTGCAAGGAGAGAATACACAGGTTACTAAGTAACAATGAATAATCTCTAAAGTAACACAGGACAATCATCATCATTTAAAGGAGGAAAAAGGGGTGTGGTAAGATGTGTGTCAATAAAACACATTCACATAGTTAACATTTTCAACCTTTTAGGAGCCACAGTGTCTGGACACCCAAGGATAGACCCTAAAAGGGTTATACAGATTTACTAATTTACGAGTTACCATCTAATCCACTGGTGCCGGTCAAGGATGCCTCCCCAGGCTAACACCAGATCCCCCTCTAACTACATTCTTTTACTTATCTAAACATGGGGACTCAATCCTTTAATCAGTAAGAATATATCAGTTTAAGAAATTTCCCTGACAATCTGCGCTATATCATGAAATAACATGTAATACTAACATGCAACGTTTAACCAATCAGATCATTTACCTCAATTCATTAAGCTTCAGACTACTACAAACAATGCTCTTGAACAACATGATCTTTTATGATATCATCATCCCAGTAATTTGGGAACTGGAACATCTCTGAAACATCTGAATCCTCATTTACATGCTTCTGGACCATTAACTGTGATGCAAACTTAGAAACACACGTTTTTATTAAACAAGACAAAAATATACCACAAACAAACAAAAAGGCAATTGCGGCTAAGGCAGTAGTCAATAACTTGTATATTGTCATCCCCCAGGGACCAACCATAGAGGAAAGTCCTGAGAATGGGTCCCACCCATGAACTGTATGAAGCTCTTCTATTCCTTTATTAGTTTCTTGGACTAAATTAATTACTTTTTGTGATGCATCTGAAATGTATGTACAACACTAGGATCCCACCACCTTACAGACACCGCCCTGGGAACCCAAAATCATATCTAGGGGCATTCTATTCTGCAGAGCAACTGAACGGGTTTCACTCAGCTCCGTGCCTATTGCCGCAATTGTGTTAGTTGTCAAATTCATGTGTTTCTCCAACACTGCGGACAGGGCCATTATCTCTTCCTGTGAGGTGTATGTGCCATATCCTGGGATCAGTACACTGAATATACTTTGAGTTCTAGTAAGTGTTCACTTATGGCGAAATTGGGACTGATATAAGGCTGCCATTTCCCTGTGATCCGCTCGCCTAATCAAAGGGATCAAGTACACCATATAGCATACTCCACCTGCGTCTCTAGTAATGCAACTATATGCTTTCCCTCCACAGACTATATAGACCTGCTCCGGCAAAGCCCCTAGAGCCGTGAAGTTGGTTTGAGTTGTGGTGGAGCAATCACTTTGTCCTAAACTCTGTGTGGCTCCTGAAGCACCTGTAATACAGAGCGAGACATTTTGCAATTCATAAACAGGTATTGGTGACCAAATCTGGGCACAATCACGTAACCTGAGTTTCTCAGGTATAGCAGGAGTAGAACAATTATGTAAATTGATGGTCATTGAATCTAAATTCATGTATCTCCCCCATGGGATATAGTTAACCACCGCATCACTACGAATAGAGAAACCTGAGGGTAAGGGATTACAGGTCATACCTGATCTGACTTCATCCTCCTCAGTGCGACAGTCTGTCTGCACCAGGAT
Source organism: Esox lucius (assembly GCF_011004845.1). Lineage (NCBI taxonomy): Eukaryota > Metazoa > Chordata > Actinopteri > Esociformes > Esocidae > Esox > Esox lucius. The sequence continues at coordinate 46,871,409 of NC_047587.1, forward strand.
CATTTGCATCCTTACAATGAAGCCACGTGCTCCTACTCGCTCGGTGTAGGTTAGCCTAAATAATTTGGTTATATTCACCCCCACAGGACGACAGTCATTGTTAAATTCTACTATCACCATATAGACCAAATCTAAGTTAGCCCCACCCGGCTGGTCAGTAATGGTTGACGGGGTATAACTGTCCTTATCTGGTGGTGTCATTTGTGCTGCCACCTCCGTCCAACCATGTGCCTGCCAGTCTGCTACTGAAAATGGGATAGGGCTTAACATAGGTGAACGTGAAGATGTAGGTATGTGTTGACAGATCCAGCAATCATTCATGTTCTTGTGCTTTGCATAGTCAACCATTATTCTAAGGGCTATGTTGTCTGGCTCTAACAGTGCTTTAGCCCTATCTGTCGTTCTGACCTTTTCTTATGGGAGTACAAATGTCTCTTTCCTTGCTTCATTAGGTGTCATATTTACAATCTGTCCATGACCATCACAGTGCGGTTTGGAAATCCACACCATCGGTTAATGATGATAATACTCAAAATCATCTCATTCCTCCAGACCTCCTGAAGGAGTTCCATGGTCCTGGTCTCTCTGGCTCCATGGTCGCAGGATGTGTTGGAGTTGTTAGTTACTAGTACCACAACCCACGCCGCCCTTAGGTAACTTCAATTTACCTATTCTTTCGCCGTATCTTCTAACGCTGGAGCCTTCTTACAGTGCGTGGCGTGGACCCAGGTTCCTCGTTCAGCAACCTTGACAGCAGACTGAGTGACCAGTTAAACTTGGTATGGGCCCAACCAGCGTGGCTTGCTCCAGTGCTTTCTCTTGCAGACCTTGATGACTACCCAGTCTCCAGGCTTGATGTTGTGCAGCGGGCCATCAATGGGAGTTTGTAGAGCAGCTTTCACACTCCTGTGGATGTTGTTCAGAACCTTGGACAGATTAGTGCAGTATGTTAACATTGTATCATTCACATGTTCTGTGGTGAGGTCTGTGTGAGTAGGGGCACCAAAGCCTGTGTTCATTGGTCTTCCGGTGATGACCTCATGAGGGGAGAGGCCTGTTTTCACCCTGGGCCTTCCTCTCATGTATGTAAGCACAAGGGGGAGTGCTTTAACCCAGGTCAACCCTGTCTCTTCACCCAATTTTGAGAGTTTCATTTTAATTGTCCCATTTTCTCTTTCCACTGCCCCTCCACTCTGTGGGTGGTAGGCACAGTGAGTCTTTAGATCAACTCCTAGGTACTCAGACATCTTCTGAATAGCTCTGTTCACAAAGTGTGATCCATTGTCACTTGACAGTTTCTTAGGAATACCCCATCTGGGTATGATTTCAGTCAATAATGCCTTAGCAACTGCTGTTGCATCAGCCTTCCCAGCCGAAGCCTCAACCCATTTGGAAAACATATCAACAAACACAACACAGTATTTCTTTCCCTCGCAGGTGTTCTACTCAATAAAATCCATCATTTCATGGTCAAAAGGGTCATCAGGGGTAGGATGGCTGGACTGGGGAACTGCTTGTCCCCGCCTATATTAAACCTCAAACACACTAGGCATTTTGAACAAAAATGTTGAGCATAATTCGTAAAGCCCTGTGTGTACCAATACTTATTTACAATATTCACCATCCCCCCTTTTGAAGCGTGATCTTTTCCATGAGAGAGCACCGCATAGAAATGAAACAGACATTTAGGCAAGCAGGGGTTACCATTAGGACCGATCCAAACAGTATTCACATAGGATGCCCCTGCTTTCTTCCAAGCGGTCCTCTCTTTAAGCGAAGCCTGAGATTGTGCTTCAACAAGATCAGAGAGGGAAACTGTGGGGGTCAGATGGTAACACTGGTAAATGGTAACACTTTGACCCTCAGCAAGGATGCAAGCTCGAGTGAGAGCAAACAGCTCCGCAGCCTGAGCGGAAAGGTGGTGTGGCAGTCTGTGACCCTCAACCACATCATGATCAGTGACAATGGCATAACCCACATTATTGACAGCAGAAATAGGAGATTAACCAGCAGACACAAAACATAAAAAACAAGATCACAATTTGGTAGAGGTTCATCAGACAAATCATCACGAGGGGTACACTGTTGGTTAATAACAGAGAGACAGTCATGCGGCTCACCATCCACCTCTGTGGGGAGGAAAGTGGCCGGGTTCAAAACACGACTCCGTACAACAGGTGACGTGGGGGTAAAGACAGTAAAACATTATTGATAATGCAGAACCTAGCACATGACAGATGACTAGTCTTGTGTTCCAACAAAATAGAGGCAACAGAGTGAGGAACTTGTAGCTCAAGTGGGTGATAACACACCAGAGGCCGAGACCGCAACAGCATCTGCTGCCGCTGCCACAGCCTTCAGACAGTAGGGAAGGCCTTGTGCTACAGCATCCAGTTCAGAAGAAAAGTATGCAATAGGCCTCAACTTATCACCATGTTTCTGCATTAAGACTGAGGACATATAACCATTCTTTTCACAAACTGCTTGAATAAACTTCTTAGGATCAGGGAGCCCTAATGTAGGAGAGGTAGCCAGAGCCTGTTTAAAAGAAGTAAAGGAAGCATCTCCCTCTATCATGTGATGCAAGCTTCTGGCCATAGGCCATGTCCTGCAAGGGCTGTACCAAACGAGCATATTCAGGAACCCATTGTATACAGAAACCTGTCATGCCCAGAAAGGACAGAAGTTGAGTTTTAGTAAGAGGTTTTGGGATGCCAACAATGGCTTCTATTCTGTCTGCACTGAGACTTTTACTCTCTGGTGTCAGTTCATGGCCCAGAAAAATAACTTCCTGCTGGACTAACTGTAGCTTATTCAAACTGGCTTTATGACCTTGCGAGGCCAAGTACTGTAACAACAGCACAGTGACCTTTTCACAGGTATCCTTATCTAGGGAACAGATAAGAAGATCATCAACATATTGAATAAGGGTGCTGCCATGTTTAAATTGGAACCCTTCCAAGTTATCTTTTAGCACGGATGCAAATACAGCAGGAGATTCACAATAGCCTTGAGATAATCTCGTCCACGTGTACAATTGGCCGGAAAATTCAAATGCAAACCAAAATTGCGAATCCTTGTGCACAGGAATGCTAAGAGTCGACCACTGAGACAAATTGACTATTACTCGGAACTTGAGTCATGATTGTATATGGATCAGGTACAATCGGTGCGCGCACATATACAGCCTCGTTAACATTTTTAAGATCTTGTACAAATCACCAAGCCACAGGTTGTCCAACCACATAGGCTTTCTTTACTGGGAAAATAGGAATGCGACAGGGGCTGTTTGGACATGTAACAATTATGCCTTTCTCCAACAATGCTTTAAAAACGGGAGCTATCCCTTCAATAGCCTACGCTTTCAGCAGATATTGAGCCTGGCATGGTCTATGGGGTCCTCTAGGTGTAACTACAAGAGGCTGTGCATTGTTAATCAACCCAACATCATATTTATGCTGTGACCACAAGGAGGGTGGAACTTCCGCTAACCTAGGATCTGTGGCAGCCACCTGGACTGCACAGACCTGACGGACCCAGTCGTCATGCCGCACAAGATGTACTTCCCGTTTACCCAAAACGGTGCACCCAAACCTCTCTCTATAGGCCTGGGCTGCCACGGAAAATTCCACTCCCACCATATGACAAGGGACCCAGTCCTCTACTTCCTTGCACCCCTTCACCCAAGGACCCAAGCTTGCCCACGTGCCAAACACAGGTTTAGCAAGCGGGACATGGGGGTCTGACCCCTCAAAAAAACGAGACACCTCCCTCACATTTCGCACAGACCATGCACAAAGACCCTCTGAAGACCAGTATACATATTCACCCGTCAAAAATCACTTTTACCATCTCCAAACCACACCTTCTCAAAACCAACATCCTGACTTTCTGAAACTTTCGCTGAGCAACGCAAGTCGCACATATCCATAAACAGAGCTGAACCCCTCTCTACTCTATTCATCGCCTTATTTACCAACTCATGGGAAACAGCTCTAGGCCTTGTTTTTCCTAAATCCCATGAATAACAATAATCAACAGGCTGCTCACCATTTTGAACTGCTTGCAAAACAGTACGTTTAATTCGCATGCCTTTGTCTGAACATTCCAGTGTGATCCCTAACTGTGTCATCAAGTCCCTAGCTAACAAATTAACTGGACAACAATTGGAAAACAAAAATGTATGTCTCGGATAACGCTGGCCCGCGTCGGTCTACAACCGACATAGGGTTGTAAATCGCTCCGTAGTCTATCCTCCACTAGCCCCTACTGTAATTATAGTTCTACCACTCAATTTCGGAAGCGGATCCCATTCCTGGGCTCTAAGGACCGAATATCCAGCTCCAGAATCAACCCAAAATTCAATCTGTTTACCATTAATTGTATGAAACATCATGGGTTTAACTTGGTACTCTATGTTTTCTCTAAATGCTTGTACATTAAGTGTTTGCATAACATCAATATATGCGGGGTCATGTAATGGATTGATCTCACCGGTAGATGTGTCCTGTCCTGCCCCCTCCGAGCGTCAAAACCCCTCCTCCTGGTAGCTGTCGTTTCTCCGAGTTCCCCTTGGATTGTTTACTGTAAATCCACTGGAATTAAAATTGTCTCTATTATTTTGTCCATCTTCCCTTGTGTCTTTTTCAGGACAATCGCGTACCCAATGTTCAATCGAGCCACACCGATGGAAACCTTTGTCATAGTTGTATCGGTTAGCAGACCCTCGTCCTCTGCCTCTAGACTGTGTTCGTCCTCTCGCTCTACCCCGTCCTCAGCCTCTTTGGTCGTAGCCGCTGTAAAAACCTAGTTGGGCCATCTGTAATTTTGTTTCACGTTTCCCTTTATCGGTTTGTCTCTTATCCTCTTGGTCTTCGCAGACTTTTTCAGCGTGCTTGATATACGGCCAAACGATTTCCATGCGGCCCTCGTCCAAGGCCACACAGTAGTGTTGGGAGCAGACCTGCAAACAGTCTCATCTTACACTGTTGTTCCCAGGGAGAATCATTAGCTCCATCCGGTTTACGACCCCTCCCGCTGTGAATTTCAAATTCTTTCTCAAATCTATTACGATAGTCCGTAACTTTTTCTCCCTGATTCTGTTTGCAGTCAGAAATTTTCTCCCAGTTCATCCGTCTCAGGAAAAAAGCACCTATCCGTCCACACAGCGCCATGATTATCAACCTGTATTGAGAACCAACGGTTTTATCTCACACTCTTATCTCAATTAACGTGTTCTAACACCTGTTAATAGACCCGTCGGCCCGTAAGTGAGATAATATAACTGCAGATTTAAAATGTGCGCTAACACATCCAATGGCCTAATCCTGAATGTATTGTGCTCTTACCTCCAAATTCAATTTCCACGGGCAACCTTTACTGATCATGCACAAGTCTCAGCTCCAGCCAGGCACTCCTTCTCAACCCCTCAAAGGATAGCCTTTTTAGGGGGATAATGGAGTTTCCAGAAAATCTCTCTCTGGCCGTGCACGGTTAACCTGTTTGGAAAAAGACTCAAACCGAGCAGGATTAGGATCCTGAACGAGCACCCCAAATGTGATGGCAATTTCTAAAGTCCAAACGATTTACTAAAAGGGTAGGTAAGACAGAGGAAAACTCAAATGCACAATAAACAGTTTATTCTTGCAAGGAGAGAATACACAGGTTACAAAGTAATAATCTGAATAATGAATAATCTCTAAACACAGGACAAGCATCATCATTTAAAGGAGGAAAAAGGGGTGTGGTAAGATGTGTGTCAATAAAACACGTTCACATGGTTAACCTTTTTAACCTTTTAGGAGCCACAATGTCTGAACACCCAAGGATGGACCCTAAAAGGGTTATAAAGATTTACTAATTTACGAGTATCTAATCCACTGGTGCCGGTCTAGGATGCTGGTCAAGGATGCCTCCCCAGGCAAACACCAGACCCCACTCTAACTACATTCCTTTACTTATCTAAACATGGGGACTCAGTCCTTTAATCAGTAAGTATACATCAGTTTAAGAAATTTCCCTGACAGAAAGCAGGGTAGATAGTGTTACAGCAGTATGCTACCAGCTGCCAGATGTGGTGAAGGCTCTAACTGAGTTGAGAGACCTAGCTGGAGAAAAAAAGGATACTGAGGTGGCTTCTACATCAGCAAGCAACCTCAAAGAACTGCTGACTTGGCCTTTTATATTGAGTGTAGTTGTGTGGTATGATGTTTTATACCATATCAACAAGGTCAGCAAGCACTTTCAGTCACCTAAAATATCCACTGATACACTGAGGAAAGAGACCTTTGCAGTTAGAGATTTCCTCCAGGTGTATCAAGAAAATGGCCTGAACTCTGCTAAGACCAATGCCAGGGAGCTTGCAGAAGAACTGGAAATTGAAACGAACTGGCCAGAAGTACGGCAGCGAAAAATAAATTTTTCTATGAGGAAACAGAAGAAACATGCTCAACTCCAGAAGAGGCCTTCAGGAGGCTTTTTTTTCCTCCCTCTTGTAGACAAAGTTCTCACAACCCTGAATGAAAGGTTTTCCCTTTATGGAGCTGTATTCATTTCTCTTTTCATTGGAGCAGATGAAAAGTGCTGTTCAGACTTGATGCAAACAGAGGACCTGAAAATTGAGGTGCAAAATGCTGTCATGGCATTCCCTTCTAGGATCTCCTCACCTTTTTCAGATGCTTGAATACATATACACTCACCTAAAGGATTATTAGGAACACCTGTTCAATTTCTCATTAATGGAATTATCTAATCAACCAATCACATGCCATTTGCTTCAATGCATTTAGTGGTGTGGTCCTGGTCAAGACAATCTCCTGAACTCCAAACTGAATGTCAGAATGGGAAAGAAAGGTGATTTAAGCAATTTTGAGCGTGGCATGGTTGTTGGTGCCAGACGGGTCGGTCTGAGTATTTCACAATCTGCTCAGTTACTAGGATTTTCACGCACCACCATTTCTACGGTTTACAAAGAATGGTGTGAAAAGGGAAAAACATCAAGTATGCGGCAGTCCTGTGGGCGAAAATGCCTTGTTGATGCTAGAGGTCAGAGGAGAATGGGCCGACTGATTCAAGCTGATAGCAGAGCAACTTTGACGGAAATAAACACTCGTTACAACTGAGGTATGCAGCAAAGCATTTGTGAAGCCACAACACGCAAAACCTTGAGGCGGATGGGCTACAACAGCAGAAGACCCCACCGGGTATCACTCATCTCCACTACAAATAGGAAAAAGAGGCTACTATTTGCACAAGCTCACCAAAATTGGACAGTTGAAGACTGGAAGAATGTTGCCTGGTCTGATGAGTCTCGATTTCTGTTGAGACATTCAGATGGTTGAGTCAGAATTTGGCGTAAACACAATGAGAACATGGATCCATCATGCCTTGTTACCACTGTGCAGGCTGGTGGTGGTGATGTAATGGTGTGGGGGATGTTTTCTTGGCACACTTTAGGCCCCTTAGTACCAATTGGGCATTGTTTAAATGCCACAGCCTACCTGAGCATTGTTTCTGACCATGTCCATCCCTTTATGACCACTATGTACCCATCCTCTGATGGCTACTTCCAGCAGGATAATGCAAAATGTCACAAAGCTCGAATGATTTCAAATTGGTTTCTTGAACATGACAATGAGTTCACTGTACTGAAATGGTCCCCACAGTCACCAGATCTCAACCCAATAGAGCATCTTTGGGATGTGGTGGAACGGGAGCTTCGTGCCCTGGATGTGCATCTCCATCAACTGCAAGGTGCTATCCTATCAATATGGGCCAACATTTCTAAAGAATGCTTTCAGCACCTTGTTGAATCAATGGCACGTAGAATTAAGGCAGTTCTGAAGGCAAAATGGGGTCAAACACAGTATTAGTATGGTGTTCCTAATAATCCTTTAGGTGAGTGTACAAAGAAAACATACTGGATCTTAACCCGAACCTAAGCATAGTACTATGATTGCTCTTCACACTCCCTGTTACAGTGGCCTCGGGTGAGAGGAGCTTTTCATCCTTGAAGCTCATCAAAACATACCTCAGATCAACTATGGCCACAAGATAGGTTGTCCTTCCTTCACTATCATTTCAATAAAGCACAGAGTAAGGAAATCTTTGGATAGGGATTCCATGATCAAAGCCTTTGCTGAAGTCAAAGCCTATATGATACAGCACATTAAAGAAAGATATATACACATTTTACTGAGGGTGGAATTGAAACATTTAGGACATTAAATTGGGAGAGAGCAAGAGAAATAAAAAACAGAAACAAGACATTAAAGAGGGAGAGAGAGAAATTAGCACCACCAGGACTTCAAAGAGGGAGAGAGAGAAATAAGCACCACCAGAAACAAGACATTAAAGAGGGAGAGAGAGAAATAAACAACCAGAAACAAGACATTAAAGAGGGAAAGATTGAAAAAAGCACCACCAGGACCAGGACATTAAAGAGGGAGAGAGAAATAAACACAACCGGAGACAAGACATTGTGAAGAGGGAAAGAGAGAGAGAAAAACAGAACCAAGACCTTAATGCGGGAGAAAATGAACACGAACAAAGTACATTAAAGAGGGAAAGAGAAAATTAACAGAATAAGGACATTAAAGGAGAGAGAGAAAGCAACAGAACCAGGACATTAAAGAGGGAGAGAGAGAGAGAGAAAGAAATTAGGACAACCAGAAAAAGAGCATTAGAGGGAGAAAAAATCTCCAAGAAAGCTAAGTATATGAATGCATTGATCATAATTTAGAAACGTTACACTTGAACAACATGACTAGGTGCTTCACTGTAGTTGAACAACATGACTAGGTGCTTCACTGTAGACAGTTAAAACAACATGACTAGTATAGGTGTTAACCAGCAAGGTAGTAGATAAATGTTGCAGCCATTTAGATGTTCAGAAGTTGGTCAGGGGCTAATGACTTCCAAGAGGGGATGAATAATTTGTAATTTAATCTATGATACAGTGGGGAGAACAAGTATTTGATACACTGCCGATTTTGCAGGTTTTCCTACTTACAAAGCATGTGGGGGTCTGTAATTTTTATCATAGGTACACTTCACTGTGAGGAATCTAAAAACAAAAATACAGAAAATCACATTGTATGATTTTTAAATATTAATTCCATAAGTATTTGATCACTTACCAACCAGTTATAATTCCTACTCTCACAGACCTGTTTGTTTTTCTTAAGATCCCTCCTGTTCTCCACTCATTAACTGTATTAACTGCACCTGTTTGAATTCATTACCTGTATAAAAGACACCTGTCCACACACTCAATTCAAACAGACTCCAACCTCTCTACAATGGCCAAGACCAGAGAGCTGTGTAAGGACATCAGGGATAAAATTGTAGATCTGCACAAGCCTGGAATGGGCTAGAGAACAATAGGCAAGCAGCTTGGTGAGAAGGCAACAACTGTTGGAGCAATTATTAGAAAATGGAAGAAGTTCAAGATGACGGTAAATCTCCCTCAGTCTGGGGCTCCATGCAAGATCTCACCTCGTGGGGGCATCAATGATCATGAGGAAGGTGAGGGATCAGCCCAGAACTGCACTGGCAGACCTGGTCAATGACATGAAGAGAGCTGGGACCACAGTCTCAAAGAAAACCATAGTAACACACTACACCATCATTGGATTAAAAATCCTGCAGCGCACACAAGATCCCCCTGTGCAAGCCAGCGCCATGTCCCGGCAACCGTCTGAAGTTTGCCAATGACCATCTGGATGATCCAGAGGAGGAATGGGAGAAGGTCATGTAGTCTGATGAGACAAAAATAGAGCTTTTTGGTCTAAACTCCAGTACAACCCCAAGAACACCATCCCAACCGTGAAGCATGGAGGTGGAAACATCATTCTTTGGGGATGCTTTTCTGCAAAGGGGACAGGACGACTGCACCATATTGAGGGGAGGATGGATGGGGCCATGTATTGCAAGAGCTTGGCCAACAACCTCCTTTCCTCAGTAAGAGCATTGAAGATGGGTCGTGGCTGGGTCTTCCAGCATGATGACCCAAAACACACAGCCAGGGCAACTAAGGAGTGGCTCCGTAAGAAGCATCTCAAGGTCCTGGAGTGGCCTAGCAAGTCTCCAGACCTGAACCCAATAGAAATTCTTTGGTGGGAGCTGAAAGTCTGTATTTCCCAGCGACAGCTCCGAAACCTGAAGGATCTGGAGAAAGTCTGTATGGAGGAGTGGGCCAAAATCCCTGCTGCAGTGTGTGCAAACCTGGTCAAGAACTACAGGAAACATATGATCTCTGTAATTGCAAACAAACATTTCTGTACCAAATATTAAGTTCTGCTTTTCTGACATATCAAATACTTATCTCATGCAATAAAATGAAAATGAATTACTTAAAAATCATGCAATGTGATCTTCTGGATTTTTGTTTTATATTCCGTCAATCTCAGTTGAAGAGTACCTATGATAAAAATTACAGACTGGTACATGCTTTGTAAGTGGGAAAACCTGCAAAATCGCCAATGTATCAAATACTTGTTCTCCCCTCTGTATATGGACTTAGAAAATACACTGGCATCCTAATATAGGATATAGTAGTGTACCGATTTTGATTGTAGTTAAAAAATTTGTACGTTTTGAACTGTGAAATTATCCATGCAACTGTTAATGTGTAAAGGTTTTGGCATTAAACGATTTGCACTCACAAAACAGTTAAAAACTATACTCCTCTATACTTGTAGGACTATTTTTTATTTAACTTAGCAACAATAAGACATGCGGTTTTTGTATTTGACTTCAAAATAAAGGTCTGCATTGTGTCTATAATTTGAAATGTGTAGGCTACATTTTCAAAGGGAAAACTATGGGTGGGAAATAATTAACAAAACAAAATTACTATTTGAGTTAATATTTTATTGGGTTTGAGAATATTATATAGTGGAGCACTCTGAGAAATGGTTAGATAACATGAACAGTATAACAAACAATTTAGCTATTAATAAATGTTCTTGCCTCAGTAGCTAATCAATAACTATGTTAATCCACTGTTTTCATTTGTGCAGTGAATTGCTACTATAGGCAAATATTTAGTGGAATACAATGTTGCCATGATTATTTCATTAAAAAACTAGCTAGCAGATTCAATTAAAAATAGCTAATGACACTAAAGTTACCAATAATTGCTAACCACATTGGCTAGTTTAGTCCATGTAAAATAATTCTGTTGACATGAACATTATGACATTCGGTTTAGCTAATAATAACTTGTCCTTGTGGAGATGGTTTCATGCTTTCAAGCCTCAGTAGCTAATGTATGGTCATGTAGCTAAATTAATTCTCTGTTTCCAGTTGTACAATGACTTGCTAATGTAAACAACTTTTTTGTGGAATGCAACGATTCCATGATTATTTCTTCAAAAAAGAATTGCTAGAAGTGCCTCAGTCTATGCTAGCGTTAGTTCACCTTAAATCATTCTGGTAACATGAACATTTTTACAAATGCTTTAGCTATTAAAAAATTGCTTTTGGTAGAGAGGGTGTTATGTGTTCAAGCCTCAGTAGACAATGCATTTTCAGTAGTTAAGTAATTTCTCTGTTTTCATTTGTTTCTACAGTTCCACTTCTAACTGAGGGCTAAACTTATCAATTGTACCTTTACATTGTTGACATGGCAGTTAAATTATTATGAAATCTGAGATGTAATTCAACAATAACACATGGGTACGTAGGGCTATATTCCCAACCGAAGTCAACACATTTTTACAGTAAGAATAGGTAGGTTATTTTCCAGATAACTGAAAATCTAGAAAAGTATTGGTATTATTGTTGCCACCTGTAGTAGTCTTTTGATCATCAAAATTAAACAATTCTAAGAGAAATAGTTAATTTAATCATTGATGTTAATACACATACTGAATTAAACATACCTTTTGAAAATGATAATGACTATTTCTTCTAACTCCATCATTATCTTACAACAAGCTGATAGTTGAATTCATTAATATGCTCTGTGCTGGGGAAGACTTGTAATTATAAATGGATTATAACACCATTGGAGGTAAATGTTACATTGCACAAGTTTTCAGGACATGCAAGTACATTCAGTTTGGCCAAACAGTGGCGGCATTATAGACATACACAATACTGTATATGTTGTACTTTGTCACTCAATGAGATTACATTTGGTACACATGATCAAGGTTGTGATTTCACTTTGTGTGAATGATGTTTCAAGTTGGCCAGATGGGTGAGCTACAAGAAAGGAAAAAGCATAGATGTCGTATTGCTTGCAACAATGGATATAAGTTGAAAATTATTTGCAATCTGGCTTGTAGTAGCTTCAATGCTGTTCCCCGCTAAATGCTGCTTGCAGCTTTAATTAGGGTTTCAGCAGTTCACTGGTGAAACCCTATTGTGTTTGTTCCGATTCATTATTATTATTATTAGGGTTTCAACAGTTCACTGGTGAAACCATATTGTGTTTGTTCTGGTTCATTATTAGGGTTTCAGCAGTTCACTGGTGAAACCATAGTAGTTAGTGTAGGGTATAATGTGTCAGAATGGTGATTCATGGCCCTGGAGGGCGGGGCTTCCATATTGATGTGACAGGTGGGTGGGACATCCGGTTTGTAGGGTGGGACTTCCTGTATGATGTATGTTAGGTGGGACTTCCTGTATGATGTATGTTAGGGTGGGACTTCCTGTAAGATGTGTGTACGGGCGGGACTTCAGGAGTGACGTATGCATGTCCGGTGACTTTGTAATTTATGATTACATTGATGTGTCAAGTGTTTGATGTTTTACAATGCCTCGTGAGCAAAACAGACTAGTGTTATAACAGGTGGGTTATGTTTGATGATTAACAAATGGCCCTTAGGGTTCCGGAATGTTAAACTCCCAGGCAATAAATAAGTGTTGTGTCAGCGGTAAGCTGTTTGATGTTCAACAAATGGTGTTTGTCAGATCTAAAACCCCCGGTGTTTCATCTTCTGACAAGGGGTGCAACAGATGGCCTACAACCGGTGGTTGTTAACCTTTCATGTTTTATGGGTTGATTGGTGTGTTCTGTGTATTTAAATCACGCAGACATCAGTGATGGTCATTCAGTCTTGCCTGAGCGAACGTACCTACACAATACAAAACATGGAGGATTGTGCTGCGATCAATGTTTTGGGTGAAACACCGGTGAAAGCTAACAGCTTAAACGCAGCTCAGCAATTTGGTAAGAAATTACAGATGGACTGCAGAGATGCAATCAACATGCCAGCCCCGAAGAAACCGATGCAGAGTTTAACCCAAATCCATCAACTACACCAGGATATGTTGGCACAGGAATGGGGATTGGATGATGGTCGGATCGGTGGATACAATTTCAACCCTGAGCTACCGGAGATGGCATTTTATGAATTACCCAAAGGCCTTGTGTTTAAGGCTGGTGTGACCGATCAAATGGTTTTTAATGCCGGATTATGGGCCACCTTTCGAAAAGTGTTTTATTTGGGGCCAAAACAAGGCCCACATAATACAGTAGATGTACTGTTTAAAGTTGTCGAGGGGCTGAAAGAGTATGACTCTGTTAGATTGGAGTTATTTCCGGAAAATGTCAGCGGACGGATCGACTGACGTAAGACCCTGAAGCCCCGCCTTAAGCTAACACAGACCTCAACACAGCATAAAAACAGACAGACCGCCTGAGACTATCAAGCAGTCAGAAGAATTTACGAAACCACTTCATCTATCATCTCCCCAGACCTTTCTCTGTAACCCTGTCATCTTGGTACGAGTGGTAGGAGCCACTCGGTGTCCTATACCCCCTTTTGTTACAGTATTCTTCAGTCCCTTCCCCTAAAAGTCTATTCCCCTGGCGCCGTCCTTTGTCTCCTTCTCTCGCTCGTAGTCCCGCAGTATCCGGGGTCCGCTCCTGGCACCGGTCCAGCTGGTTTTGGTCCTCCTTCCGTCCACACTGGGGCAAGCTCCTCCTTCCCGGTTTGGATGAGGTCCGTCAGTGATCTCCCTGGCTCCTGCGCTGATGTACACTGGTTCCAATGGTACCACGTCTCTCCTTTGTCCCTCAGGCGGACCACGTGGCTCGTTCTCTCCACCACCTGATGAGGACCTGTCCACCTTGGCTCTGACCACTTTCGCTTGATGACCTTCAGCAGCACCCACTCCGCATGGGGCAGGTTCTGGTCCAGCGGGTGCAGGTTCTTCCTTTCTCCGACTCTGTTGGTGAATTCTGAAACGAGAGCTTGCAATTCATCAAAATACACTCTAATCTTTGGGCCACTTCTCCCCTTCCGGGACTGCAGGCCCCATGGCTGGTCCTGGAAACTGTCTCCCCGTCAGCAGCTCGTATGGGGTGAACCCCGTGGTCTGATTAACGAGCATCGAATTGTCATGAGTGCCAGTGGCAGTGCATCTACCCAGTTCAATTTGGTCTGTGCACATATCTTAGCCAACTTGTTCTTTAAATTTTGGTTCATCCTTTCTACCTTTCCCTGAGACTGTGGGTGGTATACTGTGCCAAAAGCATGTTTTAGGCCCAATAAGCTCTCTACCTTCTGTAAATCACTGTTCTTAAAGTGAGTCCCATTGTCTGACCTGATTTTCTCTGGGAAGCCGTGTCTGGGAATGTACTGGTTCACTAAACACTTGATCACTGTCTGACTGTCTTCCCTTCTTGCCAGCCAGGCTTCTGGCCACCCAGTGAACATGTCCACACACACTAACATGTAAGGGCACCCCCGTACTGTGTCTATCACTATCTCTTGTCCAGGTCTCGTCGTCATGGGGAACGCCCCCTTTTGATGTCTCACTAGCTTGTCTCTCTCAGAGCCTTCTCCCCACCACACTTCCTCTTCTGCTCTTACCATCATCACTCGTGAAGTGTACCCTGCTGTCTGTTTTGTTGCTGTGTCTGCCGCTTGGTTTCCCTGAGCTACTGCACTATTTGAGTTACCATGTCCTTTGCATTTTATGATGGCTACCTTTTCAGGCAGGTCTAGGGCCTCGGCTAGTTCTCTCATCTCCGCCTCGTGTTTAATCGGTTTGTCTCCTGCTGTTCTAAACCCAGCTTTTAACCACTGTCCTAGCTCCACGTGCGCTGCGCCAGTAGTTAGTGTAGGGTATATTGTGTCAGAATGGTGATTTATGGCCCTGCGGGGGCGGGACTTCCATATTGATGTGACAGATGGGCGGGACATCCGGTTTGTAGGGTGGGACTTCCGGTATGGCGTATGTTAGGGTGGGACTTCTTGTATGGCGTATGTTAGGGTGGGACTTCAGGAGTGACGTATGCATGTCCGGTGACTTTGTGATTTATGATTACATTGATGTGTCAGTGTTTGATGTTTTACAACGCCTGATGAGCAAACCAGACTAGTGTTATAACAGGCGGGTTATGTTTGATGATTAACAAATGGGGCTTATGGTTCCGGAATGTTAAATTCCCAGGCAGTAAATAAGTGTTGTGTCTGCGGTAAGGTGTTTGGTGTTAAACAAAAGGGGGCCAGGGTTCCAATGCCTTGTGGTACAGATTTAAACTTCCATGTTTTGCAATGTGGTTGTAACATGGTGTTTTTCCACAAACATGGAGTTACACGTGAGAGACGTGTTTTTCTGTAAGATATAAAGAAGGGGATAGGGGCGGGACTTACGAGTTTGGATAGTTTTCAGCCCAACATTCATTTTAACAAGAGATGGGCTTCAAGGTTATATCTGCCCAGTAGTAATGGTCCCTAAATAACCACTAATACAAACTGTAGTATATGCAGGTTAGGAACCATCCCGTGTCTCACGGTTTGTAGTCCAACACAGCATTACAGCAAGCTAACATCGCATGAGCAATGCTATTATTTTGAAGGAGCATCCATGGCCCAGGGCCAACCACACATTTCGCAAAGGTGGATTGTGTAGCGGTTGGGGTTTTAAAATATTGTTATAAATAAAAACAAGTGTATGTATGAGCAATGTTGAGTTTTGTAATAAAATTGGTTAAGTCAGCATTAACTTCTAAGTTGCATTATATGGCAAAACGTTACAAAGTTACCAGCAAGGGCGCGTATAAATTTGCATGAACAACGGCAAATCGTTGACAGGTAAGGATAGGTTATTTCAGGTAATTAAAACATTCGTAAAGCCGTCTTTTGAAATTGTACAACAGAGATCAACGCAAGATTGTTTTACCACACATTGGTAGAAATGTTTAATAATAGGCAACGTTGGTTAAAAATACTATAGTATTTGTGTTAGTATGGGCTTATGCTGTCACTTCCGGGTGAAGATGCTGAATTCTCTTAATGACCAACTCGTGAAATCTGATTTTGGATTGCTGTATTATGGTCCTGTGTTTGTTAAATGTTGAACTGATTTATGGCGATATGGTGACAATAGCAAGCGTTTATATGTAAGCAGATGAGTTTATCGTTAATATATACAATTCTGTGACGTGATGTCACGGCTGAGCCGCGAAAATTAACGAGAAAGGCTGTTCTACCAGACAGGATATAGCAATATATTTGGTTGCCAAATGGCTACAAATATCAGAACTAAATAGTTAAGTTTTATCCTGAATTTGTATCATTGCAGCATGTATAGTTCTAACACAATTTGAATCTAACGTGAAGAACGATGACATGTAACCAATGACAAAGTTAAGAGGCGTGACTTGCTGGAGGAGCCCCGGCTGCGATGTGAAGACAGTAATTAAACCCCGCAGCATCCGCAAAAGACAGCTGGTGTTTCAAGCGGGGTGTATATCGTTTCTGTTGTAAGTACAAGTTATTTTATTTGAAGTAATTTATTTGAATTGTGATGCAACTTTTTAAGAATTTGTAAATCAATTTTACGATTGCGCAATCCATTCATTTTAGCTGTCTTTCATATTGCCTGTTTAAATCTCCGGTTTAGGTTGAGCGGATTTGAACACCGACCGTGTTTGGTAAACACATTTTTGGACCTCCAAATCTTGGTAAGTAGACTTTTGACATTATTGTTAATCAGCTTTAATTACCTGTATACGCTTGTTAATCCTATTTGTATTTAGTTCAAGTGACCGGCATCTGCGTCAGTTGGACTGGGTGGTCAGACTGTGATCTTACACAACCTGAGCAGATACTTTGTGTAAGTTTAATTATTTACAGACATTTTTAGTCTTGTTCTAAAGTGTTATTAACAATTATGACTATGCATACTGACCCTTGGTACAACATTCTATATTCCAACAGATTGAGGACAGCCGGGTGATGATACAATTACATTACCACGATGGGGTCAGTTACGGACACCCTTCCTTGTGGCTGCACAGCGTGAGGGGATTTTTGTTTTCTTTCAGGCTTGAAAGCTGAAGGTAATACAGCCAACTCTTCAAAACTGCGCTGTATGTAAATGTATGTTTGAGTTAGAATATTTAAATCTGAAAAGTGGATTGTTATTTACACGTTAAACCAGAGAAATGGCGAAAGATAATGCTAACGACAGTCCAGACACGAAACAGGCCAACAACCTTTACAAATAATCAATCGACCATACCCCAAAAATACAAATGAAACCAACCGCTACTTTGTTACACAGCGATGCGCACAATAATCCTCAGATACAAGGCTTGTTAACCGAGCTTAGTAGCCCCCATTTTTCACACGATCTAGTTGACACTCCTTCGAGCTCTCTGATGCAAACTCAGTGCAGTGATGGCGATGTTAGAGTTATACAACGTAATGCGTTTGACAATGTTGAATTACGACAGTTTATAAATTTACAAAATACTGGTGAAGTTGGTGATTTTGGTACATTCTACACAAGTATTATGGCAGGCTTGGATACTTTGATTGTTAGAGCCTCAGACTTTGTACAAGGGCCCGGTGATCGTCTGCAGATTGAGTTGATTGGTGAATCTCTGATAGATCCCGTACATGTGACCATGAGAGCGGATGAATATAATGAACGCACGTTTGGTAATTTACTTGAAAGTGTTATGCAGAGTAATACGGAGCTTATGATTGATGAATCACTAGAACTGGTGGTACCAATTGTCAAAAACCGTGAGGGTGGTGCCCCACGACGTAAAGCTCAAACATAGTTGATAGATCAGATTATCAATAAAAAAAGAAGACATTTATATGTGGCTGTGAATAATGATTCTACGAGTTTTTCTGTTTGTTTGATGGGTATGTTGAACCCGCAGTACACATATCCCGAGGGCCCTGGTTAGTGGTCGTGAGCTACATAAGGGGGCTGGTTTAGCGTTAGATGAATGTGTGGTCATTCACAGATATTGTTCGGTTTGAAGAAATGACAGGGTGTAAAATTGTTGTCTTTCACCGAACACGGGATGGTCACTTTACCAAGTTTCAAAACAGCAAGGAAACCCACCCTAGAACTGTCTTTATGTACTTACATGATAACCATTTCTACGGTATCATGAATCTGAAGGGTTTTCTGGGTGTGTCTTATGTTTGTGACTGGTGCTATACCGGTTTCAACACACGTGGTGATCATGGTTGTAAACATAGCTGTAGTGTCTGTCTTCATGAAGATTGTCATACCCAACCCCGTAACACAAAGCAGTGCCCTGACTGTAAAAGGATATGTTATTCAGATTTTTGTTATAGCCAGCATAAACGTTTGAAGCACCATAAAAGTGTGGATCGTTGGGTTAGCAGGTGTGACCAGAAGAAATACTGTGTCGATTGTGGTCGCTATTACAATGTCAGTATTACCAACTATAAAGCACACCGGTGCATTGCTAACATGTGCCCCAATTGTAATGTGGATCTGGCTTTTGAAATGAATCATCAGTGTTTTATAAAACCCTCCAAGCCCGAGGACCCCAGTGAGCGCTACATATTTTATGATTTTGAGACTATTGCCAATCCGGTGAAATTTTGTGTGTACCATAAGCTTTGATAACAAGACGTGGTGTTCAGCCGGAGATGGTTGTGTCACTGCTTTTTTTCAAAAGTTTAGGCAACCGAAATATAATGACTACACATTTATAGCACACAACTCTAAAGGTTTCGATGGTTACATCTTGATGCAGTACCTTGCTAACAATGGTATTGGCACAACAATTATTGCTAATGGTAGCAAGCTCATGATTTTTACAGACAGCACATTCAATCAGAGATACATTGATAGTCATTGCTTTCTACCTAGGAAGCTGTCAGCCTTGCCACGTGCTATGGGTTTTAAGGATTCGAAAAAAGGCTACTTTCCTTACAAATTTAACATCAAGGAGAATGAGAACTATGTTGGCCCCCATCCGGAACCGCATTACTATGGCGTGAATACCATGATGGCTAAAGAAAAAGATGAGTTTTTGCAATGGTATGCACTTGTTTCCGCAGACCCCTTTGTCATGCAGGATGAAATAAAGGCTTACTGCGTGAATGATGTGGTCATCTTGAGAGAGGGTTGTATGCGCTACAGACTCGAGTTCCTGGAGTGTGGTGGTGTTGACCCATTCCGGTCAATTACGATTGCTTCGGCTTGCATGAAAGTCTTTTGCAACAGATTCCTCACCAAGGACACCATTGCATTGGTCCCCTCAGACAACTACAACCGTTGTCAGAAGACATTCTCAAACAGCTCAATACAGTGGCTTGAATATGTGGCCTCCGATAAGAATATATCAATACAGCACGCCCTGAATAGGGGTGAAGTGAAAATCGGTCCCTACTACGTTGATGGTTATGCTGAACGTGATGGTTTTAGCACGGTCTATGAATTTCTAGGTTGTTTCTGGCACGGTCACCCAAAGTGTCATTGTTCAACCAGCATCAATCCAATGACAAAGATTCAGTATGGGTTGATGCACCAGCAATGGTTGACAAAGCTAGAGGCTTTGAAAGAACAACACAACGTACATGTTCAATACATATGGGAGTGTGAGTGGAACCGGCTTAAAAACACATCCGCAGATGTCAAAGCTTTCTTGAAGACCTTTGGTGCTCCAGAGCGCCTTGACCCTCGGGATAATCTTTTTGGTGGTCGTACTAATGCGATTCATCTGAAGTTTACGGCTCGAGAAGGGGAGACTATTCAGTATAACGATGTCTGTAGTCTT
Source organism: Esox lucius (assembly GCF_011004845.1). Lineage (NCBI taxonomy): Eukaryota > Metazoa > Chordata > Actinopteri > Esociformes > Esocidae > Esox > Esox lucius. Next base: position 46,891,429 of record NC_047587.1, read on the forward strand.
TACCCATTCTGCAACAAGACAAAGACTTATCCGATTGGGCATCCAGACATAATCTTTCGAGATTTCAAACCCCTAGACACTTACTTTGGTATTGTTAAGGCTACAGTGTGTCCACCGAAAGGCCTTTATCACCCCGTTTTACCACACAGGGTTGGCGGTAAGCTGTTCTTTCCATTGTGTAGATTATGTGCAGAGTCTGAAAACCAGGTAACTGATTGTTCACATACTGATTCAGAAAGATCTTTAACCGGTACCTGGGTTTCTATTGAGCTGGTTAAAGCTGTTGAGAAAGGTTATCGCATTGTGGAAATATTTGAAATCTGGGATTTCACCAGGACATCAGATGATCTTTTTGCAGATTACATGAGAACATTCCTGAAGCACAAGCAGGAAGCTAGTGGCTTCCCACCATCTGTGGTTGACGATGAGGCTAAAGACCGGTATATCCGTGAATATCATGAAAAGGAGGGTGTGCAGCTTGACAAGGAAAACATTGTTGTAAACAGTGCTAGGCGATCTTTAGCTAAATTGGCAATGAATAGTCTTTGGGGTAAGATGGGTGAGCGGACTAACCTTATGAACACAATGTTAATTACAGATCCGGAGGAGTTTAGCCACTACCTTTTTTCCAGTGAAATAGATGTTGGTTATTTCTCGTTCATCTCAGACACTGTTGCGATGGTACAGTGGCGTTACACAAAACAGACACCAATCAAACCACGTAACGGCAACATATTTATTGCCGCGTTCACAACAGCTTATGCTAGACTCGAGTTGTATTCACTCTTGGAAAAGTTGGATAGACGTGTACTCTACACAGACACTGATTCCGTGATCTTTGTCACACGCCATGGGGATTGGGTCCCCCCACTGGGCCCGTTCTTGGGTGACTTGACCGATGAGTTACCGGATGGTGACAGCATAGCTCAATTTGTTAGTGGTGGGCCAAAGACATATGGTTACAAAACCGTTAAAGGTCTGACCTGTCTCAAAGCAAAAGGCATTACGCTCAACAGCTACAACACAACCATTGTTAATTTGGAGACGCTGACACGACTGGTTGACAACTTTGTACGGGGTGAGGGCGGTGATGATGATCATGTCCTTGCTAATGCAGACACAATTGCTAGAGATAAAAGAACATTCACGTTGAAAAACCGAGTAGTGGTCTAAGCGTTTCAGAGTTGTGTACAACAAGCGTGTACTGCTCCCTGATTACAGCACAAGGCCTTATGGGTACTAAACCACAGTCTAGGATGGATAGTGGTTTTGACCCGCGACTACAACACCCGTTCAGCTGTGTCATTAGTGGCCCCAGTAACTCTGGTAAAACATATTTTGTGAAGATGTTGTTGGATAATGCAGAGGTTGTATTCTCCAAAGAAATTCAAAATATCGTCTGGGTTTATTCATGTTGGCAACCGCTGTATGACGAACTGTTGAAAGTAAGGGAGATACATTTCATAGAAGGTCTACCAACATCGCTGTGTGATGACAATCTGCTACCGATTCAGAAAAACAACCTTTTAATTATTGACGATTTAATGAAAAGTGCATCAGAGAGTTTGGAGATGGAGCGAGTTTTCACACAATATTCACACCACCGTAACCTGAGTGCAATTTACCTCGTCCAAAACATGTTTGTTAAAGGCAAATCTAGTAGAACTATTAACTTGAACACAAACTACCTCATCTTGTTTGAAAACCCCCGCGACAATCAGCAGATTAGTATTTTAGGCAGACAGATATACCCCGGTCTTTCTCGATTCTTCATGGAGAGTTTTAAAGATGCAACACATCCGCCTTTTGGTTATTTACTTAATGACTTTAAAGCTACAACACCAGAAGACTACCGTCTGAGAACAGGGTTATTTTCAGGGGATTGGCCTGTCGTGTACGTTCCTAAGAAAGTTTGATCATGTCTAAACGCATTCGTAGAAATTTAACACTTTTGAAAATGATATTTAAGGCACCGGCAAGTCAACGAAAAGTTATTTTAGAATCAGCATCCACCGACCTCATTCTATCACTCTGTGAAATAGCGCTTAATCTAAGGCGCGGTAATATACCCTTAACCGAGTCGCAGCTCCGAAAAGTAAAGAGACAAAAAGCCCAAATTATATACATGTCTAGAAAGAACACTTCAGTTGCACGGAAAAGAAAAACCATCAACCAATCTGGAGGTTTTCTACTGCCGTTACTAAGCGTTGCAGTTCCATTCTTAACCAGTCTAATTGCATCGAGACAGGGTTAAACAACATGGAGCATGCTCAGAAAATGTTTCTGGTGCCACAACATCAGTTAGAAAAACTGCGGGAATCCAAAACGACTAGCACCGATGTAAGACAATCTGTTGAGAATGATTTGGACTCATCGATTCGCAATATACTGTTGGAGCCTGATATGGATTTACATGAGAAAGCTAAAAGATACTCTGCCATTTTACAAAGATTTTTGACTGTTGTGCGCCAGGGGGAGCTTGATACAAACACACTGACTTTAAGTCTACCTGGGTCTGAGACCGGGTCTGCTGTAGTAAACGTGACTGAGAATAAGCAAACTGTTGACCAAAATGTTGACCTTGTTGATGAAATTTTGGATAATGTGCCTGTGAAGCGTAGAAAGAATGTTGAATATATTCTTAATAGAATGCACAGGTCTAAAGATTTGACTTCATGGAATTCAAATGGTGAATTTGTTTTCAAAGGAGAGATAATCAAGGACTCGCACCTATTGGATCTTGTTAAAAGTGTGACAGCTACCAATAAAATTGCTGACGATAGAAGACCGTTGGGGTGGGGTGTGTTTTTAGAGGCCATGGCATGTCTCAACATGCCTTTTACAACTATTCCAAATGCGCATGTAAGACGCAAAATTAATTTGTATAAACAAAAGTCTGGTGACACAATGGTTGATTTAGCCACACCACCAGCAACTGGTTTTCAAACAACCAAAGCTTTCTTTGAACCTCATACCACGGACCCCGCAAAATGGCTTCCATTTTAATGTTTTTATTTTATTTGTGATACATTGTATGTTTGTTTTATCTTGAATAAATGTTGTATGAAAAATATGTAAACATTGATGTGGTTTTACAAATGTTTTTATTTTTTAATAATAAATTTGACATACACGTGATTGGCTTTTCTATTTCTTCAACAACCATGGCACAAATTAAACGTTTCACAAGATTGAGCATGTTGTATGCAATTAAACATTTGCTTATCACGCTTACTCTGGTACATCTTAGCTACAAACTTTGAGACTAGGGCATCATTTTCTCATAAATCATCAGCATAAAAAGACATAAAATCTTTATAACTCAGACCTTTTGTCATTAGAAAGAGAAAGAACAAACAATGCTGTCCACACGTGGTTGAAACCAGGTCCTGTACTTGTTTTGAACTGTATTCCACATTCTCACAGGTTTTCAGAAAGGCCTTGATTGACTTGGGAAAATATGTAAAATCCGGGGGGTTTCCAAAACTGTCATAAAACCTTCCAATGCCATCATCCGTTATGTAAATAGCCAGCCAGTGCTCCCCAGGTTGATTACTTGGGTGTGTATTAACAATCATCATTGATGCAACATCTCGGACAGGCACCCTAGGTAGTTGGTCACTTGCCAGCACACCATAGAAATGGGTCCTAGATGAAAATTGGTTCACCACACTGGTCAACTCTGCGGTATTCATTTCCACACAGTTCTCCTAATAGTAGTCAACCATGACTTGTCGCCGGTTTGACACTTCGATAATAGAGTCAAAGATTGAATAAACAACTAAATTAATTGTGTGGGGTAGTGGTTGTCTAAACCTCATCTCAAGTCGTACATTCCCTGACTTGATCAAGGATATGTGCTGACCACATTCCTCGTCTGGCGCGCAGTTGAATGCATAAAGGGCATAGCCGTGTAAGAAGTCCGACCTGTCAATAGCCAAGGCTTGGTCCTTTAGGTGTTTTCCTGAAGCTAAGGCCAATTGGTAAAATTCACGCACTGCTGACCCTGTTGTGTAATTTGGTTGGAATGGTTTGCTAGGAAATTGCTGACCATCTACATACATAGCCATAAACTCCAAATTATAATGTTTGAAATTAAATGGATTCTTTGTGTAACTTCCGGTAAAACTGTCATTGTCCACCAATCCGATTACAATACATTTTGGCAGAGGTCCTAAAAATAGGTTTTCCTGGTTACAAACACGACCCCCAGCCGGTAAACTAAATGTCTTCATACACACTCTTTCAATTGGGTACTTGGCATTGGTTGAGAGTAGCGCTTGAGCGTGTCCAAGTTTCACGGCTGGCGAAACAGACACTTTCTTGACAAATAATGATGCTGATAGTATATGCAAACGATAACGCACATCCCCGACCCCCATAAGGCAGAACTCATCTTTACCACGCACCATCCTAACCTTTATGTCGACGCCATTTAACATAAGTTTCTCTTGAAAGAAGATATCGCTATGAACAGGGCCGATCATTTCAAATGTTGTGCTATCCGCCGAATAGGCGGCCCTTTTCGTAAGTCCATCGTTCTCGCCTGCAGGGTCCGTAACATCCATGTGACCTGCGGCATCCTTGTAAAACAACCCAGCTGAAAACTGTGTCTTTAATGTAGCACATCCATAATTCAGAATGCTCTCTATAACGGCTCTGTAGGGGTATGTGTTGCTACTCTGGCTAATTAAACGATCACCCAAGGAGACGTCCACTTGTGAAAATTGGGTGGCTATTGGATAGTTGATAACCCCAACACGTGCTCCGGCATCAATATTAGTTCCGTCCGGATTAGTGACTTTTACACGTAGGTACAGCAAAGTATTGTTTAGATCAACGTAGTCTTCGCCATTCCCAGCAATAAAGAACTCCAGAGGGGCTGCGTCAGATATTGCTGATAGGGTCGGTATTTCAATGTATGTATTTTTCTCAATAGATGTCTGTGTGAATGGAACTGTGAATAAATCCAACTCTGTCTTCATACATTCGCCAGACATACGGTGTAGGAGTGCCATCTCTATCTAAAATATATTCTTAATCAGATTTGTCGTGTTCCCTTTGAGCGTCCTCCGGGGTGTATGTCCTCTTTTAACCTTGGCTCTTGTTTTTGTCTCATTCTTGCGTTTTTTTACTCTTGGGTAGGCTCCGCCTACCAGGTGGTCTCTTTCTAACACCTCGAGACATAACCATTAATCCAGAACCATCCTGCTGTTTTGTTTGTCGTGACATAACACTGTTGACAACATCGCCGACTATATTCCTAGCCGCACTCTTCAGATGTGGTTTTGCTATGGAGAACCTGCGCTTCAACAAAGGTATTGCCATCCGGAAAAGCCCTCGGAAAAGGCCCCATACATTGCTGAGCTACCATGATACCCTGGTAAACCGTTACCGGCCTGTGTTGTGTAGTATTCAACATACCTTTGAGGATCATCATAGAGCTTCTGCGGCTGCATCTTAAACTCTAAAAGATTGTTTGATGGGTCTGAAGTGTAATTTTGCAATCACCTTCCCCACTACAAATGAAACCAGCTGGTTTTGATCAGATTTTACTTCAATACAGATCTCATCAAATTGTCTCTTACTAAGAGGTACGTAGTGTGGCTCGTCGTACGGTCACTGTGACAACTTCGTTCTTTCTCCCTGTAATATGTACAGTTCGCAGCAGTGGGACATGACTGTCACCAACGCATTGATAATCAATTATATCTGTGTAGATGTATAGGGTGTTAAAACCCCGCCAGAATATCTGTGGGGTATGTTCCGTACCATGTGGCAGACCACCGCTGTCGCCTGTTTTTAACCCCAATAATCTGTTCCAGTTTTGCACTAAATTTCAAACTAAACTGGGGCTCACCTTTTAGAAACACTCTATTTTTAAATTCATCGTACCCCACTGATAAACCATGTGTTTTTATATGACTGTTGAGCTCTATCAATAGTTTTAATATGCTGCTGTAATAACCGGTGTCGAGTTCATATTTCCAAGTTTTGTCGTTTTTCAAGTCATGTAGTTCAAATGCGTTTTCGCCCCGTGTAAAAGTTTTCCACGTATGCGGGTATTGGAACTCTATCAAAGATACTTCCCAATCGCCTTTCAAATCTATACCTTTGGCAAATTTAGTGGTATAGCACGAACTTGTGTTGCTCGGATAGACATGTCTGGATGAGTTACTGGGCAGCGTTATGTAGAAGCCACCGTCACCCATGCTGATCGCAGTCAATGTAAATGACGTGATCCATGTAAACCCTGGAGTTTTATCCAGTTTCTAGGTCAACCAACTTGTTCCGATGGTATCCAGCTGTTGAATTTCTCAGGCCAACCAAGCCACTTCACAAGACACATTTTCCTCCCTTTCTGTACTTTCTCATTCAAAACTGCTTCCACTTTAAAAGTTTTATCCTTGGCCACGATTATTTTCAGCAATTCCTGTTCATAAAAGGTCCCAACTATCACATCACCATCGTAATCTTTTATTCTATATACAGGAGGTACCCGAGGAATGCATTCTGTTATTGTAAAATATTCATCTGTGTACCCTTTTTCATAGCCTTTTGTAAACGCACCTCTCAGCTTTGAGAGTCTCACAGTATCCCCAACCTGGAACTTGTAGCTTTGATTACCATTTCTCGTTAATGTTGTGCCATACGGTTCTTGAGAACTAATCTAACATTTTCTTCACAAACGTCAGCAGGCTTCATCTTAATAGACCGATGGTAGCTATGGTTGTACCCACGAACTAAATCTTGAATAACCTCAACATAGCGGTGAGTGTTGGCTGCTGTCAGATACCTCCACATTTGTGATTTAATTGTTTTATTAAACCTCTCAACGATACTCGCTTTGACATAATTTCCTGTAGCAAAATGTTTTATGTTGTACTTCTTCATCAACATTTCAAAATGTGAATAAAAAAACTCCTTCCCCTTGTCCGTTTGGACTTTTTGTGGTGTTCTTCCTTCTTTTAATATGTCTGCAAATGCTCGCTTTACCTCTATAGCGCTTTTATTTCTCAGCACGCGAATCCATGCGTATTTGCTTAATACATCTATGCATGTTAACATAAATTTCATGTTATCGTTTTCCACACTGTAAGCACTCATGTCAACCAAATCCAGCTGAAATTGTGAATTTATATCATGAACAATAACTCTATTTCTTTTAAAATGTATAGCTACAGGCCTGTGTAGCGTGTATGTATCCTGGGCGAGCAGCCAGTCATCGGCCTCACCATTTTTGAGGACCTCCCCGGTTTTTTCCAAGTATGCTCTTTTCAAACCCTCTCTACCCACATAAGCACCAGGGTTTGCCGGGTCATAGTAAATACTTTTCATAACCTGTTCAGACATCGTAGAGTGTTCGAGCAATAATGAGAATTAATACATGTTTAACAATGTTTTATTTGAGTTTTCGAAATTACACAACCAATATATTCAGAAAAGTTACACAAACATTCAGATTTCTCATGGTCTTTGTTTATATACATGTTAACATGAGAACTGAAGCTACCCTGGCCTTAGACAACAGACTCTTTGCTTTCATCACACCATGACCCCGCTGCGTCGCATACAACATCCTCATTAAATGTGTCCATGTACTCATCCCTGTTCTCACTCAGTCTCTGTGTGATGTTCGGCTCCAACTTGAGCTCGTGCAGAAAGTTCTCAGCGGCCTCGTGAACATCAGTCATCGTGTGTGAAAACCAGATGCGTTCAAAGCATGAAACACATGTTTCATGTCGCGGTGTTAAAACTGTCGCCACAATGTCATCATAATGGGCATCAAAAAAATACTCAGGCGGTTCGAGACATGAATGTCTTGTCTGGCTCGGGTGGTCCACTTTCGCATCCGATGCATGCTTTGTGTAGAATAGCCCCAACAACGTTTTCCAGAATCATACCCCTTGTTGCTTGATGATCTTTAAAATTTTGGTGCAAGTTGTTTGTCCATTTTGTGATAACTCTTGTTAGCATTTGAAAGGTATGACAGGTTAAGAGGACCTAGTTGATCACCAACCCTGTCAATCCAATGGTAGTTTCTTGTTGGGTATGCCGGTGGAATCGAGCTGTCTGGGTCGGGGGTTCCGTAGAAGGCTTCAGCATTGTCATCCCAGGCGTCACACAGCCAGTCCTCAGCCTTGGGGTCTTCAATCACCGCTTGGTTGTAATCTTGAGACATGTTTCGTAAATTCTTCCGACTGCTTGAATGTCACCCGGCGGTCTGTCGGTTTTGATGCTGTGCTGATGAAGGTGTTAGGCTTAAGGCGGGGCTTCGGGGTCTTAGGTCAGTCGATCAGTCCGCAGTCACAAACTAACGCCGATATTTTCCGGAAATAACTCCAATCTGACAGAGTCATACTCTTTCAGCCCCTCGACAACTTTAAACAGTACATCTACTGTATTATGTGGGCCTTGTTTTGGCCCCAAATAAAACACTTTTCGAAAGGTGGCCCATAAACGGGCATTAAAAACCATTTGATCAGTCACACCAGCCTTAAACACTTGGCCTTCGGGTAATTCATAAAATGCAACCTCCGGTTGCTCTGGGTTGAAGATGTATCCCCCGATCCGACCATCGTCCAATTTCCACTCCTGTGCCACCATATCCGGGTGTAATTGATGGATTCGGGTTAAACTCTGCATCGGTTTCTTCGGGGCTGGCATGTTGATTGCATCTCTGCGGTCCATTTGCAATTTCTTACCAAATCGCTGAGCTGCGTTTAAACTGTTAGCTTTCACCGGTGTTTCACCCAAAACATTGATAGCAGCACAATCCTCCATGTTTTGTAATGTGTAGGTAAGTTCGCTCAGGCAAGACTGAATGACCACCCCCGATGTCAGCGTGGTTTTAAATACACATACCACGCCAATCAACCCATAAAACATGAAAGGTTAACAAACACTGTTTGTATGCCCAGCTGTTGCAACACTTGTCAGAAGATAAAAACCAGGGTTTTATATTGGTCGAACACCATTTGCTGTACACCAAACAACTTACCGCCGACACAACACTTATTTACTGCCTGGGATTTAACAATTCCGGAACCTAAGCCCATTTGTTAATCATCAAACATAGTCCACCTGTTATAACACTTAGTCTGGTTTGCTCATCTAGGCGTTGTAAAACATCAAACACTGACACATCAATGTAATCATAAATCACAAAGTCACCGGACATGCATACGTCACTCCTGAAGTCCCACCCTAACATACGTCATACCGGAAGTCCCACCCTAACATACGTCATACAGGAAGTCCCACCCTAACATACGTCACACCGGAAGTCCCACCCTAACATACGTCATAACGGAAGTCCCACCCTACAAACCGGATGTCCCGCCCACCTGTCACATCAATATGGAAGTCCCGCCCCCTAGGGCCATAAATCACCATTCTGACACAATATACCCTACACTAACTACTGTTGTCTGAACCTCATCTCAAGTCGTACATTCCCTGACTTGATCAAGGATATGTGCTGACCACATTCCTCGTCTGGCGCACAGTTGAATGCATAAAGGGCATAGCCGTGTAAGAAGTCCGACCTGTCAATAGCCAAGGCTTGGTCCTTTAGGTGTTTTCCTGAAGCTAAGGCCAATTGGTAAAATTCACGCGCTGCTGACCCTGTTGTGTAATTTGGTTGGAATGGTTTGCTAGGAAATTGCTGACCATCTACATACATAGCCATACACTCCAAATTATAATGTTTGAAATTAAATGGATTCTTTGTGTAACTTCCGGTAAAACTGTCATTGTCCACCAATCCGATTACAATACATTTTGGCAGAGGTCCTAAAAATAAGTTTTCCTGGTTACAAACACGACCCCCAGCCGGTAAACTAAATGTCTTCATACACACTCTTTCAATTGGGTACTTGGCATTGGTTGAGAGTAGCGCTTGAGCGTGTCCAAGTTTCACGGCTGGCGATACAGACACTTTCTTGACAAATAATGATGCTGATAGTATATGCAAACGATAACGCACATCCCCGACCCCCATAAGGCAGAACTCATCTTTACCGCGCACCATCCTAACCTTTATGTCAACGCCGTTTAACATAAGTTTCTCTTGAAAGAAGATATCGCTATGAACAGGGCCGATCATTTCAAATGTTGTGCTATCCGCTGAATAGGCTGCCCTTTTCGTAAGTCCATCGTTCTCGCCTGCAGGGTCCGTAACATCCATGTGACCTGCGGGCATTCCTTGTAAAACAACCCAGCTGAAAACTGTGTCTTTAATGTATCACATCCATAATTCAGAATGCTCTCTATAACGCTCTGTAGGGGTATGTGTTGCTACTTCTGGCTAATTAAACGATCACCCAAGGAGACATCCACTTGTGAAAATAGGGTGGCTATTGTAGATGTAGTGATTGTATGAGTTAGTGAACTGTTGTAAGCTGTTGTAACCAAGTAGATGTATTGATTATATAAGTTAGGTGAATTGTTATAAGCCGTTGTAACCAATGAAACAAAATATTAAATGTTTGTAATATGAGCTGAAACTGAAGGAGCAAGTAGGAGAATAGGAAACCCTGTTTAAGCAGTTGCCGGGAGAGAAAGATTTAGTATGTCTGTTTTGTGAGAGAAACAGGTCACAGGTCAGAGACACACACACATAGTCAGACAGACAAGAAACCAGAAGGGGGGCAAGGGGATACTTGCAGTTATCCTATAAGGAATAAAACTGGGGATTGGGCCAATGGCACACACTTTGTAAGTTAACGCCTCTATCTTTTGGGCGTTAGTAGAAAGTATAAAAATGATCTGTTGAATGTTGATCCTTAGACATGTGCGGCGACACGTGTCTCCAGAAGTTTCTGTAATAAATGGACATATAATACAGTAATTGCCCTGACTCCCGGTGTTTTATTCTCCTCCTTTCCAACAAACCAACTCGGGAAGTGTTAGACTTCAACAATTTTGGGGGGCTCGGTCGCGGGATTGGAAAAAGGGAGAAGAATTCGCTCGGTCCCGTTGAACTACACGGGACTCACAGGTTCCAGCACACCGGTGCATCATAAAAAATAGGTAAGCAGAGCCTGTTATATCTAAATCTGTATATTGGCTATGAACTAAATTTTGAACCTGTGGAAAACGTATTGGGAGACTGGTTTAATTCAGGGGGTCAGAGGACGGTCTGTGAGTTAGAGTCTCACTGTAGTCGGGTAGAGGCCCGTTAACGTGGTGCGAGTTAGAGTCTCACTGTAAGTCGGTTAGAGGCCCGTAATCGTTCTAGGTTGACTACCCTACGCCACTTCCGACGGGGACGGTGGAGAGTTGCGAAGTTAGAGTCTTGGCAACCAGTCGGTTAGAGGCCCGAGGACTTAGGGGCAGCCTCGAAATACTTATCGTGTGTAAAGGTTCCGCTGGGTTTAGAGGCCAGCTGGGTTAGAGGCCCAGGGAGTTGGAACTCCCTGAAATTTTTTATAAGAGAACTGGGTTCAGGTCCCAGAAGTGTTGGGTCAGGGACCCGTTCAGCTGGGTTAGAGGCCCAGGGAGTTTGGAACTCCCTGAATTTTTTTATAAGAAAACTGGGTTCGAGTCCCAAAAGTGTTGGGTCAAGGGACCCATTAATCATTTGTTAATTATTCTGAGTCTGGGACTCATGGTAACATAAGTCAGGTTGTGAAAATGGACGGGGAGTTTGAGAGAGAACTGTTGAGAGAAGTGTTGAATTGTTTGTTGTCAAGGAGAAGTGAGGAGTAGAGTAAATTGTGTTTTAAGAGAATTCCTGTCTGTTTGTAAGGAAGTGTGTGAAAGGAGACTCATTGGGAGTGATGCGCATAGTGGATAAATTGACAGTAGATGATAGTGATATTTGCTCGAGTTCTAGAAAAGGGACGTCCTGGAATAGATTGGAAGAAGGGTTAATGAAGAAATAGCCAGATAGACAAAGATTTTAGTGGGAGATGTGCCACGAGAAAGTCATTCAACATGGACAAAGGTTTTGGTCAAGTTTTGGGTAATTATTTGTGTAACATAGTTTTCTTTAAGTGGTTTCATTCAATTGTTGAAAAATATTGTAAAGGTGGTATGTTGGTTAAGTTTGAATGAGTCCAGTTAAAGGATAGTGAGAGGAGTCAAATAGGCTTTGGCTGCCGTCCCAGAAAGTAGGGAGTAACTCTAAGCCTCCCAATCCAGAACACAGAGACACTCTAGGAGAGAGGTGCAAAATGACAGACCACAACAAATGAAATTCAGGGAAGTAGATTCCCAATATTAAATAGATTCAAAATAGAGCAAAATCAGCTTCTATATTGTAATATTAAAATGGCAATTGCTTTCCCATTCCAATTGGAGAATTCTGTGTACACAAAATTGTATGAAAATTGAGCTCATCTAAATTATGAAACACGACAAAGACATGTCAAATTAGAATCAAATGGCCAGTGTTAAATGTAAAGAAAATGAGATGCAACCATTTATGAATCATTGGTAAAATAGTAATTCCCAATTTAGGACATTTATCAGAGAATAGCCATTAGATTGGGGTTTACAATTGTGATTAACACATAACTTTAAATTCAGTAAGTTAATGCTAACTCTCAGTCAAGGTTTTAACTTTGTGTTGTGCAAGATTCCATCTTTGTTTCTCACAGAAGTAGGAGTCCCTGAATCCTGAAACCCTGATACACCTTGTCCAATAAAGGGGTACCTCACACAGATGGCCCAGATCATTCTAAGGCCAAACAAAGCCCAGACCTTTGAGAGACGGCCTGGGGTTCAGAATAGAATATTGGACACTGATGGTTCCAGCTGTACCACAGTCAATGAGAGGGTGGAGGAATGGAGAGACGCATGCAGAAACAAAGAGGCTCCTACATCCATGACTGTAACAGCCACTTGACGGACATGGGAAAATTAAGGAGGAGAAAAAAGGGAGGAGAGATAGAACCCCAGCATATGAAGATGACCTTGTGCTTGGTACAGGACCGGGCACCATTATGTCCAGTGGTTTAGAGAAGGGGATATTGTCTTTAGACGCACAGAACAAGCAGGCCCATAACTCAAGGTCACAGGAAAGCAAGATAAGAGAAAGTTAAGTAGTAAGGCGGAGTCACAGAGCGAAACAGACACTGAGGGGAGGTGAAACCGTTAAAGGCAAGAGCAGAGAAAGAGGAGCGAGAAGGGAGGCGGACCTAGGAGAAAATAAACAGGATGAGATTACAGGGGCCCATAAAGAAAAGATCATGCCATACTAAGGCAGGTAGGTGAGGACTCAAGGTCGGGGTCGGACGATAGTGACACAGTGAGAAGGACCAGAACTAGGCAGAACAAAAGAAATTCACATAGAGGACGGGTGGTACTCACGGGCAATGCAGTAGGGAGATGGACTGACTCAGACGAAGACCCTGACGCAGACATTAGTGGAGACAGGAGTAAGGGAGACGTAGACGTATACCCTCTGCCGCGTACGCCCCCACCAGAACATAAACTACAACATGACGCAGTAGAATCAATTCAAAAGACTCAAAATAAAATGTATACGCGGTCACAAGCAGGGGAAGTTGGTTGTGCTGGGTTTCAGATGCCTCTCTTTAGAGTGGGAGGCGGCGAACCGCGATATAAACCATTGGGGCTGGGAGACGTACAGGCGCTGGTAGATAAATTACCCCCGATGGGAGAGGGAGGTGGACTATGGTTGTCACAATTTGATAAACTCACAGCTGGTCAAATGTTGGCACTGGGGGACTGGAGGGCAGTAGCCACCCGAGTCGTGTCTGCCCAGGCTATGACTGAGATAGAAAAAGGGGCCGCCACTAGGCGGAGCCCTGACGACACCCCTTTCAGTCAGGTGGTCGGGCGCATAGCCACGGCCCTGAGGGAACGATTTCCCTTGCCCGCTGGGGCCCCGATGCCCAAGTTACCTTGGGAAAAAGAGCAACACCCTAGACAGTATCTAGAAGCATGTAAGGACACATGGGCCAAACACACAGGGCACCACCCGGGGAAAGGGGGTCTGCAGCAGGAGTGGTTTAGAAGGGCGGTCTTAGAGGGACTGATGGCAAATCCTGACTTGCCGGGTAGTGAATCACACGTATGGGAAAGACACATAGTGCATCATTTACAGAGGGCTAAAGATGAGGAGACAGGGAAAGACAAACATACAGGGACTGAAAGAGAACCTGTTGCGCTTACAGCTGGGTGAAGCCAAAGGGAGGCTCAATGAAGGGAAAAAGAAACACAGACAGATGGCAGCCCTAGGCTCAGGAGAACCTGACACACCCGATTTATACCCTGTTCCCACATGGGCACCCCAACCTCACGGTGGCCGGGGGGCATTCACCGCGCCCTATCAATCAGGAGGGGAGGCTATGGTAGGGGGAGGGGGCGGGGTAGAGCAGAGGGGCTCCAGGAGCCCAAGTCCCATACGGAGTCTGCTTTACGTGTGGTGACCCCGAACCACTGGTTCCAGAGAGTGCCCACAGAACACTGCAGGGGGCAGAGGATACCCAAACCAAGGGGCAGCTCCAGTTCCCAACCCACACGCCGTCCCACCACCTAGCGCACCTGGACAATACCCACTCTCTTATGAGGGAGGGTGGGACCAGGCGTGACAGTCTACAGGGGGGGGAGGGGACAGCGGGGGAAGGGCAGACCCTATGCTGTCCCTGAATGTCGACGGGAAGGACTTCCCCTTTCTGGTTGACACAGGTGCCACTTTTTCCACCATCACCGCCCCTCCCGTCACAGGACTACTATCCTCCAAGACAGTGGAAGTTGTGGGGTTTGGAAGGAGTGGGACAGACTTTGCCAGGTGACATTTCCTCTTAAAACCGGTACTGGGTAAACAGGCCCTCAGCCATCCGTATGTGGTGTCGACAAACACACCAGTGAACTTATTGGGGAGAGACTTGTTGATAAAACTGGGGGCTAATATCTTATGTTTTCCAGATGGACTAACTGTCACGTTTACAGGACGGGACATCGGCGGTGTGCGGGACCATGTGAAACCACACGCAAAGGGGCAGTACCTGGTATAACCGGTGAAGGGTGAAATAGCAGAGATATTTGGGGACTATTTACATCCGGAAAAAGCCGGACAAAACAGGGTGTTTTGTCCCAGTACTTCAAGTGGAAGGGCCGTGGATCTCCCTCCTCGAGCCGTACTTTCCTCCGCCAGACCCCCCACATGTAACCCTATTTTATGATCGGCAGGGCGATGAGGTGTATAGAGAGGGGTTTTGGGGATGTAGTGTGTGGGGGACACGTGGCAGGTCGGGTCTAAATTTCATATATGTAGGCCCTGAAGTGGTAGCCGGCAGATGTACAGTTGACAGAGAGCAGGATCAGTGGTACATGATGGCGGAGGAGTCCGTCCCACATGTGTCACTGGCACTGCATCCTAAACACCAAGCAAAAGACCTGGGGCCCATGGTTTAAAAGGGCGCTAGAATGCACTGATTGGGACACTCCCTCAGGCGCCAAACGAATGGTACTCACACAGCTGTAAGATGTAAAAATGGTTCACCTACATTGACCTGGCTAATGTTTTTATCTGTCTCCCACTAGCAGAGGAACTTTGTGATACTTTTTCTTTCACACATAGGGGTCGGCAATGGCGGTACACGAGACTACCACAGGGGTTCGCGCTTTCCAATGGTATATTCAACCAGGTACTGAGAGAAGCGCTGCAGAGATGCTGCCTGCCGACAGGGGTAACTTTGGTCCAGTACGTAGATGACCTGCTGCTGGCGGCCCCGACGGTGGCCGCCTGCATCCAAGTTACAATTACGGTCCTCACCAGACTGGCTGAGAAAGGGTTCAAGGTGTCGAAAAAAAATTATATCCCAAACTATTCAGGGCTCACAGAGCCACTTAGAGCGCTAGTTAAGGAGCAGGGATGTTGTAAACTTAAAGCCACTCTCAATTGGACTTGCCCCGGCGACCAGGGCCTTCATTTTGCTGAAACAACAACTAGCCACCGCAGCTGATCTGGCCATACCCGACTACACAAAACCTTTTTTTCTAGATGTTTCTGAAACAGGTCAAGGCATGAACGGGGTCCTGTTTCAGAAAAAAGGGGGAGAAGGCTCTGAGAGAGACGAGCTAGTGAGACATCAAAAGGGGGCTTCCCCACAAGAGAAAACAATTTGGCAACAGAGAGGAGCAACAGAGACGAGTGGGCTCTGGAGAGGGCAAGTACGGTAGAGTAATACTTCCACCCAGCCATGCGGGGAGATTAAATTGCAGAAGCCCACGGGTTGGGCCATGTAGGGCCAGCCACAGATTTGAGGAACTTGTGCCAATTGGTGGCACCCGTTTATGGCAGACATGGTACGTAACTACACTAGGACATGCAACATCTGCACACACTACAACCCAAAACCAACGATCAAACCTGAAATGGGGGCGTTCCCCATGACGACGAGACCTGGACAAGAAATAGTGATAGACTATACGGACATGGGGGAAACTATACGGGGGTGCCGCTACATACGAGCATTTCTGGATAGATAATCCGCTGGAGGAATGGATGATCTCGATGTTAGGCCAGTGGAGAGGTTTGATAATGTCTGTTCTTTTATCGCTTGCTACATTTGGTGATTATAATGGTTACTTGTGGGTGTTGTTGTATCCCATGCATTAAGAGGGCTTGCCATGAGAGTGATTTCTACAGCCATTGAGAAGGCTCCAGGATCGCCATCAGGGATGCTGATGCCTCTACTGGAGCAGCATGACCCGGGAGGAACTGGAGCTTGGCGAAATAGGGGTGATCTCTCTGGGGAGAGATCAAAAGGGGAATTGTAGATGTAGTGATTGTATGTAGTTAGTGAACTGTTTGTAAGCTGTTGTAACCAATGTAGATGTATTGATTATATAAGTTAGTGAATTGTTATAAGCTGTTGTAACCAATGAACAAAAATATTAAATGTTTGTAATATGAGCTGAAACTGAAGGAAGCAAGTAGGAGAATAGGAAACCCTGTTTAAGCAGTTTGCCGGGGAGAGAAAGATTTAGTATGTCTGTTTTTGTGAGAAACAGGTCACAGGTCAGAGACACACACACATAGTCATGACAGACAAGATAGAAACCAGAAGGGGGGTAAGGGGATACTTGCAGTTATCCCTATAAGGAATAAAACTGGGATTGGGCCAATGGGCACACACTTTGTAAGTTAACGCCTCTATCTTTTTTGGGCGTAGTAGAAGTATAAAAATGATCTGTTGAATGTTGATCCTTAGACATTGTGCGGCGACACGTGGTCTCCAAGAAGCTTCTGTAATAAAATGGACATATAATACGGTAATTGCCCTGACTCCCGGTGTTTTATTCTCCTTTTCCAACAAACTAACTCGGGGAAGTGTTAGACTTTCAACACTATCGGATAGTTGAATAACCCCAACACGTTGCTCCGGCATCAATATTAGTTCCGTCCGGTTTAGTGACTTTACACGTAGGTACAGCAAAGTATTGTTTAGATCAACGTAGTCTTCGCCATTCCGGCAATAAAGAACTCCAGAGGGGCTGCGTCTGATATTGCTGATAGGGTCGGTATTTCAATGTATGTATTTTTCTCAATAGATGTCTGTGTGAATGGAACTGTGAATAAATCCAACTCTGTCTTCATACATTCGCCAGACATACGGTGTAGGAGTGCCATCTCTATCTAAAATATATTCTTAATCAGATTTGTCGTGTTCCCTTTGAGCGTCCTCCGGGGTGTATGTCCTCTTTTAACCTTGGCTCTTGTTTTTGTCTCATTCTTGCGTTTTTTACTCTTGGGTAGGCTCCGCCTACCAGGTGGTCTCTTTCTAACACCTCGAGACATAACCATTAATCCAGAACCATCCTGCTGTTTTGTTTGTCGTGACATAACACTGTTGACAACATCGCCGACTATATTCCTAGCCGCACTCTTCAGATGTGGTTTTGCTATGGACAACCCACGCTTCAACAAAGGTATTGCCATCCGGAAAAGCCCTCGGAAAAGGCCCCCTAGACCGGCCCCATACATTGCTGAGCTACCATGATACCCTGGTAAACCGTTACCGGCCTGGGTTGTGTAGTATTCAACATACCTGAGGATCATCGTAGAGCTTCTGCAGCTGCATCTTAAACTCTAAATTCTAAAAGATTGTTTGACGGGTCTGAAGTGTAATTTTGCAATCACCTTCCCCACTACAAATGAAACCAGCTGGTTTTGATCAGATTTTACTTCAATACAAATCTCATCAAATTGTCTCTTACTAAGAGGTACGTAGTGTGGCTTGTCGTACGTCACTGTGACAACTTCATTCTTTCTCCCTGTAATATGTACAGTTCGCAGCAGTGGGACATGACTGTCACCAACACATTGATAATCAATTATATCTGTGTTAAACCCCCCCAGAATATCTGTGGGGTATGTTCCATACCATGTGGCGGACCACCACTCGCCTGGTTTTAACCCCAATATCTTTTCCAGTTTTGCGCTAAATTTCAAACTAAACTGGGGCTCACCTTTTAGAAACACTCTATTTTTAAATTCATCGTACCCCACCGATAAACCATGTGTTTTTATATGACTGTTGAGCTCTATCACTAGTTTTAATATGCTGCGGTAATAACCGGTGTCGAGTTCATAATTCCAAGTTTTGTTTTTCAAGTCAAGTAGTTCAAATGCTTTTTCGCCCCGTGTAAAAGTTTTCCACGTATGCGGGTATTGGAACTCTATCAAAGATACTTCCCAATCGCCTTTCAAATCTATACCTTTGGCAAATTTAGTGGTATAGCACGAATTTGTGTTGCTCGGATAGACATGTCTCGATGAGTTACTGGGCAGCGTTATGTAGAAGCCACCGTCACCCATGCTGATTGCAGTCAATGTAAATGACGTGATCCTGTAAATCCTGGAGTTTTATCCAGTTTCTAGGTCAACCACTTGTTCCAATGGTATCCAGCTGTTGAATTTCTCAGACTAACCAAGCCACTTCACAAGACACATTTTCCTCCCTTTCTGTACTTTCTCATTCAAAACTGCTTCCACTTTAAAAGTTTTATCCTTAGCCACGATTATTTTCAGCAATTCCTGTTCATAAAAGGTCCCAACTATCACATCACCATCGTAATCTTTTATTCTATATACAGGAGGTACCCGAGGAATGCATTCTGTTATTGTAAAATATTCATCTGTGTACCCTTTTTCATAGCCTTTTGTAAACGCTCCTCTCAGCTTTGAGAGTCTCACAGTATCCCCAACCTGGAACTTGTAGCTTTGATTACCATTTCTCGTTAATGTTGTGCCATACAGGTTCTTGAGAACTAATCTAACATTTTCTTCACAAACGTCAGCAGGCTTCATCTTAATAGACCGATGGTAGCTATGGTTGTACCCACGAACTAAATCTTGAATAACCTCAACATAGCGATGAGTGTTGGCAGCTGTCAGATACCTCCACATTTGTGATTTAATTGTTTTATTAAACCTCTCAACTATACTCGCTTTGACATCATTTCCTGTAGCAAAATGTTTTATGTTGTACTTCTTCATCAACATGTCAAAATGTGAATTAAAAAACTCCTTCCCCTGTCCGTTTGGACTTTTTGTGGTGTTCTTCCTTCTTTTAATATGTTTTCAAATGCTCGCTTTACCTCTATAGCGCTTTTATTTCTCAGCACGCGAATCCATGCGTATTTGCTTAATACATCTATGCATGTTAACATCAATTTCATGTTATCGTTTTCCACACTGTAAGCACTCATGTCAACCAAATCCAGCTGAAATTGTGAATTTATATCATGAACAATAACTCTATTTCTTTTAAAATGTATAGCTACAGGCCTGTGTAGCGTGTATGTATCCTGGGCGAGCAGCCAGTCATCGGCCTCACAATTTTTGAGGATCTCCCCGGTTTTTTCCAAGTATGCTCTTTTCAAACCCTCTCTACCCACATAAGCACCTGGGTTTGCCGGGTCATAGTAAATACTTTTCATAACCTGTTCAGACATTGTAGAGTGTTCGAGCAATAATGAGAATTAATACATGTTTAACAATGTTTTATTTGAGTTTTCGAAATTACACAACCAATATATTCAGAAAAGTTACGCAAACATTCAGATTTCTCATAGTCTTTGTTTATATACATGTTAACATGAGAACTGAAGCTACCCTGGCCTTAGACAACAGACTCTTTGCTTTCATCACACCATGACCCCGCTGCGTCGCATACAACATCCTCATTAAATGTGTCCATGTATTCATCCCGTTTCTCATTCAGTCTCTGTGTGATGTTCGGCTCCAACTTCAGCTCGTGCAGAAAGTTATCGGCCTCGTGAACATCAGTCATCGGTGTGTAAAAACCATATGCGTTCAAAGCCTTGACCAACACATGTTTCAGTCGCGGTGTTAAAACTGTCGCCACAATGTCATCATAATGGGCCTCAAAAAAATATTCAGGCGGTTCGAGACATGAATGTCTTGTCTGGCTCGGGTGGTCCACTTCGCATCCGATGCATGCTTTGTGTAGAATAGCCCCAACAACGTTTTCCAGAATCATACCCATTGTTGCTTTGATGATCTTTAAAATTTTTGGTGCAAGTTGTTTGTCCATTTTGTGATAACTCTTGTTAGCATTTGAAAGGTATGACAGGTTAAGAGGACCTAGTTGATCACCAACCCTGTCAATCCAATGGTAGTTTCTTGTTGGGTATGCCGGTGGAATCGAGCTGTCTGGGTCAGAGGTTCCGTAGAAGGCTTCAGCATTGTCATCCCAGGCGTCACACAGCCAGTCCTCAGCCTTGGGTTCTTCAATCGCCGCTTGGTTGTAATCTTGAGACATGTTTCGTAAATTCTTCCGACTGCTTGAATGTCACCGGCGGTCTGTCGGTTTTTATGCTGTGCTGATGAAGGTGTTGGCTTAAGGCGGGGCTTTGGTGTCTTAGGTCAGTCGATCAGCCCGCAGTCACAATCTAACCCGCTGATATTTTCCGGAAATAACTCCAATCTGACAGAGTCATACTCTTTCAGCCCCTCGACAACTTTAAACAG